>NC_142516.1:130902500-131502500 GCF_057876585.1 Rhinolophus sinicus
TTTTCTAAAACTCAGAGGGTCCAGTCAGCATGGTGTGGTAAGTTCTAACTTTCTTGTGTCTTTCTCGGTGGTAATTCAAGACCATCATCACCAGACGTGGAGGCTAGTTTAGACTTTCCTGATTGCCTGCTCATGGGCAAGGCATTTAATGTCTCTATACCTCGATTTCCTTATCAATATAAAATGGTTTCAATCATATTTTATCTACGTCATAGTATTATTATAAATTTCAAATGTAATAAGTAAAGGCATTCTGTAACTATGAGGAAGGATTATAATTTCAGCAGGATATGAAACCAGATAAGGAACTAAAAAGCAACATAAAATTGCTAAATCTTTCCTTCTTCTTTTTCTCTCAAAAAAAGTAATCACCTGAAAAATCTTGAGTAATCACCTAAAAATCAATTTGTAATCTTTTTTTCTTTGTTCATGTATCTTGACAGAAAAAGCATAAGAACTTGTTCCCAGAGCAGAAAAACGCAGGCTGCTCCCAATCCTGATCATTACAATAATAATGTCAGTTTGAAGGGTCTGGGACTAAGAGTACATGAGAAAGGCGTGATGAAGACTGTGGAATTGAGTTAAAAAGCTGTGCAAAAGACCTGTAAAATGCAAACCCAGTAAAATTCACCTCATGAAATACTGAATGAGCAACTTCAGGGTTCCCTGGGTTGGACCAAGTGGAGTGATTTGGGGCTGATTTATCAACAAACGTAAAAAAAAGATTACTTTCTCTGAGATCCAGCTCACACTCAATTCCTTTCTGTTGCTTATAGAAACTCATCTTGTCAAAGATCGTCAGTAATAAACATTTTAAAAGTCTCCACCTCCATGGAGTGTTTCGTGACCGTATAGAAATGCTGCTTTCAGCACAGACGATTGTGGGGCAAGTGTTGGTAAGTACATTTTCACTGTCACCTTGCTAACAAACTTTCGCCATGATGAGCATGATTACAGTCAGTAAATATAATTGTATCACCCAGGTAAGCATCTAATGTTCCCTGGCGGACTTATCTAAAATATTACTGCCTCCCAACCACTGTCACCGGGTCTACTCTTTCTATCCATTATTTTGCTTGCTTTTTCTTTGGAGTGAATATAATTACTTAGCATTATATTTTATATTTGTTGTTAGCCTATCTTCCAGAAGAAAAGCTTTATTAGGGCTAAGGTGGTATGCATTTTGTTCTCCTTGTATGGGTGTCTGGCATATAGTAAATGTTCAAGAAATGTTGTTGGTTGGCGTATTATCTGGCCTGAAATGTATAGCTATTTTCCCCTCCTTTAAATTCAATAGCCTCTTTTCTTCATTATACAAACGAATCTTTTTTGCTCTTCTATGATATTTATCATTTTACTTTCTATTTTAATCTGGGTAACTTGGACATATTAAAGCTCAATCCAGACATCACGTCCTTGGGGAAATCTTACCTTATCTCCACATTCGGCTAAAAGTCAGTCTCTAAGTTTCTGTCATGTGCATTGAACACTGTTATTAAAATTATCTGTGCATATGCCTCTCTCCCCAGCGTACTGTGAGCTCCTTGAAAGAATAGATTATGCCATGGAAAATTTTATATTCTATTGTCTGGAAATAGCAGATGCTCTACAAATGAATATTGCACTGATCATCATTTCAGTTGTATAGTTTGATTTGAAAAATTTAAAAATCAGAATCTGTAATTTGAGAGTATACTGCCATCAGATGGTGGTATGGTGGAAGTAGACGTGTGAGCTAGAGTTTATCCTCTACCTTTTTGTTTATTAGTGAAAACATTGCTCTTTTCCAATTAATGTTGTTTAATTCAGATATAATTAATTTTTAAAACTTATTTGGAAATATGTAAGTAAAATTGCTTTGATAAAGTTTGCAGGGAATGTTGAGTCATCTGGAAATGTGCCTCTCCTTTCTCTTCTGTGTCAATTTTTGCTCTTCTTTTCTGAAATTCCTGTCAGTATGACCTGTTAGACAAGGATTTTGTGATTCTTTCTGATTATAGCAGAGATTTCTTGGTTATGATCTCTTCAAATGTTCAAATCATGTTTGACTGTATGACGATAATACTGGAAATAAAGTATTAAAGTCACTGAGTTGAGGCAGAAGAGAACTTATACCATCTATCAAATTTCCTCTTTTTATAAGGACACCAGTCATATTGGATCAGAGTCCATCCTCATGACCTTTTCTTAACCTGACTACATCTGCAAAGGCCCTATTTCCAAACAAGATCACTTTCTGAGGTACTGAAGTTTGGGACTTCAACTTATGTTTTGGGGGACACAATTCAACACATAACCATTGTAATGATCAATATAACCAACCTCAACCAAGATATGACGTAATGAACATCATTATATCAAATATGTAACTTCAAGATAATTAATAAATGAAAAATGTAAGACATTAAAATGTACTAAAAACACATAGGTAGTAGGAACTTTTAGTTCACTTATCTCATATCAGGACATACGAAATAGAAAAATAATCATAATCATGATCATAAATAAGACCGCAGTAGCTTAATTAATGAGAAATGATTGAAATGATCAAACTCCATATGCTGTGAACAGAAATTAAACTTACAAGTGTCTATGGAATATTTGTAAAAATTTAGCATATATTGGGCCACAAAAAATATCCCAATTATAAAATATACAAAGTACAGAGAGGTGACAATAACTGAACAGAGTGCAATGAATAGGTGAAAATAATTTAAAAACTCAGGGAAAAAAGAATCAAAAACAAAGATCTTACAGCTAAGAATTTTTAAATTTCTCTTTAATGACTCAGAGAAATCAAAATAACAATTGCAGTATATTTCAAGTGTAAAGATAATGAAAACACCACATATCACCTGCACCTAAATTATAAGTTAGGAGTGGTTCTGGGTTAAATGCATAATAATAAAAACTTATTTAGATAAAAAGTAACCAAAATCATTGAATTAAGTATCAATCTCAAAAAGTTAGAGAAAACACATTATTAAATTTAAGCAGAGTATAAAGAGTCAGAAATTAATGAATTATAAAACAGCTGATTATTTGAAACAAACTATAAAATAGAGAAAGCAATAACTAGCCTAAACAAGGATAAGAGGGAAAAAAACATAAATACATATGAAATAAGACATTACAATGAGAAAATAAGTACAGATAAAAAGGAATTTGAAAGATAAATTTGCAATTAAATTTGAAAAATGGATGATTCGTTAGGACAATATAAATTACTAAAACTGACCATAAAAGAAAGAAACTTAAACAGACCAAATATCTGGAAGAAGTAAAGATGTTGTCAAAGACCTATATTATCGTCACCAAAACCACCCCTTCTCCTACAGCAAGGCCTAATGAAGCAAATCTTCAATGAGTGAATTTCTCTGATGCTAATTAAACAGTCCCAGGACATAGAAAATAAAATAAAGAAAACACTCACTTTTCATTTTCAATGAGGGCACACACAGTATCTATATCAAAACTTCCAAATATAGCAAATCAAAAATATCTACAGACTAATGTCCTTAATACTTTGGGGGAGGATTCATGGCCAACCACCCAATGCAAGAAGAAGAAAAGTAAGGGGGAGGAACACTAGGAGAGGAAGGTGAAAAAGGCAAAAAGAAAAAGGAGGAGGGAACAAAAAAAAAAGATGGAAAATGAGGAGAAGAAAAATTCCGATAATCAAAGGGAAAAAAATATTATCTTCAAAACAGGATACCTTCTAGAGATTCGAAAACATGGCAAAGTATTAATCACCTCTATGGGCTTGTTGTTTTCATTATCACAAGGCATGGTTTTACAATTATCTGTGGGAGATTTTTCTTCTTAATTTAGTTCCAAATATCGTCCTAGACCTAAACAATATATTGTTGGGGGGGGGGAGGGGTATATGCTGTTAATTGTATAATGAGCTATGTTTCTCTGTTGCTATGATGGCTAGAACATTTAGAATCAAAATTGTGGTTCATCATTAGTAAATGTATCTATTTTTTTTTCAGGTAATATAGCACTTTATGTGTCTTGATATTCTGTCTTAACTCCTTTCTGTAAATATGCAATCTTTTCTATAATTGTGTAATCCCTTCTGTAGATAAGAAAATAAACCCTTAGCTAGAGCAATAGTTGCCAATCTTAGTATGCAGAACAACTAAATGAACAAGGAAGCATCACAATTCATTTGGAAATGAGAAAGAATATTTCAAAAATGATACTGGGAAAATTGACTAAATAAAAATTTGTTTTACTAGGTTTTGTTAATTTTTGTGATGTAATGCTGTTTCTAGGGAAAGAAAAGAAAAACATAAAACATACTAGAAATCATCAGTCTCTTACATCATGCTTTATGTTAATATTAAAATTAAAATTGTCTATGTTAAAAATGAGATTATATTAAAAAACCTTTTGTACCACCTTGAGATGTATCTTCATCTATTTTTTCCATTTCATTATTTCATATTTTATATTTAACATACCATCAAGTATCAGGAATTAATTTTTTATATAGTATGAGACTATGCTTTAGTTTACAGATCTTTATCATACGAATAAAGAAAAGGCTGGTAGGAAATACAATATTCACAATAATTGTTTCTGGATGATTACATTGTCTTTTTGTGAACACGGTAAAATATTCAAAAAGTATTAAAGAGTACATAGGAAAAAATTAGGTTTTTTCTTACCCCATCTCCATGCACTGTTTCTTCCTTCCAACCTGCAGATTCTCAACATTGTAGGACACATTTTCTTTAAGTGTTTAGGCAACTTAAGACAGCTCTTCTCCCCCAATTAGTTGTGTAAAATTTAAATTTTGAAATAATAAAATGCATTATTCTTTGTAGCAGTTATTTATGTATTGTAGTAAAATGAATGACTAATGGAGCCACTGGAGGTAAAATAAGATCTGAATTCAGGTTAGTCCACTGATCTTGTGTCTTCAAATTGGAAGAAGGGGGAGGGTGTTCCAAAAGATTTCCAAAGGGCCAGCAGGGACCTGGTAGAAAGGGCCACTCTTGCGGATGGGTCCCACCCAGGCTCATAGTTTTTCATGTTTAGTGGAAGGTAGTGTAGGAGTTTTGTTCCACAGTTGCCTGTTCCTCTGCAGAAGAAAAGCGGTACTTCTCAAACTACTTCCTTTTCACAGCTTCCTGACTCTTTGCCATGAGGATCCTGGCCAATAATTTTTTTCCCTCCCAGACTGGTCACTAAGTCTTCAAACAGACACTTTACGTATTTTCATCGCTGGGGTAGTGATGAGCTGAATCTTCCTGAGGTCTCGCTCATACTTCCTTCTGAGTCAGTTCTGCCATTGGGCTTCGGGTTCTATTCCTCGTCTGCCTGGGGTCTCTCTGTTCAGGACCCTGGCGGCGCCACCTGGCATGGCTCAGCCTGGAAGGAGCAGGACTGCATTGCGCATGCCCAGCGACAGGTCCCACGATGCGTGCGCAGACTTCGCCTTGACCATTCGTGTCAGCTGACCTCATCTTTCTAGCTTCTTCAGGTGATTTGATTTATAAAGATCTTCCTAACTCAGGGTACTACTTTGGCCATATCACATAGACTTTGGCAAGTAAAGTTCTTATGTTTATTAATGCATAATTGATCTTTAGGTTGTTTTAAATTTAAATTTAAATTACTTGAGACATGATCTATTGAGAGGAATGTAGTGTGCTTTTATTTTCTTCTGGATAGAGTGGCTATCTTTTTTACTTTGGTAAAATTTATGGACCAAGAATATCACAGCCTTAATGATTTCTAGTTTATGGAATTTATGGGGAAATTCTTTGTTGCCTAGTACATGATCAATTTTTATTACTACTTAATGGACTTATTGAAGAATATGTGCAGTATTATCTATTTGATATCTAAGCACTATTAATTATGTTATACGTATTTTCCATATTCTTAATTATTTGCTGAGTGATTGAAAGGGGCAGGTCAAAAATTTTTCATTTATGATTTTATAGTTTTATCAAATGTCTTGCATTTCCAACAGATTTGGAATTATGTATTTTATATAACATCAATTAGTTACCTATAACGACCTCTTGGCTGATTGTGCCTTTAATCAATATGAAATATCCATTTTTGTCACATTTAGTGGTTCCTCTTTTTTTTATTTTGGCTGGAATATTTTAGAATGTAACATTGTTTTTATTTTACTCATACTTCATTGGGATGTCTTTGCCCAGTTCTCTTTCAATCTTTCTGTCAAACATATCTCTTATAAACTTATGTAGTTGGATTTTGTCCTTTTATCAACTTAAAAATATATGTATTTGTTAATTACTGGGGAATTTAATTATTCTCCTTATGGTGATCTATTTTATTGGTCCTTATAATATTTAGAGATTGAATTTGCTGCATAATAGAATGTCTAATGTCAGTCGCCTAAAAAAAAACAAATGCAATATCTATTAGTTAAAAAGGAGAGAATGGGTATTCAGTTGACAAGTAAAAGCTGTCACAGTCTTAGTTTCTTATCTTACTGGAGAGGAAACATTACATGATAAATGTAAATTTTGAGAGACATGGACTCAAACATTGGCTCCTCCATTTCCTACTGTTAATCTTGGAGAAGTTAATTTTTGTAAATTGGATTTCATTCATATAATGTGAGTAACATCCTGTAAAGTATTGTAGGAAGAATGATATGTTATATGATGATACATGTAAACCAATCAGAGTATATTAAGCACTGATCTTTGGCTGACATTTCCATTTCTGATTTGTTTCTTGTTATTACTTTCATTTATTTTCTTGCATCTTTGACTTGAATAATTCCATTTTTAATAGCATATCATAGTTACCTTAGGTAAGTCTAAGTCAAAACAAACTTTCTATTATATATTTCTCCATGTATCTCTGCATGTTTTATATCTATATTCTGTTCTTGCATGGGATCTTTGGTATGTCTTTCCTCCACACCACCCCTCCTTCCTTCCAGAAACTGTTGGACTAATCTGAACACTCAGTTCTAGGTTATAATTGTGGTTTACTTGTTTGCTTTTATATATATATACCTTTTATTCTTATATTTGTTTTAGGGTTAAAAATTACACTATTTTTACCTTTCCTTAGGTACCACTTTTTCTCACATAACACATTTTATCTTTCTGAATTTTTTTTTGTTGTTGTTGAGTGTGTCCCTTATTCATTCGCAAGGGAAAGTGTGGATAGTATACATTTTGAATGCTTGAACATCCCAAAGTGATTCTTATCTTGCTCTCAGTAATGAAGAACAAACAACCCAATTGAAAAATGGGCAGACGACCTGAAGAGTCATTTCTCCAAAGAGGATATACAAATGGCAAATAGACATATGAAAAAATGCTCAACATCACTAATCATCAGAGAAATGCAAATAAAAACCACAATGAGATATCACCTCACCCAGTTAGAATGGCTATCATCAACAAGACAAATAGTAACAAGTGTTGGAGAGGCTGTGGAGAGAAATGAACCCTCATACACTGTTGGTGGGAATGCAGACTGGTGCAGCCGCTATGGAGAGCAGTGTGGAGGTTCCTCAAAAAATTAAAAATAGAATTACCATATGACCCAGCAATCCCTCTCCTGGATATCTACCCAAAAATCTGAAAATAGTTACCCATAAAGACACGTGTGCTCCAATGTTCATTGCAGCTTTATTTACAGTGGCCAAGATATGGAAACAACCAAAATGTCCTTCGATAGATGAATAGATAAAGAAGTTGTGGTATATATACACAGTGGAATACTATTTGACAGTAAGAAAAGATGAAACAGGACCATTTGTGACAACATGGATGGATCTTGAGATTATACTGCTAAGAGAAATAAGTCAGACAGAAAAAGCAAAGAACCATATGATTTCACTGATACGTAGTATGTAAACCAAAAACAACAAAAGAACAAGACAAACAAGAAACAAAAACTCATAGACACAGACAATAGTTTAGTGGTTACCAGAGGGTAAGGGGAAAGGAGGGTGGTAGATGAGGGTAAAGGGAATCAAATATATGGTGATGGAAGGAGAACTGACTCTGGGTGGTGAACACACAATGGGATTTATAGATGATGTAATACAGAATTGTACACCTGAAATCTATGTAACTTTATTAACAATTGTCACCCCAATAAACTTTAATTAAAAGAAAAAGAAAGAAAGAAATGAAGAACAGTTTAGCTGGGTATAGAGTTCTTGGCTTGTAATCCTTTTTTGTCTAAAATCTCTATAAATGCTGTTTCTTTTTCTTCTCCTTTTTTTTTTTTTTGACATTCCATATTAATTTCAAGTGTATAGCATAGTGGTGGGGCATTTATATACTTTAAGAATTGATCCCTCTGACTAGTCTAGTACCCACCTGGCAGTATACATAGTTATTACCATATTATTGACTATATCCCTTGTGCTTTACTTTACCTCCCTATGACTACATAGTAACAACCAATTTGTATTTTTTAATCCCTTCTCCCTTTTCACCCACCACTCCAACCCCCACATGAGGTAACTATCAAAATGTTCTCAATATCTATGTTTTTTTTTTCCTATTTTGTTTGTTTGTTTATTCTGTTCTTTAGATTCTACTTATAAGTGAAATTGCTTTACATCTGTCTTTCTCTGTCTGACATACTCTACTCGGTGCAATACCCTCCAGGTCCATACATACCACACAGATGGCAAGAAGCCATTCCCTTCCATGGCTTAGCAATATTCCATTGTATATGTACTACCTCCTCTTTATCCATTCCTCCATCAACAGACACCCAGCCTGCTTCTACATGTTGGCCATTGTAAACAATGCAACAATGAACATATGGATGCACACGTCCCCTTGAAGTAGCATTTTGGGTGTCTTTGAATAAATACCCAGAAGTGGAATTACTGGGTCCTTCGTTGTCTCTTGATACAGCCTTTGTTTTAAAGTCTATTTTGTCTGGTATAAGTATTGCTACTCCATATTTTTGTTTGTTTGTTTCCATTTTCATGAAATATCCTTTTCTATATATAACTTTACTTTCAGTCTGTGTGTTTCTTTCGTTCAGAAGTGAGTCTCTTGTAGGCAGCATATGTAAGGGTCTTCTCTTCTAATCTGTTCAGCCATTCTATCTTTTGATTGGAGAATTTAGTCCATTTATATTTAAAGCAATTGTTGATAGATATGTAGTTATTGCCATTTTATTATTCACATCTTTTTTTTTTTCCATCTTAAAGAATTCCCTCTAACATTCCTTGCAATACTGGTTTGGTGGTGATGAACTCCTTGAGCTTTTCCTTGTCTGGGAAGTTCTTTATCTGTCCTTTGATGTTAAATGATAGGTTGCTGGGTAGAGTAATCTTGGTTGTAGGTCCTAAGTTTTCTTCACTTTGAATATTTCATGCCAATCCCTTCTGGTCTGCAAAGTTTCTTGAGAAACCAGCTGACAGTCTCATGGGAGCTCCCTTGTCGGTAACAAACTGCTTTTCTCTTGGTGCTTTTAAGATTCTCTCTTTGTCTTTAACCTTTGGCATTTAATTATGATGTATCTTGGTGTGGGCGTCTTTGGGTTTATCTTGTTTGGGACTCTATACTTCCTGGGTTTGCAGGAACTTCACCAGGGAGTTTTAGGGAAGTTTTTCATCATTATTTCTTCAAATAGGTTTTTAGTTCTTTGCTGTCTCTCTTCCCCTTTTGGTACCCCTCTGATGCAAATGTTGGTATGCTTGATGTTGTCCCAGAGGTACCTTAAACTAGCCTCATTTTTGTGGATACTTTGTTATTTTCCATTTTGCTGTTCTTTTTGGATGTTTTCTGCTACCTTATCTTCTAAATTACTGACTTGATCCTCTGCTTCATCTAACCTACTTGATTCCCTCTAATATAATCTTCATTTCAGTTATTATATTCCTTATTTCTGACTGGATTTTTTTATGGTTTCTATCTCCATGTGTATGTTTCTTATCTCTTTGTTAAAGTTATCTCTGAGATCACTGAGCATCCTATTACCAGTGTTAGGAACTTTGTGTCTGGTATATTGCTTGTCTCCATTTCGTTTAGTTCTTTTTCTGGAGCTTTGTTCTATTATTTTATTGGGGATATGTTTCCTTGTTTCCCCACTTTGGCTGCCTCCCTGTGTTTGTTTCTATGTATTAGTTTGGGGGGGGTCTTACGTCTCCCAGTCTTAGTAGAGTGGCCTTATGTAGTAGGTGTGCTGTGGGGCCCAGTGGTGTAATCTCCTTAGTCATCTTAGCTGGGTGCTCCAGGTGAGCTGTGTGTATCATCCTGTTGCAGTTGTGCCCTGGTTGTTGATTGTACATCTATGGAAGGGATTGACCCTCAGGCTGATTGGTTGTGTGGACTGGCCATGATTACAGTGAAGGAGCTATGGTGCAGGGGGCTGACCCTCTGGAGCAGGATTCACTTTAGCAGAGCTCTGGTGCCTGTCCAGCCTGGTTTTTGAGTGTGTCATCCTTGCAGGCAGACTGGTGATGATCCAGCTTGGTCAGAAGCTGGCTACCAGGTGTGCCAGCCACAGAGACTCCTGAGAGGGCCCCCACTACAGGCCAAATTTGGCTGCAGCCTATGCCCTGCCTGGGACCTCTTGTTATGAACCACAAAGTAATCTTCAGATGGCCACCACCTGTGCTGGGCTTGTGCCTCAAGAAGCCAAGCCGTGACCCAAAGCCAGCTGCCACTAGTGCTGGGTTTAGGGCTGTTCAGCAAGAGGTATGGGACACACCAAGGCCAGATCAGATGTTGCTTGTTTGGGGTTTGTGACTCTTTACAAAATTTCAGGAAAGTCCTCAGTATGCACTAAAATAGGCTGTTTGTATAGAAAAGCCACTGGAAGTGGCTTGAGTGTGCCAGAAAGTTGGGTGGGGTGGGGTCTCAGTGAATCACCAGGGCAGGGCTATCAAATAGTGTTAGCCATGTTAATGGAGACTCAGATATGACCGCTCCTATGTCTGCACACTGGCACAGAGGAGGCCTCAACAAAGGTACAATGGATTCAGCCAGCATTTCTGTCTGTGAGAATGCTGCCCCTCCAGCCCTTGTCCAAAGCCAGACATCTCAGTTTGTTCGCATGTGTCTCTGGCACCTTTCGAGTTGTCGCTGCAGTGCTGGAGCTCAGAGTGAGTGAGTCCATCAGCGAGTAAGTCTGTATGTGGGCCCTTTAAGGGGAGCACCTAGGACTCTAGCCACTCCCTGTCTCACTCAGACACAATATTTGCTGGTTTTTATAGCCAGAAGTTATGGGGACTTCTCTCCCTTTTACTTGAACCCTTGGCTGGGAAGCTCAGTGTGGGATTAGGACCCCTTGCTGCTCCCAGGGGGACTATTGCAGCCAAGATATGCCTTCCAATTTATAATGGCCACACCTTTCAACATCTCTGCTCCTCCTATCAGTCTCAAGGTGACTTCGTATGTATGTGCTTAGAAGTAGGACTTCAGTTCAGCTAAATTTTAGGCAATTCTCAATGATGGCTGTTCTGTAGCTTAGTTGTAATATTAATGTGGTTGTGAGAGAAGGAAAACCCAGTTTTTACCTATTCCACCATCTTGACAAGAAATCCCTGTAAGCGCTCTTTCAGTGTCTTCTAGCACTTAAGGCCACGTGCTAGATACTAAGGTGTCTTAGCTCCAAATTCAAGCTGTCTTCTGCCTTGTGATGTGAGGCCAGGACTCAGCAATTACATGTCTCTTGCCAGCTCTCTGATGCTCATAGTTAGGCTCTGCTAACAGTGGGTACAAGAGGAGAAAGGAAGCCTATAGGACGAGAAGTGAACAGCCCATTCTGTGTTTTGCATCTGTATTTTCAACCTCACCTAGTCAATAGCTGTTTGCTCCTGTAAACGTACTTAGATCCTGTTTCTAGTTTCTTCCCCACACTGCCAGGACCAGGCTCACAGCATCTCTTCAGAAGTACCATTACCAGCCAAGCCAGGGTCCCTCCTCCCAGGTCTGAATCGCAACTCCAAATGACGCCTCTTGTAAGGTGTGAAATGTTGATAATCCTGACCTCTTTTTGTTGATCGCCCAGCCAGTGTTGGGGTGCAGCTTCTTGTAGTGACAACCTCTGTGCTACCCCCATATTCCCTTTATGCCTTTTAAATCCTCCAATACTATTTAACAGATTTTTAGAATCTCACTAGCTACACTGCTTACAATTTTTAAAAGTTTAGTTACATAGTCTATGTTAATTCTTTCATCAGAGGTTATTTCATCTATTTTGCCTAACCGATGCTCCTGTTTTCTTACACTTCCTGTATAACTGTCTTCCCATATAACTTTCTTACACTTCCCATGTAACAGATAATTTTCCATTATCTGCTAATATTCATAAATGAAGATTTGGAGTATTCATAATGTCCCTTGTTAACTATGTTAGCCTCTGTTTGTATTTTGAAGACACCCATAGCTATCTACTAACTATACAGGGGGTTTGAAGCCCCACTGCGAAATTCAACGTCTCAATTTACTGGTGTGTTTTTCCACAAAGACAAACCTGGAGTATAGCCAACAACTCTGCAGACAAGGCTCACTCTGGATGAGTTCTCAAGTTTTTCAGTTTGTTTTTCTCTGGACCACTTTCCAAGGTGCTTCTGAGAAAAGAAATGTTGCTGCTAGCTAAGAAGTTCCTCCTTAGCAAGTGCTTGGCTTCCGTGTCTCCTTTAGGGCCCTCTGGCTTTGTGGCTCCATTTTCAATCTATACCTCAGGTGGAGAGCTTTCTACACCTGCCAAACAGCCAGCACTTCTAGATTTTGTGCCACCAATGCAAGAGAAATGTACAGGTCCTTTCAGACTTACATGTATCTCCTATTTCTGCTTGACTTACTGAATAGTGGAAGCTTTGAGCTCCCACTGCCTTCTTTTGGTTTGGTATATATTTTGCTGTTTTTTATATATTATTTCTGGACAATGTTCCTTAGGTTTGTGGCATGAGATTGGTATTATTCTTAGTTTTAATAAAACTATTTTTTTATTTCTTTTGTTAATTTCTGTGGTTTGGAGAGTGTAAATATATGGCCTGTCACCATCTTTCTGAAAGCCTGTCAATATGTGATTTATATTTGAAGAATCACATATGAGATTTAGTAAGAGAGAAAAAATAGTCATATGTAAAAAGAAGAAAAAAGATTTCATGAAAACTATTTATTAATAATTATCAGTATTGCTGATATCTACTCCCAACATTTTCTCTGAACTTTGGATTACATTTCTAACTGAATATCTCCATGAGACCCACAAACTTAGTAATATCTCATTGGCACTTATTTTAGATGTTAAAATGGAACACATAGTAAGAGCTGAAACCCCAAGGAAATAGATGCCAGTAACAACTCCCACATTTTAAGTAAACTACAACACTGCCACTTACAAAGCAGTTGGAAGAAAATCAGTTGAAACTCTTAGTATCTTACCCCATCAAATGTAAATTAGGGTAAGTTGGGAAGAGAAGAGGTTTTTGGAACAAGCTCTGTTGTGGCAGAGGTGTGGGAGTGCTTTCCTCTTGTGTCAAGCCTAAGAAAAGTGGCTTAAGAGAGACCACTCAGAAATTTCAGTTTGCATCCCTTGGAACTTTGGGATCACAGAGGTCTAACATCTGGCTCATTTGTAATGAAGGACCATCCCGCTAGCTGCTCCATGCCAGAGAAGTTGTCACAATGGAGATAGTCTATCCTTCCAGTTCTGCGATGGCAAAGAATACTTGAGCTGGCCCATAGTCCGGATGTGGATGCCATGAGAGAATCTTCTCTTAATTGCTCAAGATGGCATCTGGAGGGTAAGGATTCCAACAGAGTATAGGAGTGTACTTAGAAGGTGTACCTAGAAAAGATTTGTGAGCAACCAATGAGAGAACATGCTTTCACCCAATTCAAGGGAACCACAAATGGGACACTTAACAATTAAATATTAATGAGACTGCAATGCTTCTGCCCTTCCATTTGAGTTTCTGATCCCCTTAACTTCCCTCTATTTTCCTAGTATATATCTTAGAAGATACCATAACATCTTCTAACATACTGTATAGGTTACTTATTAATTACCTATCTATTATCTAGACTGTAAGTTCCATAAAGGCAGGGACCTTTGTATACTCGTTTGTGATTCACTGATGTATCCTAATCACTGAAATAATTATTGGGTCATGATACTTGTTGAATTTGAATATGAATTGAACTGGGATCTCCAAAGAGTAATGAAACACTTCTCCCCAAGAAGCACTCACCTACCTTTCTGGAGAGGCCAGAGGTAGCCTAGTCAGTGGGAAACTAGGGGAAAAAAAACCTTAAAGGGGATTACTAGATAAGAAACTGACCCCCTTTCCAATACAGGTAATCTGCCCAAGGAACACCTGAGCTGGAAGGGAGTAAAGCTTTAATTATAAATAAAATTCCACTTTATCATTAGTATTATTAGTACTACTCTGGACTGAACCTATTAAAGAAACAAATGGTTTGGAAATGAGTAATAGCTGGAGAAATATTCAGTTTCTTAAGGTGACCTGAAAATCATGGGGGCTGTAAAAGATTTCATCCAAATGCACTGAGTGTTTTGAATGGATAAATTTCTAATTATATTCTCCAAGATCTGCTCATTTTATAGATCAGATACATTGGCAGGTTAAAAGCACTCATTTTCTTTTTCTTACTTGTGGCACTTTCCCTCCTGTCAAAATTCTGACCATCTTTTAGATGGACACGTTTGGTTCTCTTTCTTCTACACTATCATGGGCAAGTCAACTCCAGAGTCTATATGCAGTAGCCCTCATTTGCTAGCGTGGAATAAAGTGCATAACAAATATTAAACTCTTCATAAATGTTTGATGAGTGAATGAATAAATAAATGATAAGACTTCTTGAGATCAGAAAGCTTTAGGAGCATCAGGAAGGACAAACTCTTTGTTATGAAGTGCAGGAGAGTTAAAATTAGGTAAGTAAAATGGGTGGGCACATGTTCATTTATTGACTACCCAGTAAAAGTCCAAGAATGAATGAATGAATGTTTATAAATGAATGTTTGAAAAAATGGCTACACATACATAGACAAGGTAAAAACAGAAAACACTATTTTATTGGTTTATTTATTCATGTATATTTGTGTCAATAAAATGGATTTGTACATTTGTCTCTTTTTTTTTTTTTCCCCAGGTGATCCTTGTCTTTGTACTAAGCATCGGGTCTCTTATAATCTATTTTATCAACTCTACTGAGTGAGTACAATCCCTAGTCACCTTTGTTTGTTGTATCATTAGGTTGCCAGCTAATTTGGAATTTTCTGTCAGGAAAAATTGTTAGTATACTTTCAAACACATTCAAAGACACAAGCTCATTAAAAAAAGGATAAGTGTTTAGTTCCCTACAGGAAGCACTAAAAGCAACTCCCAAAAACAACCTAAACAAGCAAAAAAGCATGAATTGCCTCTGCATCCTGCTATGCTTCCTTGCTATGGGCTGGGTGCCATGCACAGATCTACTCTCAAATCTCTGGGACTTCAAGCTTCCAGCTGCCATCTCCTCCCTTGGACCACTTGTGAGGGCTTTATATGCTTTGGTTTCTTTACATGTTGAAGCAGAAGTTGTGTAGTCATTTCAGGTTTTCTCATGGGTTTCAAACAACTTTGGGTGGTTTGGGGAAAGGAAAATGATAGACCTCATCTGGGATAAAGGAGCAAATTATTATGTGCTCATCTCTGAAGGTATTCCTCTCTTCTTTGCCAAAGTGAGGACAGTTTCTTGGACACAATCCAACTTAATCTGAATTTTATGCTGACCCTCTGGGAATTACCTTGGATTTCCAGCTAAGGTAAACTTGAGATTGCAAGGCCACAAAAGTCACGCAGCTTTAGAGATTCTAGTAGAACTAGTAGTCTTTGCTTTGTGAATTCCTTACTGATCTTTCAGAAAAATTTCTTTGAATTTGGCTTAGATCAGTCTGCTTGATCTGGAGTAACTCTATATCAGAAAGGTACAGGAGTTGAAATGTCCTAGCTGGGTAGGTGGTTGTGCAAACCGAAGAAGAGCCACATAACCTCTAGGCCTCTGAATCCACATTGATAAAACAGAAACAGAAGCAATAAATTCTATGGAAGGAAAAACAAGTATTTTCCTGTTATTTTCAACTCAATGCACAGTCTAGTGGTTTTATTCACGCTTCCAAGGGAAAAGAAATTTCCTTGAGATGGGAACTTAGTGTCTGGATTGACCATTCATGGTGAATAAGTAAAAAAAAAAAAAAAAAGAATGCTTACCATTTCTCTTTATTTGGTCCTCTATAGGCATAGCTTTTAAAAATGTACCTCTTTATAAACTGCCTTTGTTTCTTTTCCAGCCCAGTTGGAAGCTGTTCTTCATACCAAGACAAAACCATCCCTGTTGATTTGACTTTCAATGCTTTCTTTAGTTTCTATTTTGGATTGAGAGTAAGTACCTATTAAAAGTGGGAATAAACAGACAAACACAACAAGAGCAACATAAAGAGATCTGTGTGTACCTTGGTTATGCAATTAGCCTATATTTTCAGGCTTTAAAGGTAGAGGGTCTGTGCCATAAATCGTTTAATGTGTATTAAGACATAATAACTCTCTCTCCTGTGCTTGAAACTGTAAGCCAGACCAAAAATTTCAACACAAATGAAAATGGTTCCTTTTTAAAATATCATCACCCTGTCACACTGTCTTCCTTATTGGCTTCTGACCTACCACTGAGAAAGCTTTATTAATAATCACAAGTTAGCAGAACCTGAATAACAAGCCTCTGAAAATGTCATTGGCTCCACTGATGGCACATGTGCTGTACAACTATGTAAAATATTTTTATATCTTTGTTTTATTTTTGTTACACCCATAATTTTAAATAGTTCTCTCATTCTACAGACATTTATTGAGGGCCCCTCCTAGATCTAGATGTAGATGTATTTATCCCATGTTTGTATGAGACATATATATATATATATATATATATATATATATATATATATATATATATATATATATATATATATGATACACACACACACACACACACACACACACACACAGGGTGCCAAAAAAATCTATACAAGTGAACACTTTGGTCAACGTTATTCAAGCAGTAGTTCACCATAATCAGAAGTGTCTGGACGCTGAAGGTAACCACTTTGAGCACCTCTTGTGATTGCAGAAGTCAAACTTGACTTGTATTCATCTTTTGTTATCAGTATATATTGAGTATTACAATTTTAATACAGTTTTCCTTTCTTTAAATGTGTATACATTTTTGGGGGACCCTCTGTATATATAATGTATTTTTATGACCATCCTTCAGAACTTACTCTGACCACACTGACCCTCAAAACCTTTTAACAGCAGATTCTCACTTCTGGAAATGCCTGCTTTCTGTATCTTAATAGGAAAGTTCATAAACACAGGCCTTGACCAGCCAAACTTCTAGACAGCTGTACCTTTTCCACTGAAGACCATCCTAAATTATGTGTCCTCATTGCTCACAAATAGGCTCTTTTACCTATGTAATTATATATAATTTTAATACAGTTTTCTTCTTTTCTTAAAATATGTATACATTTTTTGGCACCCCTAGTATATGTCAGAAAGTTCTAGGAATAGCAGGAAGGTCAAAGTGTTTATTCTGAAGTGTGAGAGTTAAAATCGAGTAAGTAAAATGGGTTAGTGTTCATTTACTGAACACCTACTAAAGGTACGATCTTTATATCTACATATATATATATATATATATATATATATATATATATATATATTCACCTGTGTGGTCATATAAATATATGTATGTGTATGTATATAATAGAATGAGATCAAATCTTCAGTTGATAAATGAAGTGTAGATGAATAAAGCCACTCTCGTGTTCACTTTAAAATTCTTGAGGGTAACAGAATTTGGGCTCTTTTGTTTCCATTTCATAGTTTTTGGCTGCTAGTGACAAGATCAAGTTCTGGTTGGAAATGAATTCAATTGTAGACATCTTTACCATCCCACCGACCTTTATTTCTTATTATTTGAAGAGTAATTGGCTAGGTGAGTATATTCTCTAAGAAAAGCCTCCACATTCATTCATAAGTATCCTTCATTTTCCTTTAATGCCTAAATGCCATTTTTAAAAAACTTCCTCACTGTAATTGTAAGGTTTTGTAATGTAGTTTCAGAACCCGTTTTTCCCCCTCAGTACCTGGTAGCAATGCGATGTGCCTGATGCACAGTAGGTGTCAGTGTTTGTTTATTGTTACTGGACTGGCTCATTCACAACTTGAGAGGCAAGACCCTGCATCCTACTCCCCTGTGGTACCTTTATGCTGCTAACCCACACGGGCTGGGAGAGATGAAAAGCCTCCCTTGGGCTTTAAAAGATATAAATCATCATATCCAGACATGCCGTGACATGCTAGAGATTTATTTAATTAGTACTTAGTCTTTAAAAAGGATGGATTGACATTGCATGGGTGTTATGTGGCTGTTACCAGTTTTTACATATTTTTATATTGTTATTTATAATCTACAAAATATTCCTTGCCATCATTATTATCTAACTACATAATATAAAGCATTATACAACCACTGAGGAGTACATCATAGAAATTCTATAGTCAGGCGTTTAAGTGGTTTATGGATAATTTGCTCTCCAGTCTAAAGTAGGGGCAACCAAGTGTAAAATGTGAGTAGTGCTTATGATATGCTATATATTATCTCAACATCCTTATGGGATAGGTACTATTCGAATTCCCATTTTACAGATGAGGCACTAGAGAAGTTGAAGGGATTGCTGTAGATTATAACTGCTATTAAGTATCAGAACCCTGATTTGAGCTAGAGCACATGCTCTTTAACCTATGATATTATAATATATTATAGTTGAGCATTTCAGGAAGAGAAAGATTATAAGCAGTCCTAAATATGTTGTAATTCAGACCAATCCCTGGAGTCACGCTCTCTTTTGGCAGCTTTCTCCTTTCAATTGCTTTGTAGGTTTGAGGTTCTTAAGAGCTTTGCGGCTGCTAGAACTCCCTCAAATCTTGCAAATTCTGAGAGCCATCAAGACCAGGTAAATGCGAGCCCTGCCTGGAGTACTACTCACTCACTGGTTTGGAGTAGGAAATGGAAATGTTAGCGGAACCTTCCATTCAACTCATTTCTCATCAGAATTTCAGTGCAAAAGTCAGGAAATCCTGCAGCTCCCCAGATATTATTCACTCACTTTTCCCCCTTGTATTAACATCACACATTGGCTGTAAAGTTTGCAATCATTTTGAAGGTTTTGTTCGTCTTTGTTTTGTAGAACTACAGTGTAAGTGCATTTAAGCTTTAATCCCTCCTCCCTCCCCCCACCCCCAACCACACCACCAGCCAAGTGGAAAATCAAAGCAAGTCAGAGGCTTTGATTCTATACATTTGCTATTATGGATCATGCGTTTCCTAGCTAGGAATGTAAGACAATTCGTCTGAGCATGAAAGGTGCCAGTGTCAGCAGTGAACTTACCGTGTTTCCCCGAAAATAGGACCGAGCCAGACAATCACCTCTAATGTGTCTTTTGGAGCAAAAATTAATATAATATATTGTAATACCTGGTCTTATATTAATTTTTGCTCCAAAAGACGCATTAGAGCTCATTGTCCAGCTCAGTCTTATTTTCGGGAAAACAGCATATTGCTTACATAAATAGAGCCACCCAATGTCTCAAGAAAAACAAACAAACAAACAAACAAATCCAAACTACCTTTGAGCAGGAATACTTCTAAAGTTTGAAGCAGTTTGGACTTATGTTGCCCTCTCAAAATCACTATACCTCTACGTTCTCACTAAAAGCACTAAATATTACAGACCAGGTGGATTTCCTTGTTAATGTTTATGCATGATGGAGAAGTTGAGATCGGAAAGCACTATTCTTGTGTGACAGGTGGTCCTGCCTGAAAACCACAGAGATTTCTAAACTCAATGGCTTTATTTAGTAGGCAGGAGCTTGTCAGAGATCCTCGTCTGAGGTTAGCAATATGAGACTACCTTTCTGTGATCTACTCACAATTTCATTTTGGAAGCCCATTCTGCATTCCCAAGACACTGCATTTCGTACTCTTACTTTAGTCAATATAGCAGTCTATTAAATTTATTTTATGATGACACGTAATATTTTAAAAGTAATATAATATCAGGCTAGTGGATATCACAGCAAAATCTAAGCTTTTTGAAGAAGTGTGTGTTTTAGAGCTGCTCAAAGTAATATGTATACAAATCAAGCAGAGGATCTTGTAACACTGCAGATCTGTAGATCAGGGCTGAAACTTGGCATGTGCATTTCTGATACCCTGCCAAGTAAGTGTATTACTGCTTCAGGTCCGTGAACCATACTTGGAGTAGCAAGATTTTAGAGGGTGAGGTATTTGTGTTGTTCTGGAACCTGTCAGAACCTGACAGCTCTTTGTCTTTCTTCCTCTAGCAATGCAGTGAAGTTTTCCAAACTGTTATCAATAGTGCTCAGTACTTGGTTCACGGCTGCAGGATTCATTCACCTGGTAAGTATCTCACCAAAATCGCTGATGTCGCCTGTCAGCATAAAGGTCTTTACCAAATGGAGGTAATCCTTCGGAACTCCTGTCTCCATCATTTTAACTAATGTGAAGTTTATCTTTTTGCTTCCCTTTTCTGGGTATTTTGCACCCTCATATTACTGACAAATATGAATATGTATCTCCTACACTCAAAGTATCTCTGTTCCTTCTTCCAGCTTTCAAATTCTGCTCTTAGAGAAGGATCTAATAAGCTGTCCCTTCAAAGGTATAAGCAATAGGTAAAATTTATCACTATATCATCACAAGGGTTTCAGCATTTAAAGAAATAATGTAGAGTCCAATGTATGAAGCCAAGGAGAGAATTTCACACTTACAAAAGCTGGAGAATTGTTGGGGAAGTGTTCCTGAGTTGCAAAGGGGAGCTGTGGGGGCTTTCTTGGTTCTCCTAAAATTGATCTGTATGCATAGCTGCCCCTATTGCCTAGAGGACAGGCTAGTTTTTAGCCCATATGAATCAGCAATACAATAAGAAAGAAAATCCTAGACTTAATTGCGTGAGGACAGGTGAGGAGCAGTCATTAGAAAATGCAGAAATTGAAATGGGATGTTAAAAAGTCTGCACAGAACTATGAGAAAAGCAAAACAGAAAAAATATAGAAGTCTTTTTCACATGACTCCTCTCAAAATTAATTAAAACAATAATAAGAAAAAAGAAAAATGTCAGGCACCAAACGCAAACTTTGCCATGAACCTTCAAGACATCTGACAGTAGTCATATCCTTTCTCAGCACTCAAGCAAGAGAGATTTCCCTGAAAAAAAGTGTCACAGCAATAAAGGCAGGACCCTAGATCCAGGGGATTGGACCTAGGGGCATGGGCCTGCCTGTTGGCCATCACAGAATGGTAGGAAAGAAAACGCTAAAGGAGAAACCATACCGTGTTTCACTGAAAATAAGACCTACATGGACAATCATCTCTAATGCGTCTTTTGGAGCAAAAATTAATATAAGACCCAGTGTTATGTTATGTTATGTTATGTTATGTTATGTTATGTTATGTTATGTTATACCCGGTATTTATTATATTATATTATATTATATTATATTATATTATACCCAGGTTTATAGTAAAATAAGACTGGGTCTTATATTAATTTTTGCTCCAAAAGACACGTTAGAGCTGATCGTCCAGCTAGGTCTTATTTTGGGGCAAACACCATAGTAACAGGGCTTTTTTGCCTTCAATAGCCACAATGAGGGGCTCTCATGCTGAATGTGGCCTATAGGCATATTTTATTTGACATAATTATGTTTGTATTTTAATTTCTTTTTTCTTGCTTGCTAACTTTTGTGGAGAACTCACATAAAAACTCAGATTTCTGGATTCTTTGGGAAAATACAGGGTTCTGGCAACCCACTCTCCCAAGGCCACCAACAGTCCTAGTCGAAGACTAGCTGCTTCCTGTAAATAGCGTGTGGTGCTGGGTTGGACACAGTGTCTGCCAGGCTTATTTGAATCATGGAAGTCTTTTGATTGACCCTTCTAAGCATGTGAATATGTGCCCTTGTTGGACATCTAGTCATCTAGACAAAGAGATTTGTGACTTTTAAAGGGATCCACTTTGAGTCACACCAATATCTGGAATGTTAAAAACCTAGAAGAGCTATATCCCACAGCAAAGAAAATAGCAGAGGACATTTGAAATTGCAAGCCAAAATAAAAGCTATGATTGCCCCAACCTACTATCTTCCCATACACACACTGCCCTTCAGCTAAAAGTTGATACCATTTAAAGGTGAGTATCAACAAGAAAGTAATCAATATAGTGCCTATCCTTAAATTCTGCCAGAAATAACAATAGGGCATGACGGAGAGCCAAGAGACAACAGTATTACAACAGTACCATAATACAACAGTTATAAGAACAACAATTACAAGATAATTCGCACAAAGAAACAAAGGAAAATTTAAGAAAAAGCCTTCTATATTTAAGAAGAAATACAAATGAAAAACTTTAAAAATGGAAAATGATAATTCAAACACAATATATAACATTTTACATAAAAGATTATTAAACAGTAGCAGGAGTTGAAAATGGGCTAAAAGATATCAGAGAAAAAAGAAAAAAAAGGTATTATACAGCTGAAAACCACATTAGGGGCAACCAAAATGTAATAAATGTGAAAAAAACATGTTCGGAAATATAGTGGGCATGATTGAAGCAAAAGCCCTGATGTAGAAAAGAACAAAGACAAATCGTTGTTAAGAAGAAACATGAAAGATGGGCAATATCGCTTCAGCATGCTGTAAAATTAATGTTCCTGAAGAAAAGGACACAATAAATGGCACCAGGAAAAAATGCCTAAAATAAAAGTTTGAATCTCTAGATTAAAGGATATGCCATAATTCAGGGAAAATGACCCTAAATTATTTATTCCAACCATATTTTGGAGTAGTTTACTGACTTTTGAGGATAAGGATAGAATACAATCAGAACAAAACAAAGTCTATAAAAGGGAGAAAAAATCAAACTAGCCTCAGATTTCGTGGCAACATCAATCAATGCAGGATGATGATACAGCAGTGTCTGGAAAGTTTGTATGTAACCCATCCTCTCATTTAAAGCATGCAAGAGAAACTAGCACCCATGAGCCCCTTTTAAAAATGGATCTTGATGATAAAATACAGCCATAAAGGGGATGAATCAGAACTAAGAACTCAAGAATGAGAAATCCATGATAAAAATTAGTGGCGGTGATTACTGAATGAATTTAAAATAGGACTAAGGCATAATCAAGAGAATTATGATTACAGACTGGAACATTATGTACAATGTAAAACTAATATAAAAATACGAACGATGAGGAGGTAAGAGTAGTGACCGAATGTCCTTATATCCTCCTCCTCCTAGCATATCCAATCTAAAATTGAAACATAAAGTGTAAAACCATATAAATTCAGTTTTGAAATAGGGAGTTAAGAATAGGTAAATATTCAGTATCTTAGCATTGGTCCATAATCCTTTATTTTGACTTTAATGTACTTCTCATCTGGGACTGAGTAGTTGATACTAACACGGTTAAGAGGAGAGCAGACTGGACAAGTAGAATGGCAGAAGTCTTCCATTTCTTAGAGAGGTGCTGCGGAGTGGGGAGGGATTTGAATACCCCCAAGAGAGTACATTAAACCTTAAGGAGTTATTTCAATTATTGTGAAGGAAATTTCCAGGTTGAAATAAATTTAGATTTAGTTTGTACAACATGTTGTGCAAGGATATGATTGAAACAGTGTACTAAGATGTTGTTAAAGGAAACTATAAAATTTTAACATAAATGAAACTGTCCCGAACAATTCTTGTATTCCTGGGGAAAAATATATATGTATATATAAATCATATATGTATTTATCTATATACCTGGGGTGCCAAAAAAAATGTATACACATTTTAAGAGGTGTTACCTTAAAGTGTGTATACATTTTTTGGCACCCTCTGTTATATATCTATATGTATATGTACATATATATGTATATACATATATACAAAAAATGTTTATGTATATGCATATGTATATACAAAAATGTATATGTATATATATACACAAAAAAAGTATATGTATATATACATACAAAAATGTATATATGTGTGTGTGTGTGTGCATATATATATATATATGTGTGTGTATATATATATATATATATATATATATATATATATATATATACACAATTGAGGATATATATATCTCCCCAGGAATATATAGGTTTAGATCTGTATGATTTAAACTTCATTTTCTTATACTACAATAGTCTCAGACAATAATGAAGACTCCAAAAGTCAGTGGAAGCAGATTGGTGTACTTTGTAATATAATTAGCTATCAGCCATGGGAGTTAAGTGTAGACATACAATCTCTTTCTTATTTTGGAGTGGGGTCCAAACTCACTTTTAAAAGTGAATTTAAAAGGATTTATAGGAGTCCACACTCACTTTTAAAAAGTGATCACATACCTGAGCAAACTACATTGTTTCTAATTTCCATTCCAGTTCTTAACAAAACAGAAAACATACTTTCTCTCACTATCTCTAGCATTTTATCATTTTTGTGTTAAATAGAAATGGAAAATGTCTGGGAAATATGTAAGTTATCCGGAAAAAAATGGAAAAACAAAGGAAAATTGTACATATTCTATATAATTGTTATATGTTATTTATAATGATATATGGCATATACCATATGTGTGTAATAAGTTTATATATGTTATCATTGTAAAGTATAGTGCCTTTGGCTAAGTTGCTCTTTTTATTTAATAGAAAAAGATAAATTTAGTTTCCTTAAAGGATTTAGGGGGAAAATCAGAGGAAATCTTTTTCAGAGTTTTTTATTTTTATTTTTATCACTGAAAAGATTTTTGTGGGGAATGGGGAGAAATAACCTGGAAAACTTGTTTGTTTGCTTTTCCCTAGACACTAGTTCATGTGATAAGCTCACTGAAGCTCACTGAAGTGCTCATTTAAGTGCTTCTCTCTTTAATAATAATCCTGATGTGGTGAGAAGTGACAGTGAATAATAATTGCTCAACCTGAGAGCCTTTGCATTCCCAGGATGGCTCCAGGATGTGGAGATGAAAGAGATATGAGCAGTGAACCCCCCTGTCCCCCACCCCCATACACACACTCCATGGTGGAGCATTTCAAATGTGGGCTCAGTCTACATGCCCCTCATATTTCAGCAATGATCACAATGAAAGAAAACAAGACTTCACAATCACTACCCACATTTGCAAACCCTTCACAGCAGCCTAGGAATCATTTAATATTTCTTTTGAATTGAATTAAGTGAAACGGATCCAATGTTTTGCCTGTTCTTTGTAAACTTACCCTTGGATTCCATTCAGGTACCTTTCCTGAGTCTTCTTTCTTTGGACAGGTGGAAAATTCTGGTGATCCCTGGCTCAATGGTAGAAATTCACAGAACATATCATATTTTGAGTCCATTTACCTGGTCATGGCAACAATGTCAACTGTGGGCTTTGGAGACTTGGTAGCCAAGACATCGCTAGGACGGACCTTCATCATATTCTTCACTCTGGGGAGTTTGGTGAAGAACATTTTTATTATCTTTTGAATATAGATACATAATGGTTAGAAGTAAAGCAATATAGGTTGAGTGTGAATGTTACATTATTCAGAGCAGATGTCAAATGGAAACGTAGTCATACAGGGATCCCATGTTTTCCCAAACTGCATGCCCTGGAGCAGATAACGTAATTGCTCGGTTGTCATGGATGAGGATAGTCGACAACTGAGAGCAGACTTTCCCTTTTAGCCTCTACATTGATTTGAGCAACACTCTCTTCTTTGATCTTCTGCCCATCAGATTTAAGTCTTTCTCCCCAAGAGGAAGGAAATTTGAGATCTGATCTGAAGAAAGTTCTGTTCTTTCCAGCCCAAATGAGTAAGCTCTCTCCAAACCAGCATTTTATTTCGGATAAGTGAACATCTGTGTGTGGTTCAGGAGTGTGTCAAGGACAAAGGGAATCTCCTTTTCTTTTAGTTTCTAATTTCAGTTCCTTAAAAACCATACCACAGTTATCCACTCCACCTTTCTGATATTCCCTGTCTACAGTGTTACATCCCCCATTTCACTTCATCTTAACTCTGTTCTGTCCCATATGCTTTTTTCTTTACCCCCAAGTTCCCAAATAGTATCAAGTCAAAGAGTCAGAAGAACGTTTTGTAGTGATGAGGGCACAAAACAGGCAGAGAGGTTGCCTTACTGCTTATCTTTGCTTTCCTCATTTTTATGCTTTGGAATGCTGAAAAGCATTTTATTAAACTTTAACCAAATGCAAAGGCTGAAGTAAGGAAGAACACAGTCTCCTTTTAAAAATATAGTTCACAGTCATGCCCCTCCACGATGAGAGAAAGTTTTATGTACCTTCTTTCTCCTTTATAATCTTGAAATTTTGGAATATCCTTGAAATAATGATATCTAAGGTTTTATGTATTGATATTTTAGATATTATTTGCAAACTATATCCCTGAAATGGTGGAACTTTTTGCTAACAAGAGGAAATTCACCAGTGCCTATGAAGTGCTCAAAGGAAAGAAGTAAGTAGTTTGAAGAATAATTTCTACAGTTTGACATATTCTACTAATCACATATCTCTTTCTAAAACACCTATTTCCTGGCCTAAGTGAATATATTGGCAAGATCCTTCATTCACTAAAGAGGGTTGTGCTAGAATAAATATAATAATAAGATAATAATTGCTACATAATGTGAACTATATAGATGCTCATAAGAGCACTAAATCAACTAAAATGACAGCTAATGTCATTCAGTGTCAAATATTGATTGTGTCAGTATTTTTACATTCCTTATCAGTAACTATTCTTTTATATCCATTACTAATTGCCTAATTCATTTTGATCATGTGGTTCATTCATGACTAACTACATAAAAAATGGGTCAAATTAAAAACACAGTTCAGACTTAAAATAATGAATTCAGCTGTCTTAGCCAAAATTCCCCTAAACTATATGGAGCTCATTCATAGGCAGAGGTTTGCTAGAATGATGAGCAAGTTCAGTCTCTTTGCCAGTCCTTCATACATCGCCTCTTTTGTCCATGCCACAGCCACTTGTTCCCAAAGGCTATTTCTCTGTAGATACAGGTTACCTCAGTTTCCATTAATACTTTTTCACATCTAAGAAGAAAAGAATGAATCGGTGATCTTAACTTCGAACTGGTTCTTTTTTATTTAGTCTCTATCTGCTGTAGAGGAAAGAGACACAGTGGAAATAAGCTCTCTTGGAGCGGTCTTTTAATGCGTTTCGATGAAAACCAAACTTAACTGAGGAGTATGAAGAGCAAAAATAACAATACTGAAAGGAATAAAATAATAATACTGAAAATAATAAAATAAACTAGATAAGCCAAAGTCTGATCTGATTTATTTCAGGAAAGGGATACATGCTAAATCAGCCAATAAGGTCTGGAAATTTTAAGGTAAACTTAGGCTAAAATTATGCTTTCCGTTTTCTGACCGGAGGAAATGACTAACGGAGGAAAAAAATAGCTTATTTATGTATAAAGCCTAAGAAAATTGATAGCTATTTTTTGCTAACTTACATGCTGAAATTTTTGCACCTATCCTAGGTGTCTCTCCATTAGACTTACTTTTTTGTGACTACTACATAATTTTAGATGTGGAAGATAAACTGAAATAACCTAGACTCTAGTGCTACCTCAGCCATAGCATTTGACTAAGGGAAAATCAGTGAAACATTCTGAGCCTCGGTTGTTTTCTCAGTGAAAAAAAGACTAGATCAGCCAATCAGGAATCCAGTAAAAAGTCAAGTCAAATCACACATATGCAAGTCCGTTATAAGTTATAAATCGCTATAAAAAACCTAACAATTATGATAGTTTTTATTGTATTCCTAAAAAGCTATGTGTATTATATTGCTAAGTGAAATGTCAGACAGAAAAAGCAGAGAACCATATGATTTCACTGATATGTGGTATATAAACCGAAAACAGCAAAAGAACAAGACAAACAAATGAGAAACAAAAACTCATAGACACAGACAATAGTTTAGTGGTTACCAGAGGATAAGGGGGGAGGGGTGGTAGATGAGGGTAAGGGGGATCAAATATATGGTGATGGAAGGAGAACTAACTCTGGGTGGTGAACACACAATGTGATTTATAGATGATGTAATACAGAATTGTACACCTGAAATCTATGTAACTTTACTAACAATTGTCACCCCAATAAACTTAAAAAAAAAAAAAAAAAACTATGTGTATTTCAAATGTGTGGAGTGATACCCTACATGAGATGAACTACAGAACTCTGATACTTCTGTACAATGGAGATATAGTCCTGAGTGTTTCTATTTTTAAAATCTGGGTGATTCAAATACCACATTTATTGAAAACCAAGTTTAAGCTAATTGTCTGTCCATTTCTAATTCTAGACAGGAAGATACTTCTGTTCCTCAGATGATACACCTTACATGTTCTTCCTCCCTAGGTTCATTGTGGTCTGTGGAAACATCACTGTTGACAGTGTGACTGCTTTCCTAAGGAATTTTCTCCGCCATAAGGCAGGGGAAATCAACACCGAGATTGTTTTTCTGGGAGAGTAAGTGTATCTATATGGCTCATGGGCTATAAATTAGTATTTGAAATATGTGTGAATATTTTAGTAGAAAATTACCCTTGTAACATTCATAGAAAAATTAGAAAATAGTAATATAAGCATAAAGAAAAGAAAACACAATCTCATGACAGAGTTAACCTGTGACAATATTTTGGAATGTATCTTGCTAGATGTTTTTCTGTATATATACTAATATTACTTAAGTGATTCCTGTCATTTAGGTTATTCTATATTTTAGTACTGTTATGTATAACTGTAATTTTGTGCACAAGTCTGCTACACTTTATAATTATTATTCTAACTGTTAACTATCAGAATTGGAAATGTGAAGTTTAAATAGATGCACAAAGAATTATTTTGATGATGATTTTGTTCTATGTAGTTTACCTTTTCCCAAGCATATTCTGAGTCAAATATTTTGTGAAACACTGGGAAATGCATATTTAATACAAAAAGATTTTGAAGTAAGCAATGTGGTTTCTAATTGTTTTATTTTACAATATTGATTCCTAGTGAGATGTAACAATTTTTGTGTGTTTTGACAGTTTGTTCTCCTTTTTGAAATTCCTTTAATTATCCTCTTTTCGATAAGGTTGGTCATCTGTTATTTTACTGACTTTTAAGCACTCAATATGTATATTTTTTATATTAGCTATTTGGTGTCATAAGTTATAAATATTTGTTTTCTCTCTCTTTGCTTTTCAATTTTTTGTATGCTTTTATTTTAATATGGGAGCATTTGATTTACATGTACTTTTATCCATCCACTCTATTTTTTTTTGGCTTCTTGCTTTTCTTACATTCTTAGGCCTCTGTTCTAGAATTAAGTAAGTATTTGTCTAGCATTTCTATGTTTTAATATGAATTTTTTTTATATTTAAGCTCTTTGGAATTGATTTGGTGTAATGTAAAAGGAACTAACTTCTTTTTCTCCAAATGGTTAATCAATTATTTAGACATCACTCACTAAATAAGTCATATTTGAAATGACATTTTGACCATATACAAGAATGTATATAATAGCATCACCTCAACCTTGATGTATTTCATAAGTAAATCTGTGCTGTTTTACAATATGACATCTTTAATCCACCATAACTTTGGGCTCTCATGTATCAGATAACCAATAAATATTTTGAATTCCTTTATGGTACTACCGTGTTTCCCCGAAAATAAGACCTAGCCGGACAATCAGCTCTAATGCATCTTTTGGAGCAAAAATTACTGTAAGACCTGGTCTTATTCTACCATATTATATATATTCTATATGTAAATAATATATATTTCCTATATATATATATATATATTACATATATATATATATACACACACTACATATATACTATATATACACTGTATATATTATTTTACTATAAGACCAGGTATAACATAATATAATATAATGTATTATAATATAATATAATACCAGGTCTTATATTAATTTTTACTCCAAAAGATGCATTAGAGCTGATTTTCTGGCTAGGTCTTATTTTCGGGGAAACATGGTATTGATGGATAGCCAATAGTTCTGTGTCTGTATCATTGTCAGGCCTGTCTTTATCATAATTTGTTCATTACTTGAATCCTTATTTAAAAAAACATGTTTTAAAAAAGGGCTAAAACTGGTGATAAGAGGCTAATAATTATAATATGATTGAGACAAAGAGGAAATCATTAGATAAATGGAAAGTGACATATTTATACACTGCTATATTTTTATACGTACTTGTCAAGATAACGAATGAAATTTTTTAAATGGTACAAAATGTTGAAAATACCTATCTAGAATTTTGCCAATTGCATCTATACTCCAAAGACTCCAAAATGTATATCCTCTAAAAGACGTTTCCTGTTGTTCCATTTTCACACAATTAATTCCTCACTGGATATTACACCCCCAAATGTTACAAAGGCCCCTCAGACTCAACATTTTCAAAGGTAAATGCACCATCTTATGTCTCCCTTTCCATCTCACAAGGCAAATTTAAAACATTTAAAAAAGAGAAGAAAATAACAACAGTAAAAAATAAGTACATGGGACCTCATCAATGCATTTCCTTAAAACAGAAAATAGACATTGTCTGTGATACTCCTGTCTCCCTTTCTTTCATCTCCACTATCACAACCCTGTTCAAAGTTAATATTTTGTCTCTCCTGAATTTCTATAAAGGCCACTTTATTGACTGATTCTTTTTGCTCAGAAGTTCTTCACCTACCTTTATATGACTAGTTTATTTTCATCCTTCAGCACTCAGAGAGACCTTCCCTATCCCAACCTATCTAAATTAGTGTCTTCTAATCATTCTACCTCTTTACTCCATTATATTTCCTTTAAAGTGATTATCACCATCTGTAAATATGTTAAGTTTTCCTTTAATATAGCTGTTAACATTTCCTTCTCTGTACATTCATGCTGCTCCTCTCAATAAAAGATGGAGTCTCTTTCTTCTCCCTTTGCATCTGGACTGGCCTGTGACTTGATTTGATAAATAAAATGCAGCAGAGGTGACACTTTGCTAGTTTCAGGCCTGACCTTCAGGAGGATTGACAATTTCAACTTCCACTACAAGAGAGTCCTAAGCCCTAAACAATCACATATCAAGTCAGACTAGCTTGCTGAGGAGAAGGCCCAGTCAGCTCTCAGCTACTCTAGTCACATAGCTACAACAACGATTAAGTGTTACAAAGTCATTCTGGTTATTCCAGCTCCCAGTCGAGCTCTCTGATTAGTGTACCCACATGAATGGCCACTGTCAACACTGTATGGAACAAAAGAATTACCTTGCTAAGATCAGCCAACAACAAAATCATGAGAAATAATATATTGTTGTTTTAGGTCAGTAAGTTCCAAAATGGTTTGTTTTGCAGGAAGGGATAACTGATACAAAGGGATAACTGATAGTGGAAGTGAAGTGTTATCATAACAATAACCAAAATGTGGTATTTTCCTTGAAACTAGTGGTAGGTGGAGACTGAAAGGGTTGCACGGGGACTCTTAGTAGAGGCTGGAAAAACAATGAGGAAATTACTCTTTGGTACTGGAAGAAGAGCAGAATTTTGGTAACAATGTCACCAAAAGTAACATGGAAGATAGCAAATGTAACTAATGAAATTGTGAAACTGGCTAAGAAAATTTCCTGAAAGAATATTGAGTGTCATTTGCCTTTATCTAATTATGTATGATAAGGTAAGAAAATTGAGCTGAAGAGGAAACTCTTTTGTTGTCAAGCAGAACGTAAAGGAAATATAGAGGTCCCAGAAGAGTCTCTCCAGCTGACCAAAAAATGTCAAAAAGGAAAATGACCTCAGGAGAAAAAAAGTCAAATTGTGGCTACAACCTATAAAATATGACCTTAAAGTCAAAGGTCATGATGCAATCAAGGACATAGCTGTTAGACCCTTAATTAGGATCTCAGAAAAATTTTAGATGGTGACTTACAGATGCTTCTCTCAGTCAGGCAAAGGGCTTCTAAGAAACTGAGGACATTTTTCCCAGAATCCTGACATTCTCAAAGTAGAGACCTGTCACCAGAGGAATCATGGATATGACTTCATGGGCATGACATGAGCCTGAATAATATTTACAGGAACTTGTCAATGCTTTAAAGATAATTTTACTAGTAGAAGTTCTGCCAGCTTGCAGTAAAAGGGACAGAGAAGAGTTCAAAATGAAAAAAAAAAAAAAAAAAAAAAAGCCTCTGGCCTCCAAACTAGCACAGATAGGAATTAAGCTGAGAAAGCTACTCAAGTATAAACATGGGCCTTTGTTAGGGAAAAATGAAGGATAACTCAGAGGGTCAGAGTGCAGACACATGAAGTCAATGGAATAGCTCATAAGGACAAAGTTGAGCTCTAACCAAAAACCATCCTCTGCCCCTGCAGTAGGAGGCCCTAATAATATGTGCTCAGATTTCTGAATGTCTATAGACCAGTGATTTCTATGTGCCTTTCATTGCCACCCCCATCTCTTTTGATTGGGAGTGTCTATTCGCAATTTTCCTATCCCTGCCTTATCTTGGTATGTTGGTGTTGAGATGGGGATAATAAAACTTGTCTGTTTAGTTCCAGAGGAAGAGGGAGAGCTATACCTAAGGAGCCCCATTCACATCTAGACCTGATTTAAGATAACGAGATCCAAGACTTTGAGCTATAAACAGATGAGACTTTTGGGGGGTGAACATGAGAATATTGTATACATGGCAAGAATTTTGTGACCAGAGGGAAGACTGTGGTAGATTGTTTTTAAAAGATGGCTACCAGAAATTTCTCCCAAATGTTTACATATATTCTATTCCTTTACCAAATTAGACCTGAGCTTTAGGTCCATCCCTGGAACTAAGCTGGTGGTGTCAACATCACCTAACTATGTGGATTAATAATGGAGTATGGATGTTTTCCAAGAGAGGATTAAGAGTTTTACTAAATGCAAATAAGTATAACAATGTCTCAAGGAAAGTCAATCATCTTTTTCCGTCTGTGGTACTACATTCTTTGTCCAGGGTTCTTCCTTCTTTGGAACTGGAAACCATATTTAAATGCTACATGGCCTACACAACTTTTGTTTCTGGATCTGCCCTGAAGTGGGAGGATCTGAGGCGAGTTGCGGTAAGAACTAGTTCTTTTCTTTTTTTTTTTTTTTTCTCCTTGTAAACTGCAGCAATTAAGATGATAGGATATATTGCTCCTTGGAAAGCATTACTCCAGACCCTTAAATTGGGGAAAATATGACTTTTTCAATTTTAAGAACTGGTCATAAAGGAAATTGCAGTAATTGATCTTTAAATCCTCCTTGGCTTATATCCAGCAGACCTCACTGTTTACCGACACTTATTTTTTAAATTGTTTATTTCACTAAATTCTCTATCTAGAGCAGTTTTATTTTAAAAGTCTGAGATCTGAAAAAATTATAGATAGCAAAAGTGTGTTTGATCTTACCATCAAAATAGGATTCTTACCAAAGGACATGTTTACCAATTTCCAAACACACTGATATACCTTCTGATAAAAGAAACAGGACAGAAAATAGCAGATATCCCATTAAGATTGGGACTACAGATAATGATTAAAGGCCAACCCTCCAGAAAGCTTAAATTTAAGATCAAAGGCAGTTTTCTCTCATTTTGTACATTTCACAGAATCATATAAACTGAAAAATTTCAGTTTTTTTAAAGCAGAGATCTATAGAGTTAACATAAAGAATTGAAGCAGAAAATGACAGACTCATAGCGTGGTGTTATAAGAGACACTTCAATAATTTTCTAGTCTTAAGATTCAGAATCCACAAATTCTGAATGACTGCTTACTTTGAGCCAAGCAGACTTCCAGTTCCTCCATTCTTGGCTATCCTGAAGGCAAATAAATATACAGGCAGTTGTTTAAAAAGATGTTATTACTCATCACTAGGTATAAATTGATGGTTCAGATGGTAGGAAAAATAGAACTCTGCGCTTTCCCATTTTAAAGCAATCTAGCATCTATGTTGGAGAGTCTGTGCCCTAGTCCATCTGCTGTAGCCCTCGCAGCCCTTTGATATATTTGCAGGACTAAGTTCCTGATGACATAAATGTATTCTTATCACAACTCCTTCCCAAGTGTGTTCTCTTTCTTATTGGAAATTTTATGACAAAACCATAAGAAAACCCAAAAGAGGAACAGTAGAGATCTCCCGTGTAATTAATAAGATGATTGCTGTTTAATCTTGAAGAATAGGTGGAATCTGCAGAAGCATGCCTCATTATAGCCAACCCTTTGTGCAATGATTCACAGGTTGAAGACACTTCAAACATTATGAGGTAAGAAGCTGGCACTCTGTTTTTATGCTCCGATGCTGATTTATTTCTGCCTCTTTTAAAATAAAGCCCAGTGGATAGGACCAAACAGGAGAAGATGTCATGTATCCCAGGTTTCTGATTATTTTTTTTTTGCCTCCAGAGACTGTAGATGTATGAAAAAAGTAATTGAGAAAGAGTATCCCGAATGTCTATGTGCTTTTCCACACAACTTTCCTGAAGTTTCATGTGTATGATAGCTTTCTAAATTTAAAAAGCAAGCATATAGATAATTGATAACTATTCAGCTAGCACTATTATAACTAACATCTTCTCCCCCTCAAAAATAAAGATGCCATTGTTGATTTTTGAACCCTATTAATAGACTTTACTTATTGGGTTTCTTTCCAGTAGTTCTGGTAAAATATCGTGCACAGTTCAGTATGATGTGCTTGTGAGTATTTTCAAGATGGCTAGAATTAGTGTTACCATCTTTAACTGTGAGCTCTCTATAAGCAGGAAGTTAATGTGGTAACAGATTCAAACCTTGTTGGCAATGACATTGTGCCTCTGGCCCCAGAGCAAAGTAAATAGACATAGCTGAAGATGACTCTACAAATAGTGACAAACAGCTGAAAATTTGCACCTTGCAAAATACAGTAAATATGAGATAGACTTTCATTTCTTAATGCGTAAAATGAAGAATTTGGATAAGACAGTCTATGAGCTACTTCAAGCTGCAGACAGTAATTCAATCTCTAGTTTTTCATGTAATTCATGTGTTTGAGTTTGAAGGCTAAAATATATGAAACTGGTTATTTCCTCCTCATGAAATGGTCCCAGAAGACCACAGTTTCCTAACACCAAGAGCTGAACTTTCCATAGATTTATTTTACTAAGTCATTAAAACAATAGCACCCTTCAGTTGGTAGGCTATTAAACAGAACATTTTTAAAGAACAGCATAACAATGAACTTGATAATATGCCATTTTATTATGCTTACCCACACATCAATTTAGCTCTGAATTGAATTCTATTAAAAGCCTTTGTATGTGGCACATCACTAATGAGCATATTTGTTGTTTATGTAGGGTGCTTTCTATCAAGAACTATAGCCCTAACACCAGAGTCATCATACAGATACTTCAATCCCATAACAAGGTATTGAACTTTCTCGCCTATCCTGTCACCTTGTCTTTTACTCTGTGGAGCTAGATGAACTTAGTTCATCTAAGTAATAGATAAATTTATTATTTTCTAATGATTTTACACTCGAAAAGTTTTTGTCAAATGTAGGTGAAATGTGCAGTCTCATTAAGATTGTTAATCACTTAAGAATGTAAATTTGGAAAGAAGTATATTTGCATATTTTAAATGCTGCTTCCTGAGAATCTAACTTCCAATCAGCTTACATCTAGGTGCTGGCTGAAAGCCTCTGTTTTGGGACACTGACAGGTCTTGGCATACTCTCAACTACCGGGAGCCACTAAAAATAAAATAGGTTGATTAGACACTCACAAAGGTTCAAGAAACAACCAAGAGCTAGGTCAGGGTTGATCAATAAGGTTCATCTTTTATACTAGGTCATTCCTTTACAACTAGGAGAAGTCGATGTTTTCTCTAATGCATAAAAACCAACACAGAGCATCAAGGAAAATGAAGAAACAGAAATATGTGTTCTAAACAAAATAAAACAAGATAAAATCTTAGAAACAGACATTAATGAAAGAGTGATAAGTGATAACAATAACTGTTAGAAAGATGCTTACTGAACATGAGAGAAGAATGGATGAAGAAAGTGAGTATTTCAACAAAGAGATAGAAAATATAAAAAACATATCAAATAGAAGTCACAGAGCTCTGGAATACAATAGCTGAACTGAAAAATACAATATAGACGTGCAAATCAGACTAAATGAAGCAGGTGAAAGGATCAGCAAACTTGAACACAGGGTAGTGGAACTCACTTAATCAGAGCAGCAAAAAGAAAAAAGAAAGAAAGAAAGAAGATAGCTTAAGGGACTTATGGGACTCCAAGTGGACCAACATTTTCATTAAGAAGTCTCAGAAGAAGAAGAGGGAGAGAAACTTATTTGAAAGAATAATAGCTGAAAACTTTCCTCATCTGGGGAAGGAAACAGACATCCAGATCCAGGAATCCAGAAATTTCAAATAAGAGGAACCCAAAGAGACCCACACCAAGATATATTATAATTAAAATGTCAAAAGTTAAAGACAACCAAAAGTTGTTTATTTGAGACTTTTCTTGTTTCTCGAGGTAGGTATTTATTGCTGTGAACTTCCTCTTAGAATTGCTTTTTCTGCTCTTATAAATTTTGATACGTGACCTTTCCATTTTCATTTGTCTCAAGGTCTCTTTTGATTTCTCCTTTGACTCAGTTTTTCAGTAACATGTCGTTTAAGCTCCATGTATTTATGAACATTGCAATTTTCTTTTTGTAATTAATTTTACTTTTATATTATTGTTGCCAGAAAAGATGCTTGATATTATTTCAATCTTCTTAAATCTATTAAGACTTATTTTGTGGTCTAACATGTAATCTATTCTGGAGAATAGTTCATGTGCGTTTGGGAAGAATGTATTCTGCTGCTTTTAGATGAAATGTTCTGCATATGTCTATTAAGTTCATTTGATTCAACTTGTTTAAGACTGCTGTTTCCTTATTAATTTTCTTTATGTATTGATGAAAGGGGGGCATTAAGATTACTATTAAGGGGATGAAAGTGGGTACATTGCATTACTATTATTTTGTTGCTATCTACTTCTCCCTTTAGGTCTGTTAATATTGCTTTACATATTTGGGTGTTCCTATGTTGCCTGCATAAATATTTATAAATATTATATACTCTCACTGGAGTGACTCCTTTATCATTATGTAATGACCTTCTTTGTCTCTTATTACAGTCGATGTCTTCAAGTATCTTTTGTCTGATATAAGTACAGATACCACAGCTTTCTTCTGGTTTTCATTTGCATGGAATATATTTTTCCATCCTTTCAATTTTATTGTGTGTGTGTGTGTGTGTGTGTGTGTGTGTGTGTGTGTGTGTCCTTTTATCTGAAATGTGTCTCTTGCAAGCAGCACATAGATGGGTCTTATTATTATTATTTTTAAATTCATTCAGCCACTCTGTGTCTTCTGATTGGAGAATTTAGCACATTTGTTTTTAAAGTAATTATTGATAGGTATTTAGTTATTGTCACTTAATTGTTTTCTGGCTGTTTTGTGATTCCTCTGTTTCTTTCTTCTCTTGCTCTCTTCCTTTGTGATGTGATGATTTTCAGTAGATCTTAGACTCCTTTGAATTTATCTATCGTGTATCTACTATAGGTTATTTTGCTTTGTGGTTGCTTTGAGACATATATAAAATAACATATTTATAACAGTATTTAAAGTTGATAATAACTTACAGTTGATCACATTCTGAAGCTCTACATTTCTACTCATCCTCCAATGTTTTGTTTCTAGTGTTACAATTTACATCTTTTTTTCTGCGTAGCCATTAAATAATTATTGTAGTTATAGTTATTATCACTACTTTCGTCTTTCATACTAGATTTGTAAGTGTTTAATCTACCACATTTACAACATTAGGTTATTCTGAATTTTACTGTATATTTGTCTTGTACATATAATTGCCTATATATTTGCCTTTACCAGTGAGACTTATACTTTCATGTGTTTTCCTGTTAGTAATTATTGCCCTTTCATTTCAGCTTAAAGAAGTCCCTTTAACAATTCTTGTAAGTCAGGTCAAGTGGTGATGAACTCCTTTAATTTTTGCTTATATGGAAAACTCATTATCTCTGCTTCAACTGTGAATGACAGCTTTGCTGGGTAGAGCATTCTTGATTAGCAGTTGCTTTTTTCTTTTTGTACTTTTGTACTTTATATAGTGGGCCATTCGCTTATAGTCTGGGAAGTTTCTGCTGAAAAATCTGTTGATAGTCATATAGAGGTTCCCTTGTACTTGGCAAGTTGTTTTTCTTTTGCTTTTAAGATTATATGTGCATATTATATTTTGTATATATACTGGAATATTATTCAGTCATAAATAAAGGAAATTTCCCACAGTGAGAACATGGTTGGATCTTGAGGACATTATGCTAAATGAAATACATCAGAGAAAGACAAATACTGTATGATCTCATTTATATATGGAACTAAAAAATAAATAAATAAATAAACCCTGAACTCATAGATACAAAGAAGAGATTGGTGATTGCCAGAGGCAGGGCCTGGGAGTAGGAGAAATGGATGAAAGGGGTCAAAAGGTACAAACTTCCAGTTGAAAAATAAATAAACCACAGGGTATAATATACAACATGGTGTCTAAAGTTAATAACACTTTATTGTATATTTGAAATTTGCTAAGAGAGTAAGTCTCTAAAATTATCATCAAAGGAAAAATTTTACAGCTACTCTGGTGATGAATATTAACTAGATTTATTGTGGAAACCATTTTGCAATGTATGCAAATATTGAATCATTATGTTGTACACCTGAAACTAATGTAATGTTATATATCAACTATACCTCAATAAAAACAAAAAAATAAACAACTAAACAAAAATATTGTAAATTTGGAGTAGTATTAGAGGTTTAAGCCATTTAACCTGATTTTGCAACTTGAGCTGTTCTTGTTTTAAAAAGTGGGGCATTTGACCACCAACCATTTCTAAATGTTGAATTTGTTCTTATTACTTCTGCTGACCTGAGCTCAATAAATTCTTTAAAGTAAAATAAAGACATCAATCCAGAAAGAACTTTCTCAAGTTATATTTATTCCTAATGTTTGACCTACTTTCTACCATAAAACAGGTTTTTCTGCCAAAGATTCCCAGCTGGAGCTGGACTACTGGAGACAACATCATCTGCTTTGCTGAGTTAAAGCTTGGATTTATCGCCCAAGGCTGTTTGGTGCCAGGCTTATGCACCTTTCTCACATCTCTATTTGTTGAGGAAAACAAAAAGGTAACCTTGTAAATTGATGTTGCATCTTGGCTCTATCCTCATGTTCTCACATATTAGGATCATAAATAGATATAAAAATTGAGGAAAGCAAGAAGACCCCAAGAAATAAGATTTGACTTCTATTTGACCTGGGAAGGGATTGAGAGATCTAGGTTGAACTCCCAGATACTGCATTGATCTTGAAAAAGTGGTTTATCTTATTCTTGCCTAACAATATTTATCTGCAAAATAAAAATCATAACTCTGCTTCCTGTGTGCTCTGCAATGTTATGAATGTAAATGTATTCATAACCGTAGAAGCACTTTGAGTTATTGAAAGTAGAAATATAATTAAAGGTTACATTATTACTGGAGAAGTCATAAATTTAAGTATAAATTAAATTTTAAAAATGATTGACATAATAAATAATTATATTCATCAAACAAAAATAATAATACAAATAATAATTAAAATCTAGTTTTTCAGGTTACTTTTGGGACATTCCATGTAGTAATAATAGTGACTACATATTGAGTGCCTACTATGTTTTACACTTTAAAAACATTGTTTCTCTTCAGTAATATTTCAAGGTAGTATCCCAGTAATGGGTCAGTGAGGCTAATTTGGTTGTATAATTCTCCTGAGCTAGAATTGTCTGATCCATGCTCTTACCACTATGCCCTGTGCCTCTGGTAGTTGGGTATCTATTCACAGTCTCCCACATCAGGTTCTGTCATATGTTTGTCTGAGACAAAATAAGCAGCTAAAAAGGACTATTGGGATGAATTAATATAACACAAAGTATGGTCTTTGAAATGCCATACCCATGAAATGCTCAACTGGGCCTGGTATCCTATTGTTCAAAGCCCCTCCAGATTTTGACCTTTCTCTCTGTTTAATTATGTATCCACATTTACCTTTTCTTACACTCAATTTCCCTCTTGGTCTCTCATCACACTTTATTCCCTTTGTTCAATAAATTCAAAGAATTTTTACATCTTTTCCGATTTCTTTTCTGGTGCTGTTAAGGAAAAGCAAAGGAGGTGAATGATGCTCTGGCCAGCAAAATGCTAACTGAAACACAGAGTTCTTCTGTGAATATGAGGAGATATGATACACAAAGAAACAGAAATGACCATGAGGCAGTAGAAAATGAGCCTTGATGCTCCTACGATGAACATGCTTTAACCTTCACTTAGTGGCACTGCATGTCCTAGGGAATGACTTGTAAGGAAATTCTCTTTGTGTTGTATGCTTAGAAAGTGGAAGATAACTGCAATGTCTGTTGTATGCTTGTGATTTTCATCTCCATGGCTGGAGAAAATAAAAGGAATAAGAACTCTATATGAAGACCTCACCTCTTTCATGGAAATATAGAAGGTAGAAATGCAAAACCTGCCCTATTGTGTTTTTCCTCCTTCTTTATCTAAAGTTGTAAGCTCCTCACTGAGGATGGTCACCTGTCAATATTCATTACAAGATGGTTTTGGAATACAGGAATTTAGAGAGATTTGTGGTCACGATTTTTTATTTTATTTTATTTTTTTGAAGTGACGTCTGGAACTCACTTTCAGAAATCCTAAATTGGGCAGTCAGGGCAAGATTTTTTAATGTACTCTGCCCTGGTACTTTAGATTCTTTAATAAACTATTAACTTAGGTTTAATAATCAAGACTCCAGTGTCTTATGTCCCATTTTTCTCAGATTAGGCACTTAACTTTCTCTGTCAGTTCCTGCATCTGTAAGTGAGGCTTATTAATCTCATAACCTGGTATTTCCAAGTATTGAGTTAGTATTTGTAAAACTTCTGAGTACTGAGATTAAAAGGCGTTGGATCGGGGTGGCCAGATGGCTCAGTTAGTTAAAGCACGAGCTCTGAACAACAAGGTTGCCGGTTCGATTCCCGCATGGGTTCTGGACTTGGAGCTGAGCTGCGCCCTCCACAACCAGATTGAAGTCCAATGACTTGGAGCTGATGGGCCCTGGAGAAACACACTGTTCCCCAATAAAAAATTTAGAAGAAAAAACAAAAGAAAAAGACTTTGGATCAATACCATATGATTCTTTTTTACTATATAGATTAAACGGTAAACATTTCTGGTTAGTTCTAGGCACAGAGCATTTCCTTACAAGTTTAAACTTACATTAGATACAATCCAACTGGTTTACTTGAGCTCCCTCATTCTATTATCCAAATCTAAAATTCATCTTGTCTTCCTGTTTCTCTTTTTGATCTTTTAAAAACTAACTTAGGAAGTCTTCTCCATCTCTGTGGTTATCATTTTTTTACCCTCTTTCCAAAACTGGAACATTTATATTAGAAGCACTAAGCCTATTTCTTTAGCAACAGAAACTTAAATACCGATATGAACTGCCCAATAAGGTGAGCCATCCTTATTGGAGGAATTTAAGAGAGTGGGAAAAGGCTGGAAATTCAGCTAAATTTTGGGAAGTGGTAGAGGGTGCCTAAAATGGTGGTCCTTTTTAGTAGGGCTGAAATGTTTATTTGTGTGCTCATTTTTGTTTTGGTTTTCTTAAACCACAAGGTGTCCATCTGAGGAATATTTCTGAACTGGCCTTAACTCTCCATGGCCACAATGTTTCAGAGTTTATAGCCATTTCAGACTTTCACCTGAGGTTCTGGTCTTTAAGGGGTCCATCCTGCCATGTCAGAGCAGTGTGATATATGGTTACAGGAATACCTCAGAGATAGTGCAGGTTTGGTTCCAGGCCATCATAATAAGTGAGTAACTGAATGAAATGAGTACAGTAGTAATCTTTTTGCCTTGCTTTCAATTTGTAAAAAAAAAAAAAAACAACACATCTGTGAGGTGCAATAAAGTGAAGCACGGTGAAATGAGGTATGCCTGTAGTTAGTCAGTAGAAACCTAATATGTTTAACCAGCCAATCTTGAACAGCCATATCTAGGGAGAGACAACTTAGATTCTGTATTATCCTTCCCATCTTAATGTTACTGACTCAAAAAACAGTCCACTTTGCTGAAATTATTGGGAGAGGAATTCTAATTTCCAACAAGGAGTCTTGGATGCTATCTGGGAAGAAACTAAGTCCTGATGCTTCCACTTTATTCTGAGTTCTCTAGTGAAAATAGTTGAGATGTATATTAGAGTTTTAGTTCTTTCTTAGACATTTCTACAGTTAAGCACTAGGACAAATCTTTGTTCTATGGCCTAAATGCAGTGGGTACTGATTTGCTGCTTAGCAGAATATACAACTTGAATTATAACATCCCATATTCCGTGTCAAGTGCCTCATGTGACATGATTGTGTGTTCCAGGTTTGTCTTAAACAGTCCTGGCAGAAACATTTTTTAAGTAGCCTGAAGAACAAACTCCTGACTCAACGTCTCTCTGATGATTTTGCTGGAATGACTTTTCCTGAAGTTTCCCGGTGAGTTAAAGAAATACTGTCCTCATTTTTCATGCAATGACATTCTTTCAACAATGTTAATTGATGGCTCACTGTAGGCCCGGCTTCATGACAAGCACTGAAGATGTAAGAATATAGGATATAAGAATATAAGATATAAAAGTGAATAAGTCTGTGTCTCTGCAACCCAGGAGTTGTGGGACAATTTCATCTCTGTCCCAGTTGGCACAAGGGCTATGAGTTACTTCAGGATAGATTCATTTACAAGTGAAAAGTACATAGTTGGGAGGCCCTTCCTCTGCTGAGGGGCTGGTGTTGTCCCAGCTGTGGAGCACAGAGTGTTATTCCTGTTACTGGGCACTAGCATCCTGCTGCCGTCTCTTTCCTCACAACTTCTTGTCTTCTTTCCCAGGCTCTGCTTTGTGAAGATGCACCTCATGCTGATAGCCATCGAACACAAATCTGTGCCTTCCAGTTACTGGTACCAAAGAGGCTTTGAATCTCTTCTGGTTTTTTTGTTTGTTTCTTTGTTTTTATTTTCTGTTTGTTTGGTTTTGTTTTTTTTAGGAGAATCTTTATGATTAAGACTGTTCCAAAAATACAGCTATAACTAAGCCTTTTGTCATGTGTTGAGCCCCAACCTATTGGGCACCCAAGCTGCTGTGGTGCATTTAGTAACATCTCTAATAATTGGGATTAAAATGGTTACCCTAGTGGGTGAACAGGCTCTTTACCTTTGTTCCTATGACCCTGTCCCAATTTTCTCTCATGAGCAGGGAGAGAAGAAGTGGTCACCTTCTCTGATCTGTTCCTCTTAATATATTACCAGATCTTGCAAGTCTTGACCATGAAACTATACTATGAAGTAGAACTATTTGCGATAAAAATGTTTTCACATACTCTAGTCTTAGAAACAAATCTGCAAAATATGGCAAGATGGGAATTAGACTGGCCTATTAGGTAAAGTCTGCTATTGAAAGGGTAAATAAAGGAAACAGGTAACATTATCAGACCACCAGTATTTCCTGAGAACCCATATTGGGTAATATGAGAAGTAAGAGAAGTAATAAAAAATAAAATCTAGGACTAATAGAAAGAGAATCAGCTACAATGATATAGAGAGAGCAGATACTAAAAAATAAGAAAAAGTGGGGGCTTAAATGTATCAGGAACAAGAAAGATGTTGGCTTATGTGTGGTTTTTAGCTTAAGACTAACTTGAATTAAATTGGAATCAACACACTAGATTCTGATCCTGATTATGATTTGCTAACCCTGTGGCCTTGGAAAAGTGTTCAATCATCTGTAAAATGAGGAGCTCATGTTAATTAATACCTAAGACCTCTTCTAGCTCTAAAATTGACATTACCAGGAACCCTGGAGTTATAGGGAACAGTCAAAGTTCAATAAATTTGAGTGATAGCAGATGGACTGCAAAGAAATGATTTTATATACAGTATTGGAAAGAACAACATGTCTGTGCAAGTGGAGAGAAAGCAGAAAGAATCCAGCCAAAAGAAATCTGTTGGGTACTATGCAAAGCAAGCCATTAAGGAGAGAATAACAAATAGTACTGTCTGGCTGGCTAAAGTCTATTTAACGATCCTGCCATGCTCAAGAAATTCTCAAAATCTAAACCTATGCACAAATGGCCCTTCTACTGGAAACAGGTCATGGTGAAAAGGATGAGTCTGAGACTCTTACACCAGAAAGTTTGGGTTACAGACTGGCTCAAAACTTCTTCAAGTTATAACATCTTTGGCATTCAACAACCTAGATTGTGCATCAGAGTTATTTGCAGTTTTAAACACATATCTATTCCAAAACCCATTTCTGAACTTTACAGTATCAAAATCTCCAAAAGCTCTAAGAATTTTTTAAGTCCCCATAATATAGTCACTTTATTCACTGGCTTTTGGAAACTACTGGACCAAATGCTTTTAAGTTCCTTTCCAACTCTGACATCCTACATTTCCATAAACATTATTAGGATGATTATCAGGACATCATAGACCAGAAGCATGGATGTTTATTAAGCAACTAATTTCCACATCTATTCCAGAGGTCTTGGTGCTGTTCACTATCTAGCACACATCTTCCCACAATGAAAGAGGAACCTGCTCTAACATAGACTTAACTTTGGGTTCCCACCAAAAGTCAGGTGAATCAAAGGAATTAAATCCAGATTTGGCAAAGACATTGATCATAACAATCTCTTACATGATTGCTAGTTCATGACCAACAGTGCTGTAGGCACTTTACTTATATTAACTCTTGAATTCTCACAATAATGCTGTGAGATGTGCACAATTATCCATCCCATTTTACAGAGGAGAGAGGTAAGGCCCAGAAAGGTTGAGTAATTTCCCCAAGCTCACACCACTCCCGAGTGGGAGTACCGAGCCAGAACCGAACTCAGTCTGGCTCCAGGGGCTGCGCTTCTGATCACCAACCTGTATTATATCCACTACAGCCATAGGTAAGTGGAAGAAAAATAGGGCATCTCAATGGCTGGGCTTTAGGCGAGTATATTGAAAAATGGGGGAAAAACCTCTTTTCTCTGTTTTATTTTCTCTTTTAATTGATACACTTGAATATACTCTAAGACTTGTGAAAGCCCTGGGGAATTATCATGATTTGTCTTAGGGAATACTTTGTCACCTGCTAAGAAATAAAGCTGGATCTGACCCAGTCAGATCATATTCTGAGTTTGTTCTAGTAGCGGACATTCTCTAGTAAAGCAACTGGCCATGACTCATGAAGAGGGGATTAAGCAATCCGCCAGTTTGGAAAAGTCCTTAAAAGAAGTTCACTGCTTTTTCAAATGCAACCAGAGATATTGTCATGATAGTATCTTCATAACTAAATAATTAACAAGAGTTCAGAAGACCATTCCTTAAAGAGAGAGAGAGAGAGAGAGAGAGAGAGAGGAAGATGCAAACACATATATGCTTGCTAGCTAGTGAACACTAACCAGTGATGTTTCAGGCTGGCAGCACAAATCCACTTTCTTTCTCTTTCAAAGTTAAAGCAATCATTCCACTCATTAATATCGGTCAGTAAATACTCAGAAAATGCCATCCGATGTTTTAAGTAATAATCTACCTGAATACTGCTTTCTACTCTTGGCACTGGGCTGAAGAGCTTTTGTTGTACAAGCCCTTTTATTTTTATAAGGCCCAAACACTTGCAAGTTACTTTGGAGTACCCTAAAAACAGGATAAGACTTGACAGCTTTCCAATGTGAATATAATAGGAATGTGCTTTAAAGGAGGAAAAGAGTACTTTGACCATGCACAAATGAGGTGCAGGGAGTTACAGAGTTATAAGACTTCATCATAAGAGGTCTGAAAAAAAAACAAAACAAAAAAACAGGAAATAAGAACAGGAGATTCTGACAAACATAGGGAGAAATGTAAAAACTCAAGTAGTCAACATGGAGTATTGCATCAAGGAGTATCATGGATGAAATTTGTAAAAAAGCATTTTCAAACACACAAACCATAAGAAATCGAAAATCAAAATGTTCAAGTAATATAGAAATAGAAACAATTCATGCGGTCCCTTCTCTCAAAAATTCTGCAATCAGGAGACAAAATTGAATTCAAAAGAAATATGCAAGTTCAAAAATTGCATAGCAGCTGAAAGGAACTTTTGAACCCAGCGGGTTATAGATGTAATTAAATTTTAGAGGTCAAGTAGCCTAAGGATGAATACCACTAGTATGACCGTAAGACTAACAACCGTGTGGCCTTGGCGTAGATGGCATTGGTTAGCCTAATGATAGCCTAAGTTGGTTTGGCCATCTCAGATTCAGGACACAGTCCAGGGAAGAGCTTTCCCTTAGCTCAGCTGTGTGTGCAGTTCAGCAATTGTGTTGTGACCCGGCTCCCCTCAGCATATTTAGTAGCATATTTAAAACAGAGTATTAAATATAGTGAAATTCACATTTTCTCCCTTGTTTACCAGTAAAAGGGGATTGAGTCCTATTAACTCTGCAATTTAGAAAATCCATGGATAACGACAGAATGAAACACAAAATGTTGGCACAGATATTGGAGGGAAAATTTACTGTGTTTTTATTTTTTTCTTTCTAGTGGTCTGCTACTAAATCCACCTGCACAAGTTAAGCTGCATAAGAACACATTAGGGTTCTTTATTGCTGAATCTGCAAAGGAAGTCAGAAGGTAATTTTTTTTTATTACTTTATGGGGAGAAAGTCCTAAAGCACATACAACTTAATGGCAGGCAGTCTGAGTCAGCGCCATGCTTCCTTAGTGTTAAGCCTCACATAAGTCATTCTTGATTTGCTTTCATTGTCCAGAGCCTTCTTTTACTGTGCCACCTGTCACAGTGATGTGTATACTCCTGAGCTAATTGGAAAATGTAGCTGCAAAAGCAAGAACCATCGACACTTCACAGGTAACTAACTGCACTTTATAGCTGGCTGTCTTGAGCCCAGTTTCTGGGGGCGTGGCCAAGGAAAAAGGAGAGGTTCCATCTTTTAAAAGAATGCCCATTTGAACGTGGCCAAGAAGGGGCAGACATTTTCCCACTGGTCATACAAGACTTGAGCATCAGTCTTTTAGAGCTGAAAGAAACCTTACTAGTTATCTAGTTCAACTCGTTCATAGGCCAGGCAGTGAGTTCCAAATGAAATTCGCTAAGGAGCAGGTCTGTGGAGCGTCTCATGCTGTCATTCTACATGTAAAACTAAAGTCTCTGCCTTAACCCTGTTTCATTTTCTCTGAATCTTTCAATTTCCCCTTTAGAATAAGACAGTTTGGGGCATAGAAAAAAATGTATTCCTATGTAATTTCCTGAAATGCTTCAGTCTGAAAAGCATTGTTAATTAGTTGGGCTTCATTACCCTATTTTGGATTTAAAAATTAAACATTGATTCTTTTTGTATTCTATAATAATATGAATCTTTCTTGAAGCAAAGATGAGGCTGACTAAATAGGAGAAACATCCCACTAAAGAAGGCATGAATAAAAAAGAAAAAAATACATTGAAAGTATAATCTCACATACAAATCTTTATACTATATGAAAAAATTAGCATGTTGTCTGGAGTAGACATATTTGTGTAAACACTACAAATCAAACTTTTACAAATAAATTATAAACATGCATATTCTTGCACTGTCAGTCATTTTGCAAAACAAACACGTTTTATAAAAATGAGTAATATGCCCTTTATTCAGCTGACTTTTAAGTGTGCTTTTACTATAAATATTTTAAAGCAGGAAGTTGCTCTAGTATTAGGGTGTAAAAATTTTGTTTAAAGAGAAAGGCTCTGCCTTCATATTTGCAGATATGCCAAATTTTACTCCTATGACATGTATTTTATAGTATCTGGGGAGTAAATTAGTAAGACTTCCAATTTACAATCTAATGTTTGAGCTTTGCTGTAGTTATCACGTCCATCAGAATTTTTTATTCTTCACATAATAGAATCATGTCTTCTTCCTGCTCCATATTGATCCTCAATCACCACACCTACCAAGCCTATCCCACTGCTTTCAGGAGAACTATTAATCTGGTACCGAGATTCTTAAATAGCCGGCGGTGAGTCAGCTGTTTGTGACTTCAATTTGCCAGACGATGGCAGCAGAGTACCATGAAATGGGCACCGGTCTGGTGCCTAGAGAGTGGACGTGAGTGTGAAGTGGAATCTGAAGAGTTAGCTCTAGCCAAAATGTGCCAGAGGACATCACCGTAGAGCAGACTGCTTGTCCTAATATATTTAAAAGTCATGAGAATGTCTGGAAATTCTCCCAGAGAATTAACTTTCAAAAAGGACTTAGGAACTTACCAATGGATGACAAAATATATACTTTACTGCCTTTGGATTAGTACAAATTTCAGGTTGAACATTTCACATTTCAGAGCCAGGTGAAGTGTATCTATCCCTAGTCCATCTCTTCAATAATTATCACTTTATTGAGCTAATTAAGTTTCCTAGGTCCCACCAGTTTCTTCCTTCGATTATACTGCATGACAATTCAAAAGCTTGAATTCTGACCACAGTTGTACCACTCATTAGCTGTGGTTAAGGGAATACACACTACCTTTGGGGGCCTCAGTGCCATCATTTCGAAACTGGGAAGTCCTCATCACCTCTATGGCCCTTTTCCATTCTAATATTCTATGATGTATAATCCCTCTACCATTGATTACCTTAATTTTTTAAAACTAGAATCACACCAGAGATCCTCCACTTAAGTTTATAATGTAATGTTTTAGAGAGGCAGCATGGTGCAGTGGTTGAGATCATAGATTCTGCGTTGGTCACATATTAGCTGTGTGACTTAGCGCAAATTATTTAAGGTCTCCTTGTGCTTCAGATTTCTGACATTTTCATTATGTAAAATGTCGACAATAATGTTAGGTATCTCAAGGATTAAATGAGAATACTTAAAGAGAATACACATTGAATATATTAATATAAAAAGCATTAAGACTAGTGCCTGGCAAATGGTATGTACTACATATATGTTAATCATTATATTACCCATGGGTACATAAACCCAAAAAGAATCTTTTCTCATCAATGAAATACAGATGAAATAAGAATTGGCATTCTAGTAGAAATAAGAAAAGTTCTAGTAGAGTATACTTATTTTAACCTATTTCTTAATTTTATATATATATTTTTTTTGGGGGGAGGGGAGGGGATCAGAGAATGAAGACTAGTAGGGCTAGCCTTCAGAACAGGAGGAGTAATTGTCTTTCTGTTTTTCTGAGTAATGTAAGTTAGGTAAGTTATTGGGCAGGAACTTTCCTAATTCCAACTATGGAATTCACTGCCTGCTATTCTAATGCCTAACATTTTAGAGTAGTTGTTCTCAACCAGGGCAAGGAGGTAGACATAAGGATCTTTGTATGTGATGGAGTGGAGGGAGTGGGCATTGTGAAAATGATCTTTAGGAAAGTCGTGGCCAAATATCCCTCATCCCCACCCCCTGAGGACTGTTTAAGAGTCCTCATTAAAATGCTATTTTTTGTGTGAGTGTGTGATGGAGTCACACCTGAAAGTGAGGGGAATTATGAAAATGAAATTAGAAAGAGAGTGTGAAAGGAGTTAGGGACAGGAAGAAATGGTAAGAAATGGTTTGAATAGGTGATCCAAACTTGAATTTACCTTACTTCACAGTTTTCTTTAGGTTTGGACATGGGTCACTTTTTTCATAAATATCCAAGACCAATTGACCGCTTTAAGAAAGGAGTCACCCCAGCCAATGTTCCCTAGGGAGAAGAATTCCAAATCTAGAAGATAGAGCTATGACCACCCTAAGGACTCCACCAGCTCCTCGCCCTGGCTTGGCTTACCTAAGCAGCTCTGAATTCCAGTTCAAGCTCTCCTCCTATACCAATGGCGTTACATAGGAGAGAGGTGTTCCTTCAGGATTCTTCTTCTTTAAAGTGGGGTCAGGACCACATGACCACTGAATTCCAATAAAAATGAGAGCAATTTGGTATTATAATAAGTCCACAAAGAACATACAGAAATGTCTTATAGTCCTATATCGATGACAGTTGCCATTGTTCTTCTAATCCTACAGTTGACTATGAGGCTCCATATTTTTCGGTCCTTGGTATCCATCTCCACCTCAACTGTGGCCCTCTTTATTTTTCATCCCAATGATTACAATAGTTTCCTAGCTGGTTTCCCTGGATCTAGCCTCTTTTCATGTCAATTCATGCCATTCTTCGTGGCTATAATAATTTTCTTGAAATAAAGTTCTGATCATGAATGGATGGGAAAATAAATAAATAAATAAATAAATAAATAAATAAATAAATAAATACTATCCCCACACTTGCAAGATTAAGGTATTGGCGGGATTTACTGTCCCGCTGCTTCTTCAGCTTCTAAGAGTAGTGGTTCTTATCCAGAATACATGATATTTCTTTTTAGGTATATCACAATGATTGGTAGGTATAAAATGTAGGTATAAAATGTTGTAAACAATTGCAAAAATTAAAGCAGATTCAGAATCATCCAAATAACATAGGGATTATTTTCACTCATTTCAGCTATGATAAGATTTTTGAGGGAGATAGAAAGGAGTAGAATTATTGCTATCCATATGGAAATAATATATGAGGCATGTCTTAACATGTGGTCTTATCATGTATGCTAGGAAAGAAAAATATTTGCATGTAGCTTTTGCTTGCTTGAAAAAGAGAGAAAGATAATTAAAATGTTGGCCACATATAACACTTGCAATTTTTTTCAGTGAATTATTGGTCTTAGATGCCATGTTTTTTTTGATGTCTAATGCTTTTATCCAGAAACCTTCTTCAGAATATCCATAGAGAAGTCATAGTAAGCCATAGCAAGACATTATCAGTCTAGCTAGATTGTTAGACAAAATTCATTCCATTTTTATTTTTGCCTAAAATAGGAAAAAAATAATTACTTGCATACTGTCAGCTATAGACAAAAATATAAATAAATAAAATGATCAAACTGCCTTAGAATGAAATCAAAGAAACTTCAGTTGCTTATCTACTCCCCCAAGAGAGATGACTTTGCCTTCCTATTTTTATTTTATTTTTTGCTTTGTGCCCAAATGTTTGAAGCGGCATAGAAATTGGGGGCAAGGGCAACAATAGATTGTTGTAACTACCTAACCTGGTAGAGAGAACACCTTTACACTTTTTTTGAAGGTCATTGAGATTATATAATTTAGAGTTGGAAGGACCAAAAGAGATCATGTGGGCCAGTTCATCTTTCACCTTCAGGCTGCCAACACACAGCCAGAGACTTCACCAGTCCTCATAGAGGCTGTTCTTTCCAACCCTCACATCCATGCAGGTACTTCGATAATTGTGAAAGCTTCCAAAATTATACAAATCATTAATGCGTTTTCAGAAGAGACTTTATTAAGAATGAAGCTTTAGCAAAAACATCCATAAGTTCATAGGCCTCACCCCACCCACTTGTTTTCCCTCCCCACATACCCTTTTCTTAGTACCTGGCAAATGTTGTTGGCCAGAAAGTCAGGCTTTGAGAAAGCAGACTTCCCGAAAGTTCTATTGTTCCTAAGCTAGTTTGAGCATGTTGCCTTTTACATTCCATAGCTCAGCCTTCTATCACATATACTAAGCCAGCTAATGATTGACAGTGGGTAACACACTATTTCCCACTCAGGTTTTTCTTCAGATGTTCCCTTCCTGAGCCTTTCCCCTAGGGCAAAAGGTAACCACAAAATAAGGAAACATCAGTCAACCTGAAAACCCTCATCAAGCCCCCATATGAAAGTGAAGGCTTCTGAGGATTACAGGTAGGGAGCAATCTTATGCCAAACCTGGCTCTTAGCACAGCTGTGTGATGTGATTACTGATGGTTTAAGCAGACAAATCACCTATGCAAAGGATGTCGCTCTTCTTCCAGAAGTGTGTTTTGACTCAATTGATATTTTCTGTGGATTAGAATGGTTCAGAAAGAATTACAAGGTAAGAAGAGGGATACCAAGATATTTTTGTGGCTTTTCCTGTCTACCCTTGTCCCAAACCTGATGATATGTGGGTTTATGGCCTTGTTCCACCTGAACTCCCCATTCTGCATAGTCTAAGTACAGAGACAGTCCTAAAACTGACACTGGAGGAAAAGGCCACGTCTCTTTTCTCTGCTTGGGTGGGTGGGGAAGAGGAGTAGCAGTGATAGCTACTCTTTGAGTCTGTCCCTCTCCTTGATAACTTCTCAGACAGTCTCCCCATCTCTGATCGGTTCGGGCAAGCAGATAATTCAGGGTCCTTAAAGAATGAAAGAGAAACATTTAACTTCCAAAGCATCCTTTAGAATGTTGTTTGTTTATTACATTACCAAGTGCCAATTCTTATTGATCAACAGTGGTTTCCTAGCCTAGTTAATGTGCTGAAAGGATTGCTAGGTTGGATCTGGGTTCCAGAATAAGAATGGCGTGATTGAGTACCAACATATGGGTGCAGGAAGAAGTAATGAATGGCTCATGTGTCAGTTTTTTTCCATTTCAGTGCAGTTTCATGTTGCTCATTCAATTATTAAATTTCAAACATTCTTGCATTTATCCTCACAATCACCCTTTGAAGTCCCAGTATTATCCCCATTTGCAGATGAGAAAATTACTTGCTTTTGTGTTATTTCCAGATTTTGAAATTCACAAATGTTTGGAGACATATCCCATGTAAAATCAAGATTCTTGACAAGTTAAAATGAATAATAAAGGAAGCCTTAAAGGAAAAATAAAGTAAAGGGAGGCAATATTCCTGTGGCATGAATTGCAACCTGAACAGAGAAGGAGACTTGGATAGTATTTTTTTCTTAAGAGTCCTATAGTGGTTCCAGACTGTGCCAGTAGCAGGAAGGCTCCTCAGATGCTATACTCTTGGGTGAGATGGGAGGAGTGATAGATTAGAAAAGTACAGCAAGCTAACTCAATAGGTACTTACCTTAAGCATACTATATGGTATTAAAATTCTCACAATCACTTTCTAATTCTGAAAAAAGAAATTAAAGAGTTTTCTATAATTCATCCTCTTAGAACTAGTGTTTACCTAAGGGCCCCCAGCCTCACCCTAGTCAAGGGCCTGGAAATGTCTCAGCCAATAGGAATGATACAAAAATCTCTCTCAAACAGATATGCCAACTTACTAAGATTGTTATTCTATTGCAGGGACAATAAGGGTAAAGAAAAGCAGCACGAAGGAATTCTGTGGCACACTGAGGCCGGATTTTTTATCAGGGGAACGGCCAAGCATGATGACTAGCAACATGAGCTTGGCCATCAGGTAAGAGCCTCAGAGAACCCTGGTCCCCTATCATTTTCTGAGAACCATGGGGCAATAAAAATTTTACTTAAGCCAGAATATTTGCTTTCTTAGCTCCTATACTGACTAGTAGAATTTTCCTAACCAACATGAATTCATACACACTTCTCCCAGGAGCCTTAAGCTAAGCAAATATACCTCCCTTAAGATTCCTCAAATAATTTGTACCTATGATACCCGAAGGTTATGTACTCAGTTTCTTTCATGTCACCTTTCAGGCACTCTAGAAATGTGAATTGGGACGATATTTCAACTATTCCCAACTGGCTTTTCTATTATTAATCTATTCCCTATTTCCAACAAGCTGATGATGAGATTGCCTTTGTTTTGGAATCTGCAGCATAGGGTCCTTAAATCCTTCCTCCCCTCCCTTTTGCCCTGCAACTCTTTAGTACATTGAAAATTTGATTAACTACAGTGCTGGTTTGGAGGTGGAAGGTGATCTGTCTAGTTGAGTGTAAATAGAGCACTGATGTAAAAGTTCTATTACTCTGAACTTTATTGTGGATAACTGTAATATGTTTGCCGAGTTTCAGTTTAGTAGTTGTACTATACCGAGAAAACCCTTCATGATTGAGAAATGTGATTGCATTATCAGAAAAGCATAGTCATTATGCTCTGGCATTACATAATGTAAATTCAAATGCTGGTTCTAAGCTATGTGATCTTGGGAAAGTTGCTTTACTTCAAGATGTCTCAGTTTTGATATCTTAAATGAGTATAACAGTAATGAATACTCTGTGGGTTTTTTGTAATGATTGAATAAGATTAAGTATTTAAAGTACTTTTTCTGGATTCCTGGCTGAGAGTAAGTGCTCATTAAATGTTCCTTATTATTACAATTACTATATCCAGGAACGTGCACAAAATTGGACTGAATATGTATTAAGGGCAGAGCCTTCCAAAGATGTGGATTTTGAAATAAATCCTTGATCTTGTTTTTGCTATAATTCACCTCTTTCTTTTAGTACGTGAAAACTTATGCTGTTGTTTAATTAAGGATTCTGGATAGATGGGTTGCGGATCTGGTTAACAGAGGCTGACTGTACCTGTCCTAGAGGTGAGGGAGGCCTTGAAGGTCTGAGCCAGCACTTCATGTGTGCACTGAGGAATATAAAAGTCCTGGGAGTTATAGTTTCTGCCCTTCCTTGCCTTTCATTCCAGGATTCTATGAAACTACATCAGATAAATTATGAGAAAGGATTAAGATCTATTTAGAGGAAAAGTGCTATGGAATTTCGTGAATTTGTATTTTACCTCGCACTTAGCATCAACAACACAACTACAGACTAGCATTAGGACTTACAGATAAATTTTTTCTTTTAAAGAGGTTGGTAAATAAGTATTTATTGAATACCTGTATGTGCTATGGTAAGTACACACTGTAGACACTGTGCTCGATGCATTTGTAGATACGGAAATCATGCTTCAACTCCTATGCAATCTAGTTGGGTAAACAAGATGAATTCACATAAAATCAATCAGAGGCCAAATGAGGCAGCATTCCTTCAAGTGCTGCATTGATGATTCTAGCAGGAGGTCAAAGGAGGAAGACGTCAAGGAGGGCTGGATGGAAAGTGTCCTGTGAGCGATGGGATTTGGGGAGGTAGAAGAGAGTGGGAATCTCAACTCCTGTGCAGAATATGACATAGGCCAGGCCTGGGGAAAACATGGAGCCTTCCATGTACCAGCTAACCTGACGAGAGGTGAGAATTTATGGTAGTGTGCTGTGAGAAATAACATATCAAATTTCTTAAGAATACATTTTTGGCTATTGGTATTGTGCATGTGTGTATATGTGAGTGTACATTATATTTATGTTAATGCAAAGTTATTACAAGATCAAAATCATTCAACTTTGAAAACTGTTTTGATAATATAAAGGCAATATATGTGATAACACATGAAGTGCTCTAACCATGCTTTTGTTTTCATTTCTTCTTTGCCATGTCTTCTCTGTGATAATAGAGAATTGGCAATTCATGGATAATCAGAGCCACAAAAAATCCTTGAATGTAATTTTAGTTATTCAGTTTCACAGGCTCCCCACATTCTTTAACACAGCTTTAAAAACAAAATTATTTGACTTATTTGTATTTTTCCCATTGTCTTTAATTCCCCCATTGTCTATGATAAATAAGGAAATGGTCCAAAGCAGGCATCTAAAAGGAGAATCGATCCAGATGGCCTAGTTTATCCACAAACTGGGTCCATCAGCCTTATATCTAGCTGGATGATCCCTGAATATGCTTTAAAAACTCCTGAAAAATGTCAGAGAGAGTGATAGTTACCCATCTATGGGTTGGTGATAGTTACTCTTAAGATCATCTCTAAAGATGATGATTACTTAATTCACTTACACCTCTTAATTCAGAGTAAGATGTGTTTACATGGACTACAGAGACTTAAAAAGAACACAGCAATCAGGACCATACTGCTGATTAGACAATGGTATACCCTTAGATAGATAAGTGCCATTTGTGGGTGAATTTCTGCGATATTTCATCAATGGAGTTTGTTAGCTCAGTTGATTTAAATACAGTGTTAATGAGATCAACGACAGACCCTGCTCCCACTTAGCACTATAGAATACGGTGCCTTTTTTTTTCTTTTTTTTTCTGTGGGGCAAAAATAATTCCAACCAGCAAATTGGCAAACATATATCCTGGGTAATAACAACGAGTAATAAAATAGATTTGATGGCTTAATAGATACAGATAGGCACTATTGGAGAAAAAATATCAAATGCATAATATGTGCTATTTGTGATCCATTTTGATGTGTTAATAGTATTGCATCATATACCAAAAGCAGCCTAATGTTATTAATAGTTTTGCTAACAATGGGCTTGATGATTTTAAAGAAGTAATCTTCAGGCCACGAGTGGCTTTTCTGGTCAGCTCAGAAACTGCTATCTTCTATTCCTAGTACTTGAAGCAATATAGACAGTCCTAACTTATACAAAAGTTATAGTCCAATATTTCATTGCATCCCTGGTATCTTTTCTTTCCCATAAAATAAGCAATGTTATAAATAGCAGTTGAGTTCTGAGACTAACACACAAAAGTCTATTTAATAGATAGTAGTTGAATATGTATTTGTTAAGGAAGCAAACACTGGCTCTATTCACCTAAGTTCTGTGTCCTTAAATCAAGGAGTCATATTATATGAGAGAAGGTGAATATATCCTTTTGCTTTTCAGGTTGATAAAATTAGACCTATGCAACATTTTATGATAAATAAAAATACATCTTCACCACTCCTGGAACCCCTTTGTCTTTGCTTCCAGTTTCTTTATCTGATCACCCTACTTTGGGTGACCCGAGGAAAATTCTGCCCATTTTACATGTTCTACAATTATTTATTATTTTCTTCCTCTTCTCTATCAAAATTAACTGCTTCAATAAAACTAATTTTAATTAGATATTAACAAGAAAAGATTTAGATACAACTAATTCATATTATGGTGTGACTGATCAATAACACAATAACCACATTAGTCATTCAGTATTTTTATAATAAAAGTAGGTGTTTATAAACTCAAGTAGATATTGATATATATTTAATCTATGAAACAAGGAGCAGCAGACATTTCCAAGCAGTGTATGATACATCTGGGTCAGGAGAGAAAACCATTTCTAACAGAAAGGTTTGCCTTCTTTGGGCATATCAGCCCTTCCCTGTGGGTCTCTTTAATTCAACTCTAATAGACTATATTGAAATCTAAATACGTACTTTCCCACATAACTTCTCTTCCCACTATGTCCTTGTGAAACTTATAACCAAGATTATATTTATAACATCAGCTTCTTCATATACTCTATGTTCTTTTAGATATACCAGAGACCATGAATGTTATGTTTTTCTTTCTTTTCTAATGCTCAACCCAGCCTTTGCTCTTTCAAGGTCAAGTGGTCCACAAATATCAGCCATGAGATTGTCAATATAGCAGGCATGAGCCTTAGTTTACCATTCTCTTTATCCTTTAAGCTTTGGTTTCTTCATCTGCAAACTAGAGATAATATTTGAACCTAAATAATTGAAATGTTGAAAGGATCGTATGAGATAAAAGTTTGTAGTACCTAACACACAGTAAAAATTGAGCAAGTGAAAAAATGGTTCATGTTATTGTCATTCTGGTTCCCCACCCCACTCTGCCATCATTTTTCTGGCTCTTAAATGTCTCTGCTTTGCCACCAATTTCTTTTCACATTCAGAGGGAGAGGGTTTGAAGTTTAAGGCCTTTCAAAATTTCACTGTCTACTACCCCCACCCATAGACCATCAGCTCAATGGTGTGTATCAATAGGGTTTTCAGTGAATATCTATAATGCAATACCTCCCACTGGTTTAGTCACTTTGCCACGTCTAAGTCTGCCCATAGCTTGCCATTCCCTCTCTAAAACACTTTTTCATGGCAATTCCAGCTCCTTTCTTGGCTATTTCCCAGTGCTTTCCAGCATAACTAATCCCATGGCAGTCTTCAGTTTCTGAACAAATTACAATCCAGTCAGAAGGACTGCCAGGATATCCTCTTCCAGGCCAGACGCATGTTAGTGTAAGAGGTTTAAAGACCATAAGAACATGGAGAAATCCATCCAACTGGGATAAATTGTTTGTTTCTCTTCTGGCAGACCCACTCCTGGCCCTATATAATTTATGCCCAGGCATGACTCCTGAAACATCTGTCCTCATGACCTCTCACTTTTAGGTATTATGCCCCTTCCACCACACACACACACACACACACACACACACACACACACACACACTGTTCTCTTAAGAAATGAAGCAGGACCCTTCATCCATTTTTATTCTCAGTTCTGCACACCTCATTGAATTCTGTCCCTGAGGTGATCCAGACAAGAGAAAGACCATCTTTTAGCCTCAGTGATGTTTGAACTCCTACTGAGGACCAGCTTCCAGGGTCTTTCCAGAGGCAGAATAGTAGATATAAATCACCATACATGGTTCTTCTCTATTCATGCACATCTTGTCTGAACTTTCTACAGAAACTGATCATACAAGATCTGAATAGGTGTTTTTTTCCCCCGGTTCTTTCATATTCAGCTTTTAAAATGACTTTCCCTCTGGACAAGCATAGACTTTTCTATATAAGTAAAATATAGTCCATAACTAGGAAATCAAAAGCATGCCATTGGTATTGAGTTTAATAAGCATCTTAATCAAGTCTCAATACAAAGTCCAAAGTCCAAAGAAAACAATAATACAATATGCATTCATATATAGGTATATGTATGGGGTACAAGTATAGGTATGGGGTAGGGATAGAAACAGACTTACGCATACACTTATAGAAATGATATTTTTAAGCACAATGAGCCTGAGTTCCAAAGACAGATGAAAGAGTTAAGGTAGTGGGATAATAGGAAAGTAAGAATTTAGAAAAAAATGTCTAGGTACTTTCCTTTAGACCCTCTAAATACTTCTTTTCTAGTTCTTGTCTGTCTATAGGCAAAAATTTGATTTCTGAGAGGCAATGTGCCACAACTCTGGGAAAATACCACATATATAAGAATAATTCATCAATTATGTATAGTTGAATAAATGAGTTCTTTAGATTAACAAACTATTTTATTATTATTTGAAAATAAAAGACAAAAAAAAAAAAAAAAAACAACTTCAGGGTTCATAAAAGTGTCAGACTAGTACCGTAGAAAATTCAACATATATTTTTCCATTACTCTCATCGTCCTCTCCTTGTCTGTTTGACTAGATTAGGAGGCTGTAATAAAGGAGGGACAAAGTCCTTTTTAAAACCTCTTTGTGATTCTGTGGACAGGTCTTAAGAAAAATGAAGTCAAATTCTCCTAGGACTTGTGGTTATGGAAATTTCCATTGATTTAGCTGGGTGGTAAGATGAGGAAGCAGCCCTCATATCATGGGAATAAAAATTACAGTGTGACAACTGATCATTTACTGCGTATGTATATTTATTTGCATTAAGAAATTGGTTTTTGCATGTTTTCATTCTTACATATAATTTCCTAAAAGGCAGGGATGAGACCTTTTCTGTTTAGGGTCATATATAAAAGACCAACCTGACAAGACAAAGTGAAGACTGTGGCAAGCTTAGTCACTGTTTCTAAGTAAAACTCTATTCAAGGACTAAGGCTATGACTTACATAGTTTCTAGGGGGGGGGGGGGGGAATGTGAAGTAGACAGTTGTTACAGACTTTTCATTCTTATTCTTTGCCCTCTGTTTGACACCCCACCGTCACCCTTCTCAGGGGCTCACGATCCCCGGCTACTTACTGCCCCCATCAACATCTGTCTGAACCATTATTTGCAAAAACAGAATCTATAAAACAAATCGTACCAATCTCATAGGGCTGATAAAAAGATTAAGTGTGAGACTCTTGGCCAAGTTCCTAGCAGAGAGTACACTCTCAATAAATGTTAGTCATTATCATGACACAGAAGACAAGATTGTCTACGAAATAATTGAACCCATGGTTTGGAGACTCACCTCCAAAGCAGGTTTCTGCTAAAATTTTGCTAGCATTGTATATTTGTATTAACACAAACAGCACGAGTAGGAAAAAGAGGACTGGAGATAAATGTCATTTTAGTTGAAATCTGAGGGGATAGCAAGGCTGCAGCAGAACTCACCTTTAGTTATATGAGAGGTAGACCCAGTTCCTGTCTCCCCATGAAGCAATGTGGTCTTTTCCTGGTAGGAGTGCTTTCTATTATTAGCTCTTTCTCTAAGGACTTGAGAGTATAAGAATTCCCAGCCTATGTTAGACAGATGTTTTGTTCCCAAGGACCACACTGACTTTGATAGTGAAAGTCAAGAACAAGACCAGAATTGTTCTGAACTCAACATCAAATATCAGGGATGTTTACTCAATATATTCTTGACTTTTGTGCAATTATCTATAACTTTTCATCCAGACTTGCCAAGAACAAGTTACTTTTTGAGTCTCTAACAGTCCCCTAAATCACTGGGAAATCTGTCTTGCCAAGAGAAGAGTAAGAAAAGGCACCTTTAACAAACTCCTCTCCTCCCCACTCCAGACCCTGCTTCCCTTTTCCTCCCTATGTCCTGTCCTATTCTACAGGCCAGGTCAATGAAGGCAAACACAAGGCAGGCAAAACTTCAGGGTTTCTGGGTAGCTTTACACCTTAGCAGCTGTCTTCAGCACATACGCAGCTATCAGGACAATAAAATATTGCTCATTGCTTCTACCCCACAACCAATTAGGTCAGCTGTAAATATTGGAATTGCTTGGTAAACATGCTGGAAGATTGTGCTGACTTGTTAATATAAGTGAAAATGTAATTAGATTTATAACACTTTTTTTTTCCCAACCATAATTTACAACAACAACAGAAGAAAAAAAAATTCTCTTGCAACCTGCTGAAATATCATTATTAAAATGCACATGAAAAGTCAATTATGCCAGAGGGAGGCATTTAAGAGAAGTGAGTTTCCATACCCTGGGATTACACCGTGGGGATTACATATTTCTTATTTATTTATTTTTTTTCCTGAGATCTTTGCTGCTGCCAAATGAAAAGGAACAGATATTTTACTTATTTCACTCTGAAATATTGCTACGGATAGTGCTAAAAAGTAAACTAAATAAACCTGGCTGCCTGGAAACCTGCACTGCTCTCCTCAAAGCCCCGGGAACAGCTGAGTCGTCACCATTCTTTTTTATTTACAAGCCTGTTCTCTCTTTAAGCAAGAGTGAGAGTCCTTAAAACAAGTGGAAACTCGATCGTTTTTCTAAATGTAACTCTGTTTTACACTCAGAATGAGTAGGTTATTAAGTATAATTCTACCCTTATGGAAAGACTAGAAATAACCTCTTATTTTCATTTTGTTAAAATGTGGAGTTGCCTCTATTCCCAGGGTCATACTGGGAGTACAACTCTCTCCTCAGACAGGATGGCACAGGTGCCACCACTTGCTCTGCCTGGGCCAGGAGACGCTTGGCATCCACGTGCTGGGCTGGGCTTCCTCGGCTGCAGGGGCCTTTGTGTCAGGCGAGGCTCCCTCCATGTCTCTTTCAGAGACTCGGATTTTAATCCCAGTTCCAATTGTAACCCACACAGTTTGCTGCCCCTCTGCTTTCTGGTTTCCTGATAATGAAATGTAGCTATTATTATATCTTACCTGCATTGAAGAAGGTACCAGTGGGGAAAAGCTAGTTTAAAAAATATCGTAAAGCAATTTATAAGTGTAGAGAAGCTGCTAATTTCACTCTCAAACTTCTCCTAAAATGTTCAGTTTCGATAATGGAATAAATTTTTAATACATATTTTTTAGAATCGCTAGTGCATATATTGTGGATAAATGACTCTTTGGGGAGAGATTCTGGTGTTGCTATATAAAAACCAATCAATAAAATAAATCACATACCTGTGCATATGTATGTATATGATTTACTTTATACAATTATACTTTATACACCTCTATAATACATACTCTACAGGTACACCTATTTACAGGGAAGTCCAGAAGAGCCTGAAACGGGGATTGGCAAATTTACAGACTTTGATTCAAAGTAGCGTCATAATCCATTGGTGTGGCTTAGTAATTGAGAACAATGCAAATGGTCTTCCAACATAAAAATGTTCACAGTTTCTCTTTATTGATTGATGTAATCCTTATGATTAATACCTTTGTATTTACATTTTATTACAAGTCAGGAGCATGTTAATATTCCTAGTTCTTAAAATAATATTCTATGAAAATAATTTTCATACTGATTAACTTAGATTTGCTTCAACTGAAATATTCTGTTTGATTTTACAGTCAGCCAAGCCTGGCTTTTACACTGTTTGGGGGTAAATCTGAATATTCTCAGACCTTTCTAAATATCCCTGGTGTCAGCTTTTGCCCATAGCGTAGGTATTCAGCTGCCAGAACCGTAGGTAATATGTTTCCTTTTTTTCTCACTTGAATTCTCCTTTGAGAAACCCCTTTTGTGGATCAGCCTCAGAAACCAGTTTTAAGAGATTTAGAAATGGCTCAGAGGGAAAAGACAACTGGGAAGGATTTGTAGGGCCAGGTCAAATATCTACTTGGCTCAGCTTTCCAGGAACAGTTCTCAGCACCCACACCCCACCCAAGCTAATTGATTTTCATCTGCATCCCTTAAGCTAACCGCTAACCGCTAACCGGGGAACAAGTTCTGAGGTGGGGAGGGGGTGGGAATCAATGAACCCAGTGGCATAAGATTCTGACCTTTCTATATGGAGTCTATCTTTTTTTTCCCCCAGCTAATTTAGGGGAAAAGGGTGAACATATTAAAGTGTAAAACAGGCAGAAACCATCCTAGGTGAGATTAAATTCATCTCTTTTCTAAGTTAAAGGCTTATGTCAGATGACTCTAAATCTTAAGGGATATTTGGGACCAGGACAAACACAGGAAAAATATGTTTTTACAATATGTATAAGCAGATGATCTCTAAAAATCCTGATTATATTCCTTCTTCTAGAAGGTCTTTCAAAGTTTACCTTCCTACCAAGGATCTTTTTTCTTTCTTGGAGGGAAAAGAATTAAAGGTAAATTGTTCTGAATGAAACACTCTTTTACCAGATATTCTCATCTCTACTTCCAGATCTGTGGAACAACCTCAGACTCTCTTTTTCCCTCCACTCACTTCTTTACTCTCCTTCATTTTACTGTTTCAGCCACTGAATCTTGTCATAGTATTTTTCCAGGTGTATTTTCCCAAGCCAAGAAATAACAGAAGAGAAGAGGTATGACACAATAATTCCCAGGAGTATGGGTGTGTGTATGTAGGCAAGGATATAAAAATTTCAGGGGACAGAAGCCTTCTTCAAACCGTATCCTGACCCATGATCTAATACCATCCCCTGGCTGGCTTATTTTCACACTAAGAATCACAGTGTACAAGGCTAGATGTTAATGACAGAAGCAGTAAAGTTGAGAGGAAGTGAGGAGAAAGGGAAAAGTACAAAAAATAACCAGATTCTGGAACAATTTCGCTATACTAAATTAGAGAATAAAATTAAAAATTGAAACTTTCCCCAAGTACCTGATTTCTGCCTCTGTTAGCTGCACTCAGAAACATGCTCTCAGGTAGGCAAAAACTAGCAATAAAACAAACAGTGAAGCTAACTGGGTGTCAATAGCTAACACCTGGACTAGCAGTCTGGTTAAGGGATAAGAGAAGCAAGTGAGGAAACTATGATATAGATTTTTCTGCTAAAATTCAATGTATTCTCCTGTTTTCTCTGTTTTAGCCCTAAAAATATCTGGAATTTCTCTACCCTTTCCATTTCCACTTCCAATCCCAATCCAAGCTACCATCTTCTCTTTCTAGACCACTTTTGAAATGGCTTTTGACCTGGTCTCCCCACGTCTCTTCTTGTCCCTTATTATCTATTTCTATATTATACTTAGAATGATGTATCAACAGTGAAATTTTGACAGTATTGCTACCCTTCAATGTTTTTTCAGTGCCGTTAGGAATGAAGTCAAAATTCTTAACACAGCCCTTGATCATGTGCGTCCTGCCCCTCACAAAAGTCCTCTGAACTCAAGTACTACTATATTTTCTCACTTCTCCAAATATTTCCTGCCTTGGGCCTATGCATAAACCTAGAATGTCTTTCCCTTCTCTTCTTTATTTAGTAAACTCTTACTGTGTTCCAAGGGTGCTCCAAAACTCAACTCAAAATGCCCTGGATTACGGAGATACAAAGGACTTTGTATTTGATTAACATCCAAAAGAAGTCCAACTTCTCATAATAAGGAATGAACTCCTTTCAAACAAAAATATTTCTCTTATGTGGTGGTGTTTTATAAAGCTGATTTAGCAATGAAATAGAAATATTTTAATTAATGTCCAATAACTTGCAAGTAGCAGAAACCCTTTTAAAATTAATAAGAGCAAAGGGGTGGAAGATGAGGGTAAGGGGGATCAAATATATGGTGATGGAAGGAGAACTGACTCTGGGTGGTGAACACACAATGGGATTTATAGATGATGTAATACAGAATTGTACACCTGAAATCTATGTAATTTTACTAACAATTGTCACCCCAATAAATTTTAAAAATACGTTAAAAAAATAGATAAGAAACTTTCTAATAAGGAATCATGGAACAGAAAATGTATAAGGGAGAACGTGTTGTATGTCTTCTGGTGAGGCTGGAGCCAGGAAGTGGAAATCTGTGTGCCCTGAGGCAGCTGCACTGTGCCATTGGGTCAGGGGGGCTGTCGCATCGGACTCATCCCATGCACAAAGACTTCCTGTAGCTCTCTGTTCTGTGGAATCTGGCTACTCCTGTCCTACAGCAACATCTCAGCTCCAACTACTGTGACTGGATCAACTCCAAACCCAGTGACTAGATTCCCAGTATCCCAGTTTCCCATTGCAAGAGGAGAGTGTCTGATTGGCTCAGCTCAGTCAGGTTCCTGACTTGTTCAATCACATCCAGGAAGTGGAGTCATCAGGAACAAGCTTGGCCATTATGTGGTGGCTGAGGCAGTTCTCAAAGAAGTGCAGGTGGTGGGCTTGGTAGATACCCCAAAGGATCTATTCCAAATAAACACAAGAACCATAATCGTAATACATAAATACACTTAAACAATATCATGTCAAACTATATATATATATATATCATGCCCCTACGGGGTACACAGTAGTATAGTGAACACTTGTAGTGCCCATGAAATAATAAATTGATCCTCAAGGAGCGTGTGTGTGATGTACAAGAAAAACCTAAGGCATCAATTAATTGTAGAATATATTGAATAAATCAAGGTACTGCATATTTTCATCTAATATTTGGTAACTGTCTTTGACGCGTATTGTGCTTTCATGGATTCATTAATTAGAAAGTTCCTTTGAGGGATGAGTCAGGTATTGTGTTAGAGATCAGAAAATTAGTGAGATTAATAAGGAAGCCTTCCTGAAGGAGACAGATCTTGAGCTGCATTTGAAATGCCAAATGCTTTAACAGCTGGCATACTGTGATCTGCATGAACAACAAATAATTAATACAAAGCAAAGTAAACCTGATTGAAGGAAAATGCAGGTTGGCTTTCCCTACGTGAAATTTACCTGGCAACTGGTAAACCATCAGGACTTCCCTCAAGTCACTTTCTCAGGTATTTTTGCAGGCCTGTCTAGAGTGGGCACTGTAAAGATTGGTTTATGGCTCAGATATTTGTTACATTTTAATAAGGCTTGGAAACTTAGATGTTATTCGCTGTAGCTGCCAATCAAGTACCTGTGTGAAAGCAAGACAAACATAACAATAAATGCTAAGCACTCCAGTGTTCAGCGATGCTGGCAAGATGCACTGCAGGCTTTATGAATGTGTGAGAGTGAATATACAGAAGCTTGGGAAAAGGTCACTGGTATTTTTAGAGCAATAAATCAAGTATGGAAAGATTTGCATTTTGGCAGTATAACATACAGGGCTGGATTAGAGGAAGAGAATACTTTGAAGTAATATTTCTCTGCTGACTTGTTTTATTAGCTTCCTTTAAACATGTTACATTATTGCTTATAGAATTTCATTTACTCGGATTGGCAGCTTGATAAATACGTCTATTGGCGATGATTTGGATTGCTCTGGGCATTAATATTATTAAAACCTGTCACAAGGAAATGTCTGAAAGATGACTTACTGTAAAGATTACAGCATGAAATAAATCATCCTGTGGTATTTGTTACCATTTATGGCCTCTTGGAGCTGAGTCAATCCCTTTTTATGTTGCATTATTTTTCAAGTTTTTATAGCCTTACATTATATATTGCTGTCAGGAATGAACAGATGGGGTGTCGAACATGAGCTTTCTGAATAATTCCCACCCTCCAGTTATTTGTATGAAGGACAAGTGTAAAACTGTGCGTTCTTGAGTGAAAAGGAGAGAGAAAGAGGTGGAGAAGCTGCTGTTGAGGAAAAGGGATCCCTTTTGTCAGATTGTTTAGGCCAATTCTACCAGCTGGTTGGAATCCCTGACTGGCATTCACCCTGTTTGGGTTTCAAGCAAGAGCTGAGGTAGCTGTATTTGGCTCCAGTGAGCCAACAAATGCCATTTTCAAATGCATTTTCTCAGAGTGCCTCTTGCTGAGACACTTCTGCGTTTGGAGGTGAAAGTGTCATTCTCTCTTCCTAAAAAGCTGAGAAATTTGAAGAAAAAAAACCCCACAAAAACAGTAGAACAAGAAGAAAGACATATTGAAAAGATTTAATATTCTTTGAGTGAGTGACGAATGTGGGACCATTCTGTGGGGGTGCACAAAGGATTCTGTGCAATCTGAATTGTACAGCAATCTGAATTGTTTAGAATCAACATAAAAGGAGTAAAAGGAGCCCCATGGAGATTTCGCAGCCCCTCATGGAGGAGGCAAGAACAGAGGTCTTCAAGGCCTGTACACATTGAAGCCAGGTGTGCCCTTAGGATCTTTAGCTGTTCTCCCCTTTCTCTGAATGGGGCCAGTCAGCTGCTTAATTGTCCCACAAGCCCCTCTGCAAAGTCCTAAGGCTCTGCCACCATTGAAGGAGAAAATGAATCCATGCAAAAGGCAGCCAGCTTTTTAAGAGGACAGGGGAAGTCTATGTGAATTTTCCTCACTTACCTTCCCTACCCACCACTACATCCATTCTGAGCAGTTCTATAAAGTACCAGCACATAATAGGCGCAGAGTCTGGGTGACTGGCATCCAAAGTCATTGCTGTCCATCTTGGGACTTTGAGTGAGTTGCTTAATTTTGTTTGCATTGTCATAAATTATAGATAAGAATATTTTTTTCTGCTTACCTCATGGTGTTGCTGTGAAATGTCAAATCATACAACACATACACACACACACACACACACACACACACACACACACACACACTCTGAAATTTACCGGCTCCTGCATCCGTCAAAGGTAGGTATTTGAATTACTGTGTTGCAACCAGACTCTTGCCTTCTCTCCTATAAAGGCTACATTTTTTTGAGTTTATCACTGTCTTTTACTCATCTCATCCCCAGGTCCCTTAATGACAAGCCCTTCCTCCAACATCTCTTAAAGTTGTTGTCTTACTAGGAGTGATTTGTAGACAAATACTCTGAGCTTCGCAGCCCCTTCGCAAGACCAGACCCATTTTCACACACTGTACTTCTGACTCTCTTGTTCTCTATCTCTTCTTCTTTGTCATTTTCCCAAGGGACTTACATATTAGTTTCTGTTTGTTTATTTGTCATATTTGCAGGAGGATGCCATCTATACACCCCTATAAATATTTCCATTCACCAGTGTGACCAGAAAGACACAGGGCTGAGGAGGACGGCTTCATTCTAAGCAAAGTTCACAGCTTCTGTGTCTTTCATTTGAGATCTCACGCTCTAGCAGCACAGAAAGTTTTCTGTCCTCAACCCAGGGAAACAGTACCAAAGTGTAAATTTTAGATAGTTGATGAATTGATAAAGGCAGTCAATAAGTTATGCAGAGTTGAATTTCTGTATCACTCTAAGAAATGCCTCCCTCTACCCCTCTTTCTCTCTCTTCTCCATTGACTCCCACAAAAGAACGTTTATCTAAATCCCATCTCCAGCCAAACCAAATTGGCAATGTTGAGCTTCCATAGTCCAACTTATACATAAATTTGTATATCTTGCATCTTGCATCCATCTATAAAGTATGCAGTTCCCTTTTTTTCTTTCTTCTCTCTTCCTTCCCTTTTTCTATTCCTCCCTTCTTTTCTTCCTTCCTTATCATTTAAATGTTATTTACTTCTGCTTCCTCAGAGATGTACTGATTGAATCATCAAAATTCTTAGCCTCTTTTGAATGAGCACGGAGATGTCTCTCTGTGTTTCCATATACAGTAGCTCTCTTGTCTTAGATGAGACTATGATTTGCCAAGTTAAACAGTCAATGAACTACCGTTTCTGTACTCTGGAAACTTGTTGTGGACTTTACTTCGATGGTCTCTCACCCAGTCCTGTGCTGAGAAAACTCTGATGCTCACCAATTTCCCCATCATTCTGTGGCCTTCCCTGCAAAGAGAAGTGTAGCACTAAGCTTAGAGTCTGGCTCTCTTATTCATTGGCAGCTCGATAATTTCTCTGGCTAAATCCTCTATCTGTAAAATTAGACAGGAAATGAGATAGGATCATCTAAAGTTCCTTCAAGATTTCAATTATCACTTGCTCTTGCCAGCTGCCATAGCTTAAAACATCCTCAGAGTAACTGATTTCTCTTTGTGGTGGTTTGCCTTTTCTGGAGAGAAAGGATTCCCCTGATGATAATTACCAATCTCTTTCTTTGACCAATGCCAAGATAATGCTTCATGCAGAATTTACAAATCCTTCTCCATGTTTTAGCTTTCATTTAAAAAGTTATCATAAATTCATTGAAGCCATTAGCCCATTCATTAAACTATCTTAAAGGTGTGTGTGTGTGTGTGGTGTATTGTGTTGGATATGGGTTCAGGAAGAGATGCAATATGACACAGAGTGACCTAACATAATAAAGTTTCATAGTAATATCTAATTACTGCTACTCACCTCTTTATTATTAATTCCACAATTCCAGCACATAAAATAACTTAATCATTTCAAAATTTGCATGACTAATGGAGCGAGTTCTGATAGAATAAGGATAAGTTTCATAATTAGGTTTTGCAGGGAACTTGTGCAAACCAGTCCATTTATAATTTGGTCAGCTCCTGCTTTTTAATGAGGACACTGAGAGTGACTGAAGCCTCTGGCAGCATTCACTTTATATTTTAATTACCCACAGTAATTCTGACAATTACACACATGTCATAAATCACATCATAATGACCCATGAAGAAAGTATATTTAATTACTGAAGGGGGAGTTCTCAGATTAAACAGGTAGATGGGATATGCTGAGATGTGAACCACATTTGAAACTGAGCTGCCGGATTTTGTGACATGAAAGAACCAGCCTCTGTGACTTGCATTATAGAGAATAAGGGAAGCCATTGCCAAATTTCCAGTTTTAGATCCAACACGTAAAAAGTTTTGAAGTCATCACTCCTGTCCCTACAACAAGAAAGACCTGAATAAACTGAAAATTAAAGAGTTTTCTTCACCCATCAGGGAACTGAGGTTGCAGGGCAAACCATCACCCTGAAATCTGGAGAGTCACAGCCAAGGTACACTACCTGGGAAAGGAGCCACTGGAGTCCTAAACTTATAGGAACACTCAAATGGTAATTTTGCTGAATTACTACAGGTTGAGTGTGGACTTGGTGCAGAATTAGAAATTTCTGGGGGCTACAAGCTTAGAGGGACCTCCATACTTTTGGTTACTGTATCTCCAGGAATTCTACCCAGTTCTCACAGTGGAGAGCCAAGAAAAATTCCCTCAGTAACTTGCAGAGGAAGAGGAAGAGTAACTATAGTGAAATACACCCAGGGGCTTCTCCATAACAAAGGCCTACTCTCCAGGTAAAAAGATTTTACCAGTGCCTTAGGTAAAGGAATGGCATTTCTCCCACTCTAGCCTTTTCTATCCTTACTGTCTCACCTGAGGAAAGCGTGATGGAGCTAAGATACACTTGTGAAGATCACAAGCCTAAGATACAGGCCCCACTGAAAAACTGAGATTTAATCATAAAATTACATAATCTTCTTCTCTCCTACACTTTACCTCCATACTAACAGGGCTCCAGTATAACAACAGTGATTATAGTTGAAAGAGCCTCAAGGTATAGACTATTCAAGAAAGAGTTCTTAAAGAATCCCAAAGACAATAAAGGAGACAAAATTAAGGACACTAGAGCAATTTGAAACCTGTGGAAGCTACAGCGATAGCAAACATTAAACACAGTGCAACTGCTAGCCAAATTAACATAAAACCTCACATTAGAGATCTATTTACCTTAGTCCTTGTTATCTAATACATCATTTCTCATCGTAAAAAAATTACAAAGCATGCTAGAAGGTGGGGAAAAAACACTGTCTGAAGATAAATAGCAAGTATTAGAATAAGACTCAGATACGACATCATTTATCAGACAGGGAATTTAAAATGAGTGTGTTTAATAAGTTAAGGGCTCTAATGAAAAAGGTAGACAACGTGGAAAAACAAATGGGTAATGTAAGCAGAGAGATGAAAACTCTAAAAAAAAAAAATCAGAAAGAAATGCTAGAAATGAAAAATACTGTAACAAAATCAAAATGCCTTGATAGGTCACCAGTAGACTGGATAGAGTGAAAGAGAGAATAAGTGAGCTTGAAGTTATGTCAGCAGAAATTTCCCAAAATGATATGGAAGAGTAAAAAAAAAGATAAGACAAAATATACTGAAGAAATATGGGATACTTTCAAAATGTGTAACATATGCACAATTGGTATATGAGGAGAAGAGAGAGAATGGAACAGAAAAAATATTTGAAGTAATATTGCCTGAAAATTTTCCAAAATTAATGACAGCAAATCACAGATTCAGAAAGCTCAGAGAATACCAAGAATGATAAATACGCAAATAATTACAACTATGCATATAATATTCAAACTGCTAAAAATAATAGAGAGAGAGGGAGAGAGAGAGAGAGAGAAAATTGTGGAAGGAGCTGGGGAGGGTGGGGACACCCTACCTATGAAGGAACAAGGATAACAATTGCAGTGGTGTTTTTTTTTATCAGAAACCATGATAAAGCATAGAACTGTGTGAGAGACCATCAAAGTAAAGTGAAATATTTACATTACTGAAAGAAAAAAACACCAACCTAAAATTTTATATGCAGTAAAATTTTCCTTCAAAAGACTTCTCAATTAAACAAAAACTCAGGGAATTTATTACCATCAGACCTCCCCTCCAAGAAATATGAAAAAGGAGGTATGATAGCCTTCTCAGGAACAAACAAAATGATATAGCTTAGAAATTCAGATCTACATAAAAAAAGTGCGTTAGAGAAGGAATAAATGAAGGTAAAATAATGACTTTTACTTTTCTTAATCTAAAATATAACTGTTTAATAATAAAATTGTATTAGGTAATTATAGTATATAGGCACATGAAACTAATAACAGCAATGTTATAAGAGATGGGAGGTAGGAACCGGGAAGTCTTTCTTATAGGTTACCAACACTAAACATGAAGCAGCATAATGTTACTTGAAGGTGGGCTTAGATTAGTTAAAAATGTAGTTTCAAATTTAAAGTCAACTTTTAATTTATACACAGAAAAAAGTAGAAGTAATATGCTGAGAAGATAAAATGGAATCATATAAAATGCTTAATTAAAACCAGAAAAGGCAGGAAAAAAAAGGATGGTGAAGAGCAAATACAACAAATAGCAAACTGTGACAAACATGATAAACAATTGAACTGCATCAGTAATCAGTTTTAATAAGAATGCTGTAAATAAAACAATTAAAAGACAGATATTGTCAGAGTGAATAAAGAAACAGAACCCAACTATATGCCATCTATACAAACCCATTTTAAATGTAAATATTTTGATAAATTAAAATGAAAAGATGGAGAAAAATAAACCATGCTAACACTAATTAAAAAGAAAGCTTGAGTAACCATATTAATTTTAGTCATGGATAAAGAGACACATAATTATAAAGTTCAATTCTTCAAGAAGATATAACAGTCATAAATGTGTATGTATCTAAAAACAGAACATCAAAACACATTGAGCAGTGATTATTAGAACTGAAAGGGTAAATAGACAAATCCTTAATGTTGGAGATTTCATGACCCCTTATGCAGTAATTGATAAAGTTAGCAGTTAATCAGTAAGGATACAGTTTATCTGAACATTATCAATCAATTTGATTTAATTGATATTTGTAGAATACTCCAGCAATAGCAAAATGCACATTCTTAAGTGCACAAAATAGACTACATTCTGGGCCAGAGAATATACATTAAAATATATGAAAGAATTGAAATCATACAAAGTATGTTTTCAGAACACAATGTAATTAAATTAGAAATCAATAGCAAAAAGGAAGCTGGAAAATCCCCCAAATATGTGGAAACAAGCAACTTCTAAATAACATGTCAAAGAAGAAGTCTAAAGAGAAATTTTAAAATGTTTTAAACTAAAGAAAAATGAAAATACAGAATATCAAAATTAGTGGAATGAAACAAAAGCAATACCTAAAAGGAAATAAATACATATATTAGAAAAGAGGAGAGAAACGAGAGAAAGAAAAAAATTTAAGCCTAAAACACGCAGAAGAAGAGTAATAAAACTGAAGGATAAATCCATTAAAGTGAAAACAGGAAAACAAACGAGAAAAATCAACAAAAGGTAGTTTTCGAAAATATCAATGAAATGTATAAACTTACCCAGACTAAACAAAACAGGGGACATAACTACTGACCCCACAGATATTAAAAGAATCATTCAGAATTCTATGACCTCTATGCATATAACTTGGTAATTCATATGATATGGAACAATTCCTTGAAAGACACAAAGTACCAAACTCACACAAAGAAAAATAACTGATTTGAATAGACCTGTATTTATTAAATAAATTGATTCAGTAATTAATAAACTCCCCTGCCTTCTGTGAAAAGCACCAAGCCCAGAAGTTTTCACTGGTAAATTCTACCAAACATTTAAGAAATTATATCAACTCTCCACCCTCTTTTTCAAAAAATTGAAGCAGAGTGTATACTTCCTAACTCAAGGCCAGCATCATTCTAATACCAAAACCAGATATAGATATAAGAAAGGAAAACTATAGGCCAGTATCTCACAGGAGCATAATGCAAAAAATCCTCAACAAAATAAAGGCAATTCAATGTGACAATGTATAAAAACAATTACACCCTACAGTTATGTAGAATTTATTCCAGCTATGCAAAACAAATTGATCCAACATTGAAAATCAAGGTAATTAACTACATCAACAGACTAAAGTAGAAAAATCACATGATCACTTCAATCAATACAAAAAAGGCATTTGACAAAATACAACACTCATTCATGATTTAAAAAAAAAAAAAAAAAAAACCTAGGAAAAGAGAGGAACTTAGACCTACAGGTAACATCAGACTTAACAGTCAGAAACTGAATGTTTTCCCATTAAGATCAGGAACAAGGCAAGGATACACCCTCTCATCACTCCTATTTAACCACATACTCGATGTACTAGCAAGTGAAATAAGCCAAGAAAAGGAAAATAAAAGTTATATAGATTGGAAAGCAAGAAATAAAATTACCTTTCTTCACAGATGACATGATTATCTATAAAAACCCCAAAGTTTCCACAAAATATACCTGAAGCTAACTGACGATATAGCAAAGTCAGAGGTTGCTATGAAAAAGTCAATCGTTTTCCTATATACCAGCCACAAACAACTGGCATTTGAAACTTTAAAAATACCATTTACAATAGCACCCAAAAAATTACATGTAAATTTCACAAACTATGTATAGGGTCTATATACAAAAATGCCCTCTTATGAAAGAAATTAAATTAAATATCAAAATAAATGCAGAAGTAGTCCATGTTCATAGACTCAATATTTTAACAATTGACATCTTAACGATGTCGATTCTTCCCAATTTGATCTATGATCTGTAGATGTAACATACCCCAATCAAAATTCCAGTAAGCTATTTTGTAGATAGTGACAAACTGATTTTGTTTATTTGAAAAAGTAAAAGATCTAGAAGAGCCAGCACAATACTGAGGAAGAACAAAGTTGGAGAACTCATATCCCACAATTGCAAGACTGACTAGAAAGCTACGTTAATCATGACATCATGGTATTGGTAAAAGAATAGGCACATCAGTCAAAAGAACACATAACAAAGCTCAAAAATAGGACCACACAAATATGGTTAATTGATGTTTGACAAAGGAGCAAAGCCAGTTCAATGGAAAAAGGATAATCTTACGACAAATGGCAATGGAATCACTGATGTCCATATGTGAAAACCAAAACAAAAAAAATCTACATGTAGACATTATACCTTTAAGAAAAATTGACTGAAAATAGATATGTCTAAATGAATGCAAAACTGTAAACTGCTAGAAGAAAGCACAGGAGAATATCTAGGTTAATTTGGGTTTGTGGATGAGTTTTTACATAAAAGTCCAAAAGTATAATCCAGGAAAGAAAATATTGTAATATCGGTAAGTTGGACTTGATATTTGCATCTCACTGTAATCACCATGCACCTACAAATAGATATGAATTTCCCTAAAATCATGGAGGGTGAAAGCGATAAGAAAGTTGAATTTTATTTTTGAGTGTGAATTTCTTAGTAAGAGAGATGGTCTGGGCTTATAATTATAACTGTCTTAAACAAATAACGTGGCAACACAACTGGCCAAGTTTAGAGATTCAATCAATGGCTCGAATCAGTTACTCAATCTCCAAACAGTAAGCCAGCAAATATTTATCAGAAATACAATGGACATCTCCAGTAATTTCAATGTGCCAGACATTGTGCTAAATCCTAGATCACACAGGTGATCTCTGTTCTCGTGTAACTCAATTAAACATATAGACATTCTCTATAAGCCTTAGAGAGGATGTTTCAGTAGTCCCTCATCATCTATAAATCTCAATGTCATATGAGATACTCATAATAATTACAAGATATTGTCAACTTCAGTGAGTCAGACTCTTGGAATGAATCATTCTGGGCAGCTTTACCTAAAACTTTTCTAAGCATCACTATTGTTTACCTACTTTTAGATGGAAATAATCCCAGAAACATAGTAGGTAATTTTCTGATTCTTTATGGAAGAATGTATTGACTATAATTTAACTTCTAGATTATTCAGTTGTCATTATGAATGTCAGTAATTATGTGTGTTCATGAATGTCAGTAATTATATGTGTTATAATACACAGGACAGTTATAGTTCATTGAATCAGAGAACTTGACTTTATAGAAAAATGAATAGTAGAATGCTATGCTTTGTCTCTTCTTGTGGCTACATTTTTTTAATGAAAGTTTTATTGAGGTATAATTCAAGTATTATAATAACTTCATCCTTTAAACTGTACAACTCAGTGGTTTTTAGTTTAGTCACAGAATTATGCAACTATCATGTCTTAAGTTCAGAACAGGTTCATAACTCTCAAAGGAAAGTTCATAGTCATTAGCAATCAATTCCCAGTCCCCCCTCCCCACATCCTCCAGCAGTCATTAATCTACTTTCCGTCTTTATGGATTTTCCTCTTCTAGACATTTCATAACAATTGAATTATACAGTATATAACCTTTTGTCTCTGGCTTCTTTTACTTACCATAATGTTTTTAAGGTTTATCTACGTTGTAGCATATCTAGTCTTCATTCCTTTTTAGGACTGAATAGTAGTCCATTATATCGGCACAGTACATTTTATTTATCCTTTCATCAGTTGATAAACATTTGGGTTCTTTTCTAGGCTATTATGAATAGTGCTGTAATGAGCATTCATGTACAGGATTTTGTTTGAGTACATGTTTTCAATTATCTTGGATATATACCTAGAAGTAGGAATGTTAGGTTATAGGATAACTCTATGGATACCATTTTGAGGAACTGCCAAAATATTTTGCCAAGTGGATGATCCATTTTGCAATTACACCAGCAATGTATGAGGGTTCCAATTTTTGTACATCCTCTCTAACACTTGTTATTGTTTATTTTTTTTATTATAGCCATCCTAATGGGTATGAAGTGACATCTCATTATGGTTTTTATTTTAATTTCCCTGATGCCTAAGGATGTTCAGAATCTTTTCATATGGTATTGGTCATTGGATGTTTTCTTTGGAGAAATGTCTATCAAGCCTTTTACCCATTTTCAAATTGGGTTGTCTTTTGGTTTTGAATTTTAAGTGTTATTTATATATTCCCGACAAAGTTCATCAACAGATATATTATTTATAAATATTTTCTCACGTTTCATAATTTTTCTTTTTACTTCATGGAGTGTTTTGAACCACAAAGGTTTTTAAATTTGATGCCATCCAAATTGTCTGTTTTTTTCTTTTATTGCCTGTGCTTTGGTGTTATATCTAAGAAACAATTGCCTAATCCAAGGTTTTGAAGATTTGTACCTGTTTTCTTCTAAAAGTTTTATACGTTTAGTTCTACATTTAAGTCTTTGATTCATTTTGAGTTAATTTTGTGTAAGGTATAAGGTAAGGGTTCAGCTTCATTATTTTCCATGTGGTTATCCAGTTGTCCCAGCAGTATTTGTTGGAAATACTTCTCTTTCCCCCCATGAATTATGCTGACACACTTGTCGAAACTGAATTGACCATTAAGGTAAGAGTTCATATCTGGACTCTTAAATCTATCCCATTGATCTATATATCTATCTTTATGTGAGTAACACACCCTCTTGACTAATGTAATTTGTAGTAAACTATGTAGTCCTACTCCTACTTAGAGTATGTTGAGCTTTTTGGACCTGTAAATTAAGGTTTTCATAAAGTTTGGGAAGATTTGGGTCATTATCTATTCAAATATTCTTTCTGCCTCTTTCTCTCTCTTGTCTTTCTAGAACTCCCATTATGTGTATGTTGGTACACTTGATGTCCCAGTTTTCTGAAGTTTTGTTCAGATTTCTTCTTTTTTTTTTTTTTTCTTTTATTCCCCTCCTATTCTTCAGACTGGATAATCCCCATTGACCTATATTTAAATTTGTTGATTCTTTCTTCCACCAGCCCATATCTGTTGTTGAACCCCTATAGTGAAAATGTTTTCAGTTATTATACTTTTCAACTTCAGAGTTTCTGTTTGGTTATTTTTATATTCTATCTCTTCACTGATATTCTGTATTTGGTGATACATTGTTCTCATAGGTTTCTTTAGTTCTTTATACATGATTTCCTTAAGTTCTGTGACCATATTTATAATAGCTATTTTGAAATCTTTGCCTAGTAAGTCCAAAGTCTGGTCTTCCTCAGGAACACTCTCTATTGACTGCTTTTTATTCCCTATGTATGGACAATACTTCCATTGTCTTTGAGTCTCATAATTTCTTGTTGAAAGCCACATATTTTTAATAATATAATGTGACAGCTCTGGAAGTTATTTTCCTCTTTGCCTCAGAGTTTGCTGTTATTGTTGTCTCTGCTATTTGTCTAGTAACTTTCCTGAACTAATTCTATAAAGTCTGTATTCTTTGTGGTGTGTTGACATTGAAGCCTCTACTCACTCAGCTTTGTGGTTAGCAAATGACTGTACTGAGATTTCCTTAAATGCCTTGAATCAATAATCTCTCTGCCTTTGCCAGGGGGTGCTGTGTGCATGTTGAGGAATGCCTTCAACATTTTAGCAGTTTACATCTCTGCCTTAGCCTTCACTTCCTGCTTGTGTAGAATTTCAAGGTCAGCCAGAGGTAAAGAATTTGGGATATCTTAGGTCTTTCCTGTGGTTTTCCTTTAGATCCCTAGAATGAGTTAAGTCAGAGTTGTTCAAAGCCACCAGTGGACTTCTCATTCTCCAGCTTTTTCATTTAAAGGTTTTGTTTAGACTTTTATTTTGCCACACTGCTATCTCTACCTCAAGTATCCAGAATTTTAAGCAATTGCTGCACATCATTTTTGGAAAATTCCCCAGGGGAACCAGCTCTTCCCACTGAGAAAACTCTGAGTCAGTTCAAATAAAGGTAAACCTTTTTATTGGGTATCTTGAGGGAGCTGCCATAAAGCTGAAATAATGATATTTTCTGTGAATAGGACTTCTGGAGAAGCTCAGATCTATTATTCCCTCTTCAGTGGCTGCTACACTGCCAGTTTTTATAGCTATATGATTATGACTCCATTGGATTTAAAGGCTATGGTAGAGCTGAGGAAAGGGATGGGAATAAGGCAAGTTAAAATGCCACAAAATTCACTTATCAGGAGTCTTCCAATTTTTTTCAAATTAACAGTTCTTGGATTCTTCAAACCTTTGGATACTTTCCACAGTTCTGGAAAAAATTGATTTTAAGAATTTTTATCTGTGTTCTCATGATTTTATCAAAGAGTGAATTTTTGGAGGTCTTTATTGCCATTCTGGCTGTGCTTTCCTCCATGGCTACATTTTAGTTTGTTTTTCATTTTCCTATTGAATTTTCAATGACCCTTAAGTTGATATAAAACTGTCTCTTTACAACAACTCTTTTCTTCAACTATAATTTGCCATTTTTACTCTGAAAATCAAAAAACTAAACATGTTAGAATTATAGATAATGCATGTAAAAGTTTACTATTAACAAATGCCACAGGGACTATGTGATATGCTCTGTGCAAATGTTATTTTAAAATGATGCCAAAGTCTGTTCTAGATCAAAGGTCAGCAAATTACGGCCTGAAAGCCAAATCTAGCCTACTACTTGTTAGTGTACAGCTTGCAATGGCAAAGCTACATGTTTAATTTGCAATTACATTGTAGTTGTACTAAAAGAATGCAATATACATTGACATTATTCGATTAAGCACTTATCCTAGTTCACAGTAAAGCACTGGTTTAAAAAATGTAAAATTAAAAAGACTATTTCATCATGACAGAATTTGTAAACAAAGTTTGCTTGTGAATGGCTCGTTTGATAGCCAAGCAATGGAAGTCATTTACTGATAATGAGTCAATTAAATTGTGTTTGATTCCAAGATGTGTGTTCAGAGAAAATAAAGTTGTTTAACACTATTAACCTTTCTGCAAAAACAGTTGGTTGAGGAATTGACATTGGGAGCAATATCAATAGTGAATTAAAAAATAGGGCAAATGATTTTGAGTGGTTTTCCTTAACTCCGTAAAAGACAACAAATCTTATTGATACTGTGTAGTTGTTTATTAAAAGAGTCAATGCCAAGTTTGAAGCAACTGAAAAATTAGCCTATCTGTACAGTCTACATGGCACTGTAGACTACATTTCCCTGTGAAAATATATTTAAAAAGTTGAGAAAACACTAATTTAGTACAATCTGAAGTAGAATCTGCTAAGATGTATTATAATCAATAGTAGTAAAAATACATGTGAAGCAGAAAAATTTTTTCATTAGACAAATTTACAAAACTTCTGAAATGCAAAGTATGTAAAGACTGGTTATCCATTGTATTATTCATCAGCAGATATTTTGTGGAAAATACTTGAATATGTCACAAGTTATTTGGCCAATAGTGTCAATGGTGAACTTCATTTGCTTTTGTGGACTTCGCCATTTTAAGTTCTGTGAATTTTTGTCAGAAATAGAAACTGAATATTATGATTAGCCTCACTAAAAAGCAGTTCAAGAGCTTAGCAGTGGTAAAGATTTATTGTAATTTTTTGAGCTTTGGGTCAAGACTGAAATTTTTCTGAATGAAAATGCCCTCAGTCACTGTTGTTGAACACTAAATGGGCTCAAAACTTTGCATTCATTGTAGGTTTGATCATTTTTCTTAATGAATCAGCATAAAATTAAAATACGAAACCGAGCTTATATGTGAAATTTATTCTATGATGAAGTCATTACAATGACAATTACTGTTATTCCAATCACAAGTAATATCATGCTTCTTTATACACTTTTCATGATGTCAAAAGTTAAAACAGTAAGTGAGAACATTATTTCCACACAAATTTACAGGGAATATATTTTCTGATTTCAGTTTCACAGGTTTTTGTTTTTTATTTTTTAATTTGATTCAAATACAAAGGAAATTTCTGTATTTTTAGTTTCATTTCACAATGAAATTGAAGAGTGTTCCACCTAACATTATATTGCAAGTGATTAATCTGCTGTATAATGACATGCTAAAAGGCAAATATTGAGAGAAGAGTCTAACAGAATTCCATAAATGCCTTCTAAGTGATGAATATGCTCAATTAGAATCATATGCTCATGGAGTACTATCAATATTTGGAAGTATTTCTCTGTGTGAAAAGACATTTTCAAAGATGATATATGTTAAAACTCATTAAGGTCAGCATTGACATATGAATCTTTGCAATTGATTTTGATGATAGAAAACACTAAGTTTGAATGCCAATTAAGTGAAATGTCTTTTAAAATTCCTTTATTTTCATTAGTAGATCTGTAATACAAAAAAAGTATACTTCTTATTATTATGTTTTGAATATCCTCAATGAAAATTTTTGAAAATGTATTCTCTCTCTTGTTATATAACAACTTACATAATATTAGTTTTGCCTCTTGGCCTGCAAAAGCTTAACAGTTTTACTACCTAGTCCTTCACAGAAAAAAATTGTCAGTTCTGTTTTAGATAGGTAAGTTGACCCATATCACATCAGATGTCTGGAAATAATGGGTAAAAATGGGTAAAGATTAATTTTAGGATAATTTTGTAAAAGCAATAATCCTTATCACACACTACTACTAAAATTTTGAGTTTAAATTAAAAGGGTGTTGAAAAGCTTGGAAAAGTAGAGATGAATAAAGAGCACCCACATTAAGAACAATTGACTCTTTAATAATATAATCTCAATTTTACACTGAAAAAATGAAATATATAATCAAAGAGTAAAATAAAATCATTAAAACACCTGAAATTTTGTTTAGTTACTGTTAGACTTTTGGCCTGGAATCCTGAGTGAAAGAGAATGGGTTCCTGTGAGATGGTCAAATGAAAGAGGCTGGGAGATTTCAGAGAACATGTAGTTTCTTTACTCTTTTACAGAGTGATGAGAGCTCAGATATAACTTGGAATCCATCTCCATGGAAATTTTCTTTTTTTTTTTTTAAGAAAAGAATTTTATTAAAATATAGCTCACATACAATATTATATTAGTTTCAGGTGTACACCATAGTTATTCAATATTTATATACCTAAAGAAGTGGTCACCATAAGTCCAACAACTATCTGACATTATCACAATATTATTGACGATATTCCCCGTACTGTATGTTACATCCCCATGACTTATTTGTTTATACTTGGAAATTTGAACTTCTTACTCCCCTTCACCTTCCCCCTCCTTTTTTAATTTTTCAATTACAGTTGATATTCAATATTATTTTATATTAGTTTCAGGTGTACAGCATAGTGGTCATACATTAATATACTTTATGAAGTGATCCCCCTGACTAGTACCCACCTGGCACTATACATAGTTATTACCATATTATTGACTATATTCCCTATGCTGTACTTTATATCCCCATGACTATTTCATAACTACCAATTTGTACTTCTTAATCCCTTCACCTTTTTCACCCTGCCCCTAAACTCCCTCCCATCTGGCAACCATCAGCTTGTTCTCTGCATTTATGAGTCTGTTTCTATTTTGTTCGTTTATTTTGTTCTTTAGATTCCACATAAGTGAGATCATATGGCATTTGTCTTTCTCAGTCTGACTTCACTTAGCATAATACCTTCCAGGTCCATCATGTTGTTGCAAATGGTAAGATTTCATTCTTTTTTATGGCCAAATAATATTCCATTGTATAATTGTACCCTAGCTTTCTTCTTTGATTGTCTATTTGGTGGGCACTTAGGTTGCTTCCATATATTGGCTGTTGTAAATAGCACTGCAGTGACCGTAAGGGTGCATATATCTTTATGAATTAGTGTTTTGGATTTCTATGAGTAAATACCCAGAAGTGGAATGCTGGGTCATAAACAAAAATTTAACTTTTTTTTTTAAGGAATCTCCAAACTGCTTTCCATAGTGGCTGCACCAATTTGTAATCCCACCAACAGTGCACGAGGGTTCCCTTTTCTTCACATCTTCACCAACACTTTTGTGTTGATTTATTGATGATAGCCATTCTGACAGATGTGAGATGATATCTCATAGTGTTTTTTTCTGTTAGTTTGCTTTTTCATGGTGGTTTTTATTTGCATTTCTCTGATGATTAGTGACACTGAGCATCTTTTCATATGTCTATTGGCCATCTGTATGTCCTCTTTGGAAAAATGTCTATTTAGGTCCTCTGCCCATTTTTTAATTGAATTGTTTGGATTTTTGTTTGTTTGTTTGTTTTTATGGTGTTAAGTTATATGAGTTCTTTATATACTTTGGATACTAACTCCTTATTTTATGTATCATTTGTGAATACCTTCTCCTATTCAATAGGTTGTCTTTTCATTTTGTTGATGGTTTCCTTCACTGTGCAGAAGGTTTTTAGTTTGGTGTAGTCCCATTTGTTTATTTTTTCTTTTGTTTCTCTTGCCCAAGGTGACATATCAGAGAAAATGTTGCTAAGGGTAATGTCTAAGAGTTTACTTCCTATGTTTTCTTCTAGAAGTGTTATGGTTTTGGGTCTTGCATTTAAGTCTTCAATTCATTTTGTGTTTATTCTGATATATGGTATAAGAAGGTGGTTTACTTTCATTTTTTGCATGTGTCTGTCCAGTTTTCCCAACAGCATTTATTTAATAGACTGACATTTCCCCATTTTACTTCATATTCTTATATCCTCTTTTTCTCCTTCTCCCTCTCCCTCTCTCTCTCCTGTAAATGGCTACAACTAAAAAACAGTATTGGAAAGGCATCAAATGACTTGCAAATGTTCCTTCTGGAGCTTAAATAGTAGGGGTAAGAGTTTAGGCATTCAGATGGTTTCTTGATGCAACAGGCCTCAGCTTCAAGAAATTCATATATAAATGTTTAAGCACATATAAGATAAGTCAAGGACTTGATGTGCTGCAGAAACTTAATTTCAAATTAGAGGGGAACAGAACTGTATGAGCATTCTACTTTGTCCCTTTTGTTCTGATTCATTCTTAATTTAAAGGGCTGAAACATAGGGAAAATCTAACTAAGTAGTGCTCATGACTTTCCTGCCTTTTATGGCTGTCTCACCCTGGGACTCTTATCTCCCAAAAAAAAAAAAAAGAACCTGCTCTTACCTTTCATCCCCAATAACAGCCCTATTTTAATCACTTTTTCTTGTTAAAGAACACTAGCCACAACCTTCTCCCTCCCACCAGAGACCCCTAATTCTAACTTTTCACCTCTAATCAAGGCACAACACTTTTGAAAAATAGACATCATGTAACGCATAGAGCAGAAGAGGGCTCCATGTCATGAGTGATCCCAAGTGGCTTCCATCTCCATTATCTCCATTGCTTCTTGACAGGTCACTGGTGCTAAGTAAAATGTTGTAATACTCAGGATGCCTTTATTCAACAGGCTTCCTTCCAGTGATGGCTTCCAGATGTGAGGAAAATTTAAAAGTCTGTGGCCCTCAACACATCATTAGGTCCTTCCAATGTTTCCAAAAGTCTGTAATCACCAGCCCACTAATAATTTGTCTCCATTTTGACATCCAGGCACAGGTATTTCAGAGAAATTAAGAAATGTGGATAGAATATTTCACAAATAACTTCCTCTTTCTAAGGGGAAAAACTCTAATAGTATTCATGTACCCTGAAATTATTTTTATTTCCTCTGCACAATTTGTACTTTTCAATTTGACACCCCCCCCCACACACACACACACAGACACACACAGACAAGCACATGTGCACACTCACACCAGTAACATTTTGATGGATGCTATTTTTTCCAGTCCCAATTTCTTTTGGGGAGTTATTGTTAGTAATTGCGCAGGCCAAGCCTCTCATCCCACTACATAAGGAAAACATTTTTGTCATGCTACTCTCTGACCCAGGCTTAATCCTGTAAAACTTTAGAAAGTATAGCAATACAATGAAAAAATGAGCTTATTTTCAGATACTTCAAATTTCTACTTCCCATCTCCCTATCCCACCAAAAATATAAAAATAAAAGTATTTTGCTTAAAATTTCCATTTGTTTCAGCAATGCGTTTTAGTGTAGAAAGTATCGGAGTAACTGATTTAATCATTCAGTTCCTAATCCATTGAACAGAGAAGTCCATATCCCAACCTGTCTATGGAAGGAAAATATTTTTCATTTAGGTCAACCTCTATATTTACTAAGTCATTTGATATTTAAAATGTGTTGGGGGGTATGGGAAAGAGCACCTAAAAATGTGACCTCATGCTGTACAGATTGGCTGAGGAAATTGTTCCCAATTAGATGTGAGGCTTGCCCTAAGCCCCAGGCTCTTCTGCCCAGGGCTCAAACTCCAGCCTTTATTAAAGGTACCTGCTGCTAGGGGTCATGCCTCATTTGTCCTCACATTGTGGGAAGTCCCAAATGCAATATCCATAAAATATACAGGCATTTAAATAAGGTTCCATCTGGGGAATGGGTGAGGAAGAGGGAAGTTGTGTTTTTTTTAAATCTTTCTCCTTGATCTTCCGTCTGGTAACAATTTAAGTTCTGAGATGCCTACGTACGTGTTTGCACAGAAAACACTTTGCAAAAAAGTGATCAGTTTGTACTCATCTGCAATAAAGGAAAACATAGCAGAAGTGCTCAAATGTGAGCTCAGATGTGGGTTTATCTATTAGAAATACCAACCTATTATTCTTGCCTTCACCTGGGTTGGGGCCACTCTGACCCTGGATCTAACTTCTAAGCAAGACGGTGGTAAAAAAAAAAAAAAAAAATGTCTTTGCAGAGATTTTAAATGTAAACATTGAAAACAGAGGCCATGGATTTGATAGACTCCATCTGCAAAGCAGCATTTAAAGGCAAACAGAACATTCTGTTCCTAGCTGATTTGGTTTACTTTAGAATACAGTTTACATTCTCCTATGTAGACTGAAATAAGATAACACTGACTACAGTGATATCCTGAATATTAATACATATCCTTTTTAAAGTGCCATTTACAGATTTTTTTTAAAAATCACACCTACAGTCTTTATTATTAATGTTTATAATTCCACAATGATTTCGTGAAGACTTTACATATGTAAAGAATCAGGAGACAGAAATCAGAGGGAAGATGGAAGATGTAATTCACAGGAACCTGCTTGTCTTAAAACGTACAGGGCTCCGGCCACCCAACTGTTTTTTCTTCCACTGAACATATAGATGAGCCAAACTCATCTATAGATGTAGAAGTGTGGGCAGTTTTCTGAACACACCGTGAAAGGTTTTCTGGGCATACTGTTTCAATTGTTTTATTCTTCCTTCCCCTTTCTTTCTCTTTCCCTAGGAGCTTTTCATATTAGCATGAAAAAGCATCCTCATTCTGACGTGGAGGGACCAGTTTCAGTCCTGAAAGCCTCCTATCCTAGAAGGCCTTCAGCACTAAAGCGGGTCCTGAACCAACCAGAACAGTCAGTCACCCAAGTTGCCCCACAACGGGTTTCTTATTCCCCTCCTTTTCTAAGGTTTTCTCACATGACAACCAAGAGGGCATGGTGCTTACATAGCTAGCCTGCTGTCAATGTATGTCCCATCCCATGAGATTTCACGGCAGGTTTTCTCTCATTTTACCCAGTAAAGGCGTCTCAGCAAGGATATCTGATCAACCTGGAGGGAAGGCACAGTTCCAGTTGTACACTTTCCCTTTCTAATGGAAAAGGAAGTGATCACAGAGGCCTTGCTAACAGAGAAGGTGGATTGTGTTCTGCCTTCCTGAGATTCTCCATGGTTACTTCATTCTGAAAGTTTCTCAGAGCTCCCAGGAGCTCTTTTCCCCGTGCTCATACACAGGTTCCTAGGGGATTGGACTAAAAAATTATCCATGTTTTTAAACCTTTAGCTTCCCTCCAAGGTAAAAATAGTGCCTTGTCATGAATAAATGACAACCAGGTGAAACCCAGAAAAATAAAATTGAAATGTGGCCATAAAGGCTCATATTATGAAATTGGACTATAGCATGTGTGTAGGTGTGTAAGGATGTATGTATATGCGTGTAAGATCTAGAGCGAGAGGATAGGCGGGAGAGGGAGAGAATGGTGTAGGATAGAGGGAGAAGCCCTAGTTACACAACTTGCCCTCTCATTTCAAATTTTAGGTGATTTCCTCTTTCTCAATTCACAAAATCCCATGGTCAGAATTGACAATAAATGAGTATTTTCAGGTTAAGTAGGGACTGAATAGCCTTGTCACTATATGCAAAGTCATTGGAGAGAAGGCAGCTGTAACCTGCAAGTCATAAAATCTTCAGTAGCACTAAAGGCATCCTGGGACTAAGGATTTTTCCTCCAGTTTTGGTGGGAACTAGATCACTACCGTCAGGAGACTGTTGCAATGTATTTTTTCAAAGATTGAACCACGGAGGGCACTGAAACTCCTGGACACATTCCTCCCTTTCTCCCAACCCTCAGCCAAGGGAATTCTTTCTATGCTAAGACTTTATAAAACTTGTTATTTTTATTTAACTTAAGTCTTGAGCAAAAAATATATTGTTCTACATCCAGGCCACAATACTCTCCGAAGAATTTACAAGTCACCTATGGAGTTTTAAGGTTTCAAATGGAATGGTCACAAGCCAAGATTTGTTAACATATCTAAAAATGAGGCGTGCAAAGGAAAAGAAAAAAAAAAGAGCTGTAGGTGCCTTTTGAACTTTCTAATAGGTATTGTGAACAGTAGAGGGTCTCACCCATTGGTAGATCATCTTCAAGAATAATCTGAGTCAAGTCTGTAAGTTGGAGGACATAATGGCCTCATACTGAAACCTACGCCACCTTCTTGATAGAGGTTTTTCTGTATAGTTTAATCTCTTTCTCATCAGGTGCTACCATTGGAAACAAAAGGCACATTGTCTTTCATTTATATTTCCCTTTAAGTGATAGAATTCATATAGGCGAAGTTGCTATGGACAAGGCAGAATGAAAGTTCTCTTCAGAATAGTTCCAGAAAGCAGAGAGGAAAAGCCTGCCCTCCTTAACTGGGTCAGGTTCAAGCATGTGCTTGCAAGACATTGGCTTCATGCATATGAAAGCATCCTGAAGAAAGGCAGTCATCAGCAAAGAAAACTGGAGGCTTTATTCACATGCTGCTCTGCATGTGCACAAGTAGACTGGCTGCAAAAACTGTTCTCACCCAGCACACTTGACCTATCAATTTCCAAAGGTGGATGTCAGAGATATGATTCTGAGAACATTTCAAGGTTCAATGCATCCTGGACAGTCCACGTGGAAGTACCACACTTTGCTTCTACAATAAGAAGCCTATCTTGTGATCAGTGAACCAACCCCACCTTTATCCCATACATGTCTTGCTGAGGGCCCTCTCAGATAACTCCCACCATGGTTCTTGCCAGGCTGTCTTACATAGAAAGCCTCCTCACCCAAGAAGCTTCTACCTGTGGTCAGAATATGGCTTTTTCTTTTGTCTTGAATAACCTGGATGGTGCCCTGTGGCTACCTTTTCCTCCGATAGCATCAGCCTTTATGTTATAAAGAAAAAAAAAGAACTTCTTTCCAAGTTGTAAGACTGCTAATGTTGCACATTCTCATAGATGATTTATTAGTCTCTTTAGGAAGGTATATTTCTGCAAGGATCATGTCATTTGCAAGGCATATGGCAGAAGGGAGCTTTAGTCCAGGGATGGTGAACTAAATTGCATCAGGTTTTGTTTTGGCAAGGACACCAGATGGATGCCTTTATGATGAAGTGGGTTTCCTCCAGCCTTTTCTTTTATGCAGGTCTCCAACAGGTGTTTCCTCTAAGGCATATCTGTTTTCCATAACATCAGAATGAAGAAAGGAATGAAGAATAAAGATGTGTGTGACAGCTTGTGTACATAGACCATGCTTTTATTATGATAGAAAGTGTCTAGTGAATGATTTGCTATTCCGACTCAAGTTAACATGTGCTTGGGAGAAGATCATCTTCCACTGGCCAAAGGGGCATGTAATTTTCAGACCAAGGACTCTTCATTCATTGTGGGAGGGGGTTGCAGAGGAGGAGAAGTGGGGAAAAGCTAAAGGAAGTGACCAGAAAAAAAGTAGTACAGTTGTTGTAGACTTTAATGCCACAGTCAGAGAGCAGGAAGCCCCTTCCCTGAAGGTAACGTGGTATATTATATAAACATCTGAGGGGAGGTGTCCAGGAAACTATACATGGAGAGGAAAGGAGGTTCTGTGAATGAGTAGCATAGTCAGTTCTCCAAATCCTGATAAAAATCAAAACCAGACTCGGGTCTTAGGTGTGTTCCCTTTAGCAAGCTTGGCATAGCCATCACCATGGTCTTGTCTAGTACCATTAAGAGAGGCTGTGAGGCTCCTAGGTTCTGAGTTATGGATATTTAAACCACCAACAGTCATGTTAATTTAGTGAACAAGGTAACTCATTTTGGTCAAACTGACCTTGAGGCTTAATGTTATAGCATCTTCTGGCTACGTAAATGAACAGAATTCACTAAGTTTATGGGTAGGTCTTAAATGGAGAAGGAAATGAGGATCGAATCTAGACTTTGGCTGATCTCATTGGCAGTTAGCCTCTCTACTCTTCTGAACCCTTCACCAGTGCCCCATCCTCCGACGCCAGCTTCTCTTTCTGGGCCCTCTCTCTATCCTGTTACTTTAGGTCTGACACTTCAATCTCAGATTAAGTAAATTCTTTTGTCTGAAAAATTATGACTTAAGATACCTATTTAGAAACTAACCTGGTTAAAAGAGAGGAAATTTGCTTGACATTATGTTGGAGTCTGAGTCTTTGGACCAAGTATTGAATAACAAGCTATATTAATTCACAGGGAAAACCCCCTAACCCTTCAGCACAGAGAACAATAGGTTGTATTTCTCCCAGAATGTATAGTAAAATCTCACAGGAGAATGCTGGCATTAGGTACTAATTACCTACAGTATGACATGATACAACATGTCCCAAAAGATGTTTCGAGGGATAATAAAATATATTTTAAATAAGCAAATAAATAAATAAATAAAATAAGTAAGTACATAAGTAAATAATAAAACCTTTCGTGGTCAAGTAAGTGTGTGAAACACTGGATTATACAAATTTTAAAGGATTTCTTTTTTGGCAAGGCTTTTTAGAACCTTAATAGGCTACGGTGCAATGTGAATCTCAAAGAGGGGATACTCTTTAAAAAATTTATTTGACTACAGAAAACATTTCCTTTTGACTTATCCAGTTACTGATATTCCATGGAACACATTTTTAAGAAAAGATACTTGTGTTAAGATAGGATGGACTTAAGCTGTGGTAACAACCATGAAATCTCACTGGCTTAACACAACAAAGGTATATTTCTTGTTCATATTATATGTCTAACACAGGTCAAGGAGGGCAGGGCACTCTCCTCCACATAGTCACCCATGTACTCAGGCTGTTCATCTGTACAGTACATTAGAAGACAGCTTGAAGAACTGCATGGGGGCTTGTCACTATGGCAATGTGAGCAGCAATGATATGATCACGTTGGACCAAGGCACTTAAAAGCCCGGGTTTGATTCTTCAGTATCTTTCTCTTCCCTGGCCTTAATGGCTAAGGAGGATGCATGTTTCGTGTGTGTGGTCTAAGATGGTAGAGCCTCTGTCCCTCTAAGATTCTGAGTGGCTGTGTGGAGCAGAGACACCTATTCACCTGAGGAAAATACATAGTGAGAAATAACCGATGTTGTGTTAAGCCCCTGGAATTTTGATGTTTTGGTGTGTGTTTTTCTGCAGACTATCCCTAGATTTTCTTGACTTAAATAGGTCCTTTTGAACCGCATACTCTCTGTGATTCTAAAGAGTTTTGTAAAGTACAGCATAGACATTATAGTCAATAATGTCATAACAACTATGTACAGTACCAGGTGGGTACTAGACTAATCAGGGGGATCACCACATAAATTATATAAATGTCTAACCACTATGCTGTATACCTGAAACTAATATAAAATAATGTTGAATGTCAACTGTAACTGAAAAAATAAATAAATATTTTTTAAAAAAGTTTCTCTCTTCCCTAACAAGCAAATATGCATTCCTTAGGGTATGAGTGAGATTTTTCATAAGATCATCTAACCCTTGTGGTGACTGAATATATAATATGATAAGCGTTGTACCTAACAGCAGTGTGGAATGATCACATAGAGGGCTTTGCCAAGACTTACATCAAGATTAGAGAAAAGTCTAGTCAAATGTAGGCCAGTATAGAAGCTATAAAAATTGCAAAATTCATATAATCAGTAAAGATGTTTCAACAGAGACCCATAAGGAAAGATATCAAAAGGAGAGGGAGGAAAACAGACTAGGGAGAGAAATGCCACCCATGACTTTATCTCGCAGCCTTCTAAATTGTGTGTTGAGGTACACAAAACACCTCTTGTGATTTCTCCCAAGCAAGAGTAGCATCATGATAGGAGTAGCAAAATTAAGAGCAGAAATAACTACCTTCAAAGCACATATAATCTCAGGTAAAAGGACTGATGTGTTTGTTAAACACACAAAGATGCATACGCATGTGTGCACACACATGCACACACACAATCCTTGTGTTTTTTTATTTTTTTTTTAATTGGGCAATGTTGGGGAGCAGTGTGTTTTTCCAGGGCCCATCAGCTCCAAGTCAAGTTGTTGTCTCTCAATCTAGTTGTGGAGGGCGCAGCTCAGCTACAATTCCAGTTTCTCCGTTTTCAATCTTTAGTTGCAGTGGGCGCAGCCCACCATTCCATGCAGGAATTGATCCGGCAACCTTGTTGTTAAGAGCTCAGGTTCTAACCAACTGAGCCATCTGGCTGCCCCTCCAATAGCTCAGCGGCGGCTCCTTGTCTTCAATCTAGTTGTGGAGGGCGAAGCTCACTGGCCCATGTAGGAATCAAACCAGCAACCCTATTGTTCAGATCTCACTCTCTAACCAACTGAGCCATCCAGCTGCCCCAATTCTCGTGGCTTTTGCCCAAAGTGTTCAGTATGTCTTCAGCTATGACACAATCTGGACATTAGCTCCTGGTGTCTTTCAGGCACAAATCTTTGTCCTGGAGTCTCACAGACCTGAGGTCATTCTCCTCATGTTATTCTTCACTTTAGGCTCGAAGCTCTAATGAATTTGATATCTTGGGTTTGTTACTCCAGAGCCCCAAATATTCTCAGGCTAACTCTCCATTCTTTCTACTTAGGCCTTTTCTCTATGAAGATTCTGACTGTCTTGATAGCAGTGGCATGTTTCACCGGTGTAAAGCAACCCCTTTGGACAAGGTGATTCTGGTAGGTGATCTTGCACCAAATCTTAAATAAAATAAAGTTTCTTTTAGGATAAATGATGCCCTTCACTAATCATAAGGACCTGCCATTTCTCTTTGTAATCTATAAATTTTGGAGGAAAACACATACCTCAACAGCCAGATGAATGGTTTGCAGGGTAACAGATGTGGCATTTGAAAAAGACTGTGTGGATAATATGCTGGTATTTAAAATAATTAGATCGGATTCTTCAACTACTTCTCCCCTCCTTTAACAGTTCAGCTGAGTCAGTTATTCCAAATAATGTTCTCCTGAAACTGTTGTTTTGCTAGAAAATCTAATTAATTTAAATGCACCAGGGAAACCTATTTACAAGAACTCTGCAGTCTTTCCTTTTTTTAAAGTAAATAAACATTTTTGTAATTTTTTTAAAGTTTTTTTTAAGTTTAATAGTTTTTCTTAAAGCTGGCTATAATTGTACTTAACACACTAGCCACGAATGTATCGCCTAGACGCTTTCTCCCTACAACATGGGTGAATCCTTATAGATATTAGAATCCTATCCCTATCTCTGTTCTCTCAAGGAGATAAACTAACTCAGCTCCCTAAAATGCCATCAACTAAGATGTAAAAAACCTTGTATATCCTAACCCAGGCTCTGATGCCTGCTTTCTGGATCCCCATGTATTCTCATTTTCCAGACTTAGAAACTCAAGTATGATCTCAGTGGTTTACCTTGTAAGCAATAGTTGGTAAACTAACTAGTAAAAGTGATAGATTGAATGTTGTGTGAACCTTATATAATTTTTTAAACTGTGACTAATTAACAGTTATGAATTTTTCTTGCTTTCCAAAAGTAGTTTAGTTCAATTATTTCTGTTAAATACACACACACACACACACACACACACACACACACACACACCCAATCCTTGTGCCTCACTCAGTGCCAGTGTCCTGACAGAATATGTTTCAATTTTTGTAAAAGCATGATCAATAATTCAATCAGAAGCACAAAATTGCCAGAGCTGTTATGTCAACTAGAAAACTATTAAGGTTGCTGAAACTCACCATTTTAGCAATTATGTCCTATTTTAACCTGAGTGAAATAAACATCTGTTGAGCAGGCAGCCAAACATATTTTCAGTGGGAGGGAAATCTTTAGAAAGGTTGGGAAGTTGGTTGGAGACATCCAAGAGACCAAGAAATGGCAATAGCAGACATTTTATTATACCATATTTATTAAGCATGCAAACAGGTGTCTATGATAGGTCGCTCCTTTACGACACTCAATGTGGAATATAGTTCAGAACACCAACTGAGTCTTTTGATAAGTGTAGAAGGGCTTCTAGTTTAAGAATTACTAAGAATTTTGACACTTGTGACCCTGGAGGAGAAATGTCCAGATTGCAAAATTCAGGGAGGCTTTGAACTTAATTTAGTTTGCAGAAGGGTCAAGTGAAAGTGGTCAATTTAAGTTACTTTGAACAAATAGTGCACCCTCCCCTTCTCCCAAAAGCCACCATCTTTCTCAATTGGGAGACAGTTTTGAGTCACAGTTTCTTGGAGAAATTGCCTCTCTAGCTGTACCCATTAATGCACTCTGCCATGCATCTTGTTTCTAATTGTTTAGTTTTACTCAGAAGAGTAATTGTTGAACTTCAGGCACGTTGCATTAAATAGGGTTAGAGGCTTCATTATTCACGTTAAAACTAATCAGATTAGCTAGATAAGATTATTTAATAGATTTGGTTAAGATTCATATCACTCTCTAGGAAGGCTCACTAGACAAGTAACTTTATTTCCCCTCACAGGGTGATTCCCTTTGGAAAGAGTATTTCCTGGTATGTGCTAATTTGACAAACTAATTGTTCAGATGTCAGATGTTACTTACTTATCTTGTTAGATTTCATCAGCCTCTGTTTCATAGAAGCTTGTCGTTTAACCCAGCTAAGGACTGGCATAGGGAGAACGATATATCCATTTGAAATACTCTGAGTCTTTGTGTGCTCAGGGATGTAGAACATACCCATACATGATGCGCTTTCAGATACATTTAGCCTGTTCTGTACCAGATTCCAAGAGTGCTCCTTTGAAAATCTAAGAATTCAGTAAGACTCAGATTTGATTAATAGTTACTGAATAACAGTTAATGAATCAAATACTGTACTTTCAATATATTAGTTTCCACAACAGAATTAACTTCTCCTTGTGTTTAAACCATTTAAATTTAGAGAAGTTAGGCGTTAGAGAAGTTAACTACTTTATTCATAGGCATACAGCTAATGACAAAACCAGAATACAAAATCAGGTCTGACTCCAGGTCCAGTGCTCATTCTATTCCATCCCAGCTCCATGAGAGGAGACATTGACTCAGTCCCTGAAAGAAATCAGACAAATGCTTAAAACAAATTTCCTTTAGGAATATCATGCCTTTTTTTAAAAAGTTACTTGCTTTTACAAGTCTCTATGAAATTGGAAAAAAACTAATCTAAATATTCATATGTATATTTTTTTGTTTTCAACTTAGAGATATAGGGGAGATGTTAACAATTGGCAATACTGATAAATAGTATAAGACATATTCAGATGTTTGGGATCCAACGGAATTTTTATAACCAAATTTATTTTGTGCATGTTGCAAGATGAATTTTCTCAACTCTGGAAAGAGTCTATTGAATCAGTTAAATTTGTGTAAAAGCATGATTAATCATTTGATCAGAAGCACAAAATTGTCAGAGCTGTCATATCGACTAGGGGACTATGAGGATCGCTTACACTCACCATGCTAGCAATTGTGTCTTATTCCGAACTAAGAAAAATAGTTATTAAATATAAATATTAGGTTGAACCAGGTGAAATCACCAATATTCAACCATTTTTGACCCAACCATTTTTGACCTACCAAAAAGGTAATTTCATATGGTTCAAACTAATATGTATTTTTTTGTGTGTGAAAATCCCTGGAAACTACATGTGGTGCAACTTGATATAATTTTCAGGGCTCACTAGAAGACAGAAGTTTAGCATTGGAATTTGGAATGTTTCAGTTGGTCACTGAATCTTATTATAGCACTTACAAGGCTAAAACCATATAATGAAAATAAGGGATATTTTCCCCATTTGGTTCAATAATTTCATACCTAGTAGAATGATACTGATCTGAGTTTTAGTTGTGCTCCAAGCTAATAGAAAGCTGGAAAAAAAAAAAAAGTGAAATAAGGAGGAACTCCACAAAAAGACCAAAAATATAATTGCCCCACTGTGAATGAGTCCCATATTCTATGAGCAGTTTGCAAAATTCTGTTATCCTTATGAAAATATTCCTATGGATGTTCGTAGAAGAATTGGGGTGATGGGAAGGAGCTCTTTTTGAGGAACTCTCAGTTTATTTCTAAAAAATGACCAGATTCTGGCATGCTTATACTTAGACACGAACTGACAGGTCAAAACACAAGTTTCGGAACCACGTTGTAGCATGTATCTTTGGAGATGCCCAATCAACACTGATGGGGCTTCGGAATTTTGTAATGCCCTTGAGAGCCAGCAACTATACCCGGCAGGAGCTGAAGGACATCGTGTTCATCGGGTCTCTGGATTACCTGCAGAGAGAATGGCAATTTCTCCAGAATTTTCCCCAGATATACATTTTGCCCGTAAGTATCACGTACAGAATAGTGAATATTTATAATTATAAGAACACAAACAGTACCAGTATTTATAATAATAATGAAATAATAACTTGCAGTTATATGATGCCTACTGGTACCAGAAACTATTCTATACATTTTACATAGATAAACTCATTTAACTCTCAAAATACCCTCATAGTATAGATTTTAAGGATGTTGAACTTCAGGCACAGACAGAGTGAATAACTTGTCCAAGTTTGCACAGCAGGTAAGTAGCAGGACCAGGATTTAAATCCAGACATTATGCTCAGAAGCCACCATGTTTATGGGCTTTATATAAATAAGACTTACTCTGCATTTCTGAATCTGATTCTGACTTCATGGCTAAACCTAACGTGATACCAGCCAGCCTTTGTGCTCTAACTTTTTCATCTTTTCTGGAGGTACATCTTTTATGGAACACATAATGCCACGTAGTCCTTGATACCGTAGGTATATGGAAGGAAGGAATTAAGTTTACATGTCTGAAAAATGGATCCATTATGCGTATGTGGCATTGTGATTGTAATTGTATTTGCTCTGAACCTTCATTGGTCTATATCCCATTATATGCCACCATTTCTCTGGATTAAAAAATATATATATATATATAATGTGCAGTGTGAAATGCACTAAAACATTTGATTTTTTATGAAAGAATACTGGCAATATGTAAGGAATATTTTTTCAAATTTCAAAAATTGTTTCCCAAGAAGCAAATTTCATTTGCTTTTTTAAAAAGCCACCGTAAGTTTCCCCTCACCACCCTTTTACTTTAGTTCAAAGAAGGGAAGAAAAGTAAATTACCAGAAGTCTCTAGATAAAGCTAATGTTAGGAATTACCAATATTTGAGTCTAAGCTACCTGAAGGCAGGGCCATATTTATCCCAATTTTTCCACCAAAGGAAAGAAGCAACTGACACTCTGATAGTTAATTCAGAGAGCAGAAGCAGAGTCAGCTACAAATGAAATTGTGAGGATACAAAATTTGCCTTTAGATCCATAACTTCCCCTTTCTCTCATTTCCCCCCCCCCCACCACTGTTTCCCTTCCTCTACTTCTCTTCTCCCACTTGAGTCATCTACGTGGATTTAGGATCCCCCATGTCCACCCTCCATAGTCTCATCCAGACTTGTTCTCAGGAAAGGATCTGTAAAATATGATCACACTAAGATGTTAATGATTGATAAGGCTAAACGTGTCAGATATCAGGTAACTAAGTCTTAAAACCAAGTCATTTGGAAGCTGGAGAGGCTTTGGCTCAAAAATTGCATCCCCCACAAAGAGCCACTACCATGAGCCATGATAGAAAATCCGTCTATCTGAGAAGTCCCTCCTCTAGCTGGTTTTCTCTCATTAGGGATCTGCACTCTATTCTGGAGACCTCCGTGCAGTCAACATAGAGCATTGTTCCATGTGTGCTGTCTTATCCTCCCCATCCAAGTCATCAGGCAGCCAGACTCTGGTAGATACAGAGACCATCATGGCAACCCTCAACATAGGATCACTACGGATAAGCTGCTCTGCCTGGACACCCTCAGAGCCAGGTAAGAGCAACAACCTGACAGGAAAGGCTAGGGAGAATGGAATAAGGAAAGAGAAATACCTCCTCTCTGAAGTACCTTAGTCATGGGGAGGAGGAGAGGTTGGGCTAGATGTCCTCTAAGATCCCTTCTAACTCTGAGAATTCTGTAACTGAAGTAGTGGACGGTTTAGCCTTTGAGAATCCTAAGTCAACTGAAAAATAATATCCATCTTCGAAATGGAATACATGTAACACTTTTCCCATTTTAAGTAAAATCATAGAATTGTAACTGCTGTTGTTGCTAATCAAATATCAGTGAACATATCAATTGGCATATTATTATAATTAATAACAGGCATTATTATTATCAAGCAAATTCTTATTGGATCTTGTAGATGTTCAAGTTATTATTCTGAGTTTCATGGTTGAGAGAATGAAGTATAATTCTTCTTTATTCTTCAAGATGCTTTCAACATGTGAATTTTAGAAGATTATCACTAAGGTCCCTTCCAAGTTCTATAGACTGAAAATGTCACATTTCAACTTCAGATTGGAAAGAGATGGTGAGAAGCAGGGATTGCTGCAGGATGGACATCGTGTCTTTTCCTCCTTCATATTCCTCTCAGTGCCTAGCACAGTTACGGCCACTTAGTAGATACTTGATACATATTTATTGAATTGAAACAAATGAGCCAGTGAGCAGGACTCTTGAGTAGTTTCCATGTATTTTCTATACCCAAATGTGCTTGGATACATTCCCACTGTACAATTGTGGTTTCCTTTCTTCCCCAAAATGAAAAAAGGCTTATATGTTAGTCTATTTCTAAAAATTGACTATTAGCCACTCAACCAACTACTGAAGAATTTTCTGTATCTAAAGCAGATTTTCAATTCAAGAAAGAAAAATAAACCATGACTGGAGTCCCCTGGATCCAGCCATTTCCCTTGGGGATATTTATCCTTTGTGTCAAGATTAGGTCCTCTGTCCACAAACCCTGTTTCCCCGAAAATAAGACCTAGCCAGACAATCAGCTCTAATGCATCTTTTGGAACAAAAATTAATATAAGTCCCGGCAATATAATATAATATAATATAATATAATATAATATAATATAATATAATATAATATAATATAATATAATATAATATAATATATATGATATAATTAATATAATATAATACCGGGTCTTAATTTTTGCTCCAAAAGATACATTAGAGCTGATTGTCCAGCTAGGTCTTATTTTCAGGGAAACAGGGTAGCTGCTGACCAGTTATTCCACTTTGCATGGAACTTGGAGAGGTCAGATGTTGAAGGCATTGCAAGGCTTTCATGATTATGGATGTGGGTAAAAATGTTCACGAGTTGAAATGGGAAACCAAAAGCACTCTCTCTGACTCCTAGACACTGTTGCTAGGCAGGAAAACACAAAGTTATTGGGACAAAAGAATAAACAAGTCATGTGTCTAATCTTTGGTAGGTGAACTGAGCCAGCTTTGTGACACACCCTCGCTGGGCAACCAAAGCCCACTCAGCACCCAGAGTTCTGGGGTTTTTTGCAAAGCAAAACTAATATCAGATCACTTCATGAATGTCAAGTGCATTGAAAATCCAGACTAAGGACATGTGAGCCAGACCTCTGCTGAGCAAATCTGAGCATCCATAAAAATGCTGTTGTGTTCTGCACATAAATCCTTAGCTTAGCAATTAGGGTCACTCAGATTTACACAAGATCTGTGCGTGGTGTGTGTGTGTGAGTGTGGTGTGGAGAGGGGTACAAGGGTGACTGTATGCTGTGTGCAGGTGTAGGTGTTGGGGTGTCTGTGTGCATCATGCCTGCAACTTCTGGTAATTGGCCAGAGATCTATTCTCTGTAAAGATAGTACCGTTAATATGCAAATGAGAATGCCCACTCAATGAAAGCCTGGGATAAACTGACAACACCATAAACCACCTAGTTAATTATCTGGGTAACCTATCCTTCCTATTGTTATTATTTTTTAAATCTCACATCCTGTATAAGCTAGAAACATATCAACCTATGATTTTCATCCTGCTTTCCTTTGTATCCAGTGATTTTCATCCTTTCACTTATTTATTCAGTCAACAAAAATATATTGATTCTGTATGATGTGTCATGTACTCTGTTACAGGCAAGAAGGTTGCCCTTAAAGGAGCAGCTGACTGGATTGGTAGAAGGAGGTTGGGGAGAGAAAGGATAAAGGACTGGAAAGCAGGAAGAGAAAATGAAAGGATGTCAAAATATCTGAATCGTCATGAAGCTTAAATAGGTTCTTTCCCTAAAGATAAAAGGGAAAATTTAGAGAAAAATGTATGTTGTAGGCCTTTCACCATTCCTTTTATGAATGTCATATCCACTTGTATGGTGGAGAAATATAGGTCCAGACGGGCTCCACTGAGCTACCTAAGCAAAGTCTGCATATCTGCTGCTATTGCATCAGGAAAGTCACATTTTGAGCCCATGTGAATAGCAAAGGACCATTACTCAGAAACCCCACCAATTACTCTGCCATCATAAGAATCTAGCTAGTGTTTATATACAGAAATCCCCAATCCTCAGAGAAGTCTCTTTGGTTCTCCTCACCACTTTTCCCACTTGCACGATACCTAAGAGGTGGAAATGGGGACACCCACCTCCAAAAGTTGACAGTATAGAGGATTGTGAAATTCTGCTAGTAGGTAAAAATGTCTCCCCTGCTGAGATCAATATAAGACTAGCTGATAGGCAGTTTTCTTTCCCTTCCTCTAGCACAGTGGTTCTCAACCAGGGTTAGTTTTGCCTTGAGAGTTTATCTGAAAATGTCTGGACACAGTTTCTGTTGTCACAACTTGGGGGGATGCTATTGGCATATAGCAGCAGAGGTCAGGATGCTAAACATCCTACAATGTACAGGGCAGTCCCAAACGATTAAAAAAAAAAAAAAAAACTTTGAGGCCCAAAATGTGTGTAGCACTGAGATAAGAAATCTTGCCCTAGCATATCTGATGAGCCCTTTGTGGGATCAGTGGGCTTTTTCACATCTTCACAGTCATGATGACGCCCATCTATTATAGGACCACCAAGGCTGCTCCATACAGTGATGTTTCAGTGAATGTTGGGGGTGGGGAAACAGCACAGTGGGGGTTCTCTGAAGGATCCGTAAGAATGCTGGGCCTCCTGGACTTCTCCATGTAAAACTTTAGGGTTTTCACTGATGCTTTAATTACTGCCCTGTCATGTCACAAGGAGAACAGGTTGGCAAACGTAGGTACTGAACGAAATAATCTGTGGCATAATCTAAACATATAATGGTAATTAAGTCTGACAACTTAATATGCTACTGAAATTTAAATGTACAGTAGTAATCTACAATTAAGCAATCTTTTGTAATAGCACCCTGTCAGCCTGGAAGATTTCAGGTATAATACTGTGTACTATTAGGTAACAAAAATATTGACATTAGTAAAATGTACCCAGGCTATGATCTGACACATTCAAATTAACCATTGCTCTACAAGAAAAGATAAAGTTAAGACAGAAATTCAGTTTCTGTCCTTCAGCCTGTGTCAGAAGCAAATATTCCAGCAGTCACTTCAGTTAATATGGACTTATCTGTATCCGATAAGAATATTTAACTCTGAAAGTCTGGCTATTCCAAACCCCTCTTTAGAGGGAACTGGAATTTAAAAAGTGGAGTTCAAAGGAAAATTTCCTCTCTGAGGGAAACTGAGCTCATTTTTAACTGAAAATGCCAGCCAAACATTGTGTATTTTAATCGGGCTACAAAGTAGCTCTGAAAAGGGCATGGGCTTTGAAGTTGATGCTGATTGGGGTATCAAAACCCATCCATACGCCATTTAATCTTGGGCAAGTTATGTAAACCCTGAGGCAGTTTCCTCATTTTCGAAGGTGATCTAACTATTCTGGATTCACAGATTTGTTATGACCCTGGTGTAATTCTTATCTCTCTACAGCTTCTACTGCTCAAGCAGCCAGAGGGATCTTTTACAAATATTTATCAGATCACGTCAGTTCCCTACTTTAAACCCCATAATGATAACTCATGACACTTATAGGTAAATCATGTAGGTTCTTGCAGGCCAGTAGGGAGTGTGCATTTTCTCCCATTTCATCCTGTTTATACTGATTCTTTCCCATCTTAAGTCCCTTAGCCCATTCCCTCTGCCTGGATGGGTTTTTCTCACCTCTCAGGACTCCATTCCAAGTCAGAGAAGCCTCTCTTCAAACCCTACCTGAAAATACCTCTCCACCTCAATCACTAGACCCTAAAAGTCTGCTTTGTTTTGCTTTGTTTTGTTTTTCAAAGTACTCATCACTATCTGAAAATATTTTGTACTGGTAACATGTTATGTAACTGGGGCAGAGGTTCTTCACAGTCCTAGCATGCATTAGCTACTCTTTTAATATTTGCAGAAGAAAGAAAGGAAGGAAGGATAGATTGATGTCAAGAAGGAAGAAAAGGAGCATAGAGCAGATAAAGCGTCTTGCACACTTCTGAGAATAAAGTAGGATCTCAGTTCCCCCAGGAATGCCTGCATTATAGAAATCCTAGAGACGTTTTAAAGGGAAAACAGTTTAAGGTATCCAGATCTCCTCCTAAATAAGATTTACCAGTGAATTACGATATATGATCTCTAATCTTGATGTCAACCCTCCATTTTTAAAATTTTATTGAGGTAACTGGTTTATAACATTATATAAGTTTCAGGTGTTCAACATTATAATTCATTATCTGTATACACTATAGCATGCTCACCACCAAAAGTGTAGTTTACATTCCTCACCATACATTTAATCCCCTTTATCCGTTTTGCACTCTCCCACCCCCGACCCCTCTGGTAACCATCAATCTGGTATCTGTATCTGTGCCCTTGTGTTTGTTTTGTGTGTTCATTTGTTTCTTTTTGTTGTTGTTTGGGGTGTTTTTGTTTTGTTTTAGTTTGTTTTATATTCTATGTATGAGTGAAATCATATGACTGTTGTCCTTTTCCATCTGACTTACTTCACTTAGCCTACTACCCTCAAGGTCCAACCTTCCTCAGAAACAGCTGTGTGAACAAAGCTAGCCCTCTAAGCTTCCATTTCCTCACCTAAATTCCTAAGGTCACCACCAGCTCTATCTGTAAACCAAATGCATTGGGCTCTTACTGTGCAGTTTCAGTTTTTCCCCCCAAATTTATCTTGAAGCATGACTCAGAATTTTAGTGCTTCTCAGAAATAGCTCCAGTTCTACTTCCCATTAACAGGAAGTGGCTCTTTTACTGAATATTCCTTGGGGCGATGGAAGAGGTGGTAAATATTGCAGTACATCACAAAATCTCCTTTTGGATTTGTTCTTTTCCCCCATCCCACCGCCCTCCCTTTGTCTGTCTCTAGGCTGACTCACTTACCTGTTCACTCCATTCATTTCACATCTCAGTCTCCTCCCTACCATTTACCTGGCTCAGTAAACAGAGGGCGCTCTAAATATTTCACCCTCTTCCAAGGCAGCATGGAATTTTAATTGCAAGCAGAATTTTAACTTGCACAGTATTTTTTCCCTGTTACTAGCCTTCTCAGAAAAGTTAAGAAAGGTAACCAACAGTTTTAAAGCATAACTTCTGATGAATTGTGTTTGTTCCTTCCTTCCTTCCTTCCTTCCTTCCTTCCTTCCTTCCTTCCTTCCTTCCTTCCTTCCTTCCTTCCTTTCTTTCTGTTTTTTAACTGGATCCCAGCTTCCCATATCTCTCTTCCCTTTACTTTCTTTACATTTTCTACTTTAACTTGGACACCAAAACTCTGGTATCATGCTTGATTTTGAAACTCTTTGTAGTTCACTGCCTGATAAAGCTGTTTCAGGCCAGTGTTGTGTGTCGTCTCTCTTTTGGAGCCAAGGCTCACAGAGGTAAATGAATGGTCTTACCTCCTAATACAGGAGGGAAATCTGTCTATAAACTGAGCACAAAGGGCAAAGGCCCCAAGTGACATCCCACCCCAGTTTTTAAGGAACTCTCAAGGCACTCACGGTTGGAATGGACCAACAAGAGATGGGAGGCAGACATTTCTGCTAATGAAGAAAGAGGACATACGTGGGTTAGCATCTCAGCCCAGAGAAGATCTCAAAGAGGCAGATAGCACCAGCATCCAGAAACCAGCTGCAATGTTATCAGATGCTGCCATGGAGCAGCACCACCTATGTATTCAGTTTCCTAGAAGTTCTATAAGCAAATGGGTGTGCTGAGGGCTACTGCCTGCCTGAACCATTACCCAGCGCTCCCACGCTGCGGACAGTCAGCATGTTTTACTTATCGTGTCAGTAGCAAGGACCTGTAGAGCTTTATCTTTTTTGTAATTTGTTGGAAGTGCCATTTAGAACACACACAGACACACACACACACACACACACACACACACACACACACACACACCATGTTCAAAAGGAGAACCTGAGGTTGCCCCAATTTCTTTTCTTTTTTTTTCTTTTTTTCCCCTAAATATTGTAAAGGATTTGGGATTTGGGTATGAGAGTAACTTTACTAACATAAAGCACCGAGTTATGTGGTGTGTGTCTATATCCTTGTCACGTTTTGCAAACCACTTTGTTTGCATTTATCAATCTCTTTTCTTCTTTGTTATTGTCTGTGTCCACAGAGGGGATTTCACAGTACACTGGTGGATGTGGTGGGAAATCAAAATACCGAAGAATCCCCATCCTCACTGAACTCCGTAAGTTGTGTTTCAAGGACAAAATTCAAGGGAGACATCTATAATCCATAATTGATGTCTCAAGGTTCTTGTTCAAGTCCACAGTCAAAGGACTGAGGAAGCAGAAGGAGGCACGGAGAGTACAAAATGCCTGACTGGACAGTACCCGAGTGGTGACATCACCTAGCAGAGCCTGTTACATCTCTGCGTGCAGGAATAGCATCTGCCTTCTGTGCTCTTCCAGTTAGCCGGAGAGGGAGATCCCCACTGGCTCATCCTTATTCCGAGGGACTCTCCCGTGGGAGGCAACATGGACTTGATGGCTGCTAGAAAGGCTGGCCCTGTACCAGAGACATTAGGTCAGGCGCCTGCCTTTCCTGTAGTGATCCCAGGGCTAGCACTGGGGCAAGGCAAGTGAGGTGCCCAGGGTCCAGACGTCAAGGAGATGCTTGCTCTTGGGGTCCTTCAATTTTGCGTCCCAGGTGTCTCCCCATGTAATCTTATCCTGGACCTGAGTGGCACTATTCTAAAATGGAAATACTTTATGCTGAAATACCAGAATAAATTGTTATCTCTTACCAACGTCTTATGGAAAATGCACCTATATGAAACGTTCCTAGGTATGAGAAGCTCTGGGAATAGAGAGCAGGGTAGGGAAGGCAGGGAAGGTGCTGTGTGCATTGGGGATGCATTTGTGAGGCATTAGGGGACATACTGGGATATAACACTGATAATAATGATGAAAAAAGGGGAAGATCCCTAAGAGGGGAGCAGTTGCTTTAACAGAATGGACCAACTCAAAGATATCTCTGTGAAGCTGGTCTTATGCATGTGATTTGAGTGGATTCCATAGTATAGCAACATTCTTAATGGGTGTTTTCTGACCTAGACTATATAAGCTGAGTGAAACTTATACCAAACTAGATGAACACACCTCTTAGTTCCAGAAATGAAGCAGGGGCACAGAGAGGAATCAGTAGGTGACAGTACCATGTGATCTGGGAGTGACTGTACAGCAGGTAGAAAATAGTCTAGTTACCCTGGATCCTGGAGCAGCAGCTCTGCAAATTCAGCTTTGAAGATCTCAGATTGCTTGATCCTGGCCAGTGTCAGCCAGCCTATTTGTACCTATGTACCTTGAAACTGTTGGCTGCAGTTTTCATTTATAGTTTATTTTTACTTCTCTATCCTTTTGAACCGTCTTTAACCCTGAGGTGTATGTACACTAAGGACACTGATTAGAAGACTGTAATGGAAGAGTTAGAGTGGCTGGGACGGGGCCAGTCAGGGGCTCCCTGGCCCAGAGGTGCATCTGGTCACTCTCGAGGGACTCAGAGCTTTGTTTAGCTGAAGATTTCTGGCAGCAGAAGGCCCTTGTCAAATTAGCTTAACAAATCACCTGCCAGCTCACTGTTTTTTGTTCTTTGGCTGGAAAGGGTCACAATGACATGAGAGCTGCAGATCTGACTGCCAGCACTTTGGTATAGAATGTACAGTGGCCTGCAGGAAAATGGCTAGGAAAACTGAGGCCACTGGTTTAGGATGACACAGCAAGACCTGGACAAGGGCTCCTGGGATATGTGTGTGTGTGTTCGGGGTTGGTGATGCAAGGAGAGGAAATGATGTGTTCATAGGAAATGTGGTTTGATATTAGTCATACTTTGCTCATCTTTTATAAAAATATATAGTTCTTGGAAGAAGATTATTTACTAATACCAGCAGTACATCACTTCTGCCAAACTTACTAAGGAATAATTTAAAGAATTAGGGAGTAATCCAGTCTTAGTTAGGAATGTGTTTTGAGTTTGTGTCCAATAGATTTTGTTTTGATCTATAATGTGACTTTCAAGAACTGTAAAATGTCTAAGACTTTAATGCTACTTGCAAACTAGCAAGTTAACCTGCCACAGTTTCATGGATGCTGGCAGAAGACACAAGACCACTAGGTCAAAGACAAAGAATAGTTTATTACTCACAGCAATGCTATAGCCAGAGTATCATCATTTCTGTGCTGGTTGCCACAGGGTGACATGAAAAGGGCCAAGTGATACCTCTACCTACTGTGGATTACTTTATAGGAGAGGAACCAGAATCTCTTATAATGGGCAGTAAACATGATTTCTCTTTATTCCACTGAGAAATATCCTCTCTGTCTTCCAATGCTATTCTCTGTGCAAACATTTCTAAAGCAATAGTCTTAGAACCAAGCCAGACTGTACCTCTGCTGTCACTCCCACACATGACCAGTTGGGTTCACTTCAAAGCCTTCCTACAGGGGTCTGAGTTGCTGTCCTGGGCCAGTATAGGTATGCTAATGGATAATATGGCCACTACTACACTGGCCTCAGTTAGCATCTTTCTTTGACTCCTTGTTACTAAAACTGTAGTCCATGAATCAGCAGCATCAACAGCATCTGGAAGCTTGTTGGACATGTGGAATCTCAGGCCCCACCCTAGACACAGAGAATCAGAGTCTGTATTCTAACAAGCTCCCCCAGGCAATTCATATACACATTAGATTTTGAGAGGTACTGTTTTAACTCATTCTGGACCCAGATAATCTAGGACCACAAGTAAATACCAAGCCATCTATGGCACAGTCTTATTAAAAAGACTAACTGGGGCAATCACATATTCCTATTTATGTCTATTGACCTAGTGCAGTTATTAAGAAATCTCCCTTTTACTTCCAAAAGTGTCCGGGTTTGAAAGATGCATTACATAAGGGTGACAATCAGGACACTTGCATGGAGAAACTGAACCTGAAGTACAAAGGTGTCCCCTTGATGATGAAGGTATCTGAGAGGGATATACATCCTTAAGGAATGAAGAAAATACTTGGGAAGAAGAAAAATGTACTGAAGTAGTGGCAGCTCCCACATTGACCCCAAAGTAGGCATAAAATCCTTTGATCAAGTGGTCGCCCCATTCTCTGCCTTGTGTGGCAGTTCCCATATTCTTAACCTTGCCTGCCTGTCTTTCCTGTTTGCCCCTTTTGTCTTGCAGAAAATCCTTCCAACATCCACTTTATTGAACAGCTTGGTGGAATGGAAGGGCATCTCTCAGGAACAAGCCTGCATCTCAGCACTTCCTTTTCCACAGGCGCTGTCTTTTCTGGCAGTTTCTTGGATTCCCTCCTGGCCACAGTAAGTGCAGCTCAGCTGAGGAGCCTCCAGGACCAAGCCCTTAGGAGAGGGGAGAGCGGATGGCTGAGGGCATGGGTAGATGATGATAATGTCTCACAATTCCAAATTCTCTTTGATTTTTTCAAAAAAGCTTGTTCACGTACAATATTTCATCTTTGCTCACCACTACCTGACAAAGGCAGCCAAATCTTCACATTTTCAAAATTAAATACTTAAGAGCTGGAACATTTGATACCAGGGGGATTGAGCAGGTAAGCTGCCGAGTACCTGCCTTTCCGCTTCAAGTGCATCTCAGCAGACCTGGCCCTTTGGTATCAGAGCTTAGGATATACTATTTTCTCTTCTCTCTCAAATATCCCCAAAAGCTTACACAGAAATCAGCCATAAAGAGACAGGGAGTTCAAGGAAAAAGCTTTGGCCTTTGGTGGTGTGAGTTTTGTTCATAGCTAAGTCAAGTCTCCCCCCGCATTGCCCTCCCTTGGGGTGGATTTTTGACTCTGGTTGTTTTTCAGCTCTCAGCCCCTCTTGGCCACTGAGTAGATCTCTTGTATCAATTATAGGATTTCTATAAGTAGAATGAATTCATTGTACAAATACCTACCGAACAGCTACTCTTCTGGGTGCTGGGGACACAGCAGAGATGAAACAGACAAAAGTCTTTACCCATGTGGAGCTCATGCTAATGGAAAAAATTGACATACACATGATAAATAAGGAAGGATATGTCAGATAAGGTATGTCAGATAGATATAGGGGCTAAGATGATGTGACGTAGGAAATGTAGGGTTTGGGGAAGCGGTTGCAGGTTTCAATAGCGTTGCCAGGGAAGACAGCACTGGGAAGGTGGCACACACATCGAGTCTGGAGGCGGGGAGAGTGCAGGCCATCGTGACCTTTGGGGAAGAAACTCTCCATGCAGAGGGGAGAAGGGCCAGGGCAGTGAGGTAGGATCTGTCCTGGTGTGTTCAAGGAACTTTACTAAAACTCACAAAATCTGCATGTGTGAATGGCCGCAAGAACTCCTCCAAAGGAAATCCTTGTAACCCACTGCCTCACAGACTGCTCCTGCCGGCATTTTCCAAAGAAAGGGCTGCACAATGACTAAAGATCTTTATACAGATGCTTAAATGCACAGGGCTCTGAGCACAATGTGACAGACTTGCTGCCTCCTGGAATTCCACGTAGAAGAGACATCATTCCTGAATTGTATGTGTGCCTCAAAAGTGCAGTTTGCACTTTTAGGGGAGTGTGGCTGGGGCACATACATCCCCCTCGTGGCATCAGTCCCTTTTGGTACTGAGGAAATTAAGTTGCCCTGGGCTCTGCCCCTACTAAGCCTTAGGGGAGAATGGGTCCCATAAATCCCATAGGGTTCTCAGAGAATGATGCATCGATGATAGTTTAACAAGCTGGGAGACTGAATTTCCTAAAGGGTTAAGCAGCATTTAGCCAGGGAGAGATGTACTGAAGGGGATCCTTTTCTGGGAAGGTGGCTCTGTCGTGGAAAGGGTTTTGAAACATTGTCATTGATACGTCAATTACCTTGCCTATAATTAATGACTCCTGTGTCAGGCAAGAGGTGACTTTTGATGAACTGGACCTGTCTACAGGAAACATTTTTGATGACTTTAAGTCCCAGTTCTCATCAGAGATTTCCTAGATGGCAGGCAGCTTTGTGCCTTAAATTAAATTTGAGCTGTAATGAAACTCCACTGGCCCACAGGCAGGAACAGAGTCACAGATTCTGCTTAGAGTTGGTGGGAAGAGCAGAATGGGCAGAGAAGGGCTGAAACAAATGAATACGTAATAAGCTGAGGAAACATGAGCTTGCTAATAGAGTCAGCACCTGGCCTTCTCATTGCTCACCACACTATTTTTCCAATGCATTGATATTGAAGTTCTGCTGAGAGGAGCCATATCCCAGAGTGCTCCAGGGTTGCTGAGGAGCCAGGCAGGGAGAATGAGACCAGGATGCACCCACCATGCTCACCTACATCTTCCCACCTGTCGGGACAACTCTACTCTCATCTGTGTCGTGTAGGAGGTTCCTGTGTAAGATTTGATTTGGAGAAGGATTTCTGCTGTTAAGACTTTGAAAATCACTCCCAAGAGGTTAGACTGTATGACAAACAGAGAGACATAAAATAGAAGAACCAGAATCCTGTTCTCCTCTTTTCCGAGACAGGTTTCCAGTTTCTGGTCAGGAGTCCTGTACGGGAGACAGCTGACAGCCATTCTGCCCCATTTTACATGTCCTTTCTGTCCCACAATTTCCCCTCACCAAAGAACAGCTTCCTGCTTTGGCTCTTCCCTCCTGCTGCCCAACTCAAAGCATCAAGAGGTGTGTTTGCAGTGCTGCACAGTCAGAGGTTATAATTCGATTAAAGTGTTTGTTTCCCTGACGCCCATACTATACAGTAAGGCAAGGCTCAAATTCAGATAGATTCAGAACAGACTCCCTCAGCGAAAAGATGGCTAACACCTCAGCAGTTTCTGAAACAAGATGAGATCACCAGTCTATTGACTCCAGTCTTGGTGGACTGTATCCCCAACCTAATACTGAAGGGGCCTCTTCCTTCTCACGAGTACTCAGAAAACTTAACAGTGCATCTCCACCTTTTGCTCCTAGTCGCCTTTAAGAAACACAAAGGAGAATGAACATGCAAGCCCTGAGAATAAAACAAACTCTGAATAAGCTGGTGTGAACTTGCCACTGCTCAGAAATGCTGAAGTTTTATTTCAGATTTTCATGCAGTTTTTTTTTTCCTTCCTTCCCGATATGCCTGTGATTTTCTTTCAACATAAAATAAAAGATTTCCCCTCCAAATCTCCTGATTCGTTTGATACTATGGCTTCACGTACCTCCTAGTATACTACTGTAAACTCCTGCCCCAATTGGAGAAACATGCCTGTAAGGAATAATTCAGATTCACTTTTAATCTTCTCTCAGTTCAGTGCTATAAAAATTAAAATATGGAGAGGCACTCAGACCCATAAGCAGGATTCCCATAGAGCTTTACAATAATAGAACTTCAGGACTGGGCATGAATTACAGAGCATTTTCCTTTATTTATAAGGAAAGTGAGGCCCACAGAAGTTACATGACTTTCTCAAGGTTACTCTTCGGGTTCGTTGCAGTTTTCCTATCATGTAGTCTTAGTCTCAATTAGAAGAATTTCTCAAAGAATGTTTGGTCATAAGGCCTTTTGAGATTCTCAGAATAATAATCAGCAAGTGGATAAAATGTTAGTATCCATGTTATTAATTAATATTCTAAGTTATAAGAGAGACCTCAAGCTTCATTGTCACTATGTAACAGTTAAAACTCTTTGGGCTGCAACATTTTCTGACATTGGAAGTCTAAATCCTAGTCAATCGGATTACATTTCAATTTAGGTATTTCCTTGAGAAAGAAAAAAGAAAAAAAAGGAGGAAAGAAGGAAATAGGGAGGGAAGGAGGGAGGGAAAGAAGGGAGGGAGGGAGGGAAGGAGGGAGAAGAGAAAAAAGAGACCAATAAGGCCAATACCATAGAACCCCAAATGATAAAAATATGAGGTGAGCCCACAGAGTAAGGATGACATGTAAATCCCATTATTTTCCCCAATATAGAATTGCAGTCCTTTTGATGTCAAAACTGAGGGAATGATATATTCAAAAGCTAAGCCTCTGTCAGTTAAATATGTAAAGTACATGTTTCCTTAGTGCGTTTGACACCAGGATAACCCTAGAATTTACTCCTTTTCTTTAATCAGTGGTGAATTATTCTAACAGCATTGTTTGATCACTCTACACGATGGCCACTTGTTTTTAAACGGATTGTGGCTCAACCTAGATGTATGTCCTCTGTTCCCTCCTGGATTTCAGGGAGCTGATTCCATAAGCACACTTTGAGTGGTAGTGGGAGGGAACAGAGGGGCAATTTAAGGAGGAGGCCATCACTCAGGGTGGAGGAGGCATATGAAGTCATCTTCTACCCTGAAAAATACTATGAAAGTTATATAGATTGTGTTATTTCCTAGGTCACCTTGTCCCAATGGCCTCTATGTTTTACTAGCAACATGTTGTTCATTTCTTAAAAATCAACTTTCATTTGCAGTCAGTATTCTTACAGCTTTTGAACAGTGCCTTGTTCAGTGCACTCTGAGGGCAGGGATGTTAAGTTGACATAGTGCATCCTTTCTGCAAGAGCACATAACTTAAAGTGTTGCTCAGAGTAGGACCTGAGGACTACCAATGTCAGAACCACCAAATATGACCTTTAAATTCTGATTCCCACTCCTGTCCATAAATTCTGATCCAGTAGATCTGGGATCCCAGAAATCCGCACTCATGAGTATCACTCCTGGTGATCCAGATACATGAGAGCCAGTGTTGAAGAGAACAGAATTCAGTAATGTGTGCTGTGTATCGCGTTTCATCTGGCAAACAATGTTTAGAGATAGTTAGGTATCATTATATCAGCCTTAAAGAGTATAAGACTGTTGCTGAGAGAGAACACATGAATCATCCAAAGGTATGCAGCAAGGCCGTGCCAGTCCAAGACTTGAACTCAGGTGTGTTTCAGACAAACTACTAAACAGAATAAAAGTCAGTGGCCGTGGGATCACAAAGAAAGGAAAACTTCATTCTGAGGAGGAGGCCGGCACAGAGCTTACCAAGCTGATGAGAGAGGAACCAGATGTTCTAAAGTAAAGGCATAAAAGAGCAAATGTATAGTTTGAGCAACTACACATACCATTGTGTACTGGAGGGACCATTCCTGGAGGAGATGAGCTTGCTTTTACAGCAGAGATATGACACCGAACGTTTCAGGAGGTGGACGGCATGATGTGATTTGTTTCTAGGGAATCTCTCTGGAAGCATTTTACATAATGAGTTGCAAATGAGAAGAAAAACAAGGAAGAGTAGTAAAAAGGTCCCCATCATAACCCAGGCTTTAGAAGATAAGTCCCTGAATTTGGGAGTAGAGAAAGTAAATGTTAAATTTTTTACAAAAATAACAACTGAAGTCATTCCTATTACTTATAATAAAAAACATTATTGACTTTTATATAGGTAATATATAAACGTATGGATGCTTATTTCTACTGGACTCAAAGTCTAACAGATGACTAAGGGTAGAAAATTTAACACATTATATATTCAGTAGGTTTGAGAAAATCTAATGGGTAATATATTACACTGTTATTTATATGCCTGGCAATGCCTAGTCTGTACTGAATGAGGTAAGAATCCTTTGGAAAAGGAGTTTCAGAACATGACTAGGGTTATGCAGACTCGAAATAGTCTCCAAATCAGAAATTGGCGCACATGTCCTCCTTTGGTTTCATTTTGATGCCAAAGATTCTAAAATTCCATTCATTTATTCAATAATTATAATCTGTGAAGTACAGGATAAGACTGATGGGAGATCTAAATATTAATATGACCTAAATCCATATTTGTCCTCAAGTAGGTCACAATCAAAAGGAAAATAAGTAGATTCATAACCAGAAGATTCAAGTATAGATGACAATATCAGTAGTCCCCTCAAGAAAAATCTACAGAAATCTCATCAAATACATATTTTCAAATGTATGTTGAAGATTACTAGGATTTCTGTGGCCTGATGTCTTCTTCTGGTCAGTTTTGGAAGAGAGGACTTCTTTGGTGGCAGTATAATTACCCAGTTTTTTTCTTCTGTTATAGCGTAAGCCCCAAAGGAGCAGGAACTGGGTCAGTCTTCCTTTCTCTGCACTTTGCCTAACTCAATGCCCCATCCAAAGTGCCAGCTTTTAGTTGATTTAATAATAATAATGAGAGAGACTGCTTTGCATCACTGGGTCTATTTCAAGCAGGAATGCCCAAGCAATCTCTAAGACTGTACGCCCCCACCATTTACGTGTTGGCTTTTCTGACTTCACACATGGCCTGTCCTTGTTTTCCAGGCCTTCTATAATTACCACGTCCTGGAATTACTTCAGATGCTGGTGACAGGAGGGACAAGTTCCCAGATGGAACAACATTTGGCTAAAGATAAGTTCTATGGGCCAACTGACTGCAGCACTACAAATATGTCTGGAAGAAAGCGGTGTAAGCTGGGGCTTCTGCCCTTAAACAAAACCATTTTGTCAGACATTCAAGTGAGTCTACTCTTAATAGAATTTCCCATTTCCTTCTCTCTCTAAGTTTTTGAAAATGGTCCAGGCTATTTGGGTTTTGAAATGGCCTATAGCACAGAAATATTAACATTAATAGTAACAAGAAATTACTACAACTTAGAGTACTTTATAATTTGCAGTGCATTTTCACATGTGTTATAACAACTCCAGGAGGTAGACAAAGTTGTTATTATCCCCGTCTTCCATATAAAAAAATCCAAGTCCACAGCAAGAATCAGAGAGGTCCAAAAACTTGTACCCCAACAAGGGTATTATTAATAAGTGTAACAACTAATATTTACTGAGCATTTCCCCTGTGCCTGTCTGCTTTTTTTTTTTTTTTTTCACTTAATCTGTCCAAGGTTTTACGTAGTAGGTATCGTTATTAATCCCACTGAATAGATCAAGAAGCTGAGGCCCAGAGAAACAAGTACTTACCTGAGACCACATTGTCTGCCAGTGGCAAAGCAGGGCTGCTTCTAAGGCAGCCTGACATAGGTCTTCCCACTCTTCTTATACCGGAACCACTAAAGAAATCTGATCAGGTCAACTAAAATCAGGCATTAAGGATTCTGTGTTTGGGTCTAAGAAACTGACTGGGCTAGACATTGAACAATGCTTGAGTTTTCTTAGCCCAGTGAGCTCGTGAACAGTAGATTATAGCAAGAGAGAAGTGAACCATGATGGCAGATTCCAGTGGAACATCTGGACATTTGGGGATCAGAGTAGAGTTCTATCCTAGGAGCAAGTAATTTACTTCTCAGCGTGGTGCCTTTTGGTTTAGTTGACATTAACACTGCATTTAGCTCGCCAGTGTAATTGTAGGGGCAGACTTTTGTAAGGAAATACCTTTTGTTGGTTCAGAGGACACCAGCAGAACCCCTTCACAAGGAGCAGGCTCTTCCACGCCTCTGTGCCTGGTGTGTCTTGACAAATACTGCAAAAGGCAAGCCCCATGCTCTGTCATCTCCCTTCCAGGTGCAAACAACATTCCAGAATTCCCTCGGTATGGTTGAGTCCTTTGTACTTCTGTGGTCCTGGGTTCCTCACCTATGGTTGTCTTGAGTGATAACTCCTATATGCCCAGGACAACTGCCATCGGCAACTTCCTGTTGGTATCCGAGGTGACAGTGGACTGGTCAACACACGTGTCCTTCCTTTCGCGACTTAGGTCTTGTCCTCACTTTGTTCTTTACCCTGAGGAGTCACACACAGAACTGACCAGACCTTTTTCTTTTTTTTTTTTAATTCACTGATCCTATTAGCTGCTGCTTTTGAACCTGTTGTCCACGTGCAATGCCCTTGTTGGCTATAGCCTGAGAGCAATCTCAAGACGAGTGCTCAGGGCTATAATCTGCTGTCGAGTGGGATAGGAAGGTCACTCTCTGGAGGTCACTTGACATCCCAGCTACTTACATACACTGCATATGGGATTTTCCAACCTGTTGCTTATTAATGGTTACCAAAACAGCAGTGGTGATCAACACAGCATAATGACATGCCACACCACACCCACCAGAGGATCCTGAAAGACCAGAAAGATAAAAAGTCATTGGGATTAGATGCACACAGCTCATCCTAAACCTCACTTCCGAGCTACTTGGCACCACCACCCTAAAGACCTTAAGAAATATTTTCAGGTTTTCCAAACTTGTCCCAAATGACTCCAATAAGTGCCTGTCACTGCTTGATTAAAGGGCCTACAGACTTTTGTTTTTTTCTCTTCTCTCTCCAGCCAAGAGAGACCTTTGGGCAAGTTTTCTGTGGCTCATTAGATAATTTTGGAATCCTGTGCCTTGGCTTATACCGCGTGATAGATGAAGAGGAGTGCAACCCAGACCACAAAAGGGGAGTATGCCCGCATGGGAAGCGCCCACCGCGGCCAGCCCCCTGTAAAAGCCACAGCTGCTTTGTTCTATGTGAAAGAGGAGTCTAGAACTCAAGGTTGACAGTTGCAAAGAAGGGTGCAGGGGGAGGGGATTACGATTTAGGAACAAGGAAGCACGCACATGAGTGACAGGAATCAACCCTGGTAATTAGGATCCGATGTAAGCCATGTAAGAGTGGTGTCTCTGTCTCCAATGAAAACTGAAACAGAGATCCAGATTTTAAATCAGGTGTTTGCTTGTTTGTAATGTACCCCTCATCCATGTCTGTGTATCTTTTTAAAGCTGGATGGCACTGTCCACATTGGAAAGATTTACTTGCTTTATACTGGATTCATTGGGTAAATATTTATTAAGTGCCTCTTTTCTAGCCACTGTGCTTTGCACATATAAATTATTGGAGTGATATGTTCAAATCTAAGTTTAAAGAAAGATCAATATGACAGCAGTGGGGGAGATAGAGGAAATGTATGTGGAGGGCAGGAGGAAAAAAGAGAATGCAGTCTACAGACAACCCAGTAATGTAGATCCAAAGTAAGATGCTCACAGTGGGAATGGACAAGACTCAGTAGAGGAACAGAAACTAAAAACAATAGAGTAGAAATAGATTGATGGAACCTGTTCCAAGAGAAAGGGGAAGGAAGCCAAATTCCTCAGAGTAGTCTTGAATAGAAAGAAAGACAATTTCTCTGCTTATAGGAGAAAAGAAGGAAAAGAGTGTATGTCAAGACAAACATAGCTATAGATGAGAGGTGTACTTAAGGGAGTTTTTATGTGACACTGGTCTTTCTCAGTGAAGTACAAGCATAGCCATTGATGAAAGCAAAGATGGAGGAAGTATTACAGGGAGTTGAGAAAAAGGTGAGAGTTTAGATTAACTACTGAGAGGAGTGGAAGAAGAGGCTTACGGTGGATTTCTGGGTGCAACACTAAACTGCAAGGACAAAGGATCGGAGGTCCTGCTGAAGCTGAAGAGTAGCTGTACTCTTTCTCTGTCATTCTGGAAGGGAATGACAGAGAAAGAATGATAGAAGTTGTGGTCAGAGAGTGATATATTGAAGCCTAAGATTTTAGAGGTGGGACATGCCAGGAAATGATAACATCCAGTTTGTGGCCAGGAGATAAAGATCACTGGGTAGTAGAAGTCAAAGGAATGTGTCTGGATGTTGGAGTTGTAAACCACATAGACACTGCAGGTATGTAAGATGACAGGGACACTAGAGTTTGAAAGAAAAAGTGTCCCAAGTGCCAAAGGCCTAAATAAACATGGAGGTCTACAGATGACACTGATGAATCAAGAGGGAGGGTGATAGGGCTGTAGAATATTAACCACAAAGATGGTGGGGAAGAGTGATGTTCTGGAAGCAGCATTAGGAAGCATGAATGATGCTGGTCTCTCTCTCTCTTTCTCTCTCTCTCTCTCTCTCTCTCTCTCTCTCTCTCTCTCTCTCCCCCTCTCCCTCTCTCCCCCTCTCCCTCCCCCTCCCCCTCCCCCTCCCCCTCTCCCTCTCCCTCTCCCTCCTTCCCTCCCAGTCACCCTCCCTCTCTCCCTCCTTCTCCTTCTCCCTGAATTCCATCCCCATTCCCCAACACCTCTGGAAACCCTGTGGAACATGGTAGTTGGGAGAATGTGCAGCCCACACTTGAGAAGACCTCATGGAAGGAAATAATATTTCTGTTTTAAAAGGAGTATGTGATTATAGTAGATCTTGTTGAGAATATTATAAAGGTTACAGAACACTCACTGGGCAAGATAAAAGTGGGAAGATTATTCAGTGAAAGAAGGTCAGTGTTTCATTGAGTTTGGTGTTTAGGAAAGAAGAGGTGATTATTTGGGGCAGCAATGACGAAATGCAGGATGAAAGGCCTAAAAGGTTATCCTGCCACAGCATTCTGACATGAACACTGGTGTATTAATTAATGTAACTCACAGTTATTAAGGATTTGCTCTGTGCCTGCTATTGTCCTGAGGCATCCTGCCTCCCTGCTTTCTTTCCATGTAGGTCCAGGCTCCGAGTGTTCTTTAGGACTCATTGACATTCACTGTTTACTTACCAGTCAAGGTTTCAAAAGGCACTTTAGTCTAATATTTGTTTCTTTTTTTCACTGACCACACAAAATTCTGTGTGAAAGTTGGTGGCATAAGCATTAGGGTAGGTGTAAGCCAGGATGGAAATAACTGAGTGCAAGTAATCTTCCAGTTTTGATAAAGCGTGGCTAAGTATTGTGCCAATGGAATTTTTTATTGTAGTGGATATTAAGAACATAGAAACCTGGAGTCAGAAAGGCCATTAGAGATGTCAGTCCAAACCACTCCCCTACCCCTCTCCCAACAAGATAATGAGAAAAGCAAGGCCCAGAGAACGGAGATGCCATGGGTACAGTCAGAGATGGTTAGTGTCAGAGGCAGGGACAAAGCCAGTCTCCCAGTTCCTAGTGTATGACCTCTTCTACTGCACTATTTCAGAGACATTTACTATTCACAAGAAACCAATGAAGCAAAGCAAAGCAAAAAACATTGCCTCCCTTGGCCCAGCCCAATGACTGCCTTACTTTGGCCATTGCCTGTAGCCATACTGTTCCAGCTGCGGAGGCTCAGATTCATCTTTGCCTTTTCTTACAGGTTTGTGATCACTCGGCCAGCCAATGAGTTTAAGCTTCTGCCCTCAGATCTTGTGTTCTGTGCTGTCCCTTTCAACATTTCTTGTTACAAAAAGGGTAATACTTCATATCAAGGTCCAAATGAAATTATAAACATTATTCCACTGACATCAGAGGCACCTACAGACATAAATTATCCTCCTGTTGAACAGACGACAACACAATCCTTAAATACATTAGTCCATTCTTTGGAGCCAAAAACTACTCTTGATAGTGATTATAAACAAGCCATTTTGACTCACAGTGGTAAACCATTACCTCAGACACATCTAGGCGAAACCATGAAGGAAAATGGAAAGGCAAACATGAAGGAGACCATAAAGTACAACGTTTCTGCGTATCCAAAGTCAAACTAGACCTGCCGATATTCTCCACAAGCTCCTAGCTTGCTACTTATAAGGCATCTCCAGAGATGGTGACTGAACAAGGAAAATAAAAATGGAAGCATGCCATTTTCATGCCCATTGCTTAGTGGTCGATCAGCAAGCCCACATTATTTGAGAAGAAGCAGAAGGCTGATCCAATCCCACTGGATCTGGCGTGATAAATAAAGAAATATATGATAAATGCCTCTGGAAGGAAAGTTCATTGCTCTGTGTCTTTTAAGTAGGAAACATGTTAGTCTGAGCTGTGTTAAAGAAGTCCTTCAGCGCTTGCTGGGTTCCTCCAGTCAGGGAATACAAGTAATCAAGATAACAGTGAAAACTAGACACCAGAGACAAGAAATAAAGAGCCCCCAAATCAAGAATCTTACATTCTTTATCCTCAAACAGGCAAATAGTACACTAGTATATTATCTCTCTTTTTCTCTCATGCTTTTTCTTTCTTCATCTCTCTCTATAGGAGGTCACAAAGACCAGATGAGAAGATGGGAAGATGCTGGTTTGAACTGGCAACCAGTTTGTATAAAACTAAGACCTAGGTATATGCCTGGCTCAAGAATGAATATTAGATTACATGGGATGGGATAGATTGAAACGTATCGCGTAGATTGAAATATAACCTCCCAAATTCTCTAATTCAAGAATAAAGACATCATGGCATAAAAAGTATAAAATATTTCCCCATATTCCAAAAGGAACAAATACACTGTTCTATAAACCTTATCTTCAATTAAGTAATTTAATCTAGGTATTAACCTGATAACACAGTAAACAAAAGTTCAGGACATCCAGGAAGTATGGTGGTCTTATAAGGATGAACTTTATGAGCTTTATAAGCAATGCCTTCTTGTGTTATAGATACAAACTAGATAGAAAGGAAGAGGGAAGCAAAATAAACCATACTTCTCATAAATTGTTTTACATGATTTTTATGATATCCTTCACATTTTAAATACCATCTTTGCTGATTTGATATTATTACCTCCACTTTACAAAGGAGGAAACTATGTCACGATAAGGTTGGCAAATAAAGTATACCAGGTTAAATTTGAATTTCAGACAAATAACACATTTTTAGTTTGAGTGTGTCCAAATTAGCTAGTAAATAATCAAATGAATATTTAAACCTGGTTTATTTGACTCCAGCACTTAACACGCATTATGCCTCCAAGCACACAAATAAAATAAGTAAAACAAAACTGAAAAAAAAAAATTCATCCACAGGAAATACAATTTTGTATTAATTAAGCTTTGGTTGTAATGAAATCAATTTATGTGGAAAAAAAGTATAAGGAAAGTTGTCAGAGACCAAGGAAATTTATTTTCTTTTTTTCAAATTTTTATATTGAAGGTTTAATATACAGTTAGAAGGTTTATGATACAAATCCCCCCACCACTTTTCCATTATTTTTTCTTTATATTATACTTAATTTTCTAAAAGATTTTTATTAAAATATAGCTAATATACAACATTATATTAGTTTCAGATGTACACCACAGTTATTCAACATTTATATATCTAAAGAAATGATCACCATGGTAAGTCCAGCAACCATCTGACACCATACCATGCTATCACAATATTATATTCCCTATGCTGTACATTACATCCCCATGATTTATTTGTTATACCTGAAAATTTGGACCTCTTATTCACCTTTACCTGTTCCCCCTCTTTTTAATTTTTCAAGTACAGTTGACATTCAATATTATATTAATTTTAATTGTACAGCATAGTAGACATTAGTATAGTTTAAGAAATGATCCCCCTGACTAGTCTAGTACCCACCTGGCACTATACCTAGTTATTACCATATTATTGACTATATTCCCTGTGCTTTGCTTTACATCCCCATGACTGTTTTGTAACTACCAGTTTGTTCTTCTTAATCCCTTCACCCTGCCCCCCAACCTCCTCCCGTCTATCACCCAAAAAGTCTATTACCAGTATGAGACCATACATAGTTATTACAATATTATTGACTATATTTCTCACGCTATACCCTATATCCCCATGATTACTGTGTAACAACCAATTTGTACTTCTTAATCGCTTCCCTTTTTTCACTCATCCCTGACCCCCTCCCATGAGTATGTTCTCTGTACCTATGAGTTTGTTTCTGTTTTGTTTGTTTTATTTCTTCTTTAGATTCCACATATAAGTGAAATCATATTGCATCTGTCTTTCTCTGTCTTACATACTCCACTTAGCATAATACCCTCCAGGTCCATTCGTACCACACAGATGGCAAAAAACCATTCCCTTCCCTGGCTGAGTAATTTTCCAGTCTATGTACCACCTCCTCTTTATCCATTTTCCATTGACAGACTCACAGGCTGCCACCACAACTTGGCCATTGTAAACAATGCTGCAATGAACATATGGATGCACATGTCCCCTCAAAGTAGGGTTTTGGGTTTCTTCAGATAAATACCCAAAAGTGGGATTACTAGGTCCTTCTTTGTCTCTTGTTATAGCCTTTGTTTTAAAGTCTATTTTGTCTGGTATAAGTATGGCTACACCAGATTTTTTTTGTTTTTAAAGTTTCCATTTTCATGAAATAACTTTTTCCATCCCTTCACTTTCAGTCTGTGTATATCTTTCAATCTGAAGTCATTCTCTTATAGGTAGCATTATGTAAGGGTTTTGTTTTCTTATCCTTTCAGCCTTCCTATGTCTTTTGAGTGGAGCATTTAATTCATTTACATTGTAAGTAATTGTTGATAGATATGTAGCTATTGCCATTTTATTATTCATTATTTTGATTTTTTTTCCTCCATCTTAAAGAAGTCCCTTTAAAATTTCTTGTAATACTGGTTTGGTGGTGATGAGCTCCTTTAGCTTTTTCTTGTCTGGGAAGCGCTTTATCTGTTCTTCGATTCTACATGATAGCCTCAGTGGGTAGAGTAATACTGGTTGTAGGTTCTTGTGTTTCCTCATCACATTGAATATTTTGTGCCAATCCCTTCTGGCCTGCAAAGTTTCTGTTGGGAAATCAGCTGATAATCTTATTTGGGGGGCTCCCTTATAAGTTACTAGTTGCTTTTCTCGGCCTGCTTTTAGGCTTCTCTGTTTTCTTTAACCTTTGTCATTCTAATTATGTGTCTTGGTGTTGGTGTGCGTGGGTTCATCTCGTATGGGACTCTCTGCACTTCCTGGGCTTATATGTCTATTTCCCTCGCCAGGTTAGGAAAGTTTTCAGTCATTATTTCTTCAAATAGGTTTTCAATTCCTTGCTTTCTCTCTTTTCCTTCTGGTAACTCTATGATGTAAATATTGCTACACTTGATGTTGCCCCAGAGGTCTCTTAAACTCTCCTTATTGTTTTTATTCTTTTTTCTTTTTGCTCTTCCAATTGGGTGTTTTCTGATACCTTGTCTTCCAAATTGATGATTCAGTCCTCTGCTTCATCTAGTCTGCTGGTGATTCCTTCTAGTGCATTCTTCATTTCAGTTATTGTGTTCTTCACTTCTGACTGGTTCTCTTTTATGGTTTCTATATCCCTTTTATGCTTCCTATTTCTTTGTTGAAGTTCTCACTAAGTTCCTTGAGCATCCTTATAACCATTGTTCTGAACTCTGTACTTGGTAGTAGGTTGCTTGCCTCCATTTTGTGTAGTTTCTTTTCTGGAGTTTTCTCCTGTTCTTTCACTTGAGATGCATTTTTTTCCTTTTTTTTCTTTTTCTTTTCTTTCTTTCTTTTTTTTTTGTTTCCTCATTTTGGCTGATTCTCTGTTTCTATATATTAAGTAGATCTGTTATGTCTCCCAGGCTTGGCCAAGTTGCCTTATGTAGTAAGTGCCCTCTGGTGCCTTGGCACAGCCTCTGGTCACCTGATCCAGGTGCTCCAGGAGTGTCCCTTGTGTGGGTTGTATGTATCCTACTGTTATAGTTAAGTCTTGATTGCTATTGGCACATCAGTGAGTGGGATTGACCCTCAGGCTGATTGAATGTGAGGTTTGGCCATGTCCATAGTTTATAGGCTGCTGTTCGGGGGGCTTAACCCACTGAATGGGATTTGCCCTAGTGGGCTATGGTGTCGGTTCAGACTGCCCTTTGGATGTGCAGCTTGTGGGGCTAAATGGGCAGTGCTCTGCTGTGGTCTGAGCTAATCTCCAAGTATATTGGTTCTGGAGCCTATTGCAAAAGGCTCTGGTGCAGGCCCAGATCACCCACTGCCTGTTACCAGTCAGGGACTACCTAGTAGGAGCTACAAAACAACCTATGGTTGTTTGCTCTCTATGCTAACCCTGGAGGTAAGTGGGAGAGGCCACGCTGCGAACCAAGGATGTCTAACACCAGTACCGGGCCTGGGGTAGCTCCCCGAAATGCCAGGACACCCCAAGGCCTGATGTCACCTGCCAGCTCCCTTAAGGTTTAGCCACTGATAAAGCCTCGTGTGGTACACAAGTTGGGTTAGGCAGGGTCTCAGGGAGTCACTACAGTGGGATGTGTTGTAGTCACCAGGTTAATGTAGACTGGTTTGGTGCCAGTACAGTAGGTGCCTGTACCTACTCAGCAAATGTCTCAGAGCACCCCGAAGTCTGTAGCTAACCCTTGGGGCCCATGGACTTCGATACTTTTCCTAGAAAGAGTGCAATGTGTGTGGGCCTGGCTGCTCACAGAGAAAGTGCCTCTGGTGTTGGGCGAGGTCCCAGTGAGTCAGCAGAATAGAAGAAGCAGAGCTCACCAGGCCAATCAGATTCAGATTTGGCCATTAGGGGAAGGGCTCAACACAGGAAAGATGGCACCCGCCCACCTGTCAGCTGAAAGGAAGAAGGACACCACACAGGGAAAATGGCGACTGTATTTCAGCCCTTGCTATGAAGCCACATACCTCAGTCTGTCCCTCGCATGTTTCCAACACCCCCTGAATTACTGTCCTGCTGCCAGAGCCCAAGGTAAGTGCCTGGGAGTGAGAGAGTCTATGCATGGGCCCTTTAAGAGAACGTCTGGGTTTCCTGCAGTTTTTTGTCCCACCCAGATGGTCAGAATTCCACTGTTTTTCACAGCCTGTTGTGGAGTCTCCTTTTCCCAGCACCAGTGCTCCGGGCTGGGGAGACTGGTTTGTGGCTGGGTTCCATCGCTTCCCAGGGGAAACCCCATGGCTAGGATATCCCTCCTGGTTTTCAACTGCCACAAAGAGGCTTGGGGCGAGCTCGTTTCACGTCTCCACCTTTCCTACCTTTCTCGACATGGCTTCATCTTTATATCCTTAGTTATCAAAATCTTGTTCAGCTGGATTTCAGATGATTCTCCAGGTGATTGTTCTATAATTTATTATAATTTTTATGTGTTCATGTAAGGAAGCAGGCAAAGTGTTTACTCTGCCATCTTGGATGTCTTTTTCTCTCTCTTTTTTCTTTTTTAGGCTTACCTGTCTTCTTCACCTTTCTCTTTTTACAAACTGGCCCTCTTTTTTTTCCATATACATGGCAAAATATATTTTCCTGCAATTCCAGATTCATAGGAAGAGTTATAAGTGCATGAAAGATTTAACTGGCCTATCTCTGAATTTTAAACCCTAATTTCTAAAAGAAAGTATGTATTGGGTTTAGCTTTGGCCACTCCATCCCACTATCAATAGCTGAGGAACAGGGTGCCTCTGAATGGAGGACTTGTCTTCACAGAAGGAAGGAAGGATGATTTGTGGCCTGGAAAGACATGCTAACAACATCTACTGCAAAGACAGTATCATTCTTTCTCTCCATTCCCTGGGCCTTTTAATATACATAGCAGGTTTAGCAGAAACAAAATATTCTTGAGAAAGAACGTGTGGAATAGCCCTATATATATTCAAAATACAAAAATCCACTGCTGTACACGTATTGACCAATCTGTTTAGTATCTCAATCTCAGTTCTCCTGAGTAAAGACTTATCCCACAAATAATCTCAATTCCAATACAGCAGAAAAATTAGAATGAGAAATTCTTTCTTCATATTTTAGGTGAATGTGTACCAGAAATATGGCTAATGAAATATTGAGTTATATGCAACTATAGCCAATGTGTGAGTACTCATACTAACAGTATGGATAAATATATTAAAATTGGCAGAGTATCCCTAGACTCATGTGCCAAGTGATTCTGTAACTTCAGAACCAAACCCTTTGTCTATAGATGGCAACATTTTAATACAAATTATAACACTAGATCCTTTGGCAATATAGTAGATACCAAATTCATAATGATTATTCTATTCTTATTAATAGAAAAACTTATATAAAGACAAGAGAAAACATTCAAGCAACTTAACAACTCATAAACAACATGTGGGCCAGTAGTTTTTAAGTTTTTTTCAGTCTTTGACCCTTTTGAAAATTTGATGAAAGCGACAGCTTTCCTCCCCAGAAAAATTAATATTTCTATATATTCCACAAATTTCATCATTTAAGTGGGAGGGAAGTCATGGATCACCGTATAGTCTATCCATCATCTTCCCAAATTCCTAATATAGGTCTCCTATAACCAATGAAGTAGTCTCCAAAAATAACATAAGGCAGGAGAGTCAGGAGACCTGAGCACTTAGTTTGGTTATCTCATTTAACATTTGTGATCTTGGGCAAGTTCTTAAACCTGTCTCAGCTACTTTCCCAGCTCATTTTATTTTTTGTAAAAGCATAAATTTGAACTAAAAGATTGTGAAAACTACTTCCATTTTCATTCATTGAACACATATTTATTCACTGCACACTGTGTATCAGGCACTGTGTTAGATGCTGAGGTAGAGTAATTAACAAGAAAAAGTTCCTTTCCTCATGGAGCATACACTCTATTTGGAGGAGGCAGAAAATAAAAGACTAAGCAAATGAGCAAGATAATTACAGATTGTGAGGGAAATACACATGTTGATGTGATAGATAATTTCCCCTGTGGGGGGGAAAAATGTGTTTTAGGAAAAAGAACTTGAAATGTTCAAGAAAAGAAAGCAAGTCAATGTGGTTAGAGCATAGTGAATAAATCAGAGGAAGAGTTACATGAGATGATATTGAAAAATTAGGACCTGATTAGAAAACATTCTATAGACCAAGAGAAACAGATTACAGTTTATTCTAAGTGCAATGAGAAGGTCTTAAATAACTTTAAATAATGGAATGATGTGTTATTTATATTTTCAAAGATCACTCTGGCACTTATGGTTTCAGCAATATGACTAACTGAATTCAAATGGATTTTCTTCCTCATACATTCAGAAATACTAGGTAAATTATAACAAAATTTTTAATGTATAGCAGTTCTTAAAATAAATGGAAATTTCCAGCCAGAAGCAACAGGGAAGTCATATTCAAAGAGGGTATTTGTGAGAGATATTGGACTCATATATAGGACTGTTTAGTCATTGGCTGAGATTACAATGCCATGTGGAGTCAGGAGATATATAGGTGAGAACTGAGACCCAATTTAACCATCACCTGGGAATGATCAGCCCATCTGTGTAAGAGACAATAAACAGATTCCTCCTACTAATCCAAGATAGGAACAAGAAAATTTATCTTTGCTTAGGGATGTGGGTGTAAAAACACCTATCATGAGAAATTGAAGCCCCAAGCTCATATCATGTGCAGATGTAGTATCTGAATTTATATCCTGCGTGGCAGGAATTTAAACTGAGAAAGTAATGGAAAATAAAATCTGGTTCCAGACCAATAACACCCTTGAGGCAACTGGTAGAAAGAAATTAATAATGCTTGGCAGGAAAGAATTCTACAACTCAGGGCAAACAGGACTCCTTTGGGGTGGGAGGGGGAATGGGGTGAACTTAAAACTTTTAAAAACTGACAATAAGCCCACAAAAACTTAGAAATGAAATGAGAAAATTATCTTCTTAAGTGAGAGTCAGCAGACAAATCAGACAAGGTTAACATGACCCCAGACTTTAGATATTAGAACAATATAAAAAAGATCATAAAATTAATGCATTTAAAATGATGAAAAAGGCTTAAAAATGTGATTGTAAGTCATAATGAAAGAAAGAAAAATATACTGTGAAAAAATGAGCAATCAGAAATGAAAAAGAATCCAAACTTCTAGAAATCATTGATTAAAATTTAGTGTAGAAGATGAACAATAAATTAGATATGGATAAATCTAAAGAATTTACTTGAAATGTAAAATGGAGAGATAAACACATGGAAAATATGAAAGAGGTGTTGAGATATGGAGGAAATAATGCAAAAATCCAATATACAAATAAGTCAATTTCCGTGTGGGGAGATAATGGAGAAGATGCAAAAAAAAAAAGTCTTAACATTTTTAGAATTTATAAAACACAAGAATCCTGAGATATAAGAAGTCCAGTGAGTCATTATTAGGAAAATTTTTTTAAAATCTACATGCAAACATAGCTATACTTAGACAGTAAAGCAGATTTCCTACAAAAAGATTACCACTGAGAAACTGAGAAAAAAAATAATAATAATGGACCAGTAACATCAAAATGCTGAGGGAAAAATAACAGAAGATGTAAACATATGCATGCTATATTTCAATTACTCTGCAAAACAATTTTATGTGAACAAAGACTAAAAACTTTTAGAAATTTTTACTGAAAGAATTAGGGAAGCATATACTTCCATAAAAAGAGAATGCACCCCCTCAAAATAGAGAAATATGTAAGGAGCAATGATAAGAAAATAATTGGAAAATTTTTAGGTAAATATAAATAGGTATTGTTTGCAATAATAGTAATAGCAATAATTTTAGAAGGGTTAAGAACAAGTGGTTGAAATAATAGAGAATATGAAAGAGGTGTGAAAGTAAAATTATTGTAAGATCATAACATTGTTCAGGAGAAAAGCCGAGATAATAGCTATAGCATTTGTTGAATCTAATAGCGTGTAAAAATTTTGAATATAATCTAAAGATAAAAGAAAGAATAGATGACTTTCAAATCAGTTGAGAGAAACTAAGTAGTAAAGCAACAAAAAAAGAAGAAAAGAAAAATAAAAAATGTTGACTCAATTAATGAGAAGCCAGCATTTTTTTTTTTTTTTTTTTTTTTTAGAAGATCAAATGAAAAGAATCACATACAGAAATAAAGGTAAAGGGTAGTAATGAATACAGGTACATAAGATATTAAATAAATGTAAATGGATCTATCTTGTTAGGTAAAGGATAAAGATTTTCAGAATAGATTTTAAAAGAATAGTTATATGCTGTTTATATCATAAACTATAATGATTCAGAAAACAAGAAAATAAAGAGATATACTAGAAAAATATGGACCAAAAGAAGTGGCACTATTAGTATCAGATAAAGTATACCTTAGAGCAGAAATCATTACTGAGGAAAATAATTTCATTTTGTAATCATAATAATAGTCTTCAGCTAGCAAACACTATAACAATTCTGAAATTTTATGCATATAACATGGCCTTAAAATATATAAAAGTAAAACTGACAAAATTACAAAGAAAATTTGAGAAATCCACAATCATAGGGAAGACTTTTAACATACTTTTCCCAGAAATTGACAGATCAAACAGAAAAAGTTAGTACTTACATAGAATAGTATGAACTACAGTTAACTAGCTTGATAAAATAGAGATTAGATAGATTGATGATAGAGAGAGAGAGACAAACAGATATTCTAACAAGTAGAAAGTGGACATTCTTTTCCAGCACACAAATTATGTTTTAAATTTCCATGAAGTCATCAACAAGGCCACTCCCTACAAACCAATGATACTGCATCAACCACATTAAAATAAAATTCAAAATTGGTAACAGAGATCCAAACCTCAACAAACAAAATTTATCAACATATTTGGAAATAAACAAAACAACAACAAAAAAACCCTAAACCAACCATGGATCAAATTTAAAAGTTCATAATGGGTATTACAAACTTTTGAGATCTCAGTGATGATGAAAAGACTATATATTAAAATCTGTGGCATACTTCAACAAATGGTGATGGGAAAACGCTATACACATGCAAAAAAATGAAGCGAGACCCTTATACCATATACAAAAATAAACTCAAAACAGATTATAGACCTAAATATAAGCCCTGAAACTATAAAACTCCTAGGAAAAATATAGGGGAAAAGCTTCAGGACATTGGATTTGACAATGATTTCTTGGATATGGCACCAAAAGCAGAGACAACAAAAGCAAAAAATAGATAAGTAGAAGTACATCAAGCTTAAAAACTTCACAGCAATGGAAAAAATCAATACAGTGAAAAGGGAACCTGTGGAATGGGAGAAAATATATAAAGAACTTCTACAACTCAACAACAAAGAAACCCAAACAACCCAATTAAAAAATCAGCAAAGGACCCTTGAACAGACCCTTTTCCAAATAAGATATACACATGGCCAACAAGCATAAGAAAAGATGCTCAATAGCACTAATCATCAAGGAAATGTAAAGCAAAATCAAAATACATACATGCAATGAAATATGATTCGGCCTGAAAAAAGAAGGAAATCCTGTCGTGTGCTACAACGTGGGTGAAGCTTGAGGTCATCAAGCTAACTGAAACAAGCCAGGCACAAAAAGATGATACTGAACATTACGCTTCTTTGAGGTTTCTACAACAAAGTCTTACAAACAAAAAAGAGGATGGTGATTGCCAGGGACTCGGGGAGTGGGAAAAGGGAGTTTTTGTCCAATGGATATAGAGTTTCAGTTTTGCAAGATGAAAAAGTTCTCAAGATCTGAGCTCTGTTGTACAACAACGTGCCTATAGTTAACACCACTTTATGGTACACTTAAATATGGTTAAGATGGTAAATTTGTTATGTCTTGACCACAATGAGAAAATGTTATGCTATACATATAAATCACTAGAAAGAAGTGAATTCATAACCTTATATGCATTATGTGGAAAGAGATGAAAATTAATTAATTAAAAATTAATGAGGTGATTGTTCAATAAAGCAAATTAAAGACATAATAGTAAACTAGCATAAATCTAAAGCGATTTCATATTACTTTTGGAATTTCCCAATGTACTTGTCTGGAACAGGAAACCAGAACACAAATCCAGAGTCTCCTTTATTCAATAGCTAACCATTTGTTATTTTGAGAAGTAGCAGAAATGCCCTCTATCAAATGGACTGTTCAGATATCCTAAAGAAACACTGGAGCAACATTTGAACAGAACTGAGGAGTAGGGCAACTAGGTTAAGATGAAGCTGAGGAGAACATGGAAACATCTCTTTAAGATTTGCTCTTCAAATTGTGGTCCCAAACCAACAGCATCTGCATTACCTATAAATAGGCTCGGTCCCAGACCTGTTGAATCAGAATCTGCATAATATGTGATACCTATCTGTTATATTTCACATTTATATATACGTTATATACACATACATACATACATACATACATACATATGTGTACATGCATATATAAATACACACACACACATATCGTGGCTTCTGAAAAATTAAAACATCTGGAGGTTTGGTTTTAATGAAAACTACCTCTTCCAACATTTAACTATTTGGCATGTTAACTTCTATTTAAGACCTACAGTACATTCCAAACACCTCTAATTAACTATAAAATCCTCAGGCTAAGTACCTTCAAACTGTAAAGGAGTTAAGGGAGGTCGGAGTTCAGTGAAGTTGGTGCATAGTTTCCTGGAGGAACAATAACTTACAGCTCAAAGCCAGGAGTTGTTTCTTCCAGGCCAAAAACACAAAAGAGCCCAACCTGTAAAAGTAATCTTACTTCAGTTTCTGGATTGGCTTGCTTAGGGAGTGCTGGAAAGTGGAGATGGAGGGGAGGCAGGCAGAGTAATGCAAGCTGCTGGGGATGGGAGGGAGAGAGGGAGAAAAGGCCCTAACACTAATTAGGTTTGAAAGAATACAGGATGAGTCCAGCCATTGCGTGCTGAGAAGAAAGGAACCTGAGCAGCTGATGCTAAGGTTCAGACTAAACTAACTGCAAGTCCCCTGGGGATTCACAAGGTAAACCTGATTGTCTTTGTCATTTACAATCATTATCAGGCAGGCTGCTTCTGTAATTTTACTGGGGAGCCAATTAGCAGATCCCCGGAGCGAGTGGGGAAATGTCCCAGCCCTCCTCTTGTTTTTAAAAAGGAAAAATAAGGCCACATTTGTGCCGCTGTCTCCTGACTGTTGCCTCTGTAAAGGCAGGGAAGGGGAATAACTTCAAACAACGCGGTGACTCCTCAGCTCAGGTGAGTGGTTGAAGTCAGCCTTTCTCTGCCTTACTTCCTCAGTTCTCTAGCAACCTAAATTAGCCTCCAGATAGCCCAGCAAGATTTGTTGCTTTTTTTTCGGACATGTGCCATCTTTTTTGTTTTCAAGAAAATATCTTTGCAGAATTTCATCTTGCAAGTAAGTGGGAAAAGTCCAGCTCATGCACTGAGAAGAAGGCAGTAAAGAAGGGCCACTCTTCTCTTAAATTTATCTCAGCCCCTCCCTTTCCCCTGACAGCATCCTTTCTCCTGTCTTCCTGTCACAGTCAGACTTTCTAACTAGTTGTCTACATTCACTACTTTGTTTCCACACCTCTGATTCACTGCTTAAGCCACCCGAACTGGTTATAACTCCCATTCTTGTGCTAAAAATACTTTCTCAGATCACGAATCCATTAAAGTCACTCGGTATAGAAGAACGTTTAGAACTAGCTTGACTTGAAGTCTCCCCAGGATTCAGCACAGTTGATCTCCTCCATCCCAAAATATTATCTTCCCTTGACTCCCATGAAACAGCAATCTTCTTGTTTTCTTTTTACTTTTCTGACTATGCATTCTCACGTTACCTTCAGCTCTCCTTTTATATCACACAATTAGGTATTAGCAATACTCAAAGCTTGATTTTGAACCTTATTTTTTTCCTCAGATAATTAAAACAGGAGAGCATATACCTGAAATTAAAAGAACAGGAACTACTTACTTCTAGCCATTATTTCCATGCAAGAATATGGGCCCAGTTTTACCAGATTTTTTTGAAAAATTTTGAGAGAAATTGAGAATTCTGATTTTTAAATAGAAATATTATGCTTTTAATTTTTGTTTATAGCTATGATAGAGTAGTTGTAACAGACCAACATTCACATCAAGAAAAAAAATTTTAACTGGATAAAAATTTTTAAAAATACATTTTTGAAGTAATCATAGAACAACACAGTAAGAACTGAAAGCCTAAGATCCAAGACAAAAGAAAAACATAGGTGAGCTCACCATTCTATGCTGTTTTTCCCTCAAGGCATTTACCAGCTACTATAGTAAGTGGTGCTTAACAAGAGATCAAATTGAATTTTAAGGCTAAGAGCTTTCAGCAGTCTCATGGGACTAGGAGGAAAAAAAGCATTGGAGTTGCAGGTTATCAGGCAGCTAGGAATTGAGAGGACTTCGTTTTTGGAGGAAAGAGAATTGGAAACCTGAGAATATGACTTTCTGCGGTATTTTTTTCCTTGAGGGAATTGTTTATTCCTAATGTTTTCAACATGAGAGGCTGAGGCGCTAAGAAGAAAGGATCAGCTATGAAAATATAAAGCTAAGAGGAGCTTTTGTCATCCTCAGAGTGTAAGGAGGTGGAAATTGGCATTCAAGGCCTGGGGGGGCCAGGAAGGGAGGGCAGGTAAACAACCGTTGCTTTCAATTGAGAATCCTGAAAGGTCCTACTTTAGGATTACTTCCAACTAGACGTAGAACAGTTCTCACAAAGCTTGGAATTAGCTTTAATGCCTCCCATTTCATGATTATATCAAGGTGATCAATCCCTACTATAACTACTTATGGGTAAAAAAATTAATTAGCTCTGCTGCAAGTTAGCATTATTCAGAGTTTCTACACTTTTTCTACACAGTATCAGTAAAATGGTTGGAGTCAATCTTATCTCTGTCTTAATTTGTGCTTTTCTCTAGCAACCTAAACTAGCTCCAGATAGGACAGCAAGCCTTTTTTTCCTTCTAGTTTCTGAGATACAGCAATGTTGATAGTCTCTTTTACTCTTTTATTCCTTTAAGAAATAAGTAAGTAAATATTTACCATGAATGACAGTGGTAAGACTCAAATGGCCAAAAACCAAGAGAAGAAAAGAAATAGAAAATGGAGGCAACCCCCATATCATTTATATATAATACATAAGGCATAGACTTGAAAGTAACTGCTTAGCATGTTCAAGACATTGGAGACACTTCCAGTCGGGCACCGGGTGGCAGCATGGAAGGATAAGCCTAGTATGAGAGAAGTAGGAATTCCACTTGCTTTTTAACCATGAAGGAGACAGACCTGGAGGCTGTTGTAACAGTGGTCCAAAGGGTTGCTGGGGTGCTTCGGCACCCGGAACAGCTGGACAAAGTGGAACAGTATTACAGAAGAGAGGCTGGAAAAAGACCTCTGTGACAGCCAAATTGAAGGTCCCTATCCAGGTGTATAGGGTGTGCATGGGCCTGAGTAAGCCCATAGTGCACTGAATAAAGACATCCACTGGCACCGGCAAAGACTGGAGCCAGAGCATCACCACCATGGACCGCCTCAAAGACCTGAAGGATGCCTCGTGTGCTGCAGTTCAGCCAGCTCACTGCAGCTGTGGAGAACCTCAAGCTCATCTCAGTGCCCCAGGCTGTGAGGAGACCCAGGACCTCATTAAACAATGGGCTCTCCTGCAGGCCCACAGATGTGCAATGCTGCCAAGATGGGCTGACATACAAGCAGCACTGCATGGAAAGTGGGAACATGCACAATGTGACCCTCACCCATGGCCACTTGGGAAGCACGATGGACTCTCAGATGAGCTGGCTAAGCAGCTGTGGATGGTGCTGCAGAGGTTGCTGATCACTGTCCCATGATTCCAGTTTGCTAGTCTCAGTTGTCAGGATCACAGAAAGGGGACAATAAATTGACAGGTGCGTACCTGACCAAAAAACTCAAACTAGCTTTGCTCCTCCGGGAGGTCCAAGAATTGGAAGGAGAAAATGTTTGCTACCTTGGACAGAATTGTGACTCCTAGAATTGAGGACACATAGGCAGGGAGTGTGCAAAGATGTGGTTTGTCTCCCACCTGGAAATCATAAGGAATTATGTCCTGGATGAGCTCATCTTTGCCAGAACCCTGATGGTTAAGTGTTTTCCTCCCTATTATGAGGTTTTCAGAAACCTTCTGAATATGTATCACCAGGCCCTGAGTACATGGATACAGGAGCTCAAGTTGGAAGACCTAGAAGCAAATGAGATCATGAGCCTGTTGATGGGTGACTTTAACACATACACAAGCACAGAGATGATGGGGAATGTGGAGCTGGTCCCAGAAGTGGACACCAATGCCCTGGAGTTTTTATAATACTTGCTCCAAACACGGTCTCTGAGCTGTACCACATGTGCATGTCAACTCTCACTTCAAACATCATTGCCTGGCTGTGGAAAGCACTAGAAACAGACAAGAGACTGAGCCTGAAGCTGACCACACAATACTCCCTGCCGTCATCTTCCAGACCTTTGATCAGATTCTTCAAGTTGCTGCTCACATACGTTACGATCTGAAAACAAAGATAGTACTTTGTGTCTTCAGTAAATGAATTCTTTGTTAAGTAGATACAAAGATGAAGCTCAGTTGTATAAAGAAGAATACTTGAGAAACTGGCAACACCCACACTATGTTCAGTATATTATAGCAATCATCATCAACTGCCAGAATCCACAGTCAGTTTAAAAAGGAGGCATTTAAAAAATGAAGTGGAAGCAGGCGTATCTCTGAACCAACCACACATGAATGGGATTTGAGACACCATTGCAAAGGAGAGCTGCCGTGGCCTGCTGGAGAAGGTCTTCTTGGATCTGAGCAACATCTCAATGAGCTGATGCCACAGAAGTGGCTGTTAGGCTCGAATGCTGTAGACATCATCTGTGTCACCATGAAAGAATATTTTAATGATTTTGTCAAATTGAGAAGTCATGTATAAAAGGATGATGCATAGTAGAGGCGTACCTGTGGGCCCTCACACAGAAGCACAGCTCATTCTGGAGAGCAAAGGAGCACAAGGAGGATGGTCAGCGAGGCCGAGCAGCACCACTTCCTGTTCCAGAAGCTTGGCAAAGATACAGACAGGCATGGTGACACTATTGTCACCACTGCAGAAGTTATTAAGCTAACAGACCCTTCTCTGCTCTACCCAGAAGTCTTGACTCTGGTCAGGAAATACCAGACATCAGGGGTAAACACATCAGCATGCCACTGGCCATCCCAGCTGGGACATGAAGCAGACCATCAGCAAGACTCTGGAATGGCCTGATGCAGGCGAATCCAAACTACGTGCCCATCTTCAAGGAAATAATAGTTCTGAGTCTAAACGTGACAAAGCTTCTCAAGCAGCCTGTCGGTTTCCAGCTTTGTGTACATTATTCTGCACTCATCATCCCCACTCTCAGAAATATACTGAGGCAAAACTGACTCTCGAGGGTTCACATTAGATGTTTTAGCTCCTCGTGCCTGTCTCTTAAGGTGCTGAGCATGTTGTTTGTGAGGTGTCCATGCACATGGCTGCTTGACTAACCAGTGCTCTGTGGGTTGTGATTCTTCAAGCTTTCTCATTTTTATTGTCAACATCCTTTCTGAGGCAGGATGTTGATGTAAAATGCCTCATGGTTGATTATTTATCACGGTGGTTAAAAGGTGTGTGGAGGGGGAAGAGGCTCTGTCATTATTCACGTCTTGGTCTTCACTCACTCCTGCATGGTATGCAGACTTCTGAAATGCTGCTGCTTAATAAAAAGTCTAAACTCCTGCAAAGAAATGAGGGGGAAAAAAGAAAAGAAAAAGATTGCATGACAAGATAGATAAATTTACTGAATTCATTTATTAGCTCTAATAATTTTTTTGGTAGAGTCTTTAGGGCTTTCTACATATAAAATCTTGTCATCTGCATACAAAGACAATTTTCCTTCTTCCTTTTCTATTTGGATGCTTCTTTTTTCTTGCCTCATTGCTCTGACTAAGGCTTTCAGTACTCGTATATTGAATAAGAATGAAGAGAGTGAGCACCCTCGTCTTGTTCCTGAACTTAGAGGATAATCTTTCAACTTTTTTAATGGTTTCGTAGTTTTCAGCCTATAATTCTTTCACCTTTTTGGTTAGATTTATTTCTAAGTATTTTTATTATTTTTGATGCTATTGTAAAAGGGAGTGTTTTCTTAATTTCCTTTTCAGACTGCTCATTGTTAGTATGTAGAAATACAACTGACTTTTGCATGTTGACTTTGTATCCTGCAACTTTACTGAGTTCATCTATGAGTTCTAATAAGTTTTTGTACATATAAGATCATGTCGTCTGCAAAAAATATAACTCTATGCTTCCTTTCCAATTTGGATGCCCTTTCTTTCTTTTACTTGCCTAATTGCCCTGGCTAGAACTTCCAGTACTATGTTGAATAGAAGTGGTCAGAATGAGCATCGTTTTGAATGTGCATGTCTGTGGTCGTATCCTTTAATTTTTGCTAGCATTTTATACATAAAATGCCTGACAATTCCAATATTTCAGTTCTTAGAAATTGAATTTTTTGTTTTTTGTTTCTGCTGCTGACTTTTATCATTACTTGTGTCTCTTGGCTTGCTGATATTTTATTTCAAGCTTATTGTTGATCTTAGTCTGCGGAATCATTTGAATCTGTGAAATTTTTAGAGCATTCTACCGCCTAATAATAGCTTTATAACAGTCCTCTAGGTCAACTGCTTCCCTGCAGGCTCCACTATTGGAGCCCAGCTTTTTGTTACATCTCTGACCATAGTATATGGATTTTTCGTTCGTTTATTTTTCTCTGTTCAGGTGGGGACCATAGAGAAATTCTCTACTTTTTGTAGCCAGCAATGCCTCAAAACACATTTCCCACGCAGGGTATATTTGTTCTTCAGTGAAAGAGACCTCCCAGAACACCTGTCAACTGTAGTAGCAGAAGGAACATTACTTGTTTATTTTGGCTAGAAAACAAATGAGATGTTTACATGAGTAACTTTGATAAACTCTGGTCAAACGCAATGCTATGAAGGGGCCAGGTGAAAGTATGAACAGAGATGGTAGAGTGGGATGCCAATGAGCTCAATTATTCTAGAATTTCAAAACTATCCAGCATTTTGAGAAGTGACAGTTTGGGGGGAGTTAGAAAGGAAAAAGAGTTCTTGGCATCCACACTGGCATTCTTGTGGAGGGCTTCTTTGGCAGAGATAATGGCACAGTGGCTTAAATCAGATTGGATGCTGTGGTGTAGAGGCTGCACATGCAGTTTATACCATAAAATTATTTATTTGCTTATAGAATTCTGTGTATATATAAAAACTCCCATTCTTGTCCTCTTTCTTTTACCTTTCTTAAAAGGTGACTTAAGATAATCTATTAAAGAACCAAATAAATCATATTTTGGCTAGTTTAAATTAGGCTGTTCCTACTACATAGATTTCCTCTGAGATCTCCCAGGTTCTGGGGCTCTCCACACTGACTTGAGTGGGATTGGGATTGGAAGAGTGAATAGAGCCTTTGCAACCAGGAAAAGGCCAAGCTCATGTGTCACTCTATATGTGGCTGTCTTCTGTCAGAGCAGGAATTGTCCCATTGTTTTGAACAGCCAAGGTCAATCACCTTAATAGTTCAATAATTTTCCTGAGTGGTCAATTGATTTTACACATAGATTTTACCTGTGTTTTTGGGGCTTGAATCTGCTGTAAGAGCCTACAAGCAAGCTGACTCAGAGTCAGATGATGGGATGTGGAATTCAACCAGCACAACAGTGCACAGAGTAATGATTAAAATCTGCTTCCACCTGAAAAACAGGAATAAAGTACACAGATGTTTGAGAGATGGAAACATTTGAGTGGGGGTGGCTGAAAGTCACCTTTATTCTCATAAAATTCAAAGAAGACAGCTACAATCTCAGCTGATTGAATTGCTGTTGTCCTGGCTCCTAGAATAGTGTTAAAGTGAGTTTTACTTTGATAGTAAAGCAAGAAAACACATACTCAATAAGCTTTGGGCTGTTGCTGAGAAGACCAGAGGCTTGATCGGGGACAAGAGAAGTAACTCTGAATCTTATGGAACCTGTGTAGTTAGGGATTTGATTTAGAAGTCTCTTTCAATGAGCATCTGCAAATTAGCCCACACTAAAATAGACTTATCTCTACAAAATTATCAATAGTGAGTTGACTGCTACTACGTAGCATTTGAATTCATAGATCTAAGCAGTAGTGCTATCTAAAATACATGTAGATTACAGACATCGAAAATCAGATTGAATGCTGTCTGTATAGAGGGAGCAGAGCCCTTGATCAGCAACCTCTCCCTGACATTGTCGGTGGAAACATCATGGTTGAATTCTGAATAAGGCTAGAAAGCTGGGTCACTTGGTATAGTGAAAGGGCATCTAGAGCTACTTAAGCCAGTGAAGTATTTTAATAGTATATCATTGAAGTATTTTAATAATAATATACCAAACAACATTGTCACACAGTGCATAGTAGCCACATATCAGTCTCTTGAGAGACTTCTAGGCCTTCTACTTTCCAGATGAAACATGTGGTATTTATTTGGTCATGTGGCTGAGATTATTTTGAGAGTCCTTATATTATTTTTTTCCAATCAAAGTTATTGTTAGTTGCTTGACTTATTTTCCTTCCCCCTATTCGTTCTTCAAATCACTCCACTTGGTCTTTCTATTAGGTACACCATAGAAACAATTCTTTTCAAGGTCACCAGTGACCTGCATGTTATTCACTAGAGGAGCAAAATTTCTGTTCTTATTTCACTTGCTCTCTCACCGTTTTACATAGATTATCATTGTTTTCGGAAAAAAAAACCCTTCTTCACTTCACTTTCATGTTACTTCATGTCCTTACTGGCTGTTCCTTCCCAGGCATATTGAATAGATCCCATTATCTACACTGTAGTGTTGGAATGTCCCAGAGCTCAGACCTACGGTGCCATCTTCTTTATGTTTATTATCTTTCTTGGTGATTTCATTCAAGTCCATAACTTCAAATGTCTTCTATATGTTGGTAACTTTATAATTCATATCTTAAGCCCTTACCATCTCCCCTGAGTTTCGTGTGTCTACTAATTTCAACACCAGGATACCTGATAGTATGTGAAATTTAATAGGACCAAGACAGAGCTATAGATTCCACCATTCTCTTGGCCCTAATTTTCTCCTCCTCCATTGTGCTATGTCTCAGTTAACTCCACCTACATGTACCTGATTGCTAAGGCCAAAGGAGGAAGGCCCTATCCTCTCCTTTCCTCAAGTTCATATCCAAATCATCAGCAAGTTCTGCCACCTCTGCCTCTAAAACATATCTTGGTTCCACCTACTCATTGCCTCGCTATTGCCACCACCTAGTTCACCCTACTTCATCATTTCAAAACTGGACTATTTTCCTGGCCTCCTAAAAAAATTTATTTTAAATTTAAAGTAAATTGGTTTTGAGATTTTTTAAAAAGACTCATTGCCCTATTCACTACTTACTCTTGACACAATAGTGCTTCATACTTATTAGGTGCTGAATAGATATTAGATGGATGGATTAATAATAAACATGAGATTTCATACCAAAGGAATACTTTTCATAGTTTTACAAAATCTCACTTGATTCATAAATAAATTTATAATTTGTTAGAACATGTGTCCTGAAGTTTCATACCACTAAAGACATGAACAAAAGCAGTTCAGAATAATGGCAGCTCATTATTTTACTGATATCAAAGGTACTCTGTGTTTGGGCATCTTCTCACATAGTGTTCTGATCTGAGACTCAGAGGAAATCTTCCTAGCCTGCTGCTGAGGAGTTAATACTCTAAAAAGTCTAGAAAGAATTTTTTTTTAAATATTCTTCAGAAAGTGGGTCCTTTCTTGATTCATGCATTTAGAGTAGACTATTAAAAGTTTCACACTTAATAGAACCTACCACTTTCTTCATTCACTCCAACATTTCCCAAACATATTTCTTACTGCATTCGCATTTTATTCTTGTCTTTCAATGATCTCCAAACCAGATAACCTAATAAACCCTCATTAGGCAAACACTGTCTTCCTATTGGGGTAAGGGAAATTCTGAGCACCAGTCATGTGTGGAATGTAGGATGAAAAACAGAAGCTGGTTTTAAAGGCAGAGAGGCCAGGGCTCCAGTTCTGGCTCTGCTGGTTTGTTGGACGTGAATTTGGAGAAGTGACCTAACTTTTCTGAATATCATTTTCTGACCCAAGGATGGTTACTAATAATGCCTTTTTTTTATAAGGTGCTTGTCAGGATAGGCAAATTCTAACGGGGTTAGTGCACACAGGTGAAATGCAGGTCCCACCCCTGGAGTTAATTGGTTTCGGAAAACTGCTCTGTTCTGGATTTTCCCTTCAAGGGCTCCATTTTGGTCTCTGTCCATAAAGTATTACTAGAATCAGTGGCAGCATTTACCATTTCCTAAGATCCAGACAACTTGAGGACAATGAGAAATGGGGGAATCCTGAGACAGTTGTAATGTCTCATTCATTAAATTAAATGTAGCTACCTGAGCTGACTACAGTCACTCTGGAGATAATCAATAAACATTTCAGAATGAATTAATAGGTAAAGATGGATGTTTTTTCCTTCATCATTTACTTTCTAGAGAAATCTGGTTGCATATTTCATTAGTTTGCTGTACTTTACAGGTAAGAAACTCTTGGATTTGTGAGATGATACACAAAGGAGTGTGGCAGGACAACGATGAATGAGTGACTAGAAAACCAGAAGGGATGAAGGTGGAGGGGGAAGGTGAGTTCAGGGAGAGCAGAGATTTGATTCTGAAGAAAAAATCCTTACTGGGTCAAGGCCGCTTTTGCATGATTCTATTATCACCAGGAAGAGAAGAAATAATCATATTAAGTGTGTGCTGTACTTCTCGATGTAGCTTGGCTTACCTTACTTTTGAAGTCAGACAGGTTTAAATGCTTTGTGTGAATGAGTTCTTCAGAGGGCACCCAATCAATAAGGCAGGTGCTGCCAGAGCCAAGCAGGAAAGTTTTTGATGTTGACAATGACATACATTCTTGTGCAGAAAAGAGTAATCTCTTCAGTCACAGTTAAGGAAAAGTTATATATGTGTTGCTTTGGGGAACAGAGGCAGTGCCATTTGGGAGGGTGGCCTCTAGGCAGGCCAGCTGCAGAATATCAGTGTCGTGGTGAGTCACCCAGGAGCAAGGGCAGCCATTTATTGAGCCTCCCTGGCCTCTGAATTGAAAAGAGGACATTCTCACTCACAGTTCTATGGGGCTGCTATCAGCATCTGCTCTACCTCATCTTGTTTACAGATCACAGGCATCTCAACAATTTTTATCGAGTTTATGCCTGCCATTGCCTCTCCATGAAGTCCAGTGCAGTCCAAAGCAAGGCCCGTGCTCATCTGGACCTCTGCTGATTCCAGGTCAGGCTCCTCAGAAGCCTCCCCTACAGTGAATGAAAGGTGGCCAGGGAAACATTTCTTTACCTTTCCCCCACCATGGAGATACCCAGTATGAAGAAAGAGAACAAAAGCTGTGGTCATGTGAGAGTTAACTATGAACATTTCTTCTATAATCCAGTGATGGTGGTAGCTTAAAACTGACCATAATGGGAGTACCTGCACCATGGAAATCAACAAACTACAAATAAGGATTTTTGGTGTTGTTTTCCATTGTTTCGTTTTACTTTTTGAGACTGGTTGTTAAACATTTGCCACATAACACTGGGTGAGATGTAGGGGGCAAAAAGAGAGTCTGTAATTCAAAGTCCTTAATTATCCTTTCCACCTCCTCTCATAGAGGCTACTTAGGTGGCTCAGCTGCAACTCTCCTCTATAACTTGGCAACCACTGCAGGCAATAGCCAGCAACAGAAGGTTTTGCGTGCTTTTGTTTTCAATCAGATTTGTATTTTAGAAAGGTAACCCTGGCTACAATGTGTTGGATAGACTGAAAGGGTATAAAATCAGAGATAATATCAGAGCTAAAGAAATCAGATAATAATCAAATTGTCCTTGTCCAAATACAAATTATGAGGACTGACCAGTGGGAATGGAGAAGAGAAAACAAACATAATACTATATTTTCCCAAAAATAAGACCTAGCCAGACCATCAGCTCTGATGTGTCTTTTGGAGCAAAAATTAATTTAAGATTAAATCTTATAAAATCTTATAAGAATATAAAATTAATCTTAAGGTCTTATATTAAAATAAGACCAGGTCTTATATAATACGATATAATATAATAAATATAATATAATACCGGGTCTTAAAATAAGATCTTATGGTCTTATACTAAAATAAGACTGGGTATTTAATATAACATAATAAAATATAATGTAATACAATATAATATAATATAATATAATATAATATAATATAATACTGGGTATTATATTAATTTTTGCTCCAAAAGACTCATTAGAGCTGTTGGTCTGGCTAGGTCTTATTTTCAGGGAAACACAGTAAAGGTTAGAGAAATAGAGATCACAAGACTTATTGATTGATTGGGTGTCAAGGTGAGAAAAAGAAAAGACTAGACGATAACATCGAAGTTTCATTGACATTGCCATTCACCAAGACAGACGGATCAGCAGATTTAGGTAGAAAATTTATGACTCATGTTTAGAGAAAGTTGAGATGCCTGAGAGGCAGGTAGATGGTGCTGTAGGTCACAGCAGCAGAGTTGACTAGAAAGCATTTTGAAAGTCAGCACATGGTGGTAAGTGATAGCAGGTGATAAAAAGTGACCACTCAGGTATGGTATGAAGTAAGAAGAGGTCTAAAGAAGAAGTATGCATGGAAAACACAGTATTTAAGGCACATGCAGATAAATAAGAGTTGACAGAGGACAGGAGAATGATACAGTTAGGTTTTCTAGGTGGAAATTCCTGCCTGTTCTCAGGAATTTTTTTCACTTTCCTGTTCCTGAATCTCAAGAAAAGTTGGTCAGGAAATTAGGAAAAACAGCTCCTTAAACTCCGTAATACCCACAATGGGAAATAAACGTATTACTCACAATGTATCTCTGAGACATTTTTCCTATTTATTGCTAGGGTTTCTGGGCAGGAATTCCCACCTGTTCTCAGGAAATATTTTTGCTTTTCCATTCCTGAATCCCGAGAAAAGTTGGTCAGGAAATCAGGAAAATAGGCTCCTTGAACCCAGGTGGTCGGTAGTATCGGCTGTCACTTTGTGGAAACAATTCATCGTGGAGAACAGAAAACAGTTTATATCTCGGGATTCGGGAAAGGGAAAGTGAAAAAATTTCCTGAGAATGGGCGGGAATTCCCGCCTGGAAACCTTAGATACAGTTAAGTAGTGGAAAACTAGGAGAGAAGCAAAGAGAGAAAAGAGAGAATTGGATAGCCATTAATGTAAAATATTAGGTCAAAGTCAAGAAAGAGGAAGTCAAACAAAGAATGCATTAGGTTTAGCTGGAGAAGATTGTTAGGGCTTTTTGCCAGAATGGTTTCTGGAAATGCAGAAAAGAGCCAGACTTCAGGTGTTTGAAGAACAAGTGAGCGTAGGTGGAAATAATAGAAACAAGTGAAGAAGCAAGAATTCAAAGCTTGGAAGGTAAGGAAGGCAAAAAGATACAGGATTGAGGGAGAACTTTATTTTTGAGATGGACAAGAGACTTGATCAAATGTTATGCAATTAAGATGAAGTTGCCAACTTGGAAAGGAGAAAGGGAATCACTGATGCAATAAGGTCCTAAGTGAGTCAGGAGGGTCAGTCAAGAGACATGTGAAGGGAACAGCCTTCAGAACAGAAATAACAGCTCTTACTACAAGACCAGAAGGATGGCGGTGAAAATAATTGCGAATATAGATAGATTTTTAATTGCTGAAAATTGATGGAGCTTAAACCTGAACTTCTCAGATTTTTTTCTTGAAGTTCCAAAAAATTTAAGCAGAGTGGTAGAAGTTTGAAATAAGCACCATAGGGGTTGGGAGAGGGCATAATACTCCATTTTAAGCCAACATTATATTTTAATGCCTTAATTCACACACAATTTTATTGTTCTGTTGTTTTTTGTATGTTTTATGCCGCCCCCCCTTAGCATCTGTACTATCACAGACATAATAGCACATCTCAGACTGCATAACTATTGTTCATTTAATTACATCTTTCCATCTAGCAATACACCCAAATAAGGTAGGAACAGCACTTCTAGCCTAGCAGAGTGCCTAAAGTGTAATGGGTGATTAATAAAAATTTGTTGAATGGAAGAGTGGTTGAGGAAATGAATAGATGTCTGAATTTGTCCAGTCTTTCCAACTAAACTATGAACTCCACTGTGTCTTAAATTTGGTTGGATTATTCAACATTTTCAGTGTGTAGGAGTTGCACAATCAGGATGAATTAAATGAATTCCCGTTTTTCGCCGAAAATAAGACCTAGCTGGACCTTCAGCTCTACTGCATCTTTTGGAGCAAAAATTAATATAAACCCCGGTCTTATTTTAATATAATATAAGACCGGGTCTCTAATATATTATAATATAACATAATACCGGGTATAATATAAATAATATAGTATAACATAATATAATACCAGGTTTATAATATTATAATATAATATAAAATAATATAATATAATAATATAATACCGGGTCGTATATTAATTTTTGCTCCAAAAGACATATTAGAGCTAATGGTCTGGCTAGGTCTTATTTTCGGGGAAACACAGCAGGCCACTGCAAGACCAAAATGTTGATGTAAAAATCAGGAAGTGGATTCCAAGGGAAAAGCTTGTGATGAGATGACAGAGGAATGGAATTCAAGACTAGCTAAGCCTGTAAAAAATACAGCTGTCTTCCTCTTCCCAATAGCTTCCAGTTATTAATTTTTTTTCTAGTTTTAGGAACAATATCCTTTGATCATCCCAGTGCCTAATGTTTTCCATTTTTTAGTGGAATCGGTCATGCAGAAGAATTACCAGCATCCTTCACCTAGCCTATTCTCTGGCTTCTTGGACAATAACACCCATGGTCTGGAGACCAAGGCCCAGAGAAGTTAACCAGTTAGTGTCAGATGTGTCCATGCATTATCATCTATCTAGTTCTAAAACTGTGCTCTCAATTGCCAGCCCTCTGTACTGTTAAGACAGAGAGAAACCCTTCAGGCAGGCAATGAGAGGCAGCTCCTCCCTGCCCTGCTCTGAGGTGTCCCATAGCAAATGATGGTGGCAGGGAAATGTCTTAATACAGCATATTGTTTAGCATAATTGATGTTCAGAGGCAGCGTTGATAGAAACAAGCCCAGTTAATTGGTCTCTCAACCTACATTAGCTCTTGCATTTCAGCCAATTAGGCAGGGGCCAGAGGGTCCTTCGTTTGGCCATTAGAGCCCCCCACACCAGGACCAGGAAGGTGCTGGCAGTTAGGCAGCAGAGCTGATGTAAATGACTGCGATGAGCTGTGTGTGCAGCTGCACCCCAGCCGGAGCCATCTGTCCATTTAGGAATGTGAGACCTTAAACAACCAGTCTTACCGGTGCAAAACGAAGGCAATGTTCGTGAAAGGAAAATCTGGGTTCTCGGAGGGTGAAGTGATGGAAGAATCTTTGAAGGTTATAGATTTGAAGAATACACACCTAATATTAGTCCTACAGCAAGATTTCTAATGAACAAAGAGCACGTCTCTGTTTTCTGAACCTCAGTGTTTTTGGAATGCCCTGAACCTATTAGGCTGGTGCAAACGTAATTGGAGTTTACAAGGTTAAAAATAATTGCAAAACCACAATTACTTCTGCACCAACCTAATAGAAAGGAAGGATGGATTTCAAGAAGTCACTGTAGGGTTGCTGCTCACAGTGAGTACTGCAGACCAGCAACACCATCACCACCTGGTAGGGTGTTCGGAATGCAGAGCTCAAGCCCACGCCTGACTCATGGAAGCAGAATCTGTATTTGGACAAGATCCCTAGCTGTTCCACATGCCCAAGTCTGAAAAGCAGTGCTCTAGGCCAGGGGTCAGCAAACCTATTTTATTAGGACACAGCATGTTCATTCATTTGCCTTTGATTATTTTGCTTTCATACCACAGCATAAGGGTTGAGTAGTTGCAATGGAGACCTTGTGGCCCTCAAGCCTAGAATGTGTACCCTCTGGCTCTTTGCAGGAAGAGTTGGCCAACCCCTGCTCCAGGCAGAAATTTCAGTGTCAACCCATGTGACTAACATTTCTGTTAGTCCTCAAAGGGCAAGTTAGTACCAAGTATTTAATTTGCTGTTTATTGTTATGGACCTTGTGGGCAGATGGAGCAATATATGTTAGATGATAATGATCTCAATTCTACAGGCTTAAGAGTGTCTAAGTTTATGCAGACACCATCAAAAGTTGGCAAAAACTTTGAACTTTCTGCCACCTTGACTGAGTCAAATGGTTTGAAGGATGCACTCCCTCCCTCATTCACACAAAGAATAAAGAAAAAAAACGATAACCTGGCACTTGCAATGAAACAATCACCACATTTCTGTGTTGCATCCTTGATAGCATATTTATTGTGACTGAAAGCACTTACTTTTTTCCAAATATACCAAGAGGTTGCTTTGACTTTATGCCAGTGTTTGGGGATAATTTTATACCCAATGAATTAACCAAAGATACTGCATTCTTCAACTTCTGATTTTTACCAGGGTGAAATGGTAAAACAGGTGCGACTGCTCTGTTTCACATATGCCAAAAAGATTGTTGAAAATATGCATTCCTTAGTGCATGCCATAAAAAGAGCTTAGGCAAAAACTCCACAAAGGACTTCAGTGACTAATGGTGAGGAAGAGGTCTGCTCCACCAACATTTCTGAAATTGCCAAGATATTTTGATAGGAGATCCTGACCTGGAGCTTCTAGACTTGCACTTGCAAGAATATTAAAGAAGCACCTCATTGTGTTTTTAAAACCCTTGGAGTTTTTCCAAGTTTGAGCTTCGCAAGTCTGTCTCTGTCCACCGCCCCCCCCCACACACACACACCAACATCAACAAAAGCCAGTCTGCAGCCTCAGACTCCAGACGCATGCATCAATCATAATTGCAGCACTGCCAGCAGTCATGTAACTGCTTAAAGACCTCAACAGCCTTCTGGCACTTAAAGGGAAAAAAAAATCATCTAATTAATCACAGGTGAAACAGCTTGGACTGTCTCCAAAAGCCCCTGAATTTACTGCCAAGCTTTGATGCTAATTTTCTTCCTAAGTAACCCCCTAAAGAAATTTACGATTAGGTAATTAAAGTAATGAATAAAGAGATACTTAGGTGGAGGGAAACGACGAAAGAGAGGGAAAAAGTCTGTATTTCCATTCTACAATAAATGCATCTAGGCATGCATCGTTTGTGAACCCCACCTTAAAGGTCCCCAGGTGGCATTCCCCTGAAGAATATCTTAAAAATCAATATTTGAAAGACCAAAATGAGGCATATAAATGAAGTTGGGAGCAGGTCACTCTGCTAGAGCCCATGAGACAGGGAAGGAAATCGACTTTCTGCCCCCATCCTCTTTGTTTTTAATATCACAGCCTATGTCCTATGGGGAGATTGTTGGTGGTTCCTCCCTGTGAGTTTATTGGTTAGCATCACAGGGTTTGATCTGGAGATTTCACCTTCCTCATAGCCCCCATGTCCCTGCTGGGATAGACCCTAGATTTCTGGGTTTACTTGGCTGGAAAGAAATTGCCCCACTCTTTTGTTCAGAATGTGTGTAGGGAAGGGCTTTGGATTTTATCATCCCAGTCCCAATTCTTCCCTCTATGTCTGACACTCAATGTTGGAACACTCCAGGTATAGGACCTTCAGTTAACTGGCTGCTCTAGATTTCAGAATTCAACAGAAACACTTCTCATTTCAATGATGAATCAAACAAGTTTCTGCTAAACTCCAAAGTGCCTAGAGCTTCAATCGTTGCTGAAAACTCTAGCAACTAGTTTTCTGTCTTAATAAATATAGTGTAATAAGCAGAATGCTTTTTTAAATAATTCAGCATCTTGAATTTTTGATTGAAAAGCTCTGATTTATATCTACCTTCAAAGTAGTTTATGAGATTTTTTGAAAGCAAAGATCAGAGCAGGTCCCCATTTTGTCTCCTTACCAAGTCTAGCAGAATATGAGTACTAACAATTTATTATTGCTTGATTGTATCATAGGTTTATATAAAGAAGGTACAGGAGATTGTACTAAATAAGTACTGATTCAAAGATACTCCCTGCAAATTCAGTTTTTGTTTTTTAACTAAGTTACCATATTGATTTATGTGTTTGCTTTTTTCCCCTTCTCAAAGGGGAGGGATGAAAAAAATATAGTCAGAATTTTGATTTAGAAGTGAGGTTAGAGATTTTTAGATTTCAGCTTAAGCTTCATTTCAGAGCTGAAGAGAGGAACTGAGGCTCAGAGAAGTAAAATGATTTGGTAAAGATGCACAGCCCCTAATGGGTAGTTAAGATTATAGAAGCAAAACACATTTCATTTGTAAACTGCTCTGCTACTTACCAGCCATGGACTGTGATAAACTGCTTGTCTTCTGAGCTTCTTTTTCTGACTTACAAGATGAAAACAATAATATTCACAAGTTACACGAAAGATTAAATGTGCTAATATAGGTAAGATTCTCAGCATCGTGCAAACACTAAAAAATACTTAGCTCTTATTAGTTTTATTTATTTTTAATTATTATGTACTTAATTGTAATTTTATTTTTATTGAATGAATTCTTTTTCATTATTCACAATTCCTTACTGCCTTCCAAGGAAGGTAGAGTCATAATCACAGGTGGCCCTATGATTGCTCAAGGCCAGAGCTCAGTAGCTCTTTATATGTGACTTTACTAACCATTGTTACACCAATAAACTCTAATTAAAAAATTAAAAAAAAAGAAATAGCTAGCATCTGAGAAGCTGCTCTTGCAGACCTTCACTTCATCCTAGACAACACAGGATGATATGAATTTTGAACCTCATTCCTAGAGTGAAAGATCTTTCCGCCAGAGGAAAGAATTTCAGGATATGAGTGAAGCTCCAAAGAGAGGTGGAGGGTAGGAGCGGGGGGCATTTGGGGATTTAGGTTCCTTCCTAGTCTTCCTGAATCAGCCAAGGTTGAAGGTCACCATCTACTCAGACCCATCTCCCTGATTTACTCCCCAGTCCTAAGAGCCTCAGCGCCTAGTTTTTCCCTGAGCCTTTATCTAGAAGGCCAGGGAAGTTACAGAATTCTGCCAAATAAGAATTAAAAATGACAAAATAGCTGATTAGATCTGCGGTGACAAGAATGAGAAATAAAAGCCATTAGAGCCCATTTGCAATGTGCCCTCAGCGAGTCAAGTTTCAAGGTGTTCCTCTCCAGATTATTAATGACATGACAGTGTTTTCCGTACAGGAATCTGATACATGAAATAACACCAGTGTACACACACTGCATTCTAGAAGGTAAGAGGGGCCTGCCCTCATTCATTTAGTTTCACAGATTTGAAGAGACGCCCTAATTTGGCTGTCAGGGTGAGGACTAGGAGGAAGAGATTTCCACCGTAAATGGTTTTCTTCTGTAGCAGGGGTTGGCCACCTATGACCCATGGGCTAAACATGGTCAGCTGCCTAATTTTTGTATGGCCAATGAGCAAATAATATTTTTCATATTTTAAAATGGTTCAGAAAAATCAAAAGAACAGTATGTTATGACATATGGATATTTTATGAAGTTCAACTGCCGGTGTCCATAAACTTTCACACTCATTCGTTTGTGTGTAACCTGTGGTTTTTGCACTACAATGACAGAGTTGAGTGCTTGTGATGGAGACTGTGTGGCCCCTAAGCCTAAGTTATTTACTATCTAGACCTTTACAGAAAAAGTTCACCAGCCCATTTTATAGGATTTCTCAGCCAAACTACTTTCCACTGCAAAAACAATAGTCACAACTTAGCAAAATACCATAATGGTTTTTCTATAGGAGAACATAACCTCATTTTAGAGTTACAGCATGGAAGTCAATTTATCCACCTTTCCAAAGGACGACAACGCAACCCCAAGAGCAGCACGTTTAAGGTTTCATAAAAGGTCACACTATAGTTGAGGTCCATGAGGACCCATGTGGCTATTCAGACACAGGAGAAGGCAGCAGTTCCAAATGGCAATGTAAACATCTTTCAGAAGTGGTCAAGAATCCCGTGTAGTTGGTGCCCTCACATTTTACCTTCATCTGTAGATATAAGTGAGAGCCCAGGAAAGGCATAAATCTTAATTACTTCCGTATCCGCTTCTGAGGCATCATGCATTCCTGTTTGGACTTTCTCATGCTTGGACATTTTTAGAAGGTTCTACATAATTACCCTCTCCCCTCAAAAATGATTGTGGCCTTCAACTAGCAAGACCAGTAGTGTCCAAGATACTCCAAGATACTCATTATCATGAGTCACAGATTGCTTACAAAGTCCTTTTCCATCCAGTTTTTATATGAGAGCCAGTTTTTCTGATGTTGAGATGGAGAACGATGTTGCTGTTGCTTGGAGGACAGATGGAAACAGACTGACAATGAAGGGCTACTAGCCTGGGAGCCTCAGGCACCACATCTTTGTAGGATCAGTCATGAAGTCCTTCACTCACAGACATGTTCCAAAGAGCTGTTAGGAGCCAGTGACCAATGGATTTATCATTCAGTAGAACAGATGCACACACATATTCATAAATCATGCAGGAGGAAAGATAAGACACATCAAAGAGGAGGGACAAACAAAACAAAGTGGCATTGAGGCCACACCCTTTGGACAACTTAATGGAAGAGGTGGAATTAGAATTGAGTGACAAAGAGGGGTTGGAGTATACTAGTCAGAGAGGGGAAAATAATGGAATTTTTGTGGTGAGAAAATCCTTTCAAACTTATTTAATAGCTCCATGATAGTGGCAAAGCCAGTCTCTTGACTTCCTAATTGAACGCTCTTTCAGAAAAATAAAGAGTAGACAAAGAACTTTTAGCCAGTCTCTCAATTGCTTGAAGAAGGAAGTTTTGTAGTTTATAGTTTTTAAAACATAAAATGCTTTTTGGGTATTCGCATCTTTGGTGCAGTGGAGGAAGGAAAATGAGAGGAGTTTTGAATCCTGCTCTTTTATCAGAAGAGATAATTTGGGCAAACAATCTCATTCCCAGATTAATGACACCACAACAGCCTCAGTTTTCAGGGCTCTTGTGCAGGATAAATAATTTCTAGATTGAATTGGGGAATGCAAGTCAAGTGCCTCCCAAAAGAATCCTGAGACATATGCAGGAGCTGGATCATAGAGATGACTTTATTTCCCTTTAGTTTTTTAGAAGATCTTTCTCATAGATCTTCCAGTATTCCCCCACCCTATTTTCCATAGTGCAGAATCTCTTCTCTATGGATATTGAGGTTTCTTTACCTAAAATTTGGAAGGAAAAAACCTCATTTTGGATGGTGACCTCATGAAGTAGATGGGAGGGAATGTGTGGGGTTGATTTCAATGACTTCAAAGAGTCTTTTCTGTTTTCTCTAAATTTCATACTTTTAAAAATACATCCCTGAGTTATAAGTAGGTGCCGTCACATCCAAGTGGATAGGAATTGTGAGACACTCACGTTAATGGTCTTGCAAAAAAGTAGGTCATGTAGGAAGCTAGCAGAAATGGCGTCTGAAAGCAGAAACTGTGACATGATACGTAATTCATGAATAATATCAAAATCCCCTCAGAGGGAAACAAGCCCTAGGAGCAAATTGCTCACTCTAAGCAGAGCTCCCTGTGCCTCCCTATGGAGGTTGCCAATAGGTAAACTACTGGGGTTGAAATTTTGTCTGAATAGGGCCCTGCCTCCAGGTGCTCTCTATAGCTCTGCATATGCAGTCAAGTGCCTGTCCTTTGAGAAATGCAGAGGAATGCCATGCCAGTGGGTCATATTTGGTGCTTGAGGGTAAATTTCCTAATAACTGATACCCTTGTTGATCCCCCCGACCTAGTCATCCAGCTAATGGAAGGGCAGTTTCACCGAAGGATTGGCAGTAAGCGTGTTGTCCTGCTCGTTGATTCCAAATAGTCAAAATGGATCTTCCAAGAGGCAGAAGACCACCTCTAACCCAGAAAATATCAACAGAAAAATGAGGTTGAGAACAATTGCTCTATTTAGGTGTTAAGGTATGCTTCTATGTACAGAAGGCAGATACCTTTCTTCCGTCATGCACTACCCAACAGGAAAAAAATAAATAAATACACTCACTAATTGGCAGCGTGCAATTGTTATAATTAAAAGCCTCTTTAAGTAGAACAAGGTTTACTCCTGTTGAATCTCAGAAGAGGAAAAGGTGGCTGAGAGTTTCACCGGAGATGTCAGCAGGTTTGAACTCGCCTTTCTCCTCTCCTCTCCTCTGCCAGTCACAGGAAGCCTGAAACCCCTTTGACACTTACCACAGTGATGACAGATCCTCCCTGAAGACTCTACAGCTGCAACCAAATGCATTGTTCTTCTTGTCAACCCATTATTGAGAGGTGATCCACAGCGGAGCTGCAATTGGCCTCATTTGTTAGTGTTAGCAAGTGCGTCCGCTGAAGCTTATTACCCAGAGAAAAGCAAAACCTGAGAACAAGTTCCTGAAATCCAGCTCCCTGTGGAATCAGGGACCTGTCAGCAAGCCTGGGGTATGAATGTACCACCTCCAGCTGGTGACTGAGACCTGCTTGTCTCTCCTCGGGTGCCTGCTCGTTCCCAACTTGATCAGCCCATCTCCAGAAAGTACAATCACACCGGTGTTTTTGACCCAGGACATGCATATCAGTTTTCTAGTCCAATCTTCTTTCCACCACTATGTACTGCCTCCCTATGGAGCAAGGGAGCCCAGTAGCTGTGACTTCAGGAGAACTTTGGACACATGGCCTTCTCAGGCAGAAGTGGTCACACCATTGCCCTAGTCGCCATGCAGGAAGATGTTACCCGTTTCAGCATTACACACACAATTGCATTTGTAGTGTACATTAATAGTTCATTTGTGTATCAACCAGTCTTTATAAGACTGTGATTTCCTGAAAGACAGGGACTTTATGTACAGGTATGGGCCAGCGGGAGCATAGGCTTTGGCCTGGGTTCAAAAGCTGACTTTACCATATGTTTAAGGTCAACTCTTGAACCTTTCTAAGACTCAGTTTCCCCACCTACACAATGAAGGAAAGAAGGAAAATTATAGCCTGAATTGTGTTCCCCCTGCCCCACCAAATTCATATGTTGGAGTCCTAACCCCTAGTCCTTCAGAATGTGACTGCATTTGGAGACAGAACTTTAAAAAGGTAATTAAGATTAAATGAGGTCAGTAAGGTGGGCCCTAATCCAATATGACTGGTATCCTTGTAAGAAGAAAAGATTACAACTTAGACTGACAGAGAAGGAAACCTATGTGAAAATCCAGGGAGGTGAAGACAACCATCTACAAGCCAAGGAGAGGGGCTTCGAAAGAAACAACACTGCCAACAGCTTGTCTCAGTCTGTTTGGGCTGCTATAACAAAAATGCCATAAACTAGGTGGCTTATAAGCAATAGAAATACATTTCACACAGTACTAAAGGCTGGAAATCCAAGATCAGGGGGCCAACATGGTCAGGTGAGGGCCCGCCTCCAGGCAAGCAAACTTCTCCTTGTGTCCTCACATGGTGCAAGGGCCGAGGGAGCTCTGTGGGGCCTTCTATAAGGGCACTCATCCCATTCATGAGGGCTCATGACCTAATCACCTCCCAAAGGCCACACGTCCTACTACCATCACCCTGAGGGCTAGGATTTGGGGGTGGGGGCACAAACATTCAGGCCATACCACATATATTTCTCATATATATTTAGTCTTCATCTGTGGTTCTTGGCTCACAGCTCCCAAACCCTTGAAATTTCCTGAGTAATAAGAGCAATGGGAGCACCTTTTGTCCTAATACTTCATCTCCTGTCCTCAGTTTCTGAAATCTTTAGAGCCATAAAGGTAAAATTGGTGTCTTGTTATTTATAAGCCCTTTCTACCTCAACTGGGTTTATGTTAAAGAGATGACTTTTGGAAAGCACTTAAGGATGGAAGTTATTTGCTAGGAGAACCAACCATTAATAAAAGGACAGAATTTTAAGTCCCACCCCCTGATTTCCAGGGAGAGGAGATGAACCAGAGGTTAAATTAATCACCAATAGCTAAAGATTGAATCAATCATGCCTAAGTAATGAAGCCTTCATAAAAACCCAAAAGGACGGGGTTCAGAGAACTTCTGGGTGGTGAACATGTGGAGATTTAGGGAGAGTGCCATGGAAGCTCCACTCTACTTCCCATATACCTTGCCCTGTGTATCTCTTCATCTGGCTGTTGATTTGTATTTTAAAAATATCCTTTGTAATAATCTGTAGTCTAGTGGGTGAACGGGTTTCCCGAGTTCTGTGAGCTGCTCTAGCAAATTAATTGAAAATAATAAGGGGGTTATGGGAACCTCTAATGTATAGCCAGTCAGTCAGAAACACGGCTTGCAATTGATATCTGAAGTGGAAGGCAGTCTGGTGGGACTGAGCACTTGAACTGTAGAATCTGATGCTATCTCTGGGTAGATCGTGTCAGAATTGAGTTGAATTGTAGGACACCCAGCTGGTGTCCCAAGCATTGCTTGGTGGTGTGTGAAGGGCAACTCTCCCTCCACACATTAGAATTGAGTCCAGAACCCAAAATAGCAGCCTTAGCAAACCAATGCAGAGGAGTCTGAGCTAGAGCTCTTTCAGCCCTAACAATCGAGGCTCATGATCTATGACTTTGAGGCTCACATACCCCTTTGAAAAGGTACTGGAATTTAGGAAAAGTGTAAACACACAGACGTTTGCAAACCATTCAAGGCCTCAATGACCTACCTATGGGTTCTAAATGTTCTTAGGCCTTCTGGAAACTTGAGTGATAACTTGATCTTTCATGAGGCAAGACAAGAAAGGGAATAAAATCCTTAGGTGGTAATAAGACATTTCTGTGGAATTAGAAAGGCCCTTAGAAAGGGTGAAAATCTGGGAAGAAAGGATGTCAGTCTCACTTCAACTAGCATTCCCTGAAAGTGACTTCAGTCTCTTGTTTTAGGGGGAAATTGATCCTTAGATTTTTAAAAAATAGCTTTGCAGATATCAAAAGAACACCCCCCCCCCAAAGAATTTCAAGCTTTGTTTGAAAACACAAATAAATGACCCAAACTTAATATGCTATGATATTCAGAGAAAATTCCCTTTTCTACCCAGATCTAAAGGATGAAAGCATTTGACTATCTCACTTTATTTAATAGAAAATGTTATGTGATGGGCAAGGAAGGGATTGACCTTGGTTCTAGTTCTAAAATGTTTAGCTTTTACAGTCACAGAACTTTCATTCACAACTAAAATTTAGCATGTTAACCCTTACTCTTCCCACTGTAGTCACCCACTCCATGGCCTACAGTTTAGCATCACCACCAGTACTAGATATCTCTGGCTCTAAACTCCCCTCCATATGCTTCTTTTTCCATCCTCCCCTCCTCCATTACCCCATCATGTAAAATCAGCAGGTTGAAACAATCTCTATGGTCCCTTTCAACTAAAAAAAATTCCATGATTTTATGATTCTCTGAATCCCAGTGCTGTGGTAGCTCTAATTTCAGGCTTGTCTTTAATTCTTTGCTTTGCTTCACAGAGCAGGAGAATAGCTTATGTTGCAAAAATGCATCCCAGAGAGCAGCGCCCCAGAGACCAGGAACAGGGTGAACGCAGGCGCAGCTAATGTGAAGCACAGCAGCCTGACCAGGTAGAGGAGGGGCGAGGCTGTTTGTGGATTGTGAAATGCTTAGCTTGGCAATTTGGCTATACTGATAATTACAGGGCAGGGGAAGCTGGGAGCAAAGTGATAGTGGAAATTTCTTTAAGAGAGCTGTTCTAGGGGTTTCTCCCTAATTTGGCTGTGTTGGAGAATGGGGCAGTTGGCAGAGAGCCAAGGGTAAACCTTGAAGGAAGCACATCAGCTCCCTTATCTACTTAATTTTAGTCCCGTGCACATTCCTTTTTTTGTATAATACTGGAGGGGATCTTTCTTTGACAAGAAATGGAAGGTCACTGACTCACCCTTAACCTACTGTAGCATGTTTTCTCAGACAATCGTTATCAGACAAAACCTAGGGTAAGTAACGCACAATTTAAAGAACTTCTATACAAATTAAATGAGATGAAATGGGCAAAGGGGACTTGGAAGTTGTCATATGATAATCCAAGGAGGCAGGGATATAGCAGAAGCAGCACTGCTTTTCCAGGCAAAAGAACTGGTTAAGATCTAGCTTTGTATTTGGCACTTAATGAGACCTTGTAGCCGACCCTCTTTAAGTCACACTTCCCCTAACTTTAAAGCAGTGTAGACATTTTGTAATTGTAATAACAATTACAGGATCAGTTAGAGTTGGTAATAATAATAATAATGATAATAATAATAATAGTAATACTAATTTTTTTTCAAAAGGAAAAGGAACCGTTCTCCAGAAACTGCAGCTTTATTCTTGACTCTGAAGGATTTTCTTCTTCAAGTTCTTCTCTCTCTATGGAGTTGGCTCATCAACAATGTTCTGATCACAATAGCTGCAAATGACATTTTTAAATTTCAGAGTTCTGAACCAAACCCAGTGCAGTCTTTAAAATCATCCAGTGAGGAATCACTCACCTGGGGCCACCAAGGAGAGATTTGCCTTTTTTAAATTTCTCCAGAGGGCATCAGAAAGGTAATGAAATAAACTGGTCAGTCATTTACCACAAAAATAATTCCAATTGTAGCATAGATATAAATATTATATTTAGAAGTGTTATGGTCATATATAAGTACATGTTGTAGAGACACAATAGATATATCTGGGTGATAAAATTATGAATGATTTTTGGTGTCTTTTTCTATATTTTTCTTTATTTTCTAAGTTTTCTTCAATGAGCATATATTTTTCTTTTGAATCAAAAATAAATAAATAAATAAATAAATGAAATAAATAAATAAATTTTCCCTAACAGTTGTTGAGTTAGTCCAGCATCTTGTCCAAGTATAATATTTTCTCATAATTACATCTCTTTTTTTTACTGATAGGCTCCAGTGACCCTTTCCCTGACATGTCCATTTCCTTGACAATATCTGGGAGAAGCCAGTTGAGAAAACCACTCACTTCTTCCTAAACCTATGATAGTTTTGTATTGCCCCTTCCTTTACAAATTCTTAACCAAAGAATATGAGGCCTGTTTCCTGTCAAAATAAACCACAACCAACCAACCAAACAGAAAATCCAGCACCTACAAAATCAGAAATGCTTAGCATAGGTAGAAAGTTGTACTGATTCAGGGTTGGTGTTTTGCCAGGTTAATATTATGAAAGAAGAGAAGGCAAGGGTCTGAAGGGTGTGCACAGGAAAATTACTGTAGTGATTTACCATGATGCCTAAGCCAGGTAAAGAATAAGATGAAGTTATTTTGGATGGTGGGCTGTAAAGAATAGTGAAAAAGTAGTAGGATCAACAGATAAATTGGCAATCCTTGTTAACCCAAAGATTTGTTGGAGTTAAGTTGCTTAAAAGAAATGAGCAAAAACATCAGGAAGTGGTGATCAAAGGGTGGGATGCTAGAAATCAGGATTTGGGGAGCTCATACTATTATTAGTAAGGGAAAAGACTAAGCTGTGACCAAGGGACTGTGTGGCCAAAATGAAGTAAAAGATGCAGTGTATTAAGAAGGAGGGTAAGGCACTGAAAGGCCAGGGTATTAGATTTTGTTCACCTTAATGTTGAAATCACCAAGAATGAAAACAATAATAGGTGAGGGGAGGACCTGCCACAGTTGGGGAGGGCCAAGGAGGGCAAAACAATGCTAAATCTTCAGTGAATGAAAATGGGAACCCCAGGAGCAGCACAGTTTGTAACTGGCGGGGGATGGTATGTTTCAAAGAGCAGGTAAAAACAAAATGCTGGAAACTGCAAAGGTGGAGAAAGTGGGAAGTACTCCACCCCAAGGCTCTACAGAGAGAGAAAACCAGCGCTCACTGGAGAGCACAGCAGGGGGTCAGTGTCTTACAGAGAGCTGGCTTCAGCTAGAACAGGAGAATGGAGAGATCAGAGAAGAGCGAGAACATACGCAGGTCTGCGATGACAAAGAGCGCTAAGGGAAGGATTGAAGGGATTGAGAAGGGTGAAAGCCTGGGGTGTGTTAAAAGATAAACTGAGGCATATAAAAAGTTTTCAGAGTTTATTGGAGCAAAAATCGATTTGAATTGAGCAGTGCCAAACCGGAAGTGGTTAGGAGTGCTCCGCAGACTTTAATAGCTAGGGGAAAGATGTCATAAGGAAGATGCAGAAGCAAAGCAAGGAAATTACTTGACTGGCTATAGCTTAAGCCTTTATTTGCCTTATTTGGAAAAATCCTAGCTGGCTGTTTGTGATTGATTTGTTAGCCTTGGGGTATTTTAGGCATAGTTTTTGGTTTGCTTACATAGGCTGTTAAGGCAATAGAACCACCTCAGTCTAATAGTCTCCTTGTTTATCTAGACCAGGGGTGTGTCCAAACGGCGGCCCACAGGCCAACTGCGGCCCATAATCCATTGTTAATTGGCCCGCATCAAACTCCAAAAATATATTTAGTTTACTTAAATAAACCAGGTGAGGCAATACGTACTTCACCTCGAGTGAGTGGCCCGGCTGTGTGTGTATTTTACTGCATATGGCCCTCGGTAAAAAACGTTGAAAAAAGTTTGGACACCCCTGATCCAGACAGATGGTTCAGTTAATGTACAGAGCCTTATGGGATGAGAGTCTTGGTATATCAAGAAATGCCCAGGAAGGCTTAGAAGTTTTGTGGAGAATGAGAAACAGGAACACTCAACATAACTGATGGTCCCTTATGGTGAGCTGAGTAAATCTTTCTTGGGGTTGATCTCTCAGGAAGACAGAAGAGAAGGGACTATGACAAGAGATGAAACGGTGTCGTGCAGGGGACCCTGCTCACTGCACCATATGTCACGCGGAGCGGCCTGTGGGGTCTCTGCTCCCGCTCCCCACATAAGAACGCAGAATATGGTGAGGCCAAAAAGGAACACCCATGGAGCCATAGATAGGGGAGTCACACCACTATATTCTCACTGGTGGCTGGGTTGGAGACACAGGAAGCAGGAGCCACATGATCCACAACCTGCTGTCCACTTCTCTGCAATCCGCAACACGCCATGCTAACTGCAGTCCGCGCTTGGCAGGATGCCACTATCTTCTTGCTAGCCCCCATTTTCACTAGCGCAGCCACAGCAGTTTATTAGTGGCCAATGGCTCACTGGTTACAGCTAATGGCCTACTAGCCACAGCTGATGGCCATCCAATCACAGTTGATGGCCACTTACTACCTGAGCCAGCACCTTTCTATGTGAGGCCGAGAGCCTGGAAACTGCTCTCCTGGCTCTGTCCCCACAAAGGGTGAGTAGAAAAAAAAGCGTGTGGGGGAGGACAGAGCCCCAGAGAGCAGTTTCCAGGCTCTCGGCCTCACGTGGAAAGGTGCTGGGTGGCATCAGCTGTTACCAGTTAGCCATTAGCCACTAATATAACTGCCGTGGCTACGCTAGGGGGTTGGTTGGTTGGTTGGGAGGGAGAAAAGAGAACCGCGCATTGCAGCTAGCAAGTGGGGTTGGTTGGTTGACAGAGATGGATGGCAGATTGCGGATCATGTCGATCCTGCTTCCTGTGGCCAGGAACCCAGTCGCCAGTGAGGATATAGCGGTATGAACCCCCCATCCATGGCTCTGTTGGTGTTCGTTTTTGGCCTCACCATATCCTGCGTTCTGGTGCGGGGAGCGGGACCAGAGACCCCGCATAACAGTGTGGCGCTCTGTTTATCAGTGCTATGAATAGGTTAAGGTCTGGGTGAAGGTGATGAGGAAACCCTTCCAAAGGGAAGGGACCTACATGATGTAAGGGCAAAGCATCTTTATCTTCCCCATTACAAGAAAAATTAAAACTCAAGATCAAGACTCAATGCAAACAAATTGAAAAACATATGTCTGGTTCAGGAAACTTGTTTCAGGTGCCTAATTTCTTAACCTTCTCACAACAGGCAGAGGAAAACTAAAAGCCCCACTTCCCAGGCAGCTAATGGCTTTTTTTTTTTTTTATTCCACACTTTTCTAGTAATTTTATTTATTCTTTGGGTTAAAAAAAGAGAAATAGAAAAAGTTCTACAACAATGCCCAGGCCTGCTTCAAGGGGAAACAGAATCTCTGACTGTTAGCAGAGGAGGTGCATGTGTGTCCAATTCTTTTCTGACGCCTCATGGCAGACACATGAGTGATTTATTGCTTCTAACTTCTCTTAGTTTGTAATAAAGTTTTCAGCAGCTCTTTTTAGCTGCTGCAACCTCTGCCCCTACACACACATACACACACACACACACACACACACACACACACACACTTCACTTTGTTCTTTTTTCATATAATGTCAACTCATAAAGCTTTCATCAAGTCAACCAGGTGGAAAAATCCCCTTGCTGAAAGAAGTGTTCATTCAGGGTGGTGGAGGCAAGCCATTGGGCAGGAGAGGGGTGTGGTGGACAAGGTGGGGAAGAGAAGAAAGTGTGCTGAAGGAAAATGTTTTATTCGTGGGGAAGTGAGTGTAAGCTTTCCAGGGGTGTGCCCTCTTGATGAAAGGTCTCCTCTCCTTACATACCTCGTCTGCCAACATCCACAGAAGCTGACAAATCTGTCATTACAAGAATAGGAGATAGAATTCATAATATACATATTCAAAGAAGTAGAGCTTTGGGCCTAATACCCAAGGATGATGAGGAGGCTTAAGCAAAAGTCAAGTATCCTCCCTGGGTTAAAGCCCAGCATCTTGTGAGAAGGTTGGTTTCTGCTCTATTCCTCCCATGATCCCACTCACCTCTGATTTCCATTCCCAGTTCTGCTACATCCTGCCACGGTCATCCCAATCACAGCACCCCATTCTGCTCCTTAGAGCATTCTCAGCCCACTCACTTAACATTAGCTATTATGTACCCCAGAACCATGTGGGACAGAAAAGGCTGCTAGAATATGTATTTGGAGAAGGACAGACCCAGAGAAATCAAGAATACAAGGAATGGTAGAGTAAGAAGATTTGTGATGTCTCTTATTTCTCAAGTATTAGCATCACTACCTAGGAGTTTAAGATTTGGGGAAAGATTGAGCATGGCCAGAGCCCACATTTCCTAGGTTTCCTCACAAAAAGTTCATTTGACAGCACTCCCTAAACTCCTAGGATCTGCACGAAAGCCCCATGATAAACAGGATTTTGAAGGATCCTGTGAAACACGTGGATATTAACCTCATCCTTCCAGAATTAAAATAGAAAAGACTAGTCTCTGAATTATTTTTTCCCTCACTAACTCATGATACTTGATGAGAGTATAGAATACCTACTGCTGTGTGCTGTGTAGCAAATTAACTTTGTCCCAGAGCCATGTTGTAAACTGGAGAATAAGAAGCAGCAAAGTAGAAATATGAAAATACCAATAAAGACACCACTGCATTAATGTACTTAGTAACTATGTCCTTTCTCCCCTCTCTTCAACTTCAATACCAAAAATTTGGATTTCCAAAATACAGTGCATAGTTCTAGTCAAATACTGTTACTACTTTCATTAGTATTTTCTCTTTTCCTTTGATTTTCAGCATTTTGAATATAACATATGCTTATTTTTTCTTATTTTGTTTTGCAGTTCAGCGAGCTTCATGATCTGTAAAGTTGTGTCTTTCACCAAATTGGGTGAGTTTTTGACCATTATGTGTTCAAAAAAAATTTTTTTCTACTCCATTCTCTCCTCTTCTAGCACCTCATTTTTGTTATAGACTTTTTCAATATTGGTATTAGTTCACACATCACTAATGTTCTGGGTTATTTTTTTTTCTTCTGCAGATAGGATATTTTCTATTATTCTATCTTCAGGTTCACTAATACCTTTGTTATCTCCAGTTTGTTGTTAAGTCTCTTCACTGTATTTTTTAAGTAAACTTTTTTATTTTAGAATAGTTTTGTATTTACATAAGATGTGCGATTTCACCTCTGTATGAAGATCCTTAGCCAGTTTTCCTCATTTTTAACATCTTATAATACCATGGTACGTTTGTCAAAATTAAGAACTGACATTGGTATTTTATTATTAACTATGTTCCAGACTTTATTTGGATATTAGCAGATTTTCCATTAGTGTCCTCTTTATGTTCCAGATCCAGTCTAGGGTATTGCATTGCATTTAGTTGTCATATTTCCCCAGTCTCTTCTGGCCTATGACCCTTTGTCAGTCTCTCTTTGTTTTCAATGACCTTGAAGATCTTGACAAATATTGGTCAGGTATCTCCCGGAATTTCCCAACCTTGGTTTGTCTGATGTTTCTCTCATGTTTAGAATGGTCTGAACTGTTTTTACTCACAATACTTCTTCCACCAAGTATGTGGGGGTTTTCCCCACACACACCAACCATTTCTGACACTAACTACCTAGAGTTAGCATCAGACTTCACAGGTTAAGGGCTCAATACCACAATACTGCCCCACTTCTGAAGTCAGTCACAAGTAACAGGTCCCCATACTGTCTGACTTTGCTACAAAATTAAGGGTTCCCCTGACTTCCCCTCAGGTTCAATACTGGCTAGAACTATTCACAAAACTTAGCAAAGCACCATACTTACCGTTACCAGCTTATTACAAAGAATATCTGAACATTCAGATGAAGAGGTACGAAGGGCAGGATCCAAAAGTGCCCTGAGCACAGGAGCTTCTGTCCCTATAGATTAAGGCACTTAACCCCTCGGGCATGTGGATGAGTTTACCAACCTCGAAGCTCTCTGAACCCCATTTTGTTAGTGGTTTTCATGGGCGTGTCATTACATAGGCACAATTGATTAAATCATTGTCCATTGGTGATGAACTCAACCTCCAGCTGCTCTCCTTTCCCCAGAGGTCAAGTGATAGAGCTGAAGGTCCCAAACCACTAATGATGTCTTGGTATATTTGGTGACCAGCCCTCATCCTGAAGCTATTTAGGATTCCCCAGCCACCAATCATCTTATTAGCATAGAGATGACACTCTGTTCACTCTGGAGATACTTAGGGTTTTAGGACCTGAGTGCCAGGAACCAGGGATAAACACCACATATATATTTATTGTAACTGGGCTTGTAGGTTTTTGGAAAGAATATAACAGAGGTAAAATGGCCTACTTGTCACATAATACTAAGGGGCTCATGATTGTTCGTATGACATCACTAGTGATACTAACATCCATCACTTAGTTAATGCCATGTTTGCCAGGTTCCTCACTATAAGTTTACTATGTTTCCCTTTTTCTACTTGCTTCTTTGAAAGTGAGTCTCTAAGTCTACCCACCGCTGGACATGATTAGGATTAAGTTAAACTCTCGAAGGGGAGCTTGTCTACATATATTATTTAGAATGCGCCTATAAAGATTTCCTCTTCTCCCCATGATTTATTTATTCAGTCATTCATTTATATCAGTATGGACTTATAGGTATTTATTTTGTATTTCAGGTTACAATTCAGCACTGCTTTATTTACTTTATTGCTCATATTGTTCCTGCTTTGGTCATTAGGAGCGCTTTTAGTTGGCTCCTGCACCCCTTTGCTTATATATATATCTGAATCCTTTTGTTTTTTGTGCACTTCCTTACTTTCTGGTACTACAGGCACATCTTACATCCCTACCCTAGCCGTAGACTCTAGAATCAGACATTTTTCCAAGGAGGCTGTATTTCTTTCTTTTATTTTTATTTTTATTTCTATTATTATTATTTTAAATGATATTTAGAAACCAAAATCTGGGTGCTAGGTATCCCTATTGCTAATCAGTTGATTTTTTTAAATTTCAGATATTTATTTTGTAATTTAGAATTTATTAGGTTTTTTTTTTTTTTTAGTTTCTATTTCTCTGCTAATATTTCCTATTTGTTTATTACAGGCATGCCTTCCCTTACATCCCTGAGCATAGCTGCTTTAAAATCTTTTCTTGCTGGTTCCAAAATCGTGTCATGTTGCAGTTGATCTTTATTAATTGTGTTTTCTTTTGAATATGTGTCATGTTTTTTATCGTAACATGTTTAGTAAAATTTGGGATTGCATCCTGGACATTGTGAATGATATGTTGCAAAAATTGTGGGTGCTTTTGTATTCCTCCAAAGAGTCTTGGGGGTGTGTGTGTGTGTGTGTGTGTGTGTGTGTGTGTGTGTTTGTGTGTGTTAGCAGTCAGTTAACTTGACAGAACTCAAACTTTACACTGTTTCTCTGTACTCTGTAGTGGATAGCAGCTGATATCTCCATCCAGTTCTTTGAGACTTAGTTACTTGCTTGGAGTCTACCCTGAATGTGCATAGTTCAGAGATCAAGCAGCTATTTAAGCCATGTATGTACAGAATTTGGCCTTCTTGCTCTCCAGATAGTCTTTCTAAAGTATGCCTTCACTTTCTAGTTTCTCTGGTCACTCTTCTCATTTTTCAATCAACAAAACTGCAAATTTCTATCAGAGTTTTAGTCATTTCACATGAGGCCAAACTAAAGTCTACCCTAGCCAATAAGCCTTTAAAAATAGGACCAATGCCATTCCCTTCTGCCAAATGTATACCTCCAATTAAATTTCTGTTTTGAGTCATTCATAAGTATCTTTGGGTAGTTGTTTTTATATTCTGTCCAGAATTGACAGTTGTTATCTGTGGAATAGTTGACCCAATTTGTGCTGCTACTCGTTACTAGAAGCAAAACCTTGCTACTGCTTTTAAACAGTAGGAAAAATATCCACTGACTATACTATTTTCACATTTTGAGTTGTCCAGAAAACAATTTTAAAACCTTAAAAACAAAATTTCATATTATATGCATTTAATAAAACATGAGATTTCATCAAGAACTTATTTCTAATATCTATGAAATTCACTGAGAACATATTGCATTTATGACACTATAACTTTCCATCTGCCTTTAGGTAGGGTACAGTCCACTCAGAGAAATAAGACTTAAGCATAAGAGATATGCAGCATTATACAACAGCAAAAGTAAATACTGACCTAGTGATTTGATAATAAATACTGAGCAGGAAGAGGTCTTAATGGACTGAGCTAGTTCAGAAAGTCTTCTTGGACTAAAAATTTGAGCTGATCTTGAAGGAAGAGGAAGATTTAAATAAATGAATAAAGAAGAATTTTTAAAGAGGGGAATAAAGTGTGAATAAAAATCACAGTTTGATTTAGGGACAAAATAGACCAATTAGGCTAAATCAGAGGATTCAAGTAGAGAATCTATGAGATACAACTTTGGACCAGGTGTTAGAAGACCAGGACTTTAAAGCAAAGTTATTTGGATTTCATTCTGTTATGAGCGCTGGAACTAAATTCCATTATATAGGTTATGTGGTGAGCTCAGGACAAGATATAATAGAAATAACCTGTGATTCTACTTTTGGCTACATTCTGACATGACAACTGTAAAATATGGGGAGTAGCCCATCCCTCTTTGATTGAGGGTGATGTTTCTACCTGAAATGAGTAGACTTTCTTAATGTCAAGTATCTGTGAAAAAGCTGGGTTTTAGAAAGGAAACTCAAACCAGTCTGAAACTACCTAGAAAGGAAATTCCTTTCCCTGGGTCCTCATTCTCTTTAGTCTCTACTTTTATTTCTAGAGAGTAGGAGAAAAATGATCCCTCACATAAAGGACAAGTTGGAAATGAGGTAAGGAGGTACTAGGACTGTGAGCTCCATTAAGATCAAAGATTTACATATCCAGATGCTTCAACAACGAAGGCCTTACACAGTGTCTGGCAACTAGTGGACACAAGTATGGGCATATGTGTGCAGATGAATGAGCTAGACCATACAAGCTAATTGCACATTATTCTTTACACTTATTTTTCCCACTCCTCCCTTTTTTTTTGGTTGTTATTTAAAAATATTTTAGCCTGGAATTAGGCTTATGCATTAATTAAAAGTGACCAATGGTTCTGGGAATCGAAATTAATGGTAAATCCTCAAGGAGAAGGTAAATCTCTGGAGTCACAAATTTTGTCAAACATGGATCCTCTGGGTTTGCTTGCATTAAAAAAGCTGAAAAATTCCCCAATGGGTAATTCAAAATATATATTTTTTCTTTTTATATTTACACAACTCTATGAATGTGGTATCATCATTCACACATTAAAGATGAGAAGAATGAGATCTGGGGAGGTTAAACACCTCGCCCAAAGACACACAGCTAGGAGGTAGCAAAGCTAGCATTTAAAACCACATACCTCTCAATTAGACTATCAATTAGAATTAAAGACTTGGGAGCACAAGCTTGGCAAGGTGTCATGTCAATGAAGAAGTCTACAAATAAAGGGAAATTCACCCTAGAGAGGGGTGGTGGGAGGAATGGGCTAATTAAGCTAATGCAAGAGCTCCACAATGGAGCAGACTTGAGGTTAAGATGAGACTATATCATTAATGTGCTTCTTCTTCTTTTCCTCCTCCTCCTTCTCCTCCTTCTCCTCTCTTCCTCTTTCTTCTTCTTCTTCTTCCCCTTCTTTTTCTTCTTGACACAATCCACATAAACAAAGAGCAGAGTCTGGCTGAACAAATAAAATTTAGACCAAATTTTCTTGAATCATCTCAATTACCAGAGCTTACTGCCGGCAAAACTAAACCTGTAAAGAGATCTTCAATTGTCATAATGTGAAAATCACTATGTTCTCCCTCTTGGAAATTCTACATACCTTATTATTCCTTTATCCCCTTCCCCACTACTTCAAATTAAAATGAAGTTAAGGCTAAAACTCTGTTCAGAAAATCACTGAAGACTCAGAGTTCATCTCCACTTGATTTATCTCACTGAAATAGATCCATCAAGAAACTAGTTCTCTTTCATTTAATTAACTTATTCAACAAAACTTACTGAAGATTTATTATGTCTCAAGAAATTTTTTATAGGCATGCAAGGCATAAGACATAATCCTTACCCTCAAGTAGCTCATAGTACAATTATATGATCTAAAGAAAGTGACTTCACTGTCCTCAGGCTCAATTTGTTCACCTGTTAAACAGATAGAACAATTCTCACCTCTTTTTGAGAGGCTAAATATTTCCATAGGTGTCAAAGCAGCCTGTGCTGCTTTGCAGAATGAAAAGTAACCTATAAGAAAATTATTTTTACCTTTTAGACACTGCTTCATTTAACAGTCAATAAGCTAAACCTAAACTATGTGGATGAATTAGGCAATTTTCTGCCAAATGCTCTGAATTCCTATGAAATGACTAGCAGAGTAATATGAAGTCATCTCCTCTTTTAAGGATTGGGGATGTAAAAGTACAACAATAGGTATTGTTTTATAGATTCACTAAAGATAACATTATTTATGTTTAGGTTTTTCTGTAAGTAATGGGGACCCAGAAGAGAGTAAGTAAGGTGGAAGTTTCTCTCTCACATAAGAGAAGTTGGAGGTAGGTAAGTCCAAGACTCAACAGTAGTTCCAAAGTTGTCTGGATGGAATCAAATTTGATATAGTCTTTGCCCAGTTGGTCCAAGAGAGTTACCATAATTTCAGTCACTGCATTTATTTCCCAGTAGCAGGATGGACAAAAATAGTTGGGAAATCATACCCTCTTCCACACGACCCATTCATTTGTAGACCATTGGTCAAAACTGAGATACATGGCCGCACTTTGCTGCAAGGGAGGCTAGGAATTGTACTCTTCAGTCAGGGGACAATGTGTCTAGCTAAAAATCAAGTTTCTGTTGAGAGGGAAAGTTAGAACAAGTATTTGTAAGGCAACTAGCTATCTCCACCACAAGGAGCATAAGAAAGACTATTGATACATATTCATTGACATCTCCTTCTGACCTATTTCCTTTCCTGAGAGCTACCATCTGCTGCTGCTTAGGACAACTCTAATTCTAGCCAGTGGTTTTCAAACTTTAGCAGGTATCAGAGTCACCTGGAAGACTTATTAAAGCACAGATGGTTGAGACCTACCCCCAGCATTTCTTATTTAGTAGGTCTGAAGTGGGGGTAGATAATTTACTTATTAACAAGTTCCCAGGTAATGCTGATGCTACAGGTATGGGAACCATACTTGAGAATTACTGCTCTAAGCAAATGTACAAAACAGAAATAATAGGAAACGGGGGAAAGCAAGAGATTATGAGTATTAATGATGGAGTGGGCAATAGAGAGTAGAACTGGTAAATAATTATGACATCAAGCCGTGAAGATCGGCACACTATAAGTAAGCGCCTCTAACCCACCTACTAAACCTCAGCAGAGTTGTTCTAATGTTCCAGGACATTTTGGCACATAACGTAAACCAGAGATCAAGAGATCCTGGTTGTAACTGTGCCCTGACCTGTTCAACCTGCCTTTTCAGAATTAGTAGAGGCCATGCTTTATTGCTCCAAATTGCTGAAATCTGATTTCTTCCTTACTTCTGACACATCATCTACACCCCCATTGGAGGTGCTGCCTATCATCTGCCTGGGATATTTGACTCAAGTTTCCCCTGGGAGGGTAGAATGCTGACACTGAAATAGCCATAATCAGCTTCCCCTCTCCCATAGTCTCATGAAATCAGTTACCTGGGAGTTTGCACTTTCTTTGTCATCTCTCCAGGACCTCCCCGTCATGACCTCTTCCATGTGTGGAGCTGCCAGGGATGTCAAGTCATAAACTTCTAGCTACTGATCAAGAAGGACAACAACATTCTCTGGTTAGGTGGAGCATCTTACTTTATCTCCAGGGCCTAGTTTTTCTATTTATTTTACATATTTTCCCCCCAGAACGTAATTTTACTAATGGATACATGTGCGTAACTTTGATGAGAACTTATTTTGTATATGCCACCTGCATACTCCAGTCATTTGAGTAGATCCTCTCTCCTTCAGCCAATGTGAGCGCCTGAAGCACCCAGCATTGTGCCTGACATCTAGTCAATCTCTAAGTGTTGAATGGCTGACACTGAGCCTGCGGTTTTTCCACCCATAATTTGTCAACAGGGCTTTGAGAGTCTCTGTTGGCTCTCCTTTCAAAAGCTCCAGGCCTTACCTCTACCTGCGAGTACCACCGGTTGTGGTCTCATTCTCTTTGCCCCCTCTCTCATCTGAAAAAAAGATACTGTGTTTCCCCGAAAATAAGATCTAGCCAGACAATCAGCTCTAATGCATCTTTTGGAGCAAAAATTTATATAAGACCTGGTCTTATTTTACTGTAATATAAGACCTGGTATTTATAATTAATATAACATAACATGATAGGATATGATATGATACCTGGTCTTATATTAATTTTTGCTCCAAAAGACGCATTAGAGCTGATTGTCTGGCTAGGTCTTATTTTCAGGGAAACAGGGTAGTGCTCAAAACACAAACATCCTACTTTTGAAAGAGTGTCAGGCCCTAATGCAGGCCTTTGGCAGGGACAGATAGAGATAAAAGGGGCAGAATATAAATCCTAAAGATTTTCTGTGCAGCACAAATAGCAAGTGCCTCAATGCTACCAAAGGGACCCCAAACGCAGCAGCAGCAATCTCAAGAATTGATTCTGACCCATCGGGTCAGTGAGTTTTCAGTGAGAAGTTGGTTTACACTACTGTTCTGTGTGTGTGTATGTGTTGCAAATAGAGTATAGAATTAGATTCACCAGCTTCAGGCCCTCTCTGACTAATCTTGCTATGAATCGTCACCTCCCTCACAATGCTGGTATATTGAAGACTGCTAGGAAATGATTTACTGAGAGATTTTTGAGGGAGGTATGGAAAATCAAGAAAATATTCATACTCTAAAAACCTTGCTTCTTCCTTATTCTTCCCTGTTTCACTATTTGGCATTAGAAACTTAAACCTCAGCTGGAAAGCAAGAACAGATGAGGTTTTAAAGTTACCCGTACCTCAGCTGCCAGGCTGTCTATGGAAAATGAAATTGATCTGTTTTCAAGACTTGATTAGGTTTAGGAAGATAGTTCCCTGAGCTCTGTTCATCTACTCTAATCAGCTGCATTTTTTTCTTTTTTGGTTTCATTTAACTTTTCTTGCCACAGGGATAAAATGAGTGAGAACAATAAAAAGCAAAGGAGTGATGAAGGGATAGAAGGAATTAAAGGGCTCCTGAGTGAATAGGTAATTTGATTCACTGTTTACATTGTTGGTAGAGATATTTAAACAGTTGACCTACTGATGACCCTTTAAGGTAAGATTTCAGAGAAATTTTTAAAACCAAATAAACCTAAGAGAAATGAAGACTATTTTGTAAACACTAAACTAATCCAGGTGGTCAGACTAGGAAGGTGTTAGACAACGGTCATTATTGGGGAGGTATCTGAAAAGACAGTTTTTCTTTTTCCGTGTAAAAGCTAATTGTTGCAAACTACTGAAAATTTATGGCAACTTATTATGTGCAAAGAATTATGTTGGTCAATTAAAATATAGTTGGGGAGAAGATAGGGTATAGAGCACACAGAAAAATATTATATCTTTGTATGTCCAGGTATCAAATGGTACACACAACAACAATGTAAAATGTTGGAGTTGGAGAGATTACCACAGGATATGAGGTTCAAGAAAGATTTTACATAGTAGGTGAAACTCTATTAGGGTCTTGTGTGATATGTAAAACCCAGGTAGACAGAAGGGAGGTGGTTGTAATTCTAGGAAAACAAAAAGGCATGAGATTAGATAATGGAAGAGAGAAGGCATTAGCGTTTACTGTGTTAATAGCTGCTTAGCAAAGTAATGAGCAGAACCCTATGAAGAATTTTTGGGAAGGCTAGTAAGGTAAGCAAAGGTTTACAAACTCTCCTTCTTATATACTGCCCAAAAGAAACAAAAAAAAGCAAAGTAGAGGAAAATACTTCATTACTGCCAAACTGGGGGGAATGACCTTCACTTTATTCACTAAACCCTGAGAAATATGTGTCAGATATAATCTGGTCCAAATTGAAATGAGTCATCAAAGCCTGACAGCCCACCCCTACTTGCCAAGAAATCTATGCAGTGTTGTAGAAGATGAATACATTCTATATACATTTTTTAAAGACTCTAATCCCCAATTTACTAAAAATAAGGATTGCGTATATGAACTGGCCATAGGGGGGGAAAGAAAAAGAAAGCAAACACCTTATTCTGATATTATTTTCTGACTGAAGTTAAATATACCCTGTAAACCCTGTTGCAGGCTGACCCTGCAACAAAGACAAACCCTTCCTGATATGGAGAAACATGGTTTGAAGCAGAAACAGCCCTGGTACAGTTGTGTCTATTACTATAGAGAGACGGCATTTGCACACCAATTTCTTTGGTTGCCCATGGCTTGAGCTCCTCACCCACCCATTGACTATAGAACAACTGAATTTTATTTAAATCCATTATCCAGGCCTTCAGAAAAATTTAAAGGGAGGATTAAAATGGTGTACAAGTAAACTGAAAATAGAAACAAGAAAAGCTCATTTCAGTTGGGTAAATAGAACGCCTAGGAAGTTTCTCTCATTAACAATGATGAACAAGAAAACAATCAAACAAACGCAAGACCCATGTAAAAATCCTGCAATGATAAACGTATACCTCCAAAATGAAAATGAATATAAATAATAAATTTTAGATGAAATTCATCCTCTAGAATAAGATTTAATAAGAAAATATAAGAAAAATTTAGACTGCATCATACTCTCAAGAAAATTAAAGAAAATAGACTCAATAAACAAATTGAAAGAGGGGGATAATTAGTACACTGAGTGTTTTAAAGAGAGAGTTGCTAGAAATAATAAAACAAGTTGATATGATAATGTCACTGCATTTAAATGACATAAGATCCAGCAAAGAACAATAGGATCAGAGATATGGAGAGTAGGCTTGGAAATAAAAACTAAACCATAGAGAAAAATCAAAAAACACTAACGCATCAATATTTATGGAGAATTAGCATAAAACAAGCATACAGGTTATAAGTGAGAATGAAGAATAAAACAGAACAAATGGGGCAGAAACAGCATTCAAAGACATAACAGAAAAAAAATTCCTAAATTTAATGATGATGTTGATGTACAGACTTAAAGAATTTGCCAAAATTCATCAAAATTATCAATAAACTTCAAGCCATATCCTAACAAATCTTCTGAATTTCAAAAATAAAGAAAAAAATTGCTATAGGCAGCCAGCCAAAAGTAACTTATAATGGAAAAAAATCAGACTGACTTCAAAGCAACAGAAAGACCAACTCAAAGTTTGATGCATAGCATTCCCTTAAAAACCTACTTAGGGTAGACTCTAACCAACTAAGAAATTAATCAAAATAAAGAGGTCACAAGTAAAGAATATTTTGGAAAAGCCAATGTTGAACATTGATTGTATATAAACACAGAGTTTGGCTCAAGAAATTTTGCTAATTATGTTGAAGGAGAAGATTGTATCTAATTCTTCAAGGACAAGTTATGTAATACAGAGAATAATAACTGAAATATAACTTAATAATTTAATGAAATAATAATAATTCTACTGAGAGAGCCGTACAGGGATACAACAACAAAACCCAGATATAAAAGTCCAAATGACCTGATTTCTCTATCTTTAATAGGGAAAAAAAAAATCAATGTTACTATTTTCTAATTTTTAGTAGTAAGTTTTGGGACATTAGTTAAATACATCAAGTATTCACAATCACAAGAAACAGTGATTGTGTACAGTTCTCAAAAAACTGACCCACAAGGAGCATAAATATACACAAATAAGCTCATATCATAAACTCAACAGGGAAATTATTTTAAAATAAAAATATATACAAATAAGCTCCTATCATAAACTCAACAGGGAAATTATTTTAAAATAAAAGTAAATAAATAATAAAATATAAAAAGCATTAAAAGCATAAACATAAGATAACAGAATAATATCAAATATATGTTTTGTAAATATAACTATAAATTGATACTTTACCTATTCAAAATTGGGGTTAAAAAAAAAAGACATAACTTTAGCCTACAAAAAACATACCTATAAAGCAGATATTCATTAAGACTGAAACTAAAATGGTGTGCTAATACAAAGCAGACAAATGAAAAATAAAATAAAATCATGTACAACTAAACCAGAAGGAACCAGGTTTCTAAAACTATGTCTTACAAAGTTGAATTCAAACTTAAAGGATTAAATAGGACAAAGAAAGTCCTATTTTAATGATGAAGACATAATACTCAATGAATGTGTATTTAACCTCTACCTATATGTGTCAAGTAGAATAAAATTAAACTATATAAAATAAAAATCTGTTTAAAATGTAATAAAAATTTTACTGAAATACTAGGAGTAAGAAACTTAAACACAGTTCAAATCAAATATGAAAAGATTTTAATGTTTTAAGTAGAATATACCTGTTCTGAATAATATAATCAATAAAGTTATAATGCACATTACTTCATTTCAGATTCTATATATTAAACTCCATAACTAATAAATAAAGGTATATCTACTTTTTATGTGCAAATGATACATTTTTTAAAAAGTTGATCATATAAGATGTGAATAAAATTTAAATAAATTCCAAAGATAACTCAACACCTTTTTTGACCATACTGCACCAAAATGAGGAATAAATAACAGAAGTACAAATAATTTACAAACTGAAATATTTTAAACTCTAATGAAAACCTCAGGTCAAAGAGAATGTCAAAACCATAATTAAAACATTACATAACAATAAACTTATTGAATGCAAACAAAATTGTGCTCAGAATGATGCATAGCTTTAAACAACATCATTACTTAACAAAAACTGGTATAAAATTTTGGTTTAAATTCAGAAAGTTGGAATAATAAGTAAACAAATCTAAGGAAAACATATTAAATAAATTCACATGGATAAAACCAAAACTCAATGAACTAGGGTTTTGTAAACTCTAAACAGCAAAACAGGTAAATCCACTAACTTGTCTAGGAAGAAATGAAAAAGAAAATACAAATATACAATAGTGGAAGAGAGAAAGGGGGTATATTCACAGATTTAATGGAAATTAGGAAATTATTTTAAAAGTCCTTCATTTGATACTACACTAGTAAAATTTAAAAATGGAGGAAAATAAAAATGTTATTGAAAAATATAAAGTATACAAATTAGCTCAAAAAAAAGCATGAACATTTAAATTGATTAATAACCTCTGGGGGTGAGTGGAAACAAGAATACTGCAAAAACAAAAATACATCCACCCCCCCAAAAATAAAGACAGAGCTCAGGTGATTCAAAATGTAATTCACAGGACTCAGTAGTTTTTGAATGAAATACCAAATTCTGAAAAAATGAGGATTCTTTCTAATGTTTTCCTGAGGCTGTAGCCCTGGGAATAGCCTGAACTCGTGGCCAGCTAAATCAGAAATAAATTTTAAAACCTTATTTTTCTAGGCAGCGTCAGGAGCCAGGAGAAGGTGGACAGTTAAATAAAACATCAGTTCACACCTATTAAAAGCAGTAGAGGCAAGGTTCCGTGCCAAATTGGCTTGAAGAAATAGTGTGGCAGGTATGCTTTTAATGAAGATCATTTCTCCACCTTCCTGTTTTAATTTGATTTCCCTGGCAGAGTTGTGTTTCTTTGGCTTAGAGGAAATCTGCTTAACTACCACCATCTCAACTGGGAGCCAGACAGAACTGGATTCCTTCACCATTTTTGCAGTTTGGCTTTTGACTTCCACAGGGATAACAGCCTTACCTCCTCCAAAGCCCTGGAGAGGGTCCAGCAGGAAAGGAGAGGCTGCTCCGTTTGGCTGGGACAGGCCATACAATGTCAGTGGCAGAGGCTGTACCACTTTAAGCTAAATTATGAACTATATCCTCTTCCCAGATTCATAGCAGCTACATAGACTCTCTTTGTAAACTGCTCCAAACTGCAAAGTGCCCCCTTGAGCGGGGAGCACGGCTAAGGCCTAAAGCCTCTGTTTAGTTTTAGAGCAGGCTGGGACTGCATTCTTAGTTAGCCTCTAGGGCTCTCCATATATAACCACACTTTCCTTATAGATTACATAAAAATTTCATGGCCATTTCATTGTTTTCCAAATAGGTTCAAAATTATATCAGCCTGCAGAATGTCCCACAAGGCCTTAATCCAGGCAGACAAGTGTTTGCTGAACATGTCTGTATTTGTTTTCTATTGCTGCTATAGCAAATTGCCACAAACTTAATGGCTTAAAACAATGCACATTTTTTATCTTACACTTCAGGAGGTCAGAAGTACAAAATGAGTCCTATGGTTAAAATTAAGATGTCAGCAGAACCTCTTTCTGGAGATTTTAGAAAATCCGTTTCCTTGCCTTTTTTTAGTTCTAGAGCCCACCTGTATGCCTTGGCTCATGGTCCTTTCCTTCATTTTTAAAGTTCATAACTCTAACCTCTAGTCCTAAGTTCCATTGTTACATCTTCTCTCCTGACTTTACCCTCTTGCCTCTTTCTAAGAAAGACCCTTGTGATTACATTGGGCCCAAAAGGATAAATGAGGATAATCTCACTATCTCAAGGTCTTTAACATAATCACACCCACAAAGACCCTTTAGCCATGTAAGGTACCATAGCCACAGGTTCCAGGGACTAGGACCTAGTTGGGGGCTACTTTTCTGTCTATTACAATGTCTTCAATAGATAGCTCACCCTGGCCAATATAATTCAACCAGGCAAGAGCTGCCACAAAGTTGTATATAATTAAGATCCAATGAACAAGAGGTGTAACCAATGCTAAGATGTCAAGGGAAAGAGGACATCTTGTTTGAGAGTGGTCAGATGAGCCATCATGAAAAGAAGGCCAGAGAATTGAACTGGATCTTGAAGGATAAAGGAAAGGTTTGCTTCCCTGGGTTCTAGAGGGAACCCTGATGGGCAGTAGTCAGTTAAGGATATGAATGAAATGCCAGCACTTTCACCACACTCCTTGCAGAGGCACCTCCAGACATACAAACACCAAATAAATGCTCTTGAGAGAGAAAGAAGAGTTTCTCTTTGGAGCCACCCCTTTCACACCCATCTATACTCTCCTTCAACCCCCAAAGAAATTGGTTGTTATCCCTCAGAATACACTGGAGGTAACTGGGTCAGTGTTATGCCCCAATGGGCTCTCTATTCCTCTTGGAAGAAGCCATGTCAATTTCTCTATTGAACAGGAAGGGCATGTGTCCTAATTTCCTCAGTTGGAACTCAAAATCCCTTTCTCACTGAAACAATGTTTAGAATGCATGTAAGACATAGTTGGAAAGAATTTCAGAAAGCATCTAGTCCAACCTTCCTCAAAAAGCAAGCTGGTAGTACAAGGCTAAATTACTCCATCTACACTAAGGTATGTGAAATCTCTGTCTGCCCTTGCTTTCCTGGATTTTAAAAAAGTATATATTTTTTTAATTCAAAGTCTTATGAACTCTACCATTCATTCAACAAATATCTATTGAGCCAGGCACACTCTTATTCACAAATCTAAGTGGACATGGCCAGGAAGAACATTGTTCCTGCCACTAATAAATGCAGGCAGACTGAACGGATCCCTAAGCTGGTCCCAACACAGTCTCACTGATGTGCAATTACACTAGTCCTCCTAATTTCTAATTGAGATTGTCAATTCCCTCCTGGGTCATCATCAGACACATTAATTCTATATCCCACAAAATCCTCTGTCTCCAGATTTGTCTACCAATGCCTACATACATTCACTCTTCAATCCCAGCTCACCCCCTCTAAGGTTTTTGTACCTATTCTTAGAGTTCAGAATGTGAGTGGAAAAAGAAGAACAATGTACACCTGTACCACAGCCTTCGTCCTTTCGAGCACTAGCTGCTGTAAGACCAGGGATGATGCTACTGGGCTAGACTCTGTATGTACGGAAGAGAAAAAGTCATGCTTAGAGCATGCTTTCGTGATCTCACAAAGTTCATAGTATAGCTCAAGAGATACAAAAAAGCAAATAATCATCCAAATGAACGCAGTGATTCCATATTTTCATAAGCATTATGAACTATGTACAATGACTCATATTTCATTTGAGTTCTCTTTCTTTTCATCCTCTAAATTTGAAGAATAGATATCCACTCTATTAAGGCCCTTTGATTATACTTTAGAACTTTCTGTGATGATGGAAATGTTCCATATCTGTACTGTCAAATACTGTGGCCACTAGCCACATGTAGCTGTTAAACACTTAAAATGGGATTAGTGTAACTGACGAAATGAATTTTATATTTTATTTCATTTTAATTAACTTAAATGTAAATGTAAATAGTTACATATGGCAAATGGCCAGTGTATTGAAAAGCACAGTTCTAGATATTCAAGCTGTGTAAGAACAGCAGCCATGATTTATTCATCCTTCTATTCCCAGTGCTATCACGATGCCTGATACAGATTTTGCACTAAATAAATATTTCCTATTTGATTGAATGAAGAGAGGAAAGAAGGAATAATTAAATGATCCTACTGTGCTAGCATGGAAAAGGACAACAATTCCTCACTTGAATTATGTCTCTACCTCTTACTAGTTGTATGAATTTTGGCAGGCTATAGTTTTAAAATGACATAATAATATTTAATAATAATTGCTAACATACATTATATGCTGAGTGTGTGAAATCCTTTATAAACATTAGTTTGTTTGATGCATGCAACAAGTCCATTTTTCAGTTGAGAAAACTGAGACTATTGAGGGGTTAAGTCAGTGATTTCAAACTGAAGGTCATGATGCATTACTAGGTATAAAACCAATTAAGTTGATTCCACCAATCTAAGTGTGTACAACATACATACATGCACATGCATATACACATACATGTATTTATACTTTATATACACATATACATATGTGTATGTATTATATGGTATGTGTATATACGTGTGTATGCATATTCATCAGTGTTTGAAAGTCACTAGATTGAATAACTTTGTCAAGATTATTCAGCTAGCTAATGGTGATTTGGGAGTTTTACCCAAGCTATCTGACTCCAAGTCTAAAACTTTAACGGGTATACTCTACAGCTTTCTCTGGTTTTGTACGAAATGTGTTTAAATTTTAAACAACTAATTTACACATAAATCCTAAGATCTTCTCCCATCCACTAGGTATGGAAAATGCATGTTTATGTGTGTGTGTGCCTGTGTGTGTGTGTGTGTGTGTGTGCACATACACACATACACTCACTTTGAATAATGCCTACTGTCTTTTAAATTTAGTCCATTTTCTGTGGCTATGGACCAAGGAAAATTGATTTGAATTTAAATGTCTCTGAATCAACCTAAGGGATTCCACTGTAACAGAGATAGCTAGGGCTCACCAATATATGTATTTCTCCCTTTCATACTGAGTACACCGCGGGGCTACATTTCCTATTTGCCTGAGTGTTGGGTGAGGCCACATAGTTGAGTTCTGGCCAGTGGGGTATAAGTAGAAGTGAACTATACCACTTCTAGGACTGGCCTCTAAAACCTCCCACATAGTCCTCTAGATTCCCCTTTTGCTCATCAACAGGCTGGATGCATAGAATGAAGAAGGAGAGTCTGAAGCTTAAGTGGATGGCAGAGCCACAGGATGGAAGGAGCCTTAGCCCTGAATGAGTCGAAGGAGCTCAGCCCCCTGCCCTCTCCCCTACCCTGCTTTGGACTGTAACATGAGTGAGGAATAGTCCTTTGTTGTATTATGCAAGTTGCGATTTGTTGTTTGTTACAGCAGTTATCCCATCCTGACTAACATATCACTTGAGTTGATGAGATGCACAAAATAAACCAAATCTGAGATGTGTCCTTCTGCTCCCATCCCATCACCCCTGTCACACAGAGTAAAGGAGGAGTTTGGGACGAACCATGAGCTCCTAAAGTCAGGTTGGTGAGAGGTCTACATCCAGTCGTTGGCCATCAGAAGAGGACAATGGGCATCTGGTCTTCTTAATAACATGACCTTCAATTTGTATAGTGCTTTGAAATTTCACAAAGTACATTCTCAAATTCATGATTTCTCAATACGTGATTTCATGTGATTAAACTGAACAGGGACAAGAATCCCTATTTTACTAATGAGGAAGCTGAGGTTCAAATACTATAGTAATATTTACCTGCAACTTCACGCACACATTAAGAGTAAGGATGTGATTCAGACTCTAAATCCAGTGACTTACTGGAGAGAAGTTGGAGTAAGAGGCAGCAGCGTCCCAAAGCCAAGGTTGAGGTGGGTCTATTTTGATCTTGCTTTATATGCTCAAGCTCCTATCTGCTTGCTGAAAGGAAGGCACACATTATATGTGATGTTTTAAGCTTTCCAAAGTATTCTTACGACTATCATCTCATTTGAGCTTCACAATAACCCTGTGAGGCAAGCGAGGCTGACACTACTAACCCCATTTTACAGATGAGTCACGTGAAGTCCAGAAAGATAAAGTAGTAACTTTCCCAGATACATAACTGGTTATGAGAGAATTAAAATTAGAATCCAGGTCTTGTGATTACCAGGTTGAAATTATTGTTGCTGGATTATGCTTCTTCTTGATCCCTGATCTAAAAGAACTTCTACCTAAAATGATCATTCTCCGTCATCCAGGTTTTTGTTTTCTAGGACTCAATAGCTCTGCATGAACTGGGCATTTTTCTCACATTTTTTTCTAATGCATTTTAGTTCAGGGGAAAGCAATGGTTTTAAGGAAGATGGAAATGTTCCTTAATTTGCTATTTGCTTTTTTTTCGTAGTCTTTCTTGATGTTCCTCACCCAGATCAAGGAACATTTCTGTTTAGTCCTGCTGTATTTGGTATTGCCTGGATGGGCTTGCTGTGAGAAGATGTCACTGCTCTGGAAAGGCAAAGGATGGGATGGATCAGAGAAGAGGAGATAGATACAGTACATCCCAGCCTCTAGGGGAAGGGACTACAGGCTCCGATTGTCCATCTTGGAATGTCCAGCTTACTGACAAGAAATTTAAAAAATAAAAATAAATAAAAATAAGAGAGCTAGGGTAGCCATCCCTGTCAAGCACACATGTACTTCATTGTGCCTGCGATCGGAGGGGATAGAAGATAATTCCTGGGACAGAAGATCATAAATCATTTCAGTGATGTGTCTCAAGAAGGAACAGACCTGCCACACTACGAGGCTTGATGGCAGGAAGTAGAAATAATACAAGAAGCGGAGACAGTGTAGTGGGCTGAGTGGTGGCCTCCACAACATCAGAAACAGCGAATATTCCCTTACATGGCAAAAGATGTGATTATGTTAAAGATCTTGAGAGGAGAAACATTACTTGGTTTCTTTTGAGGGGATATATCTTTCTAGGTAAGAAGCAGAGGAAGTTTTGAGACAGACGCACAAAGAGAAGAGACGTGCCAAGACGGAGAAGACAGAGATGCAGCACAAGCCGAGGAATGCTAACAGCTACCAGGTTGAAAGAGGCAAGGGACGGCTTCTCCCCTAGAGCCTCCAGAGAGAGTGCACCCCTGCTGACACTTTGATTTCAGACTTTTGAGCTCCAGAACAGTGAGAGCATAAATTTCTGGTGTTTTAAGCCATCAAGGTTATAGTAATTTGTAAGGCATCTCTAGGAAATTCATGTGGATGGATTATATTATCATGTGAGTCAAGTACAGGAAGTCTGCAGAGAAGCTATTCCTGGCGGATCAAACCCTGGACTAGGTGCAGAATGTGTAGGGAACAAGAGCCTCGTTCCATGCAAGACCAAAAGGATATCAGACATAAGTTAATTGGCTCAGAAAATAACTGCAAATTGAGTTCTACTGTGAAACTACAATGGAAAGCAGAGTATGAGAACTAAAATTCTAGGTTAGTTTGGAGGCTGAGTTAACAGACCAGTGAGTAATTTATTATAAACGTAACATGATTATGACCTTTATACCCCCAAAGACACGCCCACTTTGATACCCTCTTCTGCAGTCAGCGGAAAAACCCAGGAAGTCAGATTAACAGGAAAGAATTTTGAAATGTAATTCATAGTGTGTGTGTGTGTGTGTGTGTGTGTGTGTGAGTATGAGTGTGTGTGTGTGTGAAGGGGGTGACCAAGGCCGTATATGAAACAGAGAGACCATTAACCTCTTCATGGTCTATGGGGCGGAAGTGTAGAGCGGTATTTACCAAATGGACAACGCAGACGGAGAAACCATAAGGTTGATCCTTACAACTTCTCTCTTCAGAAAACAACATAAAAAGGGCAGGTACACAGATTACCTAAAAACTAAAGTATTTTTTAAACCCCATCACATTTTCCCATGCCTTTGGGGAGGTATAGTGAAAAGGGAACAAGCATTTTAATCAAATTAAGTCCCATCTCCAGCACTTAGCTATGTGTCTTTAAGCAAGTGACTTACTCTCTCTGAGCCCCACTTTCCTCTTCAATAAGAAGGACCAGTGTCTACTTCACACACGTTTTAGAACTGAATAAATGACGTATGTAATTCATTTAATATATACACGCAGTCAACATTAGATCTCCTTTAATGCAACGTTGGCCTCACCGTCCCACGGAACCAGACTGGTATGTGAGATGGCCTTCTTTTAACAGGGAGCTCAGAATTGACCGGGCTCTTCTTAATCAGCAGCAATTACTTCTTTCAAACCTTTTTCTCTTGATGCATTTGCTTCCTAAACCAGACCTCATGGAACATATTTTCTTCCTGACAGAAAACTTCAGATTTAAAAGTGGATTTTCCATCCTTTCATATGATATCTTCATTAGTTTTATATTTGCAGAGATCCCACTAATTATTTATAGACATGAATTTTTTTTAAATCTCAAAGGGTTGCCACAGAGCAGTGAAAACCAGGGACAATCAGCAAATCAGGGGCAGAAAAAGTGAGACCTCAGAGCCCAGAATTCACTCTGTGGCAGCCCCAGGCCCCTCCCTCTAAGCTTTCTTTCTGCCAAGGGAACAGGCAAAGGCCTCAGACCTCAGCTCTCCACCAGAAAGAGAAAAACACAACAAAATCACCAACCTTTGCCTACTGTCCCTTTCCATTTCATTAGGTCAGTGAAAAGCAGAACCAGCAAAAAACAATTTTTTCTTTTCATTTTAATATTGTCAATTGTAATAAACTCAAGTAAGTTTTACTAGCAAACTGCTTTCTGTTTGTTCAGGGGAATTAAACTGTAGTCTTCAAATCCTGTCTTAACTAGATATTTGGTTTTGGAATAAAACTGCAGTCTCTCACTGCACTAATGAATTCTGCTGGATGCTAAAGATCTGGAGCTGATGCTGAGCTTGGTGGGCTATTTGATTCATTTATCTCTAGTGACTCACTTAATACAACATATAAACAAAAGGAGAAATGCCTTCTGAGGTGCTGGAAGCACTTAATAGCATCAGACAAAATAGTCATAGCAAGTTTGTTGACTCTTTCCACAACTTAAATAGTGGCCCAATTATCTTTGCATAAACATGCAGTTGAGACTGAAGCATTATGCAAACAGTGAGATGAATAAAACTTTATTAACTGGGGTTGAAATGGGGTGACTATGCACAGTTGAATATCAAATTAAAGCAGCCAAACCCCAAGAAAAGGGCTTCTTGTCTCCAAGGGGCTCCCTGGTTTCTTCCCAGGAGCTCCTGATCTGAGAGTACTCTCAGGGCTAACAGGCTTCTTAGACAGGCAGCGACAGTGGGTGTCCTGGTCATGTCTGGGTCAGAATCACAGCCAAAACACAATCATTGCTCTCAACGTTTGTAATTTCCAGGTTGGGAGAAACAAGGAAGTACAGAGAAATCTGAACTCAAACCACAAAGCCACAAGCTTAGTAAATATCTTAAACCTGAGAAAGAATAGTAGGAACATGTTGGCCGGTGGTACGTCCCAATTCTTCTCTAAAGTGAATTTCAGATCATGCTTCTCAGTGACTTTTAAAGGTATCATCTGAGACCAAGATGTTGATAAACTCCTTACCACAACTGTCAGGTTCTGATTAGATTTCTGCCTAGTTCTCCACTCTTATTCTCACTACTTCCTGTTCTATTTCAAAACTCACTGGAAGTCTTGCAGCCATCCTCCCTCCCCAGGTTCCCTCTTCTGAAAGTTCTCTGCCAGAGCATCCTTCTCCTGAGTAGCTTCCATTTATTCTGGTTTCAGTGCTGTCCTTATCCACCCTCTTTGCCCTGCCCAAGTCTGAGTGAAGTGCCTTTCCGTCTGCAGGCTGTTGGTATGGTCCTCCTCCGATCTGAGTTTCATAAAGGATGGGGCACGTCTACCACATTGACTGCCCTAGTCCTGGTACCTTGCAAGACTTATGGCACATGCTTATTAGATCTTTGCAGTCTGAGTGGATAGTGGAGAATCTGTGTGTCTGTAAGTATGCATGTGTTTGAGCTTAAGAAGTGAGGGGTATGGAGGAAGAGGACTCAGATCAAACCACTGATGGTTTCATTGCCTGAGCACCGGCCATTTGTCCCCTTATAGCAGGGATTTGAACATTTCAGATAAAAACCAAGGCAGCTGTCTTGTTGGTATAACTGTCTTAAAAAAGATGAGACTCGGGTCAGGATGCCTCAGATCCTTATAACTTCTAAAATACTTAGGTGTTCCCACATCTGTCTGGGCTCAGGGTGCCCTCTGCAACACACCACTGTATCCCTCCTTCTATGCTTGGATCATTCCCTCTATCCAGCTAGCTTGATTCACTCATTATGCTCAGCTCCAGCGTCTTGGTCCTGGACTCTACTCTTTGGCTCAGGCTGAACATGCAAGATTTTCCCTTCATCAGGCTAATGAATAAGAGTCTTATGTCATCATTAGTGCTGGTGTTAATCCAAGCAGAACTAATATTGGTGTTGTTCCAAGTAGAATTAACCAAGCCCAGCCCCCAACAAGCCAGATGTTAGTCAGGCATTCCTTACTGATGTTAATGAATAACTCCTTTGGGTTTCACAAACAGCTGAGTCCACCAAACGAACTTCAGGGACCCAGAAGCAATCTGCCTGCCTAATAGAGATTTGTCCTCAGAAAATACTGAGGACTTAGAATTCTGGGCTGAAAGAAAGAAATGAGTGCCCTTTCCTGGGGAGTAAATGCCTGTACCACTCCTAGCTTTCCAAAGAAGGGTGAGAGGGCCACCGGGGGGCAGCTGTCAAGCCCCAGAGGCTTCCTAGAGAGTGTTTCTTTGCAGATCCCTCCCTTCTTCTGTGCCGAACACCATAGGGGTTATGTGTCTGTGCATTTATTTCCTCCACTGGACTGTGTCTTTTCATTTCTATGTTTCTGGTATCAGGTAGAGAGACTACCTAACTGTTTCATGGAAATAAATGATGGTAGAATGTCTACTGAGATGGTTTGCTTCATCTTCTAATTCCACGTGGCTTTTCTCTCATTCTCCATCAAGTAAAATGTATCAACTCTAGACTTCCCATTTGTACTTGATTACTGCTGTCATAGGACATAGGAATGTGATCATAAGAATAGAAAGCATTTATAAGAAGGGCTAGACACTGTGCTAAAAAGAAAAAAATTGCATGCATTTTACAAAATACATGACCAAGGCTTGGGATCTGGGCAAGGTGAGGGAGGAGTTGGTTAAATGATTTGTTGATTTGCCTAAGGTCACAGGACTAATCCAGAGAAGATCCAGAATGGCTGGTGACACATCCGTCCATTCCACTAGAGTTGGGTGACCTGTTCAACAGGAAATTACCCATCTATCCCACCTGGAAAAAATGCAGCAGATGTTTGTAATATTTCCTCCCCAAGGCATAAAATCCCCATAGTAGGAGAATTTATAAATGAGAGGCTTAAAATATTATGAGAAAAAAAAAACAGAAGGGACAAGGAGGATAAATGGAATTGTCGGACTGCTAAACTAATGAGGACAATACACTAAAAAGACTATCAAAACACAATTTGCAGATGTTTAATTATTACTACAGGCTACTCTACAGTTGATTTCCATTTACTCACCACACCCCTTATGCGAGAATGTTTTCAGGCTCTCAGTTTCAGTGAGATGCATATAAAACGTCTTTTGACTAGCAGCAGATAATATGGATCCCAAGAGGATTTTTCCCTCTGTGGTTGTTCCTTCATTCAGATGTTCAGAGTCCTGTCCATAATGACTCAGCTATTGGCCCCCCCACCCACCCCGGATCCCACCAGACCTAGAGAGGAGGAGGAACTTAGACTCCTGCAGTGGAAGAAGTGAGGCTTTATCAACCCTCCTCCCCACTGTGCTGGAGCCTTGCTCCACCCTTGATGACTCCACACAAGAGCACAGCAGAACACCCTGACCTAACTCTACCCATCCTCACACTCAAGTCTCAGCTCCCCCTTACTATGAGGACAAGTGTGTGTCCCAAAGGTGGGGCTTAGTTTGTCTCCATTTCCTTTTCCTCTCGTAAAGCGGCATGGCAGAAATCTCTGCAACTATTCTTTCTATTATCTATCCCATTGTATGCCCTTTCTCTCTGCCCAACCTACAGTTTCCTCTTTTTCTAAATATCCTTGTCAAGAGTGACTAAAACTTTCGGTATACTCAGACTGAAATACTCAGTTGGAGGAAAAGTATATAGAAGGAAATTTATTTATAGTAGGCTTTCCTTACACAACACTCATGATTGGGAACAGTTACTGTATGAAGATTCTTTCCAAGAGTCAATGTCCAGCCCATTTGTGCACATCTGTTTTCGGAAAGCCAGACTATGATAATAATAATAGATGCGTTTATTGAACACCCAACCCTGTGATTCTAGCTCTGTGTCAGGCTGGGTACTTCCCATGCAATATCTGTCATTTAATTCCCCTTGAAAGAAAATATGATTGTCTATATGTTACCAATGAAGAAACTGAGCTCCATCAATGTTAACTGATATGTCTTCAAGTTACATCTTTGGAGATGAGTTCACATCTTCTCCCTTTGTTTGGCAAACAACTGTTCATACCAGAGAGGGGGATGCCTACTGGTACACCAACAACAGCCAGCTCCAAGCTTCTGCAGGCAATCCTCACTCCTGCACAGGTATGATTCACAGCCCCCAGGATGAGCAAGAAGCTTATCCCACAGTCTAGCACTCTATGCCCTCTCATGCCAACCCTGTTCATTGTGATTTAAAGTATAACGTGATCAGGTGTTTTCTGACAAATATAAGTTTGAGATGTTCCTTGAGTATCTACAATGTGCCAACATTTTTATGGTATAATTTACATGAGTTGTCACATTTAATCTTCACAATTCAAGGAAGTAATTATAATTATCCTTATTTTATTGATAAGGACACTGAGAATTGAAAGGCTAAATAAAAAGCGATGAAATTGATGTTAGAACCTAGGACCGTCTGATAACAAAGCTAACAGATGAGGTTTCTCGGGAAGCCTAACTCCTTGTCACAAAAATGTAACTCCTCTTTGTTATGTTTGACTATGAATTCTTTGACTGACATAATTGTTTCACTTAGCGTGGTAGTGACATCAGCTTCTTGCCTGGCCAACAATTGGTCTAATGCCTATTAATCTAGACACAGTATTTGGTGTCTCTGACCAGCCTGCCCATTGGAATACGGAGAACACAACCCCATCCTAAATGTGGCAGTTTGCTGATATGACTCAGTTATTTATGTTAGACATTTATCCTGATCTAAGCCCTCCTTTTAAAACTAAATCTAACCCCAATTTTAAAAGTCTACTTTGCAGCGTCTTTTCTCTCTGCTTCCATGCAATCTGTATTTCCTCAGGGGGGATAGATGGTCCTCTGCTCTCTCCATGATCCTCTAGGGGCAAGGCCTAGAGCTAACAACACCTAGACAGATTCTGGCCAAAACAGATCTGATGAGCAGGACTTCCGTACACTGCTTCCAGGAAAGGAGGAAGATTTGGGGGTAGGAAGAACAGCTGGTGGGTGGGCTGGAGTTTGATGCTGAACCCACTTGAGCTGCAGGCTTGTGCCCTCTGGGGCTCATGAAGAAGGGGCTTGGCTTTGCTGTCTGTCCAGGGAATGTTGTCAGTGCCGCAGCTGCCCAAGGTGCAGGACCCTCTGGGAGATGGTATAAGGTGCCAACATGGCAAAAATAGCAAAAGAGAACAAGTCAAAGACTGGAAATTATGTAAGTTATTAATTTAAAGCAAATGATGCATTTTGACTGGTGGATTCAAAAGCAGATGTCTGCGGAAATAGCCAAGCGTGAGGCATTCAAGAGCATAGTTTTAAATAAAGGTTATAAATATGCCGTGCCGCGATTACAGTTAACAATACTGTAATATATACTTGAAAGGTGATAAGACAGTAGATCTTAAATTTTCTCACCACAAAAAAGAAATGGTAATTATGTGACTTGATGGAGTGTTAGCTAACCCAGCGGTGGTAATCATTTTGCAGTATATAAGTGTGTCAAAGAATTAGGTTGTATACGTTAAACTTACACAACATTATATGTCAAATATATTTCAATAAAGCTGGACAATTAATTAATTTTAGATAATTAATTAAGCAATTAATTAAAATGCATCACTATAATCTCTTTGTTATATCCTGTATTCCTCTCCTTCCTGTGTCCTCTTCTAGCTCGTAGGCATGACACATAGAGTGTGAGAAATTTGTGCAACAGTATTATTTAGCCCCCACCCATCTCTGCGTCTTTCTCTACTCCACCCACCCTCAACACACTCATACATTCATGGACCACCATGGTGGTGTAATAAACAGAATTAGGTAAGTTACTTATACTTGTTATTCAGAACTTAATGTGTACTGGATGACAGCCTCACCAATATATTGATGAAGTTCCATTTCAGGCAGTGCTCTAGCTTTGCAAATAATCATTTAAAGTTTTTCCACATATACGTGTAAAAACATTCCCAAGCTCTCAAGTATATTTTCCATTTGCATCTTTTCATAGCAAAACCCCAACATTCATCTCAATAAAAGGATTAGCACATGCTGAACGCCCTTTCAAAGCCCCAGAGATCCAAATTCCACCCAGACACATGAGAGCCACACTGAAGCACACCTACAGGCACACACCCACACTGCAGTGTCCCCTGCCCACCTCTGTCCAGCAAATCACCCACTCAAAATGCCCTTAGCTCTGTCTCTTGTTTTTGCAGACTGTCAAATCGCCAGCCTCCTCTGATCCCTGCCCTCCTTTTCCTTCAAATTAAATTTCAACTTTTTGTAAACCTCTGTGAAAATGACAAGCCAGTGCCAGAACTGTCTTTTAATACACAAAAGCATAAATAATGCCATCCATCAGGTCTGTCACTCAGAAAGATAGATTGCTAGTTGTCCAGACCTCTGAATGACACCAAAGCCAAAGTTAGAAAGTGTCTCTTTTCTTTTTTGTAGTCACTCTCTCACTCCCATGCTCACCCGCTCGCTCTCTTTTTTATTTGCCGGACTGCTTGATTCTGATTAATGGTCCTGTCAGGGTGGGATTCCACTTGCTCGGATAATGAGTCAAGAATGTATTCCCTGTCACAGGCGCAGCAGATGTCAGGGGCAGAAGGGCTCAGGGATGCCAGAAACAATATACAGTTTCTTCCTAGTCCCCTGACAGGCCAATATGCTGCACAAGGTCTAATTTATGTAGACAAAATGCAGGCGGGGCTGCAGCAACCAGAAAACTGCCCCAGTTACAACGCAGCTCGCAAGCAGGGCCTACGTTGGCTGGGCTGGCCGGCAGTGGGCTGGTAATGAATATCAGTGGCAGACTCAATAGTGCTGCCTCCCAAGGCCTGAGCACACTGAGAGGCCCAGGACCCCTGTGACTTCATTAAACTACACTTTATATCATTATGGGAAGAAATCAAACAGGGCAGAGGGTTTCTGTTTCCTTTAATGGCTTGATTAGGTTATTCACTGTTGGGCATGGGTGTTATCACACTGGAGTTGCTGAAGGGTGCTGAGAAGTGTCAGCCACATTGCTGCTCCAGCCAGACACCCTCTTTGCTTTGACAGGACTAATTTGATCTCAGGAGTTTGTGCACCGATGAGACCTGAGTCAGGGCCCCCATCATTCCACTAGTGCTCCAGGAAGCAGAGCTGCTCCTTGGCCAAAATGTAGATACTTGGGTTCAGCCCAAAGGTGGACATGTTTGCATATAATCAACCTGTCCACACAGATTTTGTGCACGTGCACATATTTATTTTTTTGAAAATAGTTTCTTGGGCTGTTTCTTGAGTTATAACACTAAATGTGTGTGTGTGTGTGTGTGTGTGTGTGTGTGTGTGTGTGTGTGTGTGTGTATATATATCCCTTAGAAATAAAAATATGACCACATTTCTTTGACACACAACTTAAGCAGTTAAATGTATGTTAAGGACACATTGAAATTAGATAAATAAAAATCAGGCAGGCGTCTGTCACATCACCAAGACTGGGAAGATAAAATTCATACTTACCAACCTCCATTTTAATCATAACCATGTCACAAACATCTTCTATTAAAAAAAGAAACCTTCAAAGAGATGTTAAAACTTTTTGTATTAAGTCGTGTTAAGTAAATTCTACGTGGCTTCTAAACTTCATTTCTGTGGTTCCAGTGGACTCTTCCAATAGGGTCTCTGACTGCAGGCGCAGGGTTGTGAGTTCTACCTGTTAAAAGGCAGCAGGTAGCATGACTGAGCTGGAAAGCCCAGTCCAAATGTTATAAGCTCAGCTGACATTTCTTTCTTCCTAAAGGTGGTTACTTTTTTTCCTACTTTATTAACATGCTTTCCTCCTTTGTAGAGACTTTAATAATTTAAAAAGGATGTTGCCATTATAGGAGCCAAGGTGATGTGGCAGAAAATGTGGATTTCAGAGGTAGGCAGGTTGGTGTTTGAGCAGGTTCTGCCTTATGCAAGGTTCAAGGCTGTGGGCAAATAGCTTACGCTCTCTGAAACGTGTTCCTTTTAACTGTAAAGTGCAGGTAATGCCATCTACTTGCCGTCATTTTAGATCATGCATACACAGTGCAGAATACGTGTTAGGACTTGTGCAAGCATTTTCTGAAAACCAGGTGGCCAATAAGTGGTAGCAATTATCGTTACATATTTTTTCCCACTGCCTAACGTTGTGTCATACAAAAGCCACTACTGTGCAGATATGATATTTTCCCCACTATTGAATGGAAAAAAAGAAAAAAGAAATTAAAGCGGGCCCCCTGTATTCATCTCCCACTTCATCTGCGTTCAGATACACCAATCATGAGCGTATCCATCCCGGTCTCATCCTTACTCACACTCGCCAAAGCCCATCCTGGTTCCAAACACATTTCCCGACTTCTGGCTGTTGGCCCTACAAATTTAATTCTGTTCCTTCCAAATACTGAGTTCTCATTGGGTCTCTCCTAATTCCATCCACATATGTTTAACCACTAATGTCCACCTGAGATTTTCACAAGTGATAGCAAAGGAAAAAGAAAGCGGGAACAAAGTTCTGAAGTAGTTTACCTCCACTAACATGAAAAAGTGTACTGTTAACGGGAAAAAAAGGAAGTTGCAAAAGAGTACATATAATAAAATCCAATTTATATTAAATGGCTAAGTTTATTTAAATTTATTTAATTTTTGGAAGGATACATAAGAAATTTAACAGTAGTTATCTCAGGGTAGTAGGTGGGAGGTCAAATTTTTATCATGTCTCTGTGTTACTTTTATTTTAAGAACCAATTTTAAAATAAAGAAAAGAAGTGGGAAGGCCAAATTAAGCAAACGTACTTTCTGAAATGCCCCCAGCTTAAAACACTGACCTCTCTAATGGACTACTATTTACTAGAGAACCATCAGGCCAAAGCATATATCACAATATAAATGAGTCCCACTTTGTAATAATTCAGTGTGAAAAATCCAAACATCAAGCAGTGTTCCAGCAAAAAAACTACAGCAAAGAACCCAGCTGTAATGTAACAATGAGGAAAGGTCAGATGGTAGGAAATGCAGTTAACAATGGACAAGGGCAGCCATGTGCAATAGGGCTACAAGTTAAGAACATGCTTAGAAGAGCTCACAAAACAGGTGTGTGATATTTTACAATTATTAGAGGATGCTCGTGTTACAAATAATTCTTTCTATGGTAAGCAACTGCAATGTGTTTACTATACATTTTTATACATACATCACTACAGAGCTAGAGCAGGGCAGGGAAATGACCATTTGCAAGGTTTAAAGGCCATATTACCAAGTGGTGAACAATCAGATGAGTAGATTGGTGGATAGTATCTGCCTCCTCCAAAAAATAAGCCAAGAGAAGCAATTTACAGGCACCTTGCAGGGAACAAGTTATTGTGTAAAATGAGCTACATTTGCACCAGCTTGACCTTTGAACATGCCTAGTTTGATTTATCTGAGTGGAGGTCATTCATCACAGACTAAAAAAATTCCAGAGCTGAGGCACTATGCAAGGTCACCAGAAAGATGTCAGGGTGCACACACTGGAACAAAAACTGAGAAGAACAGTGGAATGGAAAATTAATTTTAAATCCCAGTTACTGAACTGTTTCCAAGGCCTGTCTGTTCCAGGGCACAGGGCAGTGTGGTATGGAAGGAAACAGGGCCCTGGCTGATTTTATGCCCCCATCTAGGGCTTTGCTAAGGTGTGCTGGGATCAATGTGTGGGTCAGTCCCACACTCATCAGTGCAGACAAGCATGGGAACAGTGATGTCATTGAGCGCGCAAAGGGTGGAGAGCTGCAGAGATGAAAGACATTTCTGTTATGAAGCCATTTTCCTCCAGGCATTCCCTGAAATGTCCCTTCACAGTTCTAATGAGAAAAAGAGCTGGAATTGATAGCTACTTCATCTCTGGCCACACATGTGGTATTTCCCACCTTAGTGTCAACACTCAAGTTTCCCTAATTCCCAGAAGTCCCCAATTTTCCCTTCCATCTTAGTAAGTCACCCACACTGCCTTCAAGGCCAGCTAAGATCCAACTTTCTCTGCCTTTCTTGTTTTAAGATACCCTGAATTCTTTTTTCAAAGCCACTCCCAGGTGGGAAATATAAAGCCATGTCAGAAGCCTTCCTTTGCTGCCCCTTGGGATATACTCTGTAGTTATACTCAGTGAAGGGAAAAGTTGGAGGGACTGATCTTACTCTTTCTCCAGTCAGGGAAGCACAGGCCATCTTTGGCACGTGTCATAATGCCCAGGGAAGCTGCTCTCCACTGGATGATACTGGTATGCAGTGGTGGGGGCATAATTAACCGAAACCTGGAAGTTACTCTCACAAACATCTTCCCTAAACCAAAAGCACATGGAGACCTGATGACAGTTTAAGTACGTCTTTGTTGAAGAGGCTAATAATTATCCCAGTTCACTTATCATAGCCTCAGAGGAGAAGGCTCTCTAGTTGGAGTAGTTCCCTTCTAACTCCTAGTCACTGTATTTATTGTGTCCTTCATCAAGCATATCTTAAAGTCTGGGTTTCCTCAAAAGCAGAACCTGAGACAAGGACTTGGGTACAGGTCATTTATTTGGCAGGTGATCCCAGGAGGCAGAAGTGAGGAAGGAGGAAAAGATGAAAAGCCAATATAAATGTGCTTAATCATGGCCTCTGATATTAGCAAAAGGGAGCTTGATTTTGCTAACACTCCAGTGAAGATGATAACTCAGTGTAAAAATTATCATCAGAACATAGGCCAGCACTGTCCATCTGAAAGACTGGAAGACTGGAGCATTGACCCATCAATTCCTGGAGTCCCCTGTTGGTTGAGGGTTGTCCTTGGAAGCATGAATTGCTCCTCACTGCTGGCCTGTTGCTGGCCAAGTAACTCCTGAAAGGCATCTGAGAAATCCATGGGGCAAAAGGCAGGAGACACAGGATGCAAGCTGGAAGTGAGACACAGGCAAAAGTCTGAGCTCAAATGGAATTGTCCACCATGGGCACTGGATGAAATCAGAGGTGGACCAAAGGGATATGGCATGGTCACCAGAGATATATCCTACAGCACTTATTATGAAATTCTCTCATCTGTAAGATCTACTTATTTAATGTCTCTCTTACCACACTTGACCCCTCCATGAGAGCAGAGACCACCTGCATGACATCTAAGAGCGCATAATAAACTTCTGTAAGAATTAAAAAATGACACTGCCCCCCTACCCCACTCAGATGGTCATAGTTTCTCAGGCACAGGACTCGGCCAGAGTAGCTCACCTTCAGTGAAGTGCTCTTCTGTACATACACAGGAGAAGCCCCGAATATTTCTTCTCTCTTGTTGACTGGATATCCACTGAACCTAGGATAGTAACTGCCACACAGTAGGTGCTCAATACATTTTGTTGGGTAAAAGAATTCAAGTCACTTTGGCCAATCTTTTTATGTGCATTGTAAGTTTTATAACTTTGCCTTCTTTGAATATCAGAAGTAGTTTCTTTCTCTGCATGTCTGGTGGTCACATGGAAAGCAGCCATATTTTCTGACCTCAGGGTCTACTGGCTGCACCAGGGCTCAGGGGAAGGATGAGGTCTGCCATGAGTGGTCCCGGAGTCCATAGTCCTCCACTTCAGACTTCAGTGGGTTTTTGCCTAAATAATCTTAATTTAAACACCCTTCCAAGATACTCAGTCCAGCATACACACTCTGGTTCTATTTTAGAAATATGTACCCCCTCCACATTTACCTAAGTTTCATCATATTTCTTGTAAAACCCTAGCTCTGGCTTTATTACTTAGGTAGAGTTTAACCCATTCTGCTCTGAGTTGTTTTATAACAATAACTCATATTAACTAACAATGAATGGTATACATCAAATTCAACTGCCTAAAAAAAAAAAAATTAGACTTTTTCCTGATCATAGAGCAGAGGCCACAACGATGGTTCTATGATAAGGGTAAAAATAGGATTTCAACCATCACAAAAACAAACAGAAGACCCCGCATTCTCTGTCCTTATTTGTGGCTTTTCCTTGAATTTTCTTAAACCTAAAAAGTAAACAAAAAGAGCAGATACTATCCTGGTATCTCTGAGAGACATGGGATTTAATTACTAAAGCATGGGGCATTACTAGAGCTCTCAGATGCACACAAGTGTTTCAAACTCACATGTGCATATGCACACGCCTAACCTCACAAAGAAATCATCAGGAGCCAGAGTATTTCATTATATATCATGAGCTGAAAAATCTACTCACAGCTATAGGCAGAACTCTGGATCCTTAGTCTTATCTCAACTGATTATATGAGAGCTAAAACCAAATATTACAGATATATTTATTTGAACAGATCTAAAAGACCATTCTCAGTTTTGTGAAAGACTTCTAGGTCTTCAATTACCCTCCCCTGCCCTTCAGCCTAGTTTTAGAAGATACTATTAGAAAAAGAGTATCTCAGTTTATACTGACTTAATGAGTTCTGAATTCTGATCTTCTCCGAGAAAGCAAAAAATGGTATTAGGGAGTATTAGAAGTTGAATTGTGTCCCCCCAAAAATATGTTGAAGCCCTATCCTCCAGTACCTCAGAATGTGACCTTATTTTGGAATAGGGCCATTGCAGAGGTAATTAGTTAAGATGAGGTCATACTAAAGTAAGGTGGGTCCTCAATTTAACATGACTTGCATCCTTATAAGGAATAACAACACCATATAAAGACAGCAACACACAAGGAGTAGATGGCCACGTGACAATGGAGGCAAAGATTGGCGTGATACAAGTCAAGGATTGCCAAGAATTGCCAAAATCTAAGAAGATGCAAGGAAGGATCCTCCCATAAAGGCATGAGAGAGGGCATGGCTCTGCCAACACCTTGATTTCAGACTTCTAGCCTCCAGAACTGTGAGATGCTAAATTTCTATTGTTTTAAGCCACTACTTTTTGGTATTTTGTTACAGCCCTAGAACACTAATACAATGAGCAAACTAGGATGACAGCATAGGAAGTATATACCATTGGAGCTCCAGAAGTATAAATCACACACACCCCCACTGCCCTCAGAGTGTCCAGTGGACCTCTGGACATGTTGGACATGTTTAGTGAGCAAACAAGACCCTCAGTCGAATTCTGCTCAGTGGCCAGAACATTTTGCCTACATCACCAGCCTACATGAAGATGAGGAGAATGGTTCTTTGGATATGAAGTGGGATTCCTATGAAACTAGGAAATTTAGTCCTTCATCACCCTTAGGGTTTTCAGATCTCTGAGGAAAATTGGAAACCTATGTTTCTTCAAGAATATAGCTCACTTTCTCAGAGAACCTCAGGAGATTTCTGTAGAAGAACAATAAAAGGAGGAAGAAGAAGAAGAAGACGAAGATGAAGACAAAGGAGAAGGAGGAGAAGGAGGAGAGGAAGAGGAGGAGAAGAGGGGGAGAGAAGGAGAGGAAGAAGAAAAAGGAGGAGTTGGGGAGAGAGAGAGAAGATAGGGAAAAGGGGAGAAGGAAGAAGAAGGTAAAGGCAACATTTCAAAAGAAAGAAATAAGGCTCTCATTGTAACTCCTCTTTACCCTTCATCCTCAACACCCGATTTATCCCCAGATATGCATTTTTGAACCATCAACTTTCTCCCTTCCCTCAACCATGCACTCATTCAGAACCTCACACCATTTCATTTTGACAACTGTTAAAACTTTTTACCAACATCTAGAATCCACCACTACACAGTTACTAGAGTAAGCATGTACCTCCCCTGCTCACACCCTTCCATAGCTTCCTATTACCCATGGGTAAGATCAAGAATGAACTCCTTAACATATACACTAGGACCTCCAAAATCATACTTCAATCCACACTTCCTGTATTATCTTATACCTCTCACTGCATGGCATCCTAAAATAAATTCAATTTTATACCTTGGGTTTTTATAAGTGTATGTTTTTTTCCTTGCTTGAAATGTCCTTTTGCTTTTTTACCTTATGACCTTCTATTCAGTCTTTTAGATCCAGCACAACTATCACCTTCTTTGTAAAGACTTCCATTTCCTCATGCCTACCCCAGCTATGATGGAATGAATTTTTCCCTTTCCTGGACTCCCATAGAACTTCAAAAATGGCACCTACCCCACTGAGTTGTGGTTATCTGGCCATGTGACAATTGTCCCCCATAGACTGTACGTTCCATGAGCATCTTATTCAACCACAGTATCCCAAGGCCTGGCATCATGTCTGAAATGTGGAACATTCTCAATAAATGTTGAAAAAAATGAAGACTACGTGAATGAGAATAACATAAGCCAGGCACTACAGTTTACCCCATGGTCCCCACAAGCTGGCCAGATGTCCTCCATATGGCATTATTTCCCAAACCTATAAAAGAAATTCACCTAATTCTCAAATACCACTGCCATCTTCTCTCCTGCGCTCTGCACAGGGCTCTCATCAAGTTCAGGGTTGGCTTCAGTCTAGGAAAATAAATAGACCTCCCCTTAGACACAATAGAGCCAGCTAATTTATATGAGGAGATTCCAGGCCCCCCACTTCCTGGGCTGAGCAGAGAGAACAAGATGAAGAGTTTCAATGTGAGTTACTGAATTCAGCCCAGCCTCTCTCTAACATCAGGCCTTATGCTTCTTTGACAAAGGTTTATGTCCAAACTCATTAAGGTTTTCTGCCAAAACACAATGTTTTTCTCTTTAAATGCCCTTATTCCCTCTCAGAAGTTTCTTAATCAGAAACAGTGACTAACTGTTAAACTCCAAATAAAGGAAATAAAATTAAATGTCCCAATTGCTTTTTGCTGATTTGGGCTTTGGTTTCATTTTATTATTTTCTTTACAAGCCTTAGGCTTATGGAGGAACTCCCCAATGCCCAGTTCCCCACTCATTTGTGGAGGGGGAGAGGTGTAATGCTCAACGTGATGGTTGAGTTATAGTTTCTCTAAAGCATGTGACAGTGATGAATGGAAATGTAGAGTGCCAACATTGAAAACTAGCATACCTGGCCTGTGGTTGGGAGACTGCTATGGACCCCTACCTGCTTAAGTGCTGGGCATTTCCAGAGCCAAAGAGACAATGGTTCAGGAGGCAAAAAAGCGGATTCTGCCAACTTATACCTCTCTGAATGGATTCCAGCTGCCTTTCCTATTTATGAAAGGCAATTGTTGGCCTTCTTGATCCAACCATGGAAATATCTGGAATATGGCCATTCAGGGACAGTCTAGAGAAAAGTCCAGAAAAGAGGCAAGAAAGTCCTGAGAAAAAGGAAACAATAAGAATGAGAGGAACTTGGTAGAGAGATTTAGATTATTAATGTTAGAACCAGAGACATTGTCCACATTGTACAAATAAGGAGAGTGAGGTCTAGAGAGACCTGAACTCCCAGAAAGGGATCAAAATTGTTCCATGCCATCTTAACTTTCCAGAATAAAATAAAGCATGAAGGAACAGGGCAGACTAGTATTTAAAACTTAGCACAGTTCCTGGCACAAAATAGTTAATAAATACTTGATAAAATAATGTTACATAATAGTTCACACAGGAGATGAAATAACCTAATATTTCCAGTGTCCTGCAGGTAACTCTACACAAAGAAATCTGGATTTAATAACTTTATTTGTAAATTATTTCAAACTTACAGAAGTTGCAAGAATAGTAGAGGATCTGCCCATACCCTTTACCCAGACTCACCAATGTTTACTGTTTGCCACATTTGTGTTCTCTATCTACCTACCTATAGATACACACATATGACTTGTGAAACATTTGTGAGTAAGTTTCTTTGGGCCTGTTTCCCTTTATTACGTCAATGTGGATTTCCTAAAAACAAGGATAGTCTATTTCAGTTATCAAATCCAGGAAATTTAATAGTCACACAATATTTTTATCTAATCCACAGTTCATTTTCAAATTCTGCCATTGTCTTATTAATGTCTTTCATGGCATTTTCCCCACACAGGATCCAATCCAGGATCACATTATACACTTAACTGTCGTGTCTCTTTAGTCTACTTTAATCTGCCTATCTTTGTCATGAAATTGACATTTTTGAAGAGTGCAGTCCCGTTCTTTTATAGAATGCTCCTCATTTTGATTTGCCTAATGTTTCCACACAAGTAGATTTGGGTCACATGCATTTGGCTGGAGCACTACATGAGTGACATATTCTTCTTAGGATATCACATATGGAGGCACACTAAGTCTGTTTGTCCCTTATGGATGACGTTAATTCTGATCAGTGACTTCTCTGCTGTAGAGTTACTAGTTTTCCTTTTGTTATGAATAAGTAATTTGCCAGGAGTACTTTCAGACCATGTCAATATCCTGTTTTCCATCAATCCCCACAATGATTTTAGCAACCAGTGAATTATTTGTCTTTTACTCACCGGGTTTTAATCCTTTGCCGACCTTATTTATTTTGATGCTCAAGTCACCCCAGATTTGGCCTTTTGGCATGTGCTCATTTTTTTAAGCTTTTTTTTTTTTTTTTTTAAGTTTTGGCAATACGAGATGTTCTAGGATCCTCTTGTGTCTTCCCTGCCCTATCACTGAAATCAAATTTTATCCAAGGATTCCTAGTCACTTTAAGTGACGAATGATATTTAGAAATCCAGACCTTGGTGCCAGATGTGGTCATTGCTCGTGAGATGTCATTGCTTTAAGGTCCTATCAGCAGACAGACCTGATAGATACATATTTTTTTTAATTATCTACTGATACCGATATCGCCAATCCATACCAATTCTTTAGGGATATTTCTTATCTTTTGTTATTTCTTATATGTATCTCACTGATTCAGAGTGAGAATCCTGGCTCAAAAAACAAACTAACTAACAAACAAACAAAAACAAGGGCTTCACCAAGTAGTCCAGATTTGTTCATGGGTCACATGGAGTATGAGCACTCTCTTTGCTTCCACTGCGTGGGTTGCTGAACCCACAGCTCTTGGAAAGATTAAACTGAATTTACCAACAGCCACAAACCAGTCATTGTAACAACATCGAGAGTCTCTTGGGCCCTTTGAATTACCAGACTCACTGACCAGGGTGTTAGTGATAGAACTAAAGAAGCAGTATGGATTAAAAGAAACCTTTTCTCCTTCTATCCTCCCCACCTACTTCCATATTTTTAGGACTCCCTATCCTTAATAGAAAGGTAGGGTAGATAAACCGGAAGAAAAAGTGAAATTAACAACTCCAAGGGGAAATTCTATTTATCAAGTGGTGTGTTTGGTGTTTCATATTTATAATTTCATGTAATTTTCAAAATAGATAAAGTCAACATTTTGTTTCCATTTTATAGATGAGGAAATGGAGGCTTAAAGGGTTCAAGCGTGGCATCTGATTTGAGTGGGTGCAGGTCTTCTAATTACACCTTATGCGCTCTTTCAATGATACCAGGCTGTCTGCAAGCAACATACTCAGAGTTGTCTCTTATAGGCATTGTTTTTTTGAAAACCTAACACAAACTTAGTAGGGTTCATTGAAAGCCCGTTGTCTAGGCCAGGTACCATTAGACTCATGTGAAATTTCCTATAGCTCTTAGCTTGAACACCAGAGCTCATGTTTACTGCCAAAAGATGTATTTGAGAATGATAAAGAGATTAGCTTTGGCTCAGTCCCGCCCAGGCTCCCAGGGCACCCCGCCTGTGGGCACGAGCGAGCTGGAGTGAGGCGGAGCACATGACTAATGTGAGCAGGAACAGCATATTGTAAAGATCAGCCCATCTCAGCTCGCGTACAAATCAGAAATGCCAGATAATTTCTTCTTTATCTTCTATAATGTTCATTACAAAAGAGTCCCCAGATGGCAGATGGCTATTAGCTCACTGTGACCTATATAAATGTCAAATGTAAAACTATTGCCCTAGCAAAATTCTCAAAATAAATAACAACAGGAGGGATGAAATTCTGTTGTCATCAGTATTTACAGTTTATGCTTTATATTTGGTCTCTTCCATTCTCAAGGCAGCACAGAAATGCTTTCATCCCACTGGGGAATTCAATTAGCCAGACCAATATAGGAAGTGGAGTCCCACAAGAATAATTGGCACAGATGAAGAATGGCTACCCTAAAAAGAAAAGCCAGGGGCTGAGAAGAGTGGAATAGCTGTGGGGCATTGCTTAGCTCACATTTTAAGGGTTTATCTCCAGATCTTTATCCTTCATGACCAGGCTTACTAAGACAAAAGGAAGTTTGGCTTCGCTAGCTTCACACCTGGATAACCCAGAGCAGGGGCACACTTTACCATCAACGGAAGATTCCAGATCTTAAGAAATATAGAGTGAGTTATTTTTGTATTGGGCTTAGAGGATCAACTTCTTCCTTATTTGAAATTCACAGGGTCTCTTTCTGCCAACTGCCAAACCTACAGAGAACTGCTTTCTACCATGATGTGTGTGTGTGTGTGTGTGTGTGTGTGTGTGTGTGTATTCTTTTTTAAAAAAAAACATATGAGTGTTTCTAACACAACACGATTTAAATCTGGTTCTCCAGATGAACAACTGGAAAAATTTTCAGTCAATCTGTTCAGTGAACTAAAATCAGCTTGGATTCTTGCATTGCCTTCGTGGCTTTGTGGTACAGTTAATCTGTCTGGATTTTACTCCTGCATTTCTGAAGCTCTAGATGGTTCTAAGAGCTAATCAGGTAAACTGAAAAGCAAAAAACAAAAACTACTACCCCTAGATCTTGGTCAAAGGATTCACCAGGAAGCAATTGAATAAGCAGTGTGATCTACAAGTTCAAAGAAAGGGTGACCATATAATTTACCTTGCATACTCGGACAATTCTGAGAGTGAAAGGCAGTGTTATTAATAATTTCACCAAGGCAACAGGCATAAACCAGAGGTGTCCAGGGCCAACCAAGACTTAAGGTCACCTTACTCAAAGATGATTTATAAACACCACAAAAAAGCTTATTTAAACAGTCATGTACCTTGTGGAATAAAACTGTTCATTACTAGAAATAACCAAGGCAGAATGGCAGCAGTATGTAGTAGACAGAACTTTGTAATTTGACAGCACTTTGCTTTAAAACTAGCTTTCTTTCCTAACTAGCTATGTGACCTTAAGCCTCTAATTTCTCATTTGGAAAGTGAGAATAAAATACCTTGAAAAGCTGCTGTCAGAATTAAATGAGATGAGAAATGTGAAGTGTCTAGCACGTTGCCTGGATAGAAATAGCACATAATAATTTTTATTTCTCTTCTTTGGAACAGGCAGATCCTACTTCAAATCTGTTTCATTCCATTAGTCCTTGGTTTTAAATCAACAGCTACTAAAAAGTCACTTGAAAAATAATTTCCAGCAAAGTTTTTTCTAACAACTGACAGCTGGCAGATTGCAACATGGCTATACATATATTTTGTGAGTCCTATTGTGAAATAGAAATCTTTAATCCAAATGTTTTCATTTTTACTTTTGAAAATTATACAAATAATACCTCAAGCCTGTGTCAAGCCAAAGCTTAGACTGGAACCAGAGATGTCCATTTCTAAAGAAACCTTGACTCAGTTCAGGGAAAGTATCCAGTGTGCAAATCATGGGCCATGAATCTCATTGTGTATCTCTTAACATGTGATAACTTCTGGCATGCTGGGACTGGATAGTATCCCACATACATATTATATGTTGGAGAAAGTAAAGGTTTTATAGCAAAAAGTCAATTTATATTATTTCATTTAACTTCAAAAAGTCTCTCCAAATGGGTAATGAGTGTCAAACAATGGATGCCCCGTATTCCATGTCAATACAGTACTTCCTGCAGCTCCCATTTCCCCAACCCAAGGAACTTGCTGGTGGAGAATTTATGTGCAAATCTCTCATAAAAGCAAACCTGCGATTGTTCCACTAGAGTCACATTCCAAAATTCCACTCACACTATGGAAAAATTTAGGTAAAAATTTGGCCCTGAGGCTCCTATTACCAAAGTTGGATATATACTCTGAACACCACTCACACTCTGAAATGAGTTTTGAAGTTAAAACTCATTTATTTATTATTCGATAAATGTTTGTAAAATGTCCATAACGTGCTGGCGTCGTAGTAGGTCCTGAGGAGATGACACAGAGGGTGGAAAAGACTTAGTCTAGACATTCAGGGCTTCATGACTGTGGAGAGAAAGCAGCAGTTAATTACAATTCACCAAGTGGTTGCTTTAGTGGGGTCATGAACAAACTAAATGGGAGCACAGAAGAAGAAGCATCATCTAAATAAACATGGAAACTAAAGGGAGATTTCAAAGAAGTGGTATTTGAGCTGGGATTTAAAGGTTGAGTTTGCAAAGCAGTCAAGATAGAGGAAGAAGCAGCGTACGCAAGGGTGCGAAGCTGGAGAGGCAGTGGTGGGGTTTGGACATGATAAGCCTCCCTGTGGAACATGCAGTGCGGAGAGGCTGGGCACGTAGCACAGGCCTAGTCAGGAGAAGCTCTCCAGGCTCTGAAAGGTATATAAGAGTTTCCCAGACCGGCAGGTGTCAGATGGTTCTCTGGATCTGCACCGCAATTGCATTAGAAATCCGTCAGCTTTACTTTGAGAACCTGTCCTACATCTGACCATCCCTCACCTTCTCCCCTCCTGGTTGGGGTATCACCATCTGGCACCTGGTGTTTGACAATAGCCTTAAAAATGCTCTTTCTGCTTCCCCCTTTGCCTCCTCCTAGCCTACCACCAAAATACCCATTTTACTTTCAAAACCTAAATTTCATTGTGCTGATCTTCTGCTCAAACTTCTCAGGGAGCTGTCTGCTTCACTCAGAAGACAGGTTGATCCAAATCTGCCCAGTGGCCTGCCATGCCCCATGCGACCTGAGCCCCTGTCCCCCACGTCTCTATCTCATGCCCTATACTGTCCCCTTACCCACCCATGTGCAGCCACACGGGCCTCCAGGCTCTGAGACCTCAGACCTTCAGCCCTCCGGTCCTCGGGCCTGGAGGGCTTTTCATCCGTAACCCTCTGTGTCATCTCCTTCAGCTCTCTGACCAAATAGCAAGCTATTAGAAAAATCGTTCTTGGCCACCTTATTTTAAGTGACAAACTCACCCACTTCGGCTTTTCCTAATCTCTTACCAGGCTTAATGTTTCGTAACACCATCCAACGTATTATACGTTCACTTATTTGTTTTCTCATTTATCTCTTTATGTATGTCTGCCACAGCTAGAAGCTAAGCCCTGTGAAGGCAGGGACTAGGGTTATCTTTACTCACTGGTTTATGCCCAGTGCATAGGGTACTGCCGGCACCTAGTTGGCACGCAGTAAATATGCATGGATGAATAAGTGAATGAAACCCATTAAGGGAAGAAGGGGAAGGCCAAATAGATAGACTTCTGTGTTTTCTTCTCCTACTTTTCTCTGTGGTATTTATCAGTGTTTCTCATAGATGCAGGGAGGATTCCACTACTAAAAAAAATAAAATAAAAGGAAACTACTGTTGATGTCTCTGAGGATTTCAGTACGGTATGATCATACTTGATGTTGAAAGGATCACACTGAGCAGATTAATGCCCATCCTAAAGCTAAAGGGCAGGAAAGCAAGTAAGGAGAGTCTTGAATCGGCTACATAGGAGTAGCTGAGAGCCTGTATTCAAGTGGAAGCTGTGAGAGCAGAGGGAATGGATAAGATGAGTGGAGAGAGATTTAGGAGAAAGAGTCCTTAAGCTCGGTATGAGCGGGTCAGGAGAGGGAGAACTCTAAGAACTCCTCCCAGTTTCTGCCTTGAACAATAGCATGAAAAGGATGGTATCAAAGGGGACAGGGAGGATAGAGGGGAAGAGCTTGGAGCATGTTCAAGTGTAAGGCCTAGGAGATGTCCAGGTGGCACTGCCCATCTCTGCAGTTGGAGACAAGGGTCTAGAACTCAAGAGCGATACAGAAGTGGTCAACTTTTAGGAGGTAGATGAAAGCATGACCTTGAGTGAAATTATTCAAGGAAAGTACGCAGAGTGCAAAGAGAAGAAAGGACATGAAAAGGCACAGGAGTCCAGCCAGCATGTGATTAGAGCCTGACAGACTTCAGTTTTTACCCTGGCTCCGGAAACAAAAAAGAGTTTCAGGAAAGGAGTAAATGGTTGACAGAGTGAAATACTGCTGACAAAACAAGCAAAATGTTCAATAATGATACAAATGTGGCAACTAAGGTTTTTCCTGACTTCACCAAAAACAGTGTAGAGGAAGTGGTGAGCATAAAAGGCAGAGGGAGTTGAGCGGAATGAGGACTGAAGGAAGGAAGATAGATTGTAAATCAGTGCAACCACTATGGAAAACAGTGTGGAAGTTCCTCGAAAAATTAAAAATAGAACTACCTTATGACCCAGCAATTCCACTTCTGGGCATTTATCCAAAGAAATCCAAAACATTAATTCAGAAAAATATGTGCACCCCTATGTTTTCTGCAGAGCTATTCAGAATAGCCAAGATTTGGAAATAACCGAAATGCCCATCAATAGACAATTGGAAATTGTCATATATATATATACATGATGGAATATTACTCAGCCATAAAAAAGAATGAAATCTTAACCATTTGCAACAACATGGATGGACCTACAGGGTATTATGCTAAGTGAAGTAAGTCAGACTGAGTAAGACAAATACCATATGACTTCACTTACATGTGGAATCTAAAAACAGTATAAGCCAACAAACAAAACAGAAACTGACTCATAGATACAGAGAACAAACTGATGGTTGCCAGAGAGGAGGGAGGTTGGGGATGCTGTGTGAAAAAGGTGAAGGGATTAATAAGTACACATTGGTAGTTACAAAATAGTCCCAGGGATGTGAAATACAGTGTGGGGAATATAATCAATACTTTTGTAAAAACTATGTATGGTGTCAGATGGGCACTAGACTTATTGGGGGAAACCATTTCATAAGTTATATAAATGCCTAACCATGGTACTGTATACCTGAAACTAACATAAAATAATATTGAATGACAACTATAATTTAAATATATATTGTACCTCAGTGTTGTCATCTACAAAGTGGAAATAATCAAGTTCTTATGATAGTGTCTGGCCAATGGTAGGTGATCAATTAAATGTTAGTTTTCTTCCATTGTCTCTTTTCTCTGATAGTGAAAATGCAAAAAGGACACAGACATCCTGTTTGATGCTGCCTCAAACTCTTCAGTACAAAGATGCATTGATAGTGTAAAAAGTAAACACACTAGAACAGTGCAGAAGTAATGTAGTACAACATTAAATAACTTAATAATTATAATTTGCATGTGGTATCTAGATAATTACGTAAATCATCATATCCACTCAATGTTTTATTTTTCTCTTTCCTTAGCCCAGGTTTTCTTACCCAACAATTATTCTCACATCAGTTAAATATAATTATATAGTAACTGGATAAACCCTCCAAATGTATTTTTTTAACACCATTCATCAGTGAAACTGACTAGCGTGCTCACAGCCTTTCCTCAAATTTAACTCCCTTCAACTTCAAAGGACCCTGTTTTGAGTTTAGCAATAAACTGCTCTGTTGCCCTAATGAGGAAGTATTTATAAGGTTTCTGGTCCCGCTATTAAATGACCATTCTGCTATTTTTCTTGCTCAAATGACCTCATTTTCTTAGAGCCAAAAAGGGGTTCAGTGGCCTCCCTTTACGTCTTACGCATCCTGCTCCAGGGAACTGAATGCCAAAGAGCGGAGAACTTACATTTTCCCAACTCCAGAGCCGAATCTGAGCATTCATTTCCTGCCCAGCCTCCCTTTAGGGAAAAGAAGATCCCTTTGTTCTTCTTTCGGTGAGGACAGAGTTAACATGACCCCAAAGAAGCAGAATAAAGGCTTTCCTCTCTCGTTATTCTGGCGTGCCTACGCTTCTCTTCGATGTCTATTTGCACGATCATAAATTCTGAACTCAGGAGAATAATCCCAGCCAAAGCCTACATGTGCCGGATACCATAATGTAAACTGCATATGTTGCGAGAAGCTGTTAAATGGAACCAGTGAATGAAAACGTAGCCAGCTTGATGTTTGGGCCCCTGGATTTCCTTTCCTCTGTAAACCAAGGCCTCCCCCGCTCAATTCTAACTTTCTGACATGCTTATAAATAAAAACATTTTTAGTTACCAGATCCCCTTGAGATATTCAGGAACAGCCTCAATTCCAGAGTAAATGTTCAGGTTCTTCTCTAGAGTACAAATGGCCAGGCCTGCAGCTCCGCTCCATTCTGACTGTGAAAAGACCGTGATGCATAACAAAAAGTACCACAAAAAGGCTAACTTTCCATTCTTCACAGGCCCATCCTCACCGCCTTCTCTCCTCAAGCTCTGCCCTCATTCCAACGGAAAGGTGACTCAGCTGATGGACAGACTAGCTCAGCACATGTGAATCCAGTCCGCAAAATTGGTTTCATAATAATTTGAGCCCCCATTCAGCTAGAGAGGTAGAAATTCATCTGAGTCATTTCAGCTTTCCTGCTCCTACCGCCCTGGTGTTGCACCCAAGTTCAAGCCTATTAGGCAGTGCTAAGGCATTCGAGGCAGACATCTGGACCTTGATGTCTTCTACCCAGAGGGACATCCACTGAAGCACACATATCCTTTCCTGTCCCTTGGTTATTGGTCTATGCACAGTGATGCTAAGACACCTCCATTTTCATATGGGCCCTTCTGCACAGCCCCATTCTCTTGGCTTCGTTTGCACTATGATATTTGTGATTTCTTCTGCTTTTCCAGGCCCTGCTAGGTTCTCAGACTTTCTGCAAAAATTACTTTTCTAGACCTCTGCTGCTTCCTAAGGCCTCTGTCCAGATAGCAGGGGCCAGGCACTTCATGATTTGCTAACTTCCATACTGTTCATTCCTTCCCCCAAGAGCCCAGCACTCAGTTCTGCAGTTATTGCAAAATGCCACTCTGTAGTTCAGCACCAGTTTTGCTCAAGAAAGAAAGAAGAATTACACTCCTGGAGGCCAAATGTAGATCTCTCATAGAGCTAGTAGACTATGTTTCTATGATACACGATTCCCAGGAACCATCATATCGTATGTCATGTTCTCTTTTGCAACATAGGGTCTGAAACTGATTCAGTTGTATGTATCTTTGGGCAAAGAGAACTGAGATATGCCTAATGCCCCAAGTGCAGGATTTTAGTACATGTGCTGCCGAAGCGAGCACCCAAGTGCAGGATTTTAGTTTCCATTGTTTACAGACAAGAAACCCTGAAAGGTTGTACTCATTGAACATCCACAAAGAAGAAAAAATAAACAAATATAACCATAATGATAACTCAAAATATTTCATTCAATATGAAATATAGATCTTAATTTACTAATGTTTTATTGGAGAAATGAGTTATTACAGGTTAGACAGCCAGAAAACATAAACATACACACAAGGAAAGGAAAGTAGAAAGAATCTCGGTTCACATTTACTGGTGTTTCATGGGAACAAATGCTAGAATCATATCCCGCAGGGCCACAGAGCTGGCATGGCTCCCCTGTACTTCACCATGCATGGCTCCAGCGATGGCTGTGTCTTTACCTTAAGCCCCACCCTATCACCATGACCCCAGAGTCCATGAACAAGTGATATCTAAATGTCCGATTATCACTTTAGTATAAAAAGTTCGTCACTGTCATGTTCTCTCCTTTCTCAAGACTGCCCACTCAGCTCATCCCTTTAGGTCAAATGATTAAGGGGTTAAGTAATTAAAAGCTCAGTGTAACAGGAATCAGAGAATTAAAAGAAAGTAAAACAAGTTCATTGCAAAAAAATATGGAAAATTTTTAAAATATTAAAAGTAAAATAAAATTCACTTATAATTTCACAACTCAGAGATATCTGCTCCTAATATTATGGGGTATGTTCTTCCAGTTTCATGTGTCAGCATGTGTATTTATTTGTGTTTAAATATATGTTGCAAGATTGAAATCATGCAATTTGGTTCCCTGCTCAGCATATTTGCATTTTGTCATGTGTGTTTTGCATATTCTTCAAGAAATTAATTTTAATGTATGCTTGGAATATTGGAGCTTTATTAAAAATTCCATACATTCAGGTTACTTATAATGTTTATAAGTAACTATAAATAGTACTGTATTGCAATGATCATCTTTGTTCATAGCTTTCATTATTTCCGCTTGAAAAATACCTAAAAAGGTAAAAAATTTACAAGTGAACACTTTTAAGCAGCTTCATGTTCTCTGAAAACAATTTGCAATATTCTATCAGCCAGCTCCTCACAAACACTAGTTTTTATTATCTTTGACCTCTAAATGAATGTAAATAATGCTCGATAGTGTTAAATTTGATGACCAGTTAGGTGTCCTAGGCTGCATAATGACTCCCAAAGACACCTGTGCTAATCTCTGGAACATGTAAATTTTACCTCATTTGGAAAATGGATCTTTGCAGATGAAAGAAATTAAGGATCTTGAGACGGAGAGATTATTCTGGATTATTTGGTGGCCCAAAATACAATTACAAGGGTCCTTATGAGAGAGGCAGAAGGAGATTAGACACACAGAAGAGAAGCAATGCGACCACAAGGGCAAAAATTAAAGTGATGTGACCACAAGCTAGGGTGCTGGCAGACACCAGGAGCTGGAAGTAACGAGAACTGGATTCTCTCCTAGACTCCCCAGAAGGAGCACAACCCTGCTGACACCTTGATGGTGGCTCAGTGACACTGATTTCAAATTTGTGGACTCTAGAACTATGAGAGAATACATTTTTGTTGTTTTAAGCAGCTAAGTTTGTGGTAATTTGTTACAGCATCCATAGCAAACTAATACACTAGGTTTGACCTATCTTCATATGTGTATTGACCACTGTATTTCTTTCTGTGTCAAAAATGCCTGTTTATCACTTTTCTTGCCAATTTCTCTACAATGGAATTTAATTTTTCTTCTGGATTTAAAATAATATATATTCATAGCTTTATGTTTATACAGTTATACCTTTATCCTTATACATGGTGCTAATAGTTCCCCAATTTATCATAAACCTTCTTTGTTCATAGTTGTTTGATGAATATGGGTTTGAATTTTTTATTTTTTTCAAACCTATCAGCATCCTCTTCTATAATTTCTTACTTTGCTTTGATGTGAGACCAGATAGATTCCTATCTATACTTTCTTCTGAATCATTAATGATTTCATTTTTTATATTTATCTTCTTAAATCATCGAGAATTTCCTTTGGCAAATGTTATGAGCAGGTATCTAGCTGTCTTCTCCAATAGTTAGCCAATTGTTCCAGCACCAATTATTCAATAAGCATCTCTCTTTCCTGATTTAAAATACTAACTTTATCATTTTATTAATCATACACTGTGGTCTGTTCCAGATTTTTGTTTTTTTTATTATATTCTATTATGATCCCAGTTTAATTATAGCAGCCTTATAAAACCTTCTAAAACCTAGAAATGCAAGTGTCCATATGTATTATCCTTTTTCAAACATTTCAAAAACCTTCCAGGTGAGCTTTCTGATTACTTTATCAAGTTAAAAAAATTACTTTAACATTTTTTATGGGAATTATATTAAACTTATCAATTTACTTCAAAACTGAAGCAATTGAGTTCTAGTTACAGATTTTAAAGGTTGGTATTTTTAAACAGGATCATGGGTGTCCAGATTCTTGCAAGGGGTAGACCTATATTTAGATTGGGAGAGTTCTTCTTAGATACCAGATTCCATAAAGCATGTTGAAGTGTGACTTTCATTCATTGCTTCATGTACTCTATGAACTTTCTTAAGAAACTTCTATTGTTGTTCTGTCTTGTGCTCTCCCTGCTATGAATATTTTGAATTTCCCAGATCATGTCTCTCACTACTTCCATTTTTATCGTTATTTTTTGTTTTTTGTTTTTATCCTTTGAGTTTTGGGAGAATATCTAGGATTTGCTTTCAGGTTCACAGATTCAGGGTGTTGGCAATATCCATTCCACTGTTCAATGGTACACTGAGGTTTTAAATTCGATACTTGCATTTTAAAATTTTTCATTTGGCCTTTCATGATTTCATATTGTTAAACTTTCTATGATATTGCTCAAATTTCAAAAATGTGATATCTATTTGAGTATTGTAGAGAAGATACATTAGAAATATTCAACAATTTCTACGTTTATTGCAGCACTTTGAGTTTTATAGGAAGCCTTGCGCCATTTCCACAGAATAGTTTCTTTTTAAAACGCAGACTGTTGGTGTTGCGTTTTTGTGTTGGTGGTTTTTCTCCACTTGTGCATTTTAAAACTGGATTATATATGCTTGTTAAGAGTTGAAGACATTAAGGTACTAACAGTTGACATGGTTTCTGTCACAGATTTTGTGGGCCCCTGCCAAAAAAATAAATAAATCATTAAGAGACGACTTTTTGGTGCCCAAAGACTAGAGAAAGCTAAGAATTCACATTGGTTTTACCTGACTAGTGCAGGCATTCACCAGCGTTAAGGAGATACAAAGGTCTTGGGCTGGAGCGAACTTCAGAGTGACTTCACCTTTCTGCCGAATTTCTCTTAGGTGCAGTAAAGCAGTCAGAAACTACTGGGGACTATTCTCCGGCCTCTGTTCATATCACATTTAAGAACTGCCTCAGCTACTTGCTTGGTGCAGCCTCTGGAACCCAGCTGGTACCAAGGAAAAACTGGTAGGATGCAAATGTTTTTCCAGCTATCCCACAGCACGTCCATTCTCAGACCTCTACTGCTCCAACTTTTGGTGGGTTGGAGACTGGAGGGAATGATTGGGTCTCTTCAGCTTACTTCCCAGACAAACGGTTCTTTTAAATGCAGGAAAATGCATGTCTTGTTGGCTAGATATGATCTATTTCTGCCTTCACTTTATCCAGCAAAATTTCCTCCAAGTTTCTGGAGCTTGTCTTGCATCCTTCCTTAGTTTCCAATGTAGGATAAACCCTATTACTATCTATACGTAATTTTGGTAGGACTCTAGAGGCAAGAGGTTAGTTGCATGTGTTTAAGTTGTCATCTTTCTTGAAAGTTTGAAAATGCATTTTAGAAGTTGGAAAACGTTAATAACCTATTTCTGTCAATGCTGAAACCATTCTAACAGTCATCCACGTTTTAAATTGGTGTAGTCACTTTTGACTCCTTTTTCCTCCCTGTCTCGAAGCAGTCCTCAAGTTTTTGAAACACTCCTTGCCGTCCAATCTTTCCTTTCTAGTTCTGCTGTGACTAACCTAGACTAGCCCTTCTCACTAGTCGAAACTCATGTTCCATTTCTCCCCAGCCCTGCTCCCCCTCACCAATCTATTCCACAGACCCCTAAAGTTAATCTTCCTAAAACATCTCAAACCACCAGTGGCTCCCACTTTCAACTGGATAGAGTTAAAATATTTTCAGGTTTTTCACTATCTGATTTCTTCACGTATAAACAATACTCTTTCAATCTCTTCCTGACACAAATCACATTCACCTCCCAGCATGATACCAGGGACAGGCAATGTTCAAATTCAATTCTGAGCTGCTGCCCATGCTCTGTAGCCTTCTGAGAAAACTTTCCCCCTTCCCCTATGAGACTGTGAGCACCTGGAGGTAGGGGCCATGTCTATTAATCTTCACAGGCCCCTAGCATCCAGCATCGTACCTGGGTCACAGTATGGAACAAATGCTCATTGGGTCATACTGATTTCTGTCTTTTGTATCTCTTCTAGTCCAGCATGTGCCATCAGCTGTGACATCTGTTACAAATATTCAAGGCTTATGCATTGATCCAAGCTCCTGCTTTTTACAATTATATCTTAAGTTTTTCTTTGGGACATAATATAGATCAATATTTCATAAAAAAATGTTTTATAATGAAAATAAAGGATATTCTCTGCAAGATACAAAAATCAATATATATACATCTACACATATAACCTTATTAATTATATTATTCAGGACTTACATAACACGTTCTTTTTGTTCTACAAAAGATGTAGAGATACGTGCTACATATCTTCCACTATCATTGTAATTGTCAGGTTCTCCCTTACTTTCTAAAACTCTTTTCTTTGTCTAGTCTAATGGTATCTGTGTCAATCAGCATTCAGCCAGATAAGCAGAACAGCTATGAGTTATGGGATAAGGGATTCATTTTAGCAATTAGACATTACATAATTATGAAAGGAACTGTATCACATTCTGAAATGGTATTGGAGGATCAGAGAAGTCAGTTACAGGCTACTTTAAAAAGCCTGGTACATCTAGTCATTTAAGTGAGGCCATGGAGGGAAGAAATCTGTGGAAGAAATCTGTAGGTTACAGCCAAGTACCTGGCTGTGGGCCAGTGGAAATAAAGTTGGACATGGAAGTGGCAGTTGGAAAGCAATGCTGGACGTGAAGTTGAAGGAGCCAAAGACAAGCTGGAATTCTCTGGGCCCCTGAGTCTGTTACCACAACTCAACCACCATAACCTGCTACCTCTCAGAACTCATGCAAGTGCCTCTTTGGCCATCTCTAACTGAGAAGGAGAGTCCAGGCAATGTCTCCCAAGTTGATGATAAAAGAATTCAGTACAGTCTAACCCTTGTCAATGTGGCATTCATACACACATCTTTTAACAATACTTAACTTCTAAACAAAGACAATAGAAAAATCATTCTCTACCTAATATGATGCAAATATACCCCTCATACAATCTAAAGAAATACCTCTTCAGAAGAAGACACAAAAGTTTTATGTCATTTCATCTATTTTGGAGTGATATATATAACATAACCAGTTACATAAAAGAGGATAATTTCTTTCTTAATCACTAGTCATCATCATTAGTGTTTATCACTTCTTTCTTCTGCTACTCATCCCATAGTCTCTTTCCCTCAGCTAGTCATGGTTTCATGCCTGGACTCAAATCTTTATTTATGAAGCATCTGTATATTAGTAGCCCTGCTTATATTAAATATTTGCCACTAGTTATCTGTCAGTATCAAATTTTGGTGATGATATGAGTTTTTAAAAAGTCTTATTCTATACCTTAATCAGTATCTTATTAAGAAGTATTTTAGTAAGAGGCTACACAAGGATCCTTAAGCTAAATGCCATTTTGAATCAAACTGATATTTACTGATGTAGACAAACATATAAGCCAAAAGATATTTATTTAATTGTCACTATCTTCCTAGAGCTCTGCTTGGCTCAGATTCAGCAGAAGGTATGTACAATATAAAAGAGGGATTGTAGTAGAGTGGACTCTATTGTAATCTGTGGAAGTACGAAGCTGAAATAATTGTCTTTGCTGAAATCCTGAATGAAAACATCACAAAGGGACAGGCATTTTAGCTGCATCTTGGGGAATGAGGCGTTTCCCAGAAAGACATGTTGGGGAGAAGCAATCAGGGACCAAGAACAGCAAGTGCACAGGTAAGAAGTAAAATATCAAGTTGAAAAATCAACCTTGATGATATAAATGTTAAGGTATAGCAGACAGCAGTTAAGAGGTAGAAGAGGGTGTAGAAATAGGGTGATATCACCATAAAAATGGGAAATGGGGAGTCAAGAGAACTATCCTTTGCAGAATATGATATAGAGGTTTAAGTATTATGTTTGAAGTTGCAGATGGGACAAAAACAAAAAACCAAACTTAGAATTCTTAACTATATTGAGAGAAGGGAAAGAAGGGCAGAGGAGGTGGGAGCTATGCCATTGTCTAGAAGGGTACAGAGTCAGTGGACTACATGCAACAATAATCAATTAAAGAAAATAAAGATATGATCACATTATTTAGATACTTGCAATAACAACAAAAAAAGAAGAAATGCTTAGAATTAGGTTGAACAAGATTGTATTTCCCAAACCAAGAGACTTTTGAAAGTAAAAGCAGATGTCATTAATAATTTTGCTGGGAAAATGGGCATAAACCTGGATGGAATTGGTTAACTGGGAAGCATAGTCACCATACAGGAAAAGCAGCAGATAGCTTTTCAATAGTATTTGATTTTTTCTATGTGTATATCTTTTGTTGGGGAAAAAATAAAGATCATTGCCTTGCCTTTTGATGGGTTTTTTTTTTTTTTTTTAGTTTATTGGGGTGACAATTGTTAGTAAAGTTACATAGATTTCAAATATACAATTCTATAATACATCATCTATATGTCACATTGTGTGTGCACCACCCAAAGTCAGTTCTCCTTCCATCACCATGTATTTGATCCCTTTTTCCCTTTCTTATCTGTCTGCCTAAGGTAGTTGTGAAATCAGAGAACAAAACTCATGTCTGACTCACCATTACATGACAGCAGGGCTTAAGAAAAAAGTTGGCACACTTGTTGAATTAGTGAATATAACTTCTTCTGAGTTTCCTATTTGGCTTTCACATTTTATTGCATATCATTTTTTAATTAGTCCAAATGTATCTAGTAGGTTTGTTTTCTGGAGATGGAAAACAATCACTCCAGCAATTGTAAGGATCGCCTGAAAGGAACTCTGCTGTCTAATTGTCCAACAAATGAGGACATGGGTTATTTCATTTGCCCTTTACAAAAACTTTATTTGAAGAGACTATAATATATCCATTTTGCAGATGAAGAAGGTCAAGTTCAGAGAAGTTGAGCAGCTTGTTAGGAATCACAGAGATTATTCATGAAAGAGTTAAGCCCAGATCTCAAGAATGTTAATTGTTAACCCGGTTCTCGGCCCATTACCAACACTACATTTCTAATGAAATCATTTTTCTATCTCCACTGAAAAGTACTGGCAAGAGTTGGGTTTCTGACTGCAGACAACAGACTCTGCATGCTCCCCTTTCATTTTCTCCCAGCACTGGCTCCTTCTCATTCTGTGCTGCCAGATTCCTATGATTGAAATTTGAAAGCATGTAACTGTTAATCTAGGAGTGATTAAAGAGTTTCATTTCTTGGAAGAGTCGGTACTCATCATCGGCTATGATGAATGAGCCCCTAACATCCCCTGATCCCATTATATTGTGATTAATTGTGCCAGTTTAAGTCAATAATTCATTTGTTAAAAATAGGCCTGCAAAGTATCATTTGTCTCATGGGAGATATCAGAATAAAAAAATTCATTTGATACTTCTCATTAAATTAGTGTTGGAAGTTATATTGAAGAGCCCTGTTCATCAAATACTTATTGCAGGCTTATTTGATAAGAAGTTGTATTTGTCTAAAATTATGTCTGCAAACTGTCATAATAGTCTGCATTTTCCTTGTGTTAATGAAGGAATAAAAAGTCTAAATACGTGCATGACTGGAGAAAAGGATGGGGCTTGCAACTGGGATTAGAATAATTCCAAAATGGTCTGGTTTTCATTGCATTAAAATTAAAAAAAAGAAAGTGAGAGAGAAATTGAGTAGGGCATCTTCTTCTTCTTAGGATTAAGGACTATCCCTGAAGGTGCCAAGATGGTTTCCTAAGAGATGGATCTTCCCCATTGTCTCTTATCTAGAAATTATTATAAATGTTGCATTCAGCCTCATTGGGCCATTAAGACATTTTCAGCTGTAAGTGATTCTAAAGGAAGATAGAAGTGAAGAACAGCTCTGCTGCAAATGATAATGGTCACCATCAAATGAGACACAGGATTAATATCTTAATATTTCCAAAGCAACATCATAGTAACTTTGGAAAGACTCCCCAAGTGCTTCTGAAACATTTGGATATGAGAAGGGAGATGATGACTTTGGAAAAGCTTAGGTAAGAAAAAGAAAAATAAAAAGCTTAGGTGAGAAAAAGGCTTCTTTGAAGACGAGGATTTTTCCTTTGCAGTTTGGAGTGTTAGGGGCTGGGTAGAGGAAAAGCGGACTGAAGTGGGGTGACCCTACCACAAAGGGGCAGGGCAATGAGGGCATCAGGCCAAGGACCGGGCACATGCGAAGGACGTAATATTTGATGGCAGAAAAGGGAAAGAGAAAATAAAAGCAGAGGGAGAGAAAGAGGCAAGATATAAATCGGGAAAGGGACAGAATGCAAGGACAGAACACTGGAGGTTATGGTTCATGGCAGTGGCCCCTGATGGCCCATCCTGAGGCCTGTTTCCTAAGCACAACATGTGAAGGGTTTTCAAATTGCAGAATCATGGGCTCTGAACTCAATCTATCCCCTTTCCTAAATCCTTATTAGGCTTGAGATGGTACTCAAGAGAATGAATTTTTTAAATGCTGTTTATGTGCCACTGGTGTACAGTCAAGTTTGGAGAGGCAGATAACCAACAAAATGCTCAGAGCCACATGGGTGCAAGAAGGTGAGCAGCTGGGGCTAAAATATGACCCAAGCCACTTCAGGTGATAGAAAAAGAAGTCATTGTGAAGATAATAAAATGTGCAAATACAAAAGGTTACATATACATATGTTAAGCAAGAGGTAAACACAATTTTAGAAAAGAAATTATTGAAGTTCTTTCTCAGGTAGAGGATGTGCCACTTACACTCAGCCTCTCTGGACTCTTCTGAGTATGCAAAAGTAATAGTAGCGTAATTAGTAAGTCAAATCAGAACCAGAAAATGTTGGCAATACTCTTTTTGATTCTTCAGAAGAAAATGGGCGTCCTGAAATGGAGAACAAAAGAGGAAACTGGAGACAGTTTTAGAGCAGTGGTGAAAGGGGCTCCAACCACTGGCAACAGCAGGCAGCCGAAGGACCAAGATCTTTTCTGAAAGCTTTTCTATAACAAGAAGACCGAAAACATAGTCTCAGGTTATGCATTATTTTGTGCGATACTGTAGTGCCCTCCATTTCACCCCAATATCACAAAGTCTAGTACATACAATGTCATTGGGATAGTGTTGCTGGATGAATAAAGAAGGAAGAGGATGTCCACACACACGGGGAAAGGTACTGTGGAGAAGGTACAGCGGCCATGGGAGGTGAGAGAGAAAATAGAGGCCAGTGACGTATTCCAGAGCTGAAACTTGGTGTAAAAGTGATGGAGTAAATGAAACCTTGCATTTTCCCTTTAATCCTGGAAACTTCTGGATTCTTTAAAAAATGTTTGGGAGGATGTTGGAATTCGTAGAATCAGTCCACAAGTAGGCTTCTGTTACCTTCAGATAAGGGATTGACACCAAAAAACGCATTTTACTTCTTTTACCCAAAATTCTTTCAAGTGGTGACAGCAATAGGACAGAGACATCATCTGAGAAACCTAGAATCTGTTTTCCTTATGTGTCACCTCTTTCTGAGGTATTTCTGTAGCAACCACTTCTTTCTTCATAATTTGCTCAAAATCTCTTCTTGAGCTTAAGATGGCAAGTGAGAAAACAGTAATACATGAATCCAATGGTTCCCTTTAAAGAGTAGCATTTGTGCCTATCTTTACTACATTTCACTCATTTTTAATATTTGGCAGAGATGGGGCGCACTGCCACCATTTATACTTCCCTTTCTCCAATGTCAGCCCTCGGCATGGGAGTATTAATGCATGAATTAACAACGCAGTTTGCACCACCCACCATGGACAAAGATCTTATAACTCTTAATGGGCCTTAGAAATGCCATTGACTTAACTTATTCTAAATATTTCTTTTTTTTTTTTAATTAAATTTATTGGGGTGACAATTGTTAGTAAAATTACATAGATTTCAGGTGTACAATTCTGTATTACATCATCTATAAATCCTATTGTGTGTTCATCACCCAGAGTCAGTTCTCCTTCCATCACCATATATTCGATCCCCCTTACCCTCATCTCCCACCCCCCACCCCCCACCCCCCACCCCCCTTACCCTCTGACGGAACCACCAAACCATTGTCTGTGTCTATGAGTTTCCGTTTCTCATTTGTTTGTCTTGTTCTTTTGTTGCTTTTGGTTTATATACCACATATCAGTGAAATCACATGGTTCTCTGCTTTTTCTGTCTGACTTATTTCGCTCAGCATTACACTCTCAAGATCCATCCCCGTTGTCACAAATGTTCCTATATCATCTTTTCTTACCGCCGAATAGTATTCCATTGTGTATATATACCACAACTTCTTCATCCATTCATCTATCGAAGGACATTTTGGTTGTTTCCATGTCTTGGCCACCGTAAACAAAGCTGCAATGAACATTGGAGCACACGTGTCTTTATCTCTAAATGTTTTCAGATTTTTTTGGTAGATACCCAGGAGAGGGGTTGCTGGGTCATATGGCAATCAACCGAATGGGAGAAGATTTTTGCAAATAGTGCCTCCGATAAGGGGCTAGTATCCAGAATATACAAGGAACTCATGCAACTCAACAACAAAAAAACAAACAACCCAATTGAAAAATGGGCAGAGGACTTGAAGAGACATTTCTCCAAAGAGGACATACAAATGGCAAATAAACATATGAAAAAATGCTCAACATCACTAATCATCAGAGAAATGCAAATCAAAACCACAATGAGATATCACCTCACCCCAGTTAGAATGGCGATCATCAACAAGACAAATAGTAACAAATGTTGGAGAGGCTGTGGAGAAAAAGGAACCCTCATACACTGTTGGTGGGAATGCAGACTGGTGCAGCCGTTATGGAAGGCAGTGTGGAGGTTCCTCAAAAAATTACGAATAAATATTTCTTGAGAGAAGCCTATACCTTCAGCTTTATTGTTTCCTTTGTATAGCAAATCAGATTTGGGCAAAACCTAACCCCAGACATCATAAAATAAGAAAAAGTATCTTAGAATAATGGAACTAAAGCAAGCTTTAAAAATCTTCTAGTGAAAACCCCTTTATTTTTCAGACATGGAAATAGACACCTATAGATATGAAGTAATTTAACTAAGGTTATATATTTCTTTGATGTCATGTCTAAAATCAGAATACATGAATCCCATTCATTCGCTCAAAATCTTTGTTAAAGAAATTCCATGTGCCAGACCCTTTCTGAATACTGACTCAAAAAAAAAAAAAAAAAAAAAAAAGGAAAGAAGAAAAAGAAAAAAAAAATTCCTTGGCTCAAGTTGCTAATAGAGCTAATAGACAAATATTCAAACAATTATATTTCAGAAACATAATTTTCAATAATGTGAATTTCAGTAATTTAATCTGTCAGAAAATGGATGGGGAGGGGAACAGACAGAATATTGTGACATTTGGGTCACAGTCGTCACACCTCTTGACCTCTAAATCACAATAATAATGGTGTGCTTCTTAAATCAACAGTAGTGATGGTGGTTTACCCACATCCCAAACCTCTTTGGAGGGTTTGTGTTAGTAATTTGGAAATACTGTATATACTTCCGATGTTTTAAATATAATACCCCACTTCAGAAGACTATCCCGATGATATATTGATGGCACCATGACTCACTTCAAAGTCATAAATGGAGTTGGCAATAGTTGCATTCTCAACGCCATGAAGGTGTCAGTGTGGTGTACGTCTCAGAGCAAAGAATTCAAAGAAAACATAGGTCAGTGGGGTCCTACACGCAGAACCTCTGTAGGCTGGTACAGACGGAATTAGAGGATATGAACTCACAAAACAACTTCGGAAAGTCTGCACAGGCAGAAACTATAAGGCATAGGTCAAGACTATACTACACAGTTTAAGACCAGCATGCTATGGAAGAACATATATCCTAAAATTGGGAAAGAAATTAGAAACCCAGCTGTGCTCTAACAGAAAATGTCCAGGTGCTTAAATCTCTCTCTTAATCCTGAATTCCTCTGGCCCATAATCAGCATCACAATGGTTCTGTGGTCCTGGCAAATACCGCAGACCTTCTCAATCAAGCTATCTGGGGTCTGCCCAAGCAGGCACTCTCCTCCTGCACAGTGGCCTCGTTGTCTGAAGAGGACCTGCCTGTGTATTGACAGAAGGCTCTGAAAACATATCTTCTCCTTGCACAACCTCACCAAGAAACCCTAATGCTGAAACCCTCAGGCCAAAAATGTATTAGTGCCTAAGAGAGTTTACTGGACAGAGGTTTTTTGATGGAAAGACCAATTTCATCTTTCCAGTGGGGCAACGGAAATGCATTAGTGTAGAGCCATGGGAAGAAGACATGCATGGTCTCTTACCCACTGTGAGAAGAAAAGAACCTTGATTATAGCTATTTGGTCAGCTTTCTGTAGGCATTTAGCCAAATAGCCCTGGCTCCTGGCTTCTGTGCCCGAGCAGAGATGGTCTGAGGTTCCCAGATGTTTCTGGAGGTTGCAGATCATGTTAGCCCACAAGTTCGGTTCCACAAACTTCATGTGCAAAGTAATGTTGGGACAATTGTCATGTTTAGAGCAAAAAATAAGTGTGAGGATGAAGTAATGCAGTTCTTTCCTCCGCTAAAAATAATATTTTCCTGAATGATACAGATTTGGAGAAGCAATAGCAAAAGTATATTACAGAATGCGTATTTTGTTATGTGTAGGACCAGTTATGCATTGCCCATTTTAAATTAGTACAAGAGCCTATAACTATACTTTCAATATAATCAAACATTAATTTTGCACATTTCATGTGGATGCCTTTTAGGAAATCTGAAAGACTTGATCAGCTGTCTCAGAGACAGTCTATCTCTTGGACTGAGGAATGTTCCCGCAAGTGTATATCATGTCTACTTTTACTAGAGAAAAGGCCACACATCTGAAAGTAACTGAAAGGCTTCTGCATGCTCTTGGTCTTAGACTAGGATACTCCGTGTCTTGCTTTCTTTCCTTAGATATCATCTATCTCTGCTCTGTCATTTTACAAACAAGGAAAGCGAAGCTAAGAGAAGTGATCTGACTTTAAAGGTGGCAGAGGCAGAGCTAGAACAACAATCCAGGCCTTCAGACCCCCAGTCCACAGCTTTTCATCTATGACAGTGATTCATTTAGGGCATGATTTGATCAATAGCCAGCTCCGCATTCAATAGCATTGGTGAAAAGCTTAACAAAGAGGGAGATGAACAATACAGAAGAATGCTGATAGATAGTATTGTACTCATAGTTTAATTTAGAACAAATTTATTGTGGTCTTATGGAACATCCCCTCAATCAGACTAGTATATTACATGGGAAGGACAGGGAGTAGGGAGGTAAAGTTACGTGTGCATGTGTGTGCACATGCCAGGGTATGCTAGGAGAAGAGGGGGCGGAAATAGAGACAGACCAAAATCACAAGAGGCACCTTTCCTCCTAGATTCTGACTTCCTCAGCTTCCTACAGAGTCTAATAGGCAGAGAAAAGGCCGGTACCTTTGCTCTGTGTTTACTTTCCATTGGACTATTTTACTGCTTCCTGTTTTCCTCCCCCTCTATTTATTCAGGTTGGGTCCATGCTTAGGAGATGAGGGTAGGAGGAAATTCAGAGCCATGTGGCTGGACCTCAGTGCCTCCCCTGAGACTTTCAGGGCTGGGTTGGACATCTTCCTGTTTGCCAAGCTTTCCACCAGTGCTGTTGAGTAGGGAGTTAGTTGCTGATCCAAACATGACCTTAAACATTCTCTCGGCAAGCTGTCATGCTTATTCGTTTTGAGATGAGGAGTCCATGGTAGCTTTAATAAAGGTGGTGAAAGGAGAAAAAAATGTAAAACCTAGCATGGGAAGAATGCTTCTTTAATATGTCCGGACCACTGACCAAGCAGGATGATGTCTACATGAGCCTGTCCATCCATTTCCCACCTGAACACGAGATACTTCCAGCTCTCCATAGCCACCTACAACAACCAGTCTTTTCTGCCTCCTGGAGCATGGAGTTTGGAAAAGACCCGATCAGTACTAAGTACCCTTCATATGCCAAGCTCTGTTCTTAACACTTTGCATAAGTTACCTCATTGTATTTTCCGAAATTCTATAAGGCATTAACTCCATTGAGGCTCAGAGTCAATGCTTGAATCCATGTTTGTTTGTCTGTGCATTCTACACCAGTAAAATTCCCTTTTTCCAGTGTGACACAAGACAGTGTTATTGAGAGATTCCAACATCACCACATACCAGAGAAGTGACCTAAAGCAAGTCATTTAATCTCAATTTATGTCAATTTCCTCAGCAAATAATGAGGAAGGATAATAACAATAACCATACCTACTTTGTGGGATGGTTTCGAGAGTCAAATGAAATATTTTAAATGCAAATGTTCAGTGAACCACAAAACATTAAGCAAATATGAATTACTCGGAGAAGGGTTTTTTGTCTTTGTTTTAATAGATGTGAGGGTATTAGAAACATATAAATGACATATAAGTTACACCTTTGCAAGTCATATAATAGAATAAAAGACTAACTTTGTCCCAATATGAATACAAATGGATCCCATGTAATCTCCTATGGCCAACCTTTCATAAACCCCTTGATTCTTTATATCAACAATACTTAGTCCAATTACATCCAAGGTCTCTTTTATATTATTTTAAACCACTTCATTTATTATCTTGAAGTGAAGTTCATAAATAGTATAATCTATCTATACACAAAATTTTAAAAATCATATAACACCCTACTTGTAATAATGTAAAGAAAAAACCCAAGGAAAGGTTTTCAATATCTAAATACTCCAGCAAGACTACCCTGGACGACAGCATAGTATTTACAAGCCTGCTTTTCTGCATGCAGGCACCAGGCACGCACCACCCACAAATGCAGACTGATGCTGGCGTAGTCATTGAGATTCAAATAACGCAATGGCCTTTTTGTTTATGTTTATGGTGTATTTTCTAAAATAATGAACAACTTCTGGTAAAGTTTCAAATAAAGTATTATTTTCTGTCAATTTACAGAATTCATGTTTTACTGAAAATTTCATTGAGATTTAAAACAGTGCAAAAAGTGTTCTGGTGTTTATACATAACATAGACTTACAGTCAGATAATTCTAAACAAGTCTTTTACCCAACTATATGTCCAGTGAGACATTTGAAAATGACATGTGAAACAGGATAATTGATGTATGGGGCTGTCCAGTGCTTTGCAGGATGCCTGTATCTTTGGCTCCATCCATTATATGCCAATATGATGATCAAGACCATCCTGATGAATTTCCAACTCCCCCAGGGGTGGCAGCCCCCTCGCTTCCCCATCCATGTGGAGAACTACAACTTTATGAGCTTTCTCACACTGTAGGCACTCACCATTCTGCCTGAGCTCAGCTTCTCTCCCCAGATTACCCAGGATAGCCTTCGTTTTTTGTTCTCTCTCTCTCTCTTTCTCTCTCTCTCTCTCTCTCTCTCTCTCTCTCTCATAATCCAATTTAACTAAACATATCTTTCTCATTTTGCCTAATTTCTTTAGTCTGGCAAACCAGACGCTCTTTGAACTATTTTGCTTCCAACCCAGAGCCTTCAGGGCATTCCTGGAGGAGTCGGCCATGCCTAGAACTAGAACTAGAAAGTAACGTGGAAATCATTTAGTTCAACTCTTTATAAATGATCAAACTGACACATACATATGTGTAGTGACTTACCTGAGGTTCCCAATGAGAATTAAAAGTTGTTTTCATAACATGAGGGAGTAAGTAAGGTAAAGCAGGGAGGAAGTTGTGGTCTCAGAAAATTTAAGAGTTTAAGATCTGAGTAGTGGAGTAATTCTCGATGTTGATGATAACAATTATATTTTGTATTATTTATATTATTATTTTATATTATTTATATAATTTATATTATTATTATTATTATTATTGCTAACATTGATTGCGGTATTAATGTGCCAGATAGTATGCTAAGCATTTTCTATGTATTATCTCATTAAATTTTTACAACACCCCAGTGAGTAGGGTATTATTACCCCATTTCACAGATGAATAACTTAAGGAAGAAGATGTATAAATCATTTATTCAAAGGTCCACAGTGAAAGGCCTAGAATTCAAACCTAGTCCCATTAGCTTCAGAGAACTTAGTGCCAAGCTGCCCCGGATGATTATTAGTGTCGCCCAGGTGAGCAGCTCCATGGAGACAGGACAAAATTCCCTGAGGATATGGAACCTGAACTGTGCCTGAGTGCAGAGTTGGGAGGATGATTGATTATTATTTTGGAGGCCCTTGGACTTCAGCAACAAAAGGAAGTCTGTGAGCCAGATACCAGGGTCACGAAGAATAGCAAAATAGTGCTATAAACAATAGTATATTAATTTCAACTTGGCAAGGTTGTTGGACAAAGGTCACAAAATTATGTTGGAGAGAAGTGCTGGGGAGAAGAAACATGCCAATCCCACCTTCTGTTCAGTTAAGAAAAGGAAAAGAGAAGGATACGTTGGAGAGGATTACAAGAGAAATGCTTACCTAATGCTAAGAGATAAAAGAATGTACAAAGAATCATTTGGGGAGGCGGGGGAGAATTTGTGAGTTTCTGGTTTTGGTTTTGGGTTTTGTTTTGTTTTTAATATTAAAAAGCGCCAAGGGACAGGATGCACAGTTTCAACTTAGACAAGTATAAGACATGAGTTTAAGCCTCTCTGGATAGGGATAAAAATAAGGGTTAAGGTGGAACAAAGATGAAATTTGGGATTTAAGACTATAATTTTCATGGCCAGGGTTTGGGAAGAAGAGATCGGACTGGGACTTGTGAGCAATAATGGAAGAGGAAGGACGTTAGGCAGAAATCAATTAATGGAGGAACTGTTGATTTCACATGTCGACCACTGGGGGGAGCTCCAACCTATTCCTCAGCTAACAGTTCATAGGTTAGGAGCGCAGGTTCAAATTCCAAATCTACTTAACAGATGTATGACTTGGATAAACCACTTATCCTTTTTGTTAAATGGAGATAATGATAGTCGTTCATAGAATAGTGGTGCGAATTAAATGAGATACTACATGTAACACGTTTTCACATAGTAATCCCAGAAAACATGTCCTCAGCATAACCCTGAGTGGAAGGAATTCCACTGGGCATCAGAAACAAGACCCTGAGGATACTAGGCAATGGTGCCAAGGGCTTTAGTGTTCAGTATGACAAGGGGAACTATTACAGTTGTTGACTTTTCCACGTTCTTTAGGGATTGTTTTTCTCTCCAATATGGTCATGGGGCTCCTGTTGCCAAAACAGGGTGAAGCTACCACAAGTTTAAGAAGAACTCATTCACAAGAAGTCCAGGATCAGGAGTTCTAAGCCTTTCTATGTCTTCAAAGGAAAACTTCTTCCTTTGAGGCATATTTCACCTTTCCTTGGATCTTCTACACAGCTGACTAGTGAGATGTCAGGATTAGGGTGAGGGTCTGAGGGGAGGGCCAAAAGGCTCATCAGCCTGCTTTGTTTCCGGCCAGGGAGGGCTCGTGGCTCAGGCATGGTCCAGCGCAGCAGTCCGAGACCACAGCAGGTATGCACACCTGGAGAGTCATGGGCCGTGAAGCTAGTCTGATTACACCAGTGATGAGGAGAAGAGCCACTTCCACCTCTGTTTCCCTTTCTAGAGCCTATCTCTCAGCACACTTTTCTTTCAGCTTTTGAGGAGTCTGTCTCCATATGCATTGACTTGGAATAAGAACAAGTTCTGCCAGGTATCACCAACAAGGACTGGAGAAGCAGCAGGAGACTTCCTTGAAGTAACTACTTATAGCAACAGTGCTTTTGTGAGGGTCCTGCGATCCCTTATTATCATTTTTTTTTTTACATTTCTCTCCTCTGCACCTTGAGGACTTTCTCTAGAATACACATAAGACCAGTTACTTTAGAAATAAAATGTGGTTTTTATTAAAACCCTAATCTGGCCCCTCCAGTCCCAACAAAGCATTTTCCTCCTAGTCTAATTGGGTTTCAAGTTATCAATGATACTGTTTCTCTATAGGAATCTAGGACATCCCCACGTCCTTCTGCTAGAAGCCTTCCTTTCTCCAGTATGAAATGAAATTTCCCTTTGAGACGGTATAAGGAAAATATAAGAAGGAGGGTTGTTCACAACTCAAACAGAAAGTCTCTCATTATTCTTGTAGGACTCTTGGTCCACATTTCTTCCTTGTATCCTCTTCCATACCATCCCCCTTTCCCTCCCCAATCATACCGTCCCCAACTGGGACCTCCCATAGGTACCTAGGTGCCTAGGTGCGCTCCCCAATCCTATCAGCCAAGGGAAATACACGTCCAGGACTATGAAAAACATGGTCTATTAGCATGCCCAATTTGGAGGTATCTAGAATTTATTCCAAGAGCAAACTTACTGGAGTTCTCGACAGAGAAACTCCAAGTAGATCTATCCCAAAACAAACCAGTCTCCATCTGTACTTTTGTTCAGCAAGAAGAGAGCCACGGTTAACACAAGCACCTATAACAACAACAACAACAAAAACCCTGCCTATTCTTGAGCAGCAGTCCTCAACCCTGGCTGCACATTACACTCAGGGAACTCTTAACAACTTCTGATGCCAAGTTCCCACACCAGAAACCCAGATTTAAATGGTGTGGTATGGGTCAGATCATTGATACTTTTAAAAGCTCCCAAGTAGTAGATTCATATATGTAGCCGGAGGTGAGAACCACTGTTCTAGAACTCTGCTGCCCCATAGAGTAGCCACTAGCCATATCACCACCTGTCACTACCTAAAGTTCAATTCATTACAATCAAATACATTTAAAAATCAGTTTCCAAACTGCACTAGCCACATTCAAGTACCAGTGGCTCATGGTTTCTGTGTTGGAGAGTGAAAGAATGGATGGTTTCCATCATCACAGAAAGTTCTATTGGATACAGCTATCCTAGAGCATCAGAATGTCATAGATCAAAACTGTTCAGTTCTTCATGGGAAGATTGCTTTTTCAGAACCCAGTTGTCTCACCCTCTCCCTGAGCTACAAACGTCACAGCAAAATTCAGTCACCTGGGCCTCCTCCACCAAGAGGCCTCCTTTGCTCCTGATAGTATCATAATAACACTGACATACAGGACAGGAGCTTCGTATTCATCAGCCCACTGTAAAAGGGACCTATAGAGCCTCCCTGACCCACATCAGTCACCCAGCTAGTAAATGGCAGTCAGAATTTTAAACCAAGTTGGTTTTTACCAAAATTCAAGCTCTTGAACTCAGACCCACTGCACCACCCTGGGACAACGAGGCACGTCAGAGCTTTCCCCTCAAAAGGAAAAGGCCCTAGAATGCTCTCTGCTGACCACAGAGTTTCCTCATTGGCCAGTCTCCTTACTCAGCACATTCTGACCCCTTCAGTACTACCATCTTCCAGGTCAGTGCCTCAAAAAATCACATGGTCTCAGTGCGGTAACCTTGTTTTCTAGAAGTGGCTAAGCAATAAAGGGAAGTGTCACCCTCTGCTTTGTTAAGAGATGTTTCTGAGTGGCTGACAAGTCTCGCGGGCAGAGGCCATTCTGATCGAAAACATTGTAGGTATGAACCTTAAGAGAGTATCCCTTAAAGGAATACGAAGAAAGAAATCAGGTTGTGCAGTGGGAGGAGAGCACGGTCAGTTCTGAGGGAAGGACTTCCAGAAGAAAAGCCACAGGTTTGGGGTTTCTCTCTGTATTCTGCTGCCTGAAGTATGGTAGTTTACTTTGTATCCTTAGTACCTGAGGGAAGACACATCTGAGCCCCGCTGGGCTGCCACTGGCTTGATTTAAACAAACCAACAAACAAAATGTGCAAGAAAGGACAGGTCTCTTCTCTCTCTCTCTCTCTCTCTCTCTCTCTCTCTCTCTCTCTCTCTCTCTCTCTCTCTCGGAGGAAGGAGGAAATGAGAGCTAAGAATATTTCTAAATACAATAAATGTTTACATTTTAATTGTTTTCAAGTAGTCCTCACAAACCATCAAAAGAAGTACATAAAGATATTTAAGAGGTAAATGTGGTATAAGTTCATGCTCACCTCAAACATGAATAATTCACATCATGATGGGCTCAGACAATGGACTAATAGGTATAGATCTTGCCTCCTACCTTTCCTGTTGTCATATTTACCTTCTTAATTTGAATGTACTATATCCACTCAAAGTGACTACTCTCCCTTGATTTTGTTACCCATCCTGGTCTGGTGAGTTGCTCAAACTTTGAATGCTGGACCAGTAAATCTGCCAGTGGCCAGGCCATAGCGTGAAGGGTTTCCTAGTATGAGAGCCCTGGGTCCTAGGCCAGCCAAGGCTTCTGCCTTTAGACACACAAAAATCTGCCCATGAGTCTCATGGATCATGCATGGTATGTTTTAATGTCGAAATTAAAATCCATATTACTATTTTATAATTTGGGGCCTTTTATCCCAATAATGCTGTTATCCAATCCATGTTTTGATGGTGGTTATTTTATTCTAATGGACTGATGTGGCCACAATCATGATATAAATGGATATATACACTTTTTTAATTTCATCAGTTCTGCAAAAGATAAGAAACCAGCAACAGTAAATTTTTGATGGAGAGACACTGTATTCATTTAGGCCCCAAGCCAGGGTCTTTCTAAAAGTATGCATCAGAAATGCCACATTTAAGACTTCTTTTGATAATTGTATGATTACCCACCTCCCTTGTTGGTGAAAGATTTTGATTATGAGCGTCAGCCTGTGGTGAAGCTACATCCAGTTTTTCTTTTGACTGAGATAACTTAGAAGCCCTGAGGTTATCCAGAAAGAAATGGTGGGACCCACTCTGCATGGGTGATCCACCCATAAATCCAGCACCCCATTTCGGGGGTTGAGGTAATAGGCAACTAGCAGCTACTTTCTCTAACATTTTTTGCTTCCTTTTCCTTGATTGCTGCTGCAAAAGACTGTTCCTCAATTGTGCAAAACAGATCCTGCCACCTGCTGTGAGACGTGAAAATGCCAGGAGCCCACTGCCATTTCCAACCCAATGGAGTACACAGAGTGTTCTTTGGATCCTGTGTGCAACTGGCTGGTGCAGGTTTCTTGGTGCCTTTTCAGTAGGGATGGGGCTGACACGCGCCAGAACTGTATGAGTCTTGGCTAAGCTCATTTGGGGTTGATTCCTGATTATAATGCCAGTCACCCTGGGAACAGGTGGATCACATACAGATGATCTGATCTGATTTGCAAGAAGTGGTCTGATTAGTTTACTTGTTTTAACAACCCAATCAGATTGACTAGGTGGCAATGCATCGATTTTATGGCACTGCCTGAATCAATCTGAATAAAACCAGTTAGTGCCACATATAAACACAGCTGAATTCAGACACGTGGGATGAAATCTTTCCTTTAAGTCTTAGGTAATAGAAAATAAAACTACTTAGATTGAGTCTCTACTGAGGAAATTATGTATATCAGCCTAAACTGACCCTGATTTCAATTCTATCCTAATTCCCTCACTCCCTAAACAGAATTCAACTTCTTTCCTGGTTTCATTCAGCAGCATCCCCTTTTTTTACACACATTGAGCTCTCAAACAGGGTATTTGTGACTGCAATAGATAAAGACAAAGAACCACAGGCACACGCATAAACTATCAAAGTTTTTTTTTTTTCCATGCCATTATGAAATTCCTGAACTCTGATCCAGGGGTCAAAGACAGATTGATTATTTCCTGAAATAAAATTGATCCAACAGGGTATACACTAAATGGGGATTCTAAGAGATCCTTGGCTATCACCATTTGACTAACAATTACTTCCTAGCCCTTATTTGCAATCATATTCCTTTCTAGTTAGACAAAAGAGAGATCCAAGGGGAGGTTTGGGGTTATTTGGGCTTTACCCTTGACCGTCCCCTGTGGTAATGTCTGGTTCTCTACCTCACTAATCTTCAGCACGACTTGGATAAAACTCAAACCAAAGGCTAGTTGATTATATTAATAGTACTCATAGGATTTGGGTTTAGCAGGGTATTTCTAATGAGTATTCTTTTTTTTGCTGGCTGTGTCCTCCATCTCAATTTTCTCATCTCTAAAGTGAGATGGTTGAATCAGGTCATATCTAAGATCTCTTCTGGCACTGGCTTTGTATGACTTAATATCTTAATAATAGCTTAGGGTATTATTTGCATAGCACAGTGCCATTTTATAAAACAATTTTGTATCTATAATCTGTGTTGCTCCTTCTCTGTTGTTCTAGGAAAACATACCCTTCAGTTGTTTCGGAAGTGTTGCCCTGTTAGATCAGATAGCCCGAGTCCATCAGCCTGAATATGTTAATGGATTACGTTAATATGGCTGCCATCGTGCTGACCATTGGATTCTCAGCCAATTCTAGATTCATTATCTGTACAGGACAATGCCTTGTTTGTGTGAGAGTTAACACCACCTGTCAGCATTCAGTGTGGAAAAGACTGTGGCATGGGGCAATGAGCTTTAACCATCTTGTGTTGAAAGACAGAACTGTTCTTCCTTACAGTTCAGCTTTTATCAAGGCCATAAATACAGCTAAGGCATTAAGGAGAAAGAAAAAAAAAAAAAAACTTGGAAGGTTTTTGTACTTTTTGTAAAAAAAAAAAATCTCTTTAATTTTTTTTTTTTTTTTTACCATTACCAAAATCTCCTCCAAACACACAGACCCTACAGTATCCCTATTAAATTATATAGAGCGAGTCCAGCCCTTGACTGTCAACGGGGCCCATCAGTCCTAATTTATCGCCCCAGGAAACACAGTACAATTATGGTAATAAATAATAATAGGATTCAGTACATGACAACATGAATGATGGAGCCTCTCAGAATTCATTTACATTGCTTTGTGTTGCAATCATCATGCCTCTAATGTAATGCCAAGCAAATGAGCCCCTTTGAATATTGTGCAATCTATTGCAAGTCAACTGGCACAAAACTCACTCAATAAATCATGTTCAGACACATGCCTGTAATGACAGGTAAATCAACAATGAAGTAATTGCATTTAATGTATTGAAATACTGGACAAAAAACAGTGACCTCAAAGTGACTTTTTGTACAAGGTATGATATAGTTACAACAGGGAGTGAGGTCCTTCCTAAGAGGCACTTCTTGCTTAGATGCACGTGCCAGAACTGGTCATGCTGTTCCCTGCACAGACCTTGATTGGCCACCTTCTCTCTGCAGTAATCACAGGACAGGCTGCCAGAGGCAGCAAGGGAGTTGAACTAGGCTGAACCTAAAAGTCACAGGTGAGGGCGGAAATCAGCCTCTAGTCCAGCGACCATTCCTCTGCCTGAGCTATAACCAAGCTTCCATTTTTGTAGCTAACTTGAGAGGCAACCTGATGGGAGAGGGAAGAGCACTGGATAAGGAGTCAGGAGGGCTGTGTACCTAACTCAGCTCTGGTATTAACTAAATCACTGTATGACTCTAGCCAGGTCATTGTGCCTCTCAGTCCTTTGTCTGTAAAATAGAGTAGTTTGACTGTCGTCTCTAAAATTCATTGCAATTCTAATATTGTATGAAGCTCTGATTCTAATTAGAGGCCTTTACTTTTAAGCAGGCAGAAAAATGTCCCCCTTACCCCCCTGGCTCCTGAGTGTTGAAGGCTCTGGTTTGAACCAGCATGCATCTCTTCATCATTTCTGTTGGTTAGGCCAAGTATATGTGCTTCTAATTTCTGTGAAACTTGGGCCTGCCCCTTTCTGGGCAAGCGGACAAGTCTGAAATAGGGCCCCAGGGGCCATGTGGATGGATAACAGGCAACATTGAAATGACAACCTTCCCCACATTCCCCATGGCATCCACCCCAGCTCCCCTCTTCCCAGGGACAACGTCAAGAAGAGATGAAGCAGAGCCTCTGCTAAGCCAAAGGCCACTTAAGGAACTTTCCTGCTCTCATGAAAAACTCATTCTTGGCTAAGCGGCTGTATAACCCTCCCCCACTAACATACTTTCCTCTTTATCCTTAACTCTCAGTCCCTGACTAATGTCAAAGTAGATCTCATGAACCTCATAATCTTGGAGATGTAGTGAAGTGGCAAGGTATGGAGGAAGTCGCACTAGAGTTGGAGTAAGAAGATCTGGCATTAAATCCTGGCTCTATGGTCTATTGATATGTGACTTTGTGAAAATCCCTGACTCTCCAAGCTCCATTGCTTCATCTGTTTAGTTGTAAGAATAATACTTGTTGTGCCCACAGTGAGATTGTTGTGAGGACAGTGTGACATATATGTGAAAATGCTCTGTTACTTGTAAAGGACAATACAAAAATCTCATTTTTATGATTAACTCAGAGAAAAGAAAACTCTGAGAACAGTGTACTGTGATCTGCCCTCAGACAATGCTTCTTACAATAAAGAAATCATTGTTATTTATCTGTGTGTTGCTATTGTCTGACTTTTCTCATGAGAGTGTGGGCCATAGTGAAGAGGGGCTTTGAGGGTCTTATTCTTTTATTCATATATTGCCAGCACCCAGACAAATGGTAATAGGATATATTGAATGAATGGGTGAAGGATAGCTTATTTTCCTTCAGGAGATTACACTTATAACACTGATCTTGAAGATAATTTTAGAAAAAATATTTGATACTACCCTACCTCAAACCTATAAACATGGCCCCCTGCTTCATTCACTTTCTATGCTGAAATGTGGCAGGTTAGTGGGAGATGGCTCCCCTATTGGTGCTCCCTACTGGAAGGATGGTGATTGGAAAGCCTTTCAAACCCACTGAGATGCCTTCTGAGGCCAAAGCTGGGCCACGGTTTCCCAGGCAACGAAAATCCAGAAAAAGACAACCCACTTCAAGGCAAGGAGGAGTCTGGGAAGCTGGAAAAGCCCTCAAGTATTTCCATATGAGAGGGGTGCGGGGAGTTGTGGTTAATACGACGGTTATCACAAGCCCTTGAGTGAAAGCTAACAGGTTTCCATTCTTAGTGTTCCACATCCATAGGCCCTATCTACCCTCTCTTGGATGCCACTCTGTCACAGAACCACAAAAGCTGACTCAGATTTTGCCTGCTTTCTCCTTCCTAAAGCAGATCCTTACTCTCTTGATAGTTCCCATATGATATAACCTGATTAGCAAGGCAGCAAGCCCCAGGCAGAACAAAAGACCCATTAACCAGGGCTGGTGGGCGGGAAGACAAAACTAGGGGCTGTGGAAGGAGAGAGAAAGAAACAGAAAAACTCTAATTTCAGAAAATTGTTACCAGTTGTGGGATGTTAAAAAGTTTTCCCCAAAGATGGGAACATCAGGAATGGAGGGACCCAGCTTCTCCATCTGACCTGATGATTAATGGGCTGGAAGTTTGGATCCATGATGGTAAATGCCTGCTGTGTTGATCTTGGGGTTTCTCAGTACTGATGCCTGAATGCAGGTTGTTCCTGGAGGTATGACAGGTATTTGGCAGCACCTGGGAACAAGAGCTCAAAAGACCACTCCTCCGCCCTTGGGATTCAAAGTTCCCTTCAGATAAAGAAGCCAGCAGTAAGCTGAGTCCAGGATTAAGCAGGAGGAAGACCTCACCCTATGTCACAAGGTAACCTCAGACTGAAGGACCAGTTTCTCTAAGAAGTCCCTTTCAGGAATATAGTCAATAATATTGTAATAACTACTGATGGTATCAGGTGGGTACGAGTCTTATTGGGGTGACCACTTTGTAAGGTGTATACATGTCAAATCACTATGTTATACACCTGAAATGAATATAATAGTGTATGTCACCTGTAATTGGAAAACAATTTTTTTTTTAAAAAGTCCCCTTCACAAAACACACTGTTAAATTTCTTTATGGAAGGCAATGGATTTTAGTCTTACTTATCAGTATGAATGGCTTATAAATACCCCCAAACAGTCATCATTCAAAAGATTGCCCCATCTCCTGAATTCAGCTTCCCTAAAGTCCATTTTGTTTTCCCTTCTATCACTCCCAGCTCCTCCCCCAGCCATCTTCCTCCACTCTTCATTCCATTCCTCTCAGGAATTCAGGGACAGGAAATGAACTCCTGCCTCTGTCATTTTATTAGGCAGTTCCCAAGAGCCAATGAGCTGCAGCCCTGGCTGTGAAATGGCTCAGTCAACTTGATTAATGATTGGGGGTCAGCAACCATCACCTCTCCTTCTGCCTCTCCAAAGTGCACACACAGCCCAGCTGGAAAAGAAGAAGCAAGCAAGGAACACCAGAGAGCCCTGTTCAAACACAAGCACCACGGCCAAAGTCAGACAAGCAAAGCCAGCCTTCCCTGAGAACCTGAACCTGCCCCTGACAGAAAGGGCTTTCCTCATGTTCTTTTCAGAAAAGCAGAGGCAGATGAGGAAGCAGAAGGGGAAAAGTTTCAATATAGAACTTTCCACAGATTGCTAGACAAAGTGGTAGGATCACCACAGAACCCAATCTTCTTGAGGAACACCTATATCAAAATGCAGATTGGAAAAGAAACTGCCGTAAATTCTAGCTAGTTGTTACTACACCACCATTGGTACTTGGTGAAGAGAAATCATAATCTGAGATGGCCTAGAAGCCCTAAGGTCTTGGGCAAGTACCGAAGGAATCTTCATATCTGAGAAAGAAGTCTATGAGTTTTAATGGGAGTTATCCATAGCCAAGGGCATTCAATTGTTTTGTTTTCTGTAATACCCTTTCCAACCCTACTTGCAGGTATCAATCATACTTTCTGCAGAAATGGACAGAGATTCTACTTTCTATTTGTCAATCACCTTCAAGAATTCCATCTGAGTGCCAACAGCAGACTAAGTTTGTGAATCAGATTCAAAATGGAGTGAATTACTATATTCCCTATGCTGTATTTTACACCCCCATGACTTTTTTTTTCAATTATAGTTGACATTCAATATTATTTTATATTCTATTCAGGTACATACAGTGTATGTCAGTAATTGAAAAATAAATTTTTAAAAAATAAAATAATAATAATTTAAAAAACCACAAAAAAGAATGGAGTGAATGAAACTCTGATGTAAATTTTGGTCCAGAATTCCAAGTACCTTTGTTTTCTCTGAAGTATTAATACTTAGGGGATTATCCTTTTTCTAATTAATTTTTAATTTTCACCTGAAACTCTGAATTTTTGGATTCTGGGATATCTGTGATGAAGCATTCTCATCTTTTAGATATTTTCTGCTTAGAACAATTTTTAAAAGCAAAAATTCCTAAGGACTTGAGAGCTTAAGATCTACATCCAGACTGGGACACTAGGCACATCTCCTCCCTCTTTTTATTTCCCTAGACTAAGGCAGAAAACAGCCGCAATCCAAGAGAACATATGATCGTTGAGTGCACACCATCACAATACAAATGAAGCAACTAAGGCCTAGATAGAGCAGGGGTGTCAAAACTTTTTTCAACGTTTTTTACCAAGGGCCATATGCGGTAAAATACACAAACAGCCGGGCCACTCACTCAAGATGAAATACGTATTGCCTCACCTGGTTTATTTAAGTAAACTAAATATATTTTTGGAATTTGCTGCGGGCCAATTAACAATAGATTGCGGACCGCAGTTGGCCCGCGGGCCACAGTTTTGACACCCCTGGTCTAGAGAGATTACCAATTGATTTAGGGAGATGCAAACAGATGTGGCAGAACCGAAGGACACAGGGCTAGTTCCTAAACTAGTGTTCTTTCTGAAATAAAACATTTGACCTGATAGTTGATAATTAAAAGGCTCCTCTAGACCAAGATGAGTGAAAGTAAGCAAGTTGCTAACTTGTCGTGCGGGGAGGCCTGCGGGGTCTCTGCTCCTGCTCCCCTCATAAGAACGCAGGATATGGTGAGGCCAAAAAGGAACACCCACAGAGCCATAGGTAGGGGAGTCATACCACTATATTCTCCTGGTGGCACTATACTCTCACTGGAGGCTGGATCCACACTGTCCGCAAACCGCCATCCGCGCTTGCCAGCCCAGCCGCCATCTTCTTGCTAGCCCCCATTCTTTCTCTTCTCTCTGCTAGCACAGCCACAGCAGTTATATTAGTGGCTAATGGCTCAATGGCTACAGCTGACGGCCAACCAGCCCCAGCTGATGGCCATCTACTACCCGAGCCAGCACCCCTCCACGTGAGGCCGAGAGCCTGTAAACTACTTTCTGCGCCTCTGCCCCCACATAACTTAACGAGCCACAAAAGGGCTGAGCTAAATACTGGAAATTATTTCCCAAAGTGTGTTCTAGAGAAGTAGCAATTTTGGAGATGCAGAAAGGGTTAGCATATTTCTATCTTGCTGTAAACAAATCTGTTTAATTTAGCTTAACTTCTACATTTTTTAAACTTCTTTCATCCAGATTTCCTCTCTCTCTAACTCTAGCTCTATCTCTCCCTCTTTTTGCACAAAATTGATTAGCATACTATAAAACTTGTATTGTGCCACAGGCCACACTTTGCGACATGCTGATAAAGGGGAAAGAGGAATAAAGAGAATTACACTGCATTCTGGTCACAGAATTTAATTATGCTACTAATTAGTTGTGCAACTTGGACAACTCATGTAACCCTACTGGGCCTTGATTTCTTAATCTCTTAAATGGTGGTGGTAAAAAGTGTGATTGTCGTGCGGGGAGGCCTGCGGGGTCTCTGCTCCCGCTCCCCATACAAGAACGCAGGATATGGTGAGGCCAAAAAGGAACACCCACGGAGCCATAGGTAGGGGAGTCATACCACTACGGTCTCACTGGAGGCTGGGTTCACTGGACGTGCGACCTGCTGTCCGTTTTGTCTGCAACCCACCGACGACTCTCTTTCACTCTCCTCCACTCTCCTCGGCTCTCCTTCGTAGCCGCAGCAGTTATATTAGTGGCTAATGGCTCAATGGCTACAGCTGACGGCCAATCAGCCACAGCTGATGGCCATCTACTACCCGAGCCAGCACCCCTCCACGTGAGGCCGAGAGCCTGTAAACTACTTTCTGGGGCTCTGCCCCCACAGTGATGTTGAACAAGATAACCTGAAAGTCCTGCCAGCACAAAACGTCTACGATTCCCTGAAGCTGTTCAGCCTTTCCAGCAAGGCTGAGAGGTAGTGTCACTCAGAAAAGCCAGTGCTGGCCCTATCCAGACGGCTTCAGCAAGAGACCAATACTTGATAGCCTCTGTCCCAGATTCAGGTGAGGAAGGAAACCATAGAACACAGGAATCTCTAGTAAATGAAAATGACAATGGCTGCAGGAGGCACTGTTTTGAGCCTGGCCATTGCCAAGGTAAAGCCGTTCTCTTACTGAGCTAAACTTACTAAATAAGTCTCCTATTTATTAAAATGAACTTGTGTTTTTAAAAAGTTATTGCTTTCCATGATGAAGTCAACAAAAACATCTATCTTTCTTATTAAACATTCTCCCTCTTCCCTTCCTTCTCAATACTGAAATAACCCTAAATGCACCCCCAGGGGAGATGTCACCTGGCTTTATATGAAGCTCAAATAATTATTAACCTCCCTCACCCCAGGGCTCATATGCTGCAGACCAACAGCCTGGCTAAGTGTCTGGGTCATCCACCAGCAAGTGCTCTGTGCGTTTTTCAAAAACATGCACACGTGTTCTGCCTCTTATTTCCTGAGTGGTCCCAACACCTGGAGCGATCAGACTCCAAAAAAATCAAGCCAGGAAATTGAGTTCTTCTTGACTCCTGGCTGGGTCATTTAGATATTGGAGGATGAATGTGCTTTGCAACTAACCCTCCACAGGAGAAGACCAGGGTCCTGCCAAGGAATTCAGGAGACCCCAGAGCTGGCAAAGAAGGAGGAGGGAAAAGCCTCACAGAGCCATCAGACAAGGAGCTGGACAACTTGTGATTTCACCTCAAATTTTTCCTCATCTCCTACCAAGCAAAAGAAAACTAAAAATCACTCTCCTTCCTACATACACACACACAAAAGGAATTCTTTTTTAAGAGGGGGGAAAAAAAAACCTGGAAACAGTTTTGAAGGCAAAAGGCTGTTTATTGCTGCCAAAGTGCTGATTTTTTTTTTTTTTTCTGCCTCTGGCAACTATATAAGAATTGGAGACTTCAGCAGAGAAGAAATCCATTCACTTGTCATCACATAAAACCTCTGTGTTCCACAGAGGAAATGGCAAAATTTCACCCTTAACTGGATTTGTGAATTCTAACCGAGGGCTGAGAGAAGACTCAAAGCAGAGAGGGTCAAGCTAACCTACATCCTGGGACATTCTGTGACCTCACTCTTCCATGTGAAGGAACAAGGAATGGCCAGAGTCCCCAAAAGGCCTCCGTCAGCGGGAGACAAAGGTAGAGAGGAAACAGTCAGGACAGGGCAACCATCAGTCCTTGCCTAGGCCAAGATGGACCGGTTCCATCCTACATCACCGCAGAAGGTTCCATTGGAATGTGTTTTAAACAACGAGAGCACTGGGGACTTTTAGTCTTCCCCCTGGAGTATATCCCATGGCCTTTTTCATAATGATTGTTTGGAACAATTGTGCTTGTTATTGAGCTTAACACATTCTACATTCAGTCATTGTGCTGACCACGGTATTCATTTCCTTCTCTTTACCTTTCCTGCAAGCAATTGCTTTACTGCCTTTCTATTACCTGTCCCACTGGACTGATCCCTTGTCCACGGGATGGCAAAAATGACAGAGGGGAACTAAAGATCGTTCAGCAACCATCTGTTCTTATCAGATATCCATTCTGATCTTGTATGTGACTGTCCCATCTCTTTTCTCAAATCTGCTTTGCTCCCCTCTATCTTCCATTTTGATATTAAAGTCACAATGTGGCGACTGCAATATCCCCCAAAAAATCTCTGTATCAAACCCTCTTGAATTTCAAAGTGATGAGGTCAAGATCCAGAAAACTCAAAACCAGAGGAAATTAGGTTGCTAAGATCCCGGGGTTGTTTATTATGCTCTCAGCCTTAATTAGGTGTAAGTAACATCTTGTCAGTGTTCTGCCACATATGCTAAAGCTGTTGGGGCAATTTTACTGAGTCTGACAGCTTAAATCAGAAACAAGAGAGTCGACATGTCGATGATGGGGCTGGACATGATGGATATATTAAGAGGAGTCTGGAAAATTCTGGACTTCATTATATCGACTCTACTTCTCAAAAGTTTCTGTCAAAAGAATCTCAGCCTCATTGGAAAAGCTCCTCTGGGATCTGGTTACACCCAATTAGAGGGCTTCCCACTGCCACCTGGACACAGGAGGCTTTCTTGCCATGGAATCATCAGAGGGGTGATTGAGGGAAGATGAGAACTGGGAAACTGCTGATTGTGGTATAATTTCTACAAATAGATCTATTGAGATTTAAAAGGTGCAATAACTTGACATTTTTCAGTAAGTTAAAAACTGCTTAAAATTTGGTTTGCAGGTTGTTTCTTTTTCCATCTTGGCCCACAGGCTGTTTTCAAAATGAAAAGAATGGGATCAAGTCCTGAAAATTGAGGTGGAGTTGAAGGCAATAATAAAATGTTAAAGACGACAAAGAGGGAAGTGATAATCTTTTGAAAGTGTTAGAGGCACACTTGCCTTAGGATGGCAAGTTTCTCAGAGGGAAGAAATGAGGGCAAGGAAAAAAGGAACTTTTGCTAAGGAGATTGGCACGTTAGAAGGTTGGCCTGAACACGGGTCTTTCTTGCCCAGTCCCAAAGGGGCTGCTTTCTGGAGGCATCTACAGCCAAGACCCCAAGTACTGACGCATCACAAACTGCCATTGGCCCATCATTTTAAGTAGAAGAGAATGGTTGCTCCCTTGGCCAAAGCGAGAGGAGGTACACCAACGAGAGACATACCTGGCCCTGCTGACATGGCACCATGTTCCCGGCAAATTAAGTATCTAAATAACAAGGCTGAGCTCAGGCTCACAGGCAATGTAGGGCTCAGATCTAAAATTACACACAGCCTCAAGAGTGCCTTTACAAAAGAATACCTTTTGTCTTCCCCGTTTCTTTTAAAAGGAAGAGTTGTCAATCAGTGGTGTGTGCTTACATTGCTGAACTATAAGATTTTTAACCTCAGACTTGCTCTAAAGATTAATGTCTATAAAGTCCAGTGAATGAAATACTCACAAAGAGGGAGAATCTTTATAGATCTCAACAGATGAGAACTTCTAGCTTTACAATGGGCCCTTCTCTCCAGCCATTTTGGCTGATGGCTCATCTGCAATTTTTTTCTGATATTAAACAGTGTTTCTGTGGCCTGACAATGTTGACATTGCCTCAGAAGTTTAAACAGATGTTGCCTGACTTTTGAACAAGTGAATAACCTTCAATGAAATGACATGGAAAAAACAATGGGCAGGAAAAAGTACCTGGACTTACTTAGTAAGGAAATAGTCATGCCTTCAGAATGTCTATCTATCTATCTATCTATCTATCTATCTATCTGTCTGTCTGTCTGTCTGTCTGTCTGTCTGTCTGTCTGTCTATCATCTATCTATCTATTTGCAAGAGAAAGGCACCCTCCATTTAGTTGAACAGCAGTGGGGCATTTTTCTTTTTCTTTTCTCAGTGTGTTAATGCTAATTGTTCTTGCCTTTGTATCATACTGAATTGGATTGAAAACCTCTTTCCCAAATCAATTTGCAGGCAATGAATCATCAGCCCTGGTGACTGAACTGCTCTTTTATCAACCCGGCAGGTGTGTAACAGTCTTTGTCTGAATGGCCTTCCCACCTGTGCCTCTTATAATCCCAATGAAAGAAGTCAGAGATATATGAGAATTCAGAGGGTCTCAATCTTGATCCAGTGTTTCCAGTTTCTTCTTTAAAGAAAACAGGAGGCTCCCATGACCATGAGGGCCTGCATTTCAGGTTCTCTGCTATGATGCTGCAGACCACGTTTACGCCTATTAAAATCCCTAATGCTTCTCGGACATGTTCTTCATCACTTGGACAAAGCATAATAATTTCACTCAAAACACTGCTTTTTTGTTGTTTAACTCAAGAAATGTCCATTAAGCTCATAATCCATGTCATGGCCTATGTTAGAATCTGGGAACTACGGAAACTAATATAATATCTAACACTGATAGAATGTTTCTTTGTCCCCAGCACTGTTTTATATGCCTTACATAAAATAAATAACTCAATCTTTAGGTAATTACTATTGCCTAAGGTAATAGTAATTAATAGTAATCAAAAGGTAATTACTATTATGATCATCTCCATTTAATAGATGAGGAAACTGAGGCATAGAGAGGTCAAGTCACAGCTAGTAAGTGGAGGGGAGGACTCATACCCACATGGTATGGCTCCAAAGTCTTCCTCTTAGCCACAACACTACACTATCCTGCCAGCAGCAAGGCACACTACCTGCCCTCAAGGAAATCACAGTGAGTTGTTTGAATGTCCTCTAGCTGTATCATTGAGTGGACATCTAAATATAAATAAATCTTGGTATAAAATACCAAGGCATAAAACCTCAGACATTTGTTGACGGCTCGTCTCAACCAAATCCAGTCTGTGTTGGTTAATCTGTGAAACTACTAAACTTGTGCAGGGCCCACAGCCTCCTTCTCAGGAAAGCTGCCACCAGCTATTCCCTCCTCAGGAGTTGCCATAGTTTGGATTATGTGAACAGCTACACTGGCCACAAATAACAAGGCCAGGAAGGACACCTGTATCAGTTTTCTAGGGCTGCCATAAAAAAGAACCACAAAACTGTGTGACTTAAGAGAGGTTTTTTGTCTTATAGTTGTGGAGGCTAGAAGTCCAAAATCAAGGTGTCAGCCGGGCCATGCTCCCTCTGAAAGCTGTAGGGGAAGGATATTTTCTTGCCTTTTCCAGCTTCTGGTAACCTCAGACATTCCTTGGCTATGGAAGGATAATTCTAATCTCTGCCTCCATTGTCACAGGTATTCTCCCTGTGTCTCTTCCCACCATCTTCCCTCTATCTATGTCCACCTCCATGTCTAAATTTAGTCAGATTGAATTAAGGCCCACTCTAACAATCTCATTTTAACTTGATTACTTCTATAAAGACCCTATTTCCATATAAAGTCATATTCTGAAGTACTGGGGTTAGCACTTTAACGTGTCTTTTTTGGCAGAACACAATTCAACCCATAACTACACCCTCACCAGAGGCAAACCAGGAAACCCCACAGCCTAAGAAGTGGTCTGGTTCAAGAACTCTGCTCAATAAGAGTGCATCGTACTGGACGGTAAATATTTGACCCACTTAGATTCTGTCTTGGGAGTTTGGGACTCTGGCCAGACGAAGGATAAAAGACAAGTTAATGAGTGTGGTGGAACCACTGCAGTAGGGACCATGACCCTAGCCTCTGACAGCTTCAGAAGATAGACCTATCGCCAAAATGTTTCTGGAGCCTGAAGAGGAGAATCAAGTACAGGTTCTCCACAGGCCCTGGTGGTTGCTAAGGCCCCTTTCTGGACTTGCTTGCTGATTTTTACTAACTGTATCAATTAAACTAACTAGCTATCCAATTATTATTTTTTGACATTTTATGCAAGCTGATTGGACCCCTGCCTAACCAATCCTGACTTTCCTATCTTATCAAAACAATATTTAAAATTCACATGCTGTGGAAAACCATCTCATGTTTATCTTATCTGGCTCTGGTCTCTAATCATTCCAGCATCACACATGTCAACATATTTTCCGTATGTGTGTGTATACCGTATATGATGTATAACACACACATATGTATTCATATGTATATAGATAATATATAGACACAATATGCATATGTAAATATGTTCTACCTCATTCCCAATACAACTTGTAGTGATTGCTTTTATGAATATAGGTCTGTGCAAGTATAATTACAAATTTGTGGTATGTTCCTTTGGTATCATGAATAATTATGATGATAATAATAGCTTTTATTCATTGTTTAACATGTGCCAGATACTTTGCTATGGACTTTATATAAATTACCTAATTTAGTCTTTGCAAAAATCTGGAGAGGAAGGAATTATTATATCCCATTTGCAGTTGAATACACTGAGGCTCAAAGAATTCAGGTACCCTGTGCCATATGACACAGGCAGATATGTGGAAGATGTGAGATTGGAATCCATGTGGTCTACGTTAGAACTAATGCTGGTAACCACTTTAGACTTCCTGTGCCTTAACCATGTAGTGTTGTAGAAACCTAGAGCTAAAGGGGACAGGGGATTATTTGATCTAACAACTTCATTTTATTTGTGAGCACATTGAATCACCAAAGGATAAATTGTGGGGTTCAGTGGCTCAGCTGTTGGCAAAGGTGGGGACGAAATTCCAGTTATCTACTTCCAAATCTAGTGCTTTTCTACTTCAAGTCCTGACCTTCTGGGCTGTATCCAGATGAGATTTCTACAACTGTTTCCAGTGTGGATGACTTCTTGCCCCCATTTCCTGGAGTGAAACACGGCTTTTCTCATTTTCAGATTATGTCGGTTATTTAAATTAGAAAGAGACAGAGAGGGAGCTAGGTACCTGTGAAAGGGTCACCATCTTACCAGAAAGTCTGACCAAGATTTTTAAAAGAGTTGAAATAAAAATCATTACAGTTCATAAAGGGTTCACCAAGAGCTCACCTGAAAACTTAATTAATCAGAACATACATGCCCCAAGCATTCAAGTTAATGGAGGGTTTTCTGGGCTTTCTTTGTATTGCCATCTCCCAGTTCAAATGCAGCATAGAGCGTCAAGTGGGAGCTCAGTTGATATTTTTGACTGGCAAAAGCAATTAAAAACATAATACTGTATAAGTTCCTGGCAAATCTTGTTATTATTGTGAAGGTATTTCACATATGTAAGGCAGTCTTAACAATTCTTTTGATTAGTCATTCATGTAACTATTTGAATAAACATTTCAAATTAAGTCAAAATAATCATAGACGATAATAGCTCTTACAGTGTTGCTTAAAGAAATTGTGGTCACAGTGAGCCTTTTTTCTTTCTTTCTTTCTTTCTTTCTTTCTTTCTTTCTTTCTTTCTTTCTTTCTTTCTTTCTTTCTTTCTTTCTTTCTTTCTTTCTTTCTTTCTTTCTTTCTTTCCCGCTTTCCCGCTTTCTCGCTTTCTCTCTTTCTCTCTCTTTCTCCCTTTCTCCCTTCCTTCCTTCTTTCCTTCCTTCCTTCCTTCCTTCCTTCCTTCCTTCCTTCCTTCCTTCCTTCCTTCCTTCCTTCTTAGCTTCCTTTCATCTGAGTAAATAAGTGTAACCCCCTTGCCTACTTTTTGGTTTTAAAATGCAAAATAACTTGATGTTTTTCTTCTTGGTGATGATGCTCTCTAGTTGGCTATAATAGGAAGGTTGAATGCAACCACTTTAACGTATGTGGCTTCTGGAAGAGAAGGTAAAATTTCTGCAACAGCAGAGATAACAAACAATTTCTAAGGATCTCCTGGTTGCTAACACCAAACCCACAGAATGTGGTGAAAGCAGAGTGGAAATAACGATGTTTCGGCAGACTAGTCACTAGATAGCCACCAATGCTGTCAATCCCAGTCATTTCTATTTTCTCCAGAATATTTTTTATCAGCAATTATCATCAATGATCTCATATTTACCCAATGGTTTCCTGTTAATTTACCCATTTCACCTCCTGGAAGTATCTGACACCACTAACCTCACCCTCTGTGGATCTCCTCTCTTGCCTTCCGAACACCAGCCCTCCTGGGTTCTCCTCCTCCCTGACTGCTCCCATCTGTCTCTTCTACCTGCACCTCTTCCTCCACCATCCCTTAAGCCTTGACAAGCCATAAGCCTGCCCTCACTGTATTTTTCTCATTCCATTCTCACGCTGGCAGAGAGCATCAAGTCCTAAATATTCTGCAAACACTGTCTGACATCATCCCCCAGGCTCCCCTCACCAGTCTCATACCCTCCCTCCTGCAGTAAAGTAACAGTCTTTCACAGCAGGTTTGTGGGCTTCCTCATTCTGCTCAGTTTTCCCACACCACGTCTGTAATGGGCTTTCTGTGCTGAAAATATGAGGCCATGAGTCCATTTCTTAAGTCACATCAAATATCTTCCTCACCTTAAGAAGAGGTCAAAGTCCTCTGAATGTTATGCAAGACTTTCATAATAATCTCGCCTTTATTCACCTCCCCAGCACCATCTCCTGTCACTACACCTCCATCGCTACCCAGTGTTCCTGCCACACATGTCTACTGCAGCCTAGTGACTATGTCAGGCCCCCTGCTCTCTATGACCATTCACGTGCTCTTCAGTGTGTTTGATTCCTGCCTCCCCTTCTGCCAACACCACCTTGCTAACTTCTACTGGCCCTTCAAGGGTGCAGTTCACTTGTCACCTGGTGGTCTTTAACCCCTACAGCTTCTTGTACGTATTTTTGCTTGTTCTTTTGTACTTCGTATCAAAACACATGACTAGCTACACATTTTATTTATTTATGTATCACCACCACCAAACACACACACACACACACACACACACACACACACACACACACACACACACACACCCCTACCACAGAACACAGTACATAGTATATATTTAGTAAATATTGGGTGAATAAATGGTATACAGTCACACTGTCAGTTGTGAACCTGAAATTCAAACCCAAATAAGTTCAAACCTATGCTCTTTTCATCACAATATATATCACCGGACAAAAATGGAGATACAATGTATACCACCAGACAGACCCTTTTATGAATTTTATATATATCATAATGGGTGACTCAGGAAGTTTCTACCATTAACAATTTTACCGCTATTTTCTAAGGCTTCATTATAATAGTTTAGTCTCACAAATAACAAATTCTTTCAAAATACAAATTAAAAAAACCAAAAAGCTTATTTCCCTCTATTGCCACTGGTTAGTACGTACCAGCATAGTACAAAATTCCCTTTCAAGGCCCAGCTGCTTGCTTCATTCCAATGAGTTTATGAGGGTTGAGGTAAGTGTGAAATATGGACCCAGAGACTAATGATTCTAAGACTTACTTCCATCTACCCTTTCTCATTTTATTTCCATTACTCTGGTACAAATGCTAAAAGATCGAAGAACTCTAGTGTTGGTGAGGTGCTGCAGAAATCATCCAGTCTAGAACCCTGTTTTCAGGCTTCAGCAAACATCTCGTATACCCAAGTGGGGGAATTTCATAAGACTCCACAGATTGAAAATGCCACAACTTCATTTGAAATAACTTTTCAGTGTTTTATGAGATATCTAATAAGAAGTGTAACTCTATTTAGTTATCAAAAAGCTTCCAAAAAGGGTGTGTCTCGTTTTCCAGAAGGCATGTATAGGAGGCAGTAATAGGTGAACGTAACTGTTTTTTTTGTGCTTCACACCAATCATTACCTTCTGCTTCCCAACTGATTGACTCTCAGTTTGGAGGGGGAAAAAAATGTGGGTTTCTAATGTAGGCTAATTTTCTTAGCAGTAGCCTCTGAATTTTCAGGGCAATAGGGAAAAAACACACAAATACTTAATGTTTTGACCCATCAGTGGAATTAAGGAGACAGTATTTATTTACATGCTTCAATGTTAGTCAGGAATCATTACGTATAATTATCGATAAATATCAGATCCTATAATACTTCCCCTCCAGATGAATGATGTTTTCTTATCTGCTTGTAGGTAGATGTATCTTATCTAGCCCAAATTATATCTTTCTTAGGAAAGGACAATACATTTTGGAGTGATCTACCAACTGAATGATATCCTATTTCATATTTTTAGCAGCAACAACAAAAAATAACAATTTTAAGTGTCCCTATAGCCTTGCCTCTCTCCCTCTTTCTATCTCTATCTCTATCTGTCTCTGTTTCTGTCTCTGTCTCTAGCTCTAGCTCTCTCTTCTCTCTCCTCCTTGCCCCAGCAACAATCCACCATAGTATCATATTAAAGAAAAAAGATGAAGATGTCTAAGAAATCCTTCCTTTAAAATAAAGATATGATTAGACGTTGAAATTAGAATAAAACATAAAGGAGAAATAAAAAGAAATATGTGTTTGTTGCCTATAATATGCCAGGTCTTTAAATAAGAATGTTGTTTGCATTTTCTCATTTAATCTGCAAAATAATACTATGGGGTAGATGTTACCTTTCATATTTACAGATATGGACACTAAAGCTAATAAAGGAGAAAACAGATTTTCGACCCAGCTTTGACTGCCAAAGTCTAAACCACTTCTACATCATGTTTCCTCGCAAGATAAAAATATATTTTTAAATGACAATCACCAAAGAATAAATACGTTTTGACAAATTAAGAAAATCTAATATATAAACACATAAAATTGGGGATTTATCTGTGGGACTCAACCAAGTTTAAATAGGGAAATTTCCAGAGCTATCCTCGATTAGTTCTGAAGTACTAATTATATTTTGTGTCACTTCTTTACAAACTATGACACATCTGCCCTGATTTTCCCTGCTCTTCCATCCCATCCATCCCAGGGACACGCATAGTGGGGCATACTTTGAAGGCAAAAACAGAAAACAGAGAATCAACTTTTGAAAAGCAACCCTTACTTGTTAACAGCTTTCTCTAAACAAGTGGGGTGGCCAATGAGAGCCATTTAACAGCCACTTAATAGGATTCCAAATCGTAATGGGTGACAGGTAATATTTGCACTAAAATCTGCCAAAACAAAACAAACAAACAAACAAACGAAAAACTGTCTGCGTGATATAAGTAGACTAGGCAGTTAACCGAAGCTTTACCACACTTCCTCCAGACAGCAGAGGGCACTAAATAGCCTGAGGATGAGCCAAAGGAAGAAGGAAATAGTATTTGGGGTTTGTACTCAGTAGTTCTGACCTTATCAACTACTGTTCAAGTTGTATTTACTGCCCTTAAAAAGAAGTAATATAATATAGTTTAACTCTCAGCATCCCCTCCACAGCAAAGAACAGTTGAAATATGAAACAAACAAAAAAATCTCTTAGGTTTGACATAATTAAATATGCAACCATTTGTTCTGAGTAATACATTTTATTCCCTATAGTAAGAACCACTGTAAAAGAAGAGAAATGCTGAAGGCATTTTTATGACCCAGTGGTTTACACAGCCCCCCATCCTCAGTGCAATCCAGAAATTCTATCACGGATCTGTTCACCATCTAGAAAAAAAGAAAATAGCACCTGTGTTGAAATTTAGAACGTTGGAACACTTGATAAGAAAGAAAATGTGAAAGAAAATTGCATCATAGTTTTGTAGGCTGTTCTATTAAATTTCTCAGGAAAAAATTGCTCTGAGACTAGCTGTGATTCAGTTCAGCTATTTCCTGATATACTTCTTGGTTTAGTTTATGTCTAACACTCCATTTCCCTAGCATGTCTTTTGTTTAAGGACCTCAGAGCACTTTTAAATGCATCATCTCCTTCATCCTCCCAACATCCCCCATGAAGTGGATAGTAGGCAGCAGGTGGGCTCATCTGTCTTATAGATGAGGCACCCAGACCTCAGCCCAGGGATCCATCCACTGGCCTATACAGCCTACCAGTAAATGCTACAATTTGCCTAGCTTTGTGCTTCATACTTTTTAAAACTATGTCTCCTCCAGATAAACCTAAATTAAATCCCAGGGATTCTGACCCATCCCAGAGAGAAACATCTGTGAAAATTGGTTACACAAGAGGATAAGTTTCCATTCATTCAGAAAGATTTATTGAGCACCTAGTTACGCCATACACTATTCTAGACACTGGGCAGGAAACAAAACAGAAACAAACAAAATATCCCTGCGTTTTTAGAGCTAACATTCTCATGAGGGGATGGACAACATACACAGAAAGTAAGTTAATGATATAGTATGTCAGAAGGAGGTAAGTGGTACGGAAGAAAATAGAACAAAGGTAGGAAATTGAAAGGAAGGTGAGTTTTAGGGGTTGCAGGCCTCGCCGATAAGGTAACATTTGAGCAGACTTAAAGGAATGAGCTAGGAGGCCATGGGGAACAGAACATTCCAGGGAGGAGGGGAACTTGTGCAAGGGCAGGGAGACAGGACCTTGCCCAATGTGTCTCTGGAGAAAGAGGGAGGCAGTGTGGCTGGAGTAGAGCAAACAAGGAGTAGCGAAGTGGGACCTAAGGTCACAGAGGAACTGGGATAGGTCAAGCGGGCCTCAGAGGCCACCCTGAGGACTTCAGCTTCTATGTCAGGGAAATGACAAAACATCAGGAGACTTGAGCAGAGGGCTGATTGTCTTCTACCGGCACAAGCCTGGAAGAATTGTCGTACTTTATTTCTGATGCTTGTTTTTTCAAAACAGATGGTTTTGGTTTTATTTTCAAAATATAAAATTAGAGTAAGATATTAAATACATCTTCTTTTCTTCAAATAATGCATGTAAACTCGTTTCCCAGGGCTGCCTTAACAAACTACCACAAACTGAGTACTTCCCAGCAAAGTGAAACACGAACAGCTATGGAGTGTCTGGGCCTGTCGGCCCCAAAGAGCAGCTCCAACTTTCCAGAACCCATTGGTATTCACATTCTCTTCTCACTGAGGACAGAGCAACCCACTTACCTTGCTCCCTATTCAGAATCTGGAGAGAGAACAGTAAAAGGCCAGTTGATCTAAATACATAGTCCCCAGGATCATCTGAAACAATATGGTAGCAGGAAAAATAAATAGCCTGGGCTTATGTTTCCTGCTTATCAAAAGAATCCAGAAACTTCACCATTGAAGCTGGCTAATAGGAAAAAGAAAAAGAATGACTAGCCTAGGCTAATGAAAGCTCTCATGAAAGAAAAATAAAGTTTATGAGAAATACTTGAAAAGTGGTCAAGTGCTACACAAAAGCAGGCTATTGCTTGAATATTGGGTACCAAATCCTTGGTGAGGTAGCCTGTTAAGGGGAGAAAACAGGGCGGTGCTCCAAGATGGATGTGGAAAAAAGGACAAGATTCCTGGGCCTTTCATTACAGTACTGACCGGAGTACAAGAGGCGAGATGGCCTGGGTAGCTTGTACCAGCAACCTTAGCCTACTCATTGGTATCATGGGGACTTCCTGTTATCAGCCTTTAGTCATAGAGCAAGGGCCAGAGTGTCCTTCATGACTCACAGAACGAACCGGGAATTCATGGGCATGATGGAGAGAGGACAGTGTCTTCAACTCCAGAAGAACCTTAACCAGCACTTATGGAGAGCTATGTCACAGGCATTGTTCACAAAACTCATTTGATCCTCACAACATTGTATGAAGTAGAATGATTAATTAGTATTCCCCTTTGGTGGTCATTTAAATTAGAATGAGAGAGGGGGGGAGCTAGATACATGTGAAAGGGTCACCATCTTACCAGAAAGTTTGATGAGGATGAGGAAACCAAGACCGAGAGATTAAGTAACTAGCTCGAGGTTAACAGCAAGTCAGTAATAAGTAAACCACATCCATTCTCCAGAGGTTGGTTTTATTGCAAGTTGTCTTCATTACCCTGAAGACACCAGGTTAGCACCCTTCATTCCTGGCAGCTAAAGAACACTAAATCCTTGCTGTGAAAAAAAAGTTCAGCTCTAGATAGTTGCTGTGTGTTTTAGTTGAGGTGGGTTGGAAACAACACCAAGTCACCCAACGCCAAACAGACTTCCAATATCAGAGCTCAAGGGTTTAAAGATAGAAATGCCTTCTAAGGCAAAGCTCAGCGGATAAGCAGCTGGGCTGTGGAGTGTCACAGGTATTCTTTTCCTTGTCGTCATTTTAGTGATATCTGCAGGATCATTGAAGCTTGCTGGCCTAACCTTCCTAAATAGACTATATTATGGCTAACTTCTAGGATTCTGTTGCTGTGTACTTGGAAGGGCTGTCATACAGAAATATCAAGTGTCCCCTGGGGAAGACTCAGGATTCTCATAGAGCTTTGTCAACAAAAAAGCAACAGTCAGTTGTCAAGTGTTGTGATAGTTTTGTGATCATTGTGAAGCTGGCCAGGAAGCACTTACACATGGAACAGGAGCATCATCACAGCCCTGGCCAGGCAAATCCGACAGGAACCTTTGTTCCAAAAAAGTTCCTAGGGGATTAACGGACCAACCCAGGAATGCCAGCTCCCATGGCCTGACCCAGAGCATCCCAATTATTGCAGCCATTGAATGGACCCATAGGAGTTCTCCTCACTCCCCTGTGAGTATGAGGCATTTCCCATGACATTAGATTTGATCTTTGCACTGGCTAAATGGAGCTCTGTGCCCCTCTCTTTCTCCTCCTTCCTTCCTATCTCACTGCCTCTCACCCCCACCATCTCCATCAGTTCAGCCTACGTTTTCCAATTTAGGCTCATGAGAATATGGAGATGTGGACCTACTTGAGGATTCCAGCCTTGCCTGGAAGGTGAAAACAGGGCCTCTTCCGCATCCTTTTCCCAAACTGCCATTTCCTCAGAAATTGTGAATTCGACCAGAAAAAAAAAAAAAAAAAGCAAATAAAAAGAGGCAGCCTCGTCAAAAAGAGGGAGATTTATGAGATTGGCGCCTGCAGAGGCTCTCCTCCTTTTTCCCTGGAACCATCAATATTCCCTGGGCTGTGCCCTGGAACAACCAGAGCTGAACCCTGCGTTCCGGAGGCGGTGCTCCTGTCACTGCTCTAGCTTTTCCCAGACTCCCTCCCTCCCCTCCCCTTCCTGCCTGCTCCTCCCAGACCCCTTCCCTCCTAGTTGTTGTTTACAATGAACTACCCCTCTCTGTAAATTAAGCCCACCGCAGCCTCCCACTCTTGGAGACCATGTGTTGAGCCCCATGAGCCGACTTGTGGCATTTATTAGCGCAAGAGGAAAAATGCTAGCCTCATCAGAGAGAGCAGCTGGAGACAGAGCGCTTTTCAAAGGCATGTAACTGACCTCTAGCTCAGCTGCTGGATGCCTGGGTATTGCAGACTCAGAGGATTCTCATATTCTGTGTGTGTGTGTATGAGTGTGTGTGTGTGTGTGTGTCTTTCTCAACTCTCCCTCCTTCCCTCCCTCCCTCCAGCCTCCACCCACTCTTCTCAGTTGAGTCCTGACCTTGTACGGCCTGAATCCCCCCATCCATCTCCCTACATTGTGTCTCTCTGGTGAACTCATGCTGGGAGATTAATTGCTGCTATCACCCCTAATCCATCACACTTCCCAAAGATTGTTTTGACATCTAGTTAATTTTTGGCTGATGATTTATCAAATTCTTATTACCGTGCTCTGAAGGGGCTCATTTATTGTGTTGATTCATGGTAATGATAAAGGGGAAGCATTTTGAATTTTAAGTACATTTGCCTCTTGCTTCTTCTACCCAGTGTAGAAGAAAGAAAGAAAGAAAGAAAGAAAGAAAGAAAGAAAGAAAGAAAGAAAGAAAGAAAGAAAGAAAGAAAGAAAGAAAGAAAGAGGGAAAGAGAAAGAAGGAAAGAAAAAGAAGAAGGAAAAGGGGAGGGGAAGCGGACTATAGCCAGGAAATTCTTAAACAATTCAAAATGTGAACGAAAAAGAAGAGGGGGAGAAAATTCTTCCACTATGTGAGAAAAAGCCAAAGTCTGAAAAAGGCTATATATATAATATATTTATTAGTATATATATATTTTTTTCATATATATATATATATATATATATATATATATATATGAGGTATTTTTAGCATCTGGGTCTGAACTGCATTTGGAAAGCTCACACCCCTAAGGCTCTTAAACATTTATTGCCCTGTAATATTAGCTAAATGTCTACTACCATTTTATTTAAATAGAACTTAATGGTAAATGATTTCAGTCCTGTACCAGTGGAAATGTAAAATGATATGTCTTTGCCAGGCCAGATGGTCATCCACCTTTTAAAAGTAAAAAGAGACTTTCCTTTGCCACTCAGGTCACTCCCGAGACCTTCCAAATGTCTCATTTGCCACTCAGCTTTATTTAGTAAACCCAGATGGTAGGAAGGAGGCAACGCCAATGTCCACTCTTTTTGCAGAATGATAGGAGCGGGTGTCTCAGAGATACAGCTGAGAGGTGACAGGAGAGCCCCAAGGGAAAGTCACTCACCAACAATTACAGGGGTGGCTAGGGGGATGTGAATAACACAGGCAGAAAGATTGGGGAAGGTCCTGCTGTGGACAGACTGGAGACAAAACAGGAAGAAGACTTTGGATCAAAGAAAGGGAAGAAATGTGAGGTAATAAAAGACTTCGTAATAACTCTTTTCGTCAGGAATCTCCAACAAAGAAAAGCTCCAGCAAAAAAGATTTCATACACAGGCTTTCTGGATACAGAACAGACTTGTTTTTAGTTTTTCTTAGTGCCAAGAATATATTATGGAACTGTTCATTCCACCCTTTCTCCATGCACCTCCCAAGATCTGCCCTGCCTTCCCCAACCTGCCTTCCTTCTTTCCATAAGCCTCACAAAACCCAGCTCATCATCGTAGGAAGTCAGGATTACCCCCAAATCTTTAATACTACTGTAGATGTTGCTGGCCTGTGCAAAGGCATGCAAGAGTTTTAGAGGTGAAATGATTTGGAGTTTGAGATGATGAGGAGAGAAGAAAATGTCAACTACCCTTTCTCCAACGCTATAAATAAATGGGGCTGTTTGCTCTTATTTTTTATTTCGTGAAAAATTATATACAATTATTTGTCTCTTAAATGTAGTAAGATTCATATATAAGACAATCTAGGCTTAGAAATATACTTACTTACATATCTGTTATACATATATACATATATATGCATACATATATACACATATAATTAGAGCGTGAGACAATAATGAAAATTATTTCAGTTTTTAAACTATTCATTTTGTCATATTTTAATTTATATTTTGCCGATTTTGATTTTCTTTTCCAAACAACTTCCCTTTTACTTTAGTGTACTAATATATTGACTTTTGGTGCTAAAAATTTTCTTCTAACATTTTAAAAATTGATTTTACCTGTGGTATTTATTGTTTAACTTCATATCCAATGTGTTTGCAACTTCTATTTTTCTTAATCAGTTTTACCAGGGATTCGTCTACTTCATTCACCTTTTCCCATCTCAGTAATGGTACCACCGTTCAATTAGCTACTCATGTTAAAGTCCTAGGTACCATCCTGGTCTCCTCTCAGATCTCACATCCAATCCAACTACCGGTCCTTTGAGACAAGACACAACCTCCATCTGACTTCACCTTACCATCCCCCACTTTACCGCCCTAGGCATCCCTCCCCTGGACCATGGTAATCCTCTTCTATAGGACCAGACCCCCTGCTCTCTCTATGACCTCACCTTGAAACTCCCTCTGACCACCCTCTGACCACCCTGGCCTCCTTGCTCTTCCTCCAACAAGCCAGCAAATCCCCCTCTCAGGGCCTTTGCCACTGTTGCTCCTTCTGCCTAAAATACTCTTCCCCCAGGGAGTAAATTGGTATTTTAAATCTTCTCAAATTCCATATTGCACTCCATCATCCATCTCTTTCAGTAAACTAGCTCAGCTCCTACTTCACGATGAAAATAAAAGTCAAAAGGTATCCCAGATCTAACATGGAGTAGGAGAGGGAAAACCCTAAAAGGTGCTATGGGGACAGAGTCCCAGAGATCAGTTTCCAGCTTCTCAGCCTCATGTGAAAAGGTGCTGGCTTGGGTAGTAGATGGCCATCAGCTGTGACTAGTTGTCCATCAACTGTTAGCCGTTAGCCACTAATATAACTGCCATGGCTAAGCTAGCAAGGGCGGTTAGCAAGGGGTTGGTTGGTTGGCAGAGAAGCGGACTGCAGATTGCAGCCAGCAAGTGGGGTTGGTTGGTTGGTAGAGAATTGGCTGTGGATTACGGATCATGTTGATCCTACTTCCTGTGTCTTGCCCGGCCGCAAGCAAGACTGGGGTGCAGGAAGACCCCTTGTTGGGGTACTGGTGGATGTTTGTTTTTGTGGCTCTACCAGCCGCTAGCGAGAATATAGTGGTATGACTCCCCTATCTATGGCTCCGTTGGTGTTTCTTTTTGGCCTCACCGTGTCCTGTGTTCTTGTGCGGGGAGCGGGAGCAGAGTCAGTGCATGACAGGTGCCATGCTTTGTTGCCAGGTTGTAAGGAGGAGTGCACAAACACACTCAGGATGGGCCCCATTGGTGGCTGGGCACACAAAATGCTGCCACTCATTGTCTTTGGTAAGAGTCATGATCTGAGAGCCATTATCAGTGGCTGATCTTGGCTTTCAGGATGTTTCTCTCAGTTGCAAAAACACTTTACCTTTTAAAAGGCACCAACCATGTAGAGAATGTGCCTTGGGGAACAACTGCTCTCCTTGTCCCCTCCCTTCCCCAGCTAAGACGGCTGGCCAACTGCCCCCAACCTCCAACACACACACACACACACACACACACACACACACACACACACACACACACCTTCCTTTATTATGTCTGAGACAAAGCACTTCCTGTTGAGCACAGACCTTCTCCACTTCTGCACTTTCCCTAGGAAGGTACACCTAACCATTTATCTCCTCTAGGCTTCCCACTGTCATACTAACACCATCCCCACAGGGCCTTTCTCTCATGAGCATTAAAACAAGGTCAAATTGAATGCAGCTTAGAAATAAAAATGTTCCTTTGCCCCGTGTAGCTTCCACCCTCTCTGCCTCCACCGCATTCACAGACAAGATTCTCAAAAGTGGTATCTCACTTCCTGTCTCCACTTCCTCACCTCTGTCTCACTGCTCAATCCACCTTGGGTGGCCTTCCACCCATCTAACTAGCTCTTGCCCAAATCCCAGCTACCTTCTTAGTGCTGTACTTCTAAGGCTTCATTCTTCTGACTTCTTGGCGGCACTTGACCCTACTGCCCCGGCCCCCTTTCTGAAGTGTACCACTCCCAACCTGGCCCCCTTTCTTCAGCTGTCAAGGGTGGCATCTTTCAGTGTTTTCACTGCTCTCATTCTTTGTTAGACCTTCGATATCTTCTCCTCCCTTGGATTTCACAAGTCCACTCCTTCAGCATTCTTCTTACCTCTCAGATTTATTTATACCTTCAGTGATATCCCTTAAATGTAGATGTTCCTCAAAGTTCTGGGTTCAGCCATCTTCTCTGCAAAATCTCCCTGGTGTAGCCCCTCCTGGCTCCAGTAGTCATCTATTCATCTGTCTATTGATGTCTTCCAGATAGATGATAGATGATAGATAGATAGATAGAATGATAAGATAAGATAAGATGAGATAAGATGAGATGAGATAAGATGAGATAGGCAGATAGAGTCCTATCTCACCTATACTTTCCCTCTAAATTGCGACCTCTCTCCTGGTAGAGGGCCAATAGCTACTTCAAATTCTGCTCAGTGGCCCAAATAAAGGCTGGGAACATAACTTGGTCCTTTTTATCCCTTTTCTTCCCTCCCCCTGCAACCTACCATTAGTGACCTTAGTATTTCTATAATAAATAGTTTCCTTTTAATCCCTAATGTTTTCACCTATTTGTCTCTCTAATCTTTATGACTACAGCAGCTCTTGTCTGCTTTCTGTATTTTATTTATACTTTTAAAACTCATTCTCGACCTTGTGGCCATACTGATTTTTAAAATATTTTTTTCTTATTACAAAATTCATACATATCTGTGGCAGAAAATGTTAAGGTCACGGAAAAACGCCAAGATAAAAACTAAATGGTCCGTAATTCCACTTTCCAGAGGTAATCACTCTTAACATTTTGCAATTGCTATGTACATGTGTGTTTCATACTTTAAAATCAAATTGAGCTCATATATATGCATATTGTTTTGATGCCATTCTTTCCACCAAATAATATGCCATTAAACCTTTTCATGTTAACATTTTTTAATTTTGTTAATTTCATAGGCAAAATATATATGGTTATATTAACTTGCATTCCTTTGATGATAAGTTAATTTAAGCATAATTTTATGTTTATTTGTTATTTGAATATGCTTTTCTTAATGATTAATTCATATCACGTTCACATTTTCCTTTTGATGTTTATGTAGCATTCATTTCTTTTTGTATAAAAGTTGCTATGGATATTATGTACGTTTTCTGAGAATCAGAAATATTTTCCGAGAATCGTAATCTTGCTTTTAATTTTGATTATAGGATATTTCTAAATTTCTAAAAATTCTGTCAAAGTTTTCCCTTATAGTTTTTCCTTTGCTTTAAAGCTTAAAAAGCCTTATCCCTCATAGCAGTTAGGAAGTCATCTCTATTTTTTTACTCTTACTTATATGTTTTTAAATTTTGACATTAAAGAATTTAATACACCTGGAATCAATTTTGGACTATGGTGTAAGGTGGGCTGTTGGGTATATATTTTCAATATTTATTCAGTTATCTAACTACCATCTATTAATATGTTCTTTCACCATTGATTTGAAATGCCTTCTTTCACATACACAAAATCCCAGAAATACCCTTCAGTCAGTTTTGGACTTTCAATTTAGTTTCACTGACCTATGTCTGTCTGCCTCTCCCTCTCTCAGTTTTTGTTATTTTAGTTTTTATACTGCAATTTAATATGTGCAAGAACAAGCACCCTCCCCTGTCCCCCTGCATATCTTCTTTATCAAACTATCTTTAGTTGACTTCATGTTCTCTATATGAACTTTAATATCACTCTCTTTCATGTTCCCCAAAATTTCTTTTGAAATTTTGATTGTACTTACTTTTATTAAAGTTATAAATTTATGTTCTTTCTACAATTGAGAAACATGTCATGCATTCATATTAATTAAAGTCATCTTCTATATGTTTCAGTAAAGATGTGAAATTTTCTGCAGGTAGCTACTGCAAATTTTCTGTTTGGTTTTTCTCCAAAATTGTATATACTTCTGATGTTACACAAATGGAATTTTTATTCATATATTTTCTAATAGGTCATTTTAAATTTGTCAATGATTGTATATTTATTTTGTAACTAGCCATCATATTAAACATTCTTAAGTGCTAATAGTTTTCCAAATCCTCCTTCTATATTTTTCAGATTTTCAAGAAGATAATCTATAAATTACATCAGTTTTTTTTTTCTTCTCTCCAATATTTAAGGTTTATGTTTTCTAGTCCTATTTCTGGAACTCTTAGAATACTATTAAATGATAATGCTGGTAGCCAGTATGTTTAATTTGTCCTAGTCTTAAATGGGAATGTCCATAGTGTTTCATTACTTAAATATAAGTATAGCTTCTTATTAAATATACCTGTCATTCACATTAAAATATTTTTACACTTCAAGTTTAGTAAGAATTGTGTTTTAATTATCAGGAATAGAAATTAAATTTTTATAAAATCCTTTGAGGCACTTATCAACATAATGTAATCATTTCACTTGGCTCTAGGTATGTTAAATATTATTTAAAATAGATTAATATAAAGTATCTTTGAATTTCTGGAATAATTCTTTCTTGGTGATCCATAATCATCTTTCAGTATTCTTTTGGATACAATTTGCAAATATTTTAAAGATTTTTGCACTTATACTTAAAGGTGAGATTGACTTATAGCTTTCATATCTAAGGTATTAATTGTCATGTTTTGGGTTCAACATTATGACAGCTGGTCAATTGGCAAGATTGCCATCATTTCCTATGCTCTTAAATGGCTTAAACAACCACTGAATATTTTCCCATAAGATATTTTGGGGAAATAATTTTTTTATTGATATTTCAAATGCATCATACTTATTGGTTACTTTCTAAATAGTCTGTAATTGTAAGTTCTATTTGCTTTTTATTTAATTCTATGAAAAAATCATTTTTATTTTTCTTTCTAACATTTAAGTGATTGATTGTTCATATATACATTTTTATTAGAATTTTTTTTGTATCATGATCAGAGAGTGAAACCTGTAAAATTCTTGTCTTTGATATTTATTGAAGATTTCTTTGTAGCCAAGAATAGGATTAATTTTCATAAACATACATGGATGTTTCAAAAGAAGATGTATTTCTATTTAGAGAATACATGATTCTGTGTTTATTAAGAGATATATGGTTCATTAGATCTGATATCATTATTTACTCAAACTTTTTTCAACTTAACATGATGGATTGTAGGCAACACCCTTCCTAGTCCCTGGCATTGTTATATGAGGTGTCACAATTAAGTTCGTGAACATGTTGCAATGATGTTGCTAATCTTTTTTGATATCAGAGGGATTATTCAACATGAATTTTTACCAACTGTACAAACAGTTAACCAAGTTTACTATTTAGAAGTGCTGAAAATGACGAAAACGACCTGAACTTTTCGCCAAGAATTTGTGGCACTTGCATTACAACAATGCACCAGCTCACACAGCACTGTCTGTGAGGGAGTTTTTAGCCAATAAACAAATAACTGCATTGGAACACCCTCCCTACTCACCTGATCTGGCCCCCAGTGTCTTCTCTCTTTACCCAAAGAGAAAGGAAACTTTGAAAGGAAGACATTTTGATGACATTCAGGACATCAAGGATAGTACGATAACAGCTCTGATGGCCATTCCAGAAAAAGAGTTCCAAAATTGCTTTGAAGAGTGAACTAGGAGCTGGCATCAGTGCACAGCTTCACAAGGGGAGTATTTTCGAAGGTGACTGTAGTGATATTCAACAATGAGGTATGTAGTACTTTTCTAGGATGAGTTTGCGAACTTAATTGTCAGACCTCGTATGTTTTTCTTTAAAAAAAGAATTGTTGATTGCTTTCATAAGATTCTGGAAGGCAGAAATTAGACATTCATAATCACAATTTCATTTTAATCAGAAATTCCTAGAGAAATCTAACATGCAAATATCATAACACCTTTCTGTCCAAAAGTTTTAAAATAGTCCATTTCCACTTCACACTCCCTATTCCTCTCCTTGTTGTCCTTGGGATAAAGCACAGACTCCTTAAAATGACCAATAAAGCCCTTCAAGTCTGGATACTGCATGCTTCTCCCTCCTCTTTTCCTGCCATTCCTCATTTATTACTCAGTTCATCAGTTAGAGTGAAACTCTTGTAATTCCTCTCGTCTCTGTTCCTTGTTTCAGGGTTTTTATACTTAATACAAAGCCCACCCTCTTAGTTTTCACTTAGATTCTATTTATCTTCTAGGACTCAGCTTAAATATCACTTCCCACCCTAGGGCTGTGAGATAAACCTTCTATAAGTCCCTCTGTATTCCAACTCACCCCTACTTGCTGTATTTAGCATTTATCTTGTACTATCATTGCTTCTTTTCTTAATTAGTCTATGAGTTCCTGTGCCTAGAAATTGGATGATTTGTTTAGTGCCTAGGATATTGCCTCTCACAAAATCAATTCTCCACAGAACTGTGGCCAGGGGAAGGGCTGCTAAATTAGTTCCAGTCCCACTGACTTGTGGTTATTATCAGGAACTGGGCACAACTGAGCTTTCAGGTTGAACACCTTGTAAAATTAATAATTATAACTGACATTTTTGAGTACTCACTACATTTTAGGCGTTGAACATAGATATTATTATTTAGGGCTAGCTTCATGAGTGTGTGACCAGAACAGTTACACAGGACACCATGCTCAGTAGGTGACCCTGTGTTTAAAATGCTCTGTGGTTGCCATCTTGACATTTATGTCTTGTAAGTAAAGTCTGACCGGACAATGGAGCATGTGCTGGTGGTTGTTTGAAGCCCCAGCTCTTGTGTGGTCCCACTTCCTTCTGTCCCTCCACTATTCCAGGATGAGTTCTCAGCCACCTGCTTCTGCTGCTGCCCAGTGACTGAAACCATTCTCTCCCCCAGTGGCACCCTGGATTCAGGAAGTGTTGAGGTCAGGCACTTACACCCTTTTGCCAGTTGAAAATGAGATAAGCAAAGAAGTTGATTTTGAAAATGTTTGTGATCAGTTGGCTGCTGGTAAAGCCAGGAAGGTAAAAATTATAATAAATTCTGGTTTGGTATAAATAAAATGTTTAAACATAAAATAACGTTGTGAGTTTTAAAACATCTGCTTTTCAATATTTCAATTGATTTTATGTTCTAAAAGATAACCATTTAAAAAATACATTAAAACAGATATTGTTTCCTCCTAACCCTTTCAGATGGTTCCTTTTCTGGCTCTGGTTATTTTTCATGTTCTTTCTTTACACACATGCACCAATTAGTACTCACATGAACATCCTTTCCACATCCCCTAGCATTCTTCTCTGTTAGCTAATATACGCCTTGTTAATCATTATTACTAAGAACAGCCTTAGGTGTAGGATTGATATAACTTTATGTGAATTTTTGGAGAAATAAACAAAGGCCAAAGTTAAAAAGAACCTTTCAAAAGTCCCTGACACTTAAAATGCCCTAAGCCTGAGGTTCGAAGATGGTGGAGTAGACAAACACTGTATGTGCTTCCTTCGGTGAACACGTTAAAATTACTACTAAATTATAGAACAGTCAACCTGGAGAAATATCTGAAGTCTGGATGAAGAGAAGTTTATAACTAAGGATATAAAGAAGAAGCCACTACAAGACTGGTAGGAGGCATGAAGACATGAAATGGGATGGCCCCAATCCTCCACATAGCAGTTGAGAATCAGGAGGCCATGGAGGGAGGACACAAACATTCTCCCTGGAAGAGTGAGGGACCCCAGCCCCACATCAGGCTCCCCAGCCTGGAGTACTGGTGCCAGGAAGAGGAACCCCCACAACATCTGGCTGTGAAAAAACAGTGGGGAACTGACCATCTGGGTGGGACAGAATGCTTCAGGAAACCCAGACATCCTCTTAAATGGCCTGTGCACAGACTGTGTTACTTGCAGGAACTCACCCTGGGCTCCGGCAGAGGGACGGTGATTTGGGGGACATTGGAGGCATTAGGGCAGCAGACTGAGGTGTGTGGCTTCTGGGTGGGGACTGGAGGACGGTTGCCATTTTCCCTGTGTGGGGTCCTTCTCCCATGCAGCTGGCAGGTGGATGCCATCTTTCCTGTGTTGAGCCCTCCCCCACACAGTCAAATCTGAATCTGATTGTCCTGGTAGCTCCACTGGGACCCTGCACCACTCAACTCCCCCAACACTGGAGGCACTTTCTCATGAGAAGCCAGCCCTGCCCACACTGCACTCTTTATTGGAAAACTATCAGAATCTGTAGGCCTCAGGTGGGCAGTGACTAGCCTTGGTGTGCTCCGAAATCTTTGCAGAGTAGCTCCAGGCTCTGCACTGGCACCAAACTAGAGTCTACATTAACCTGGTGATCACAACTCTTCCCAATCTAGTGACCACTGGAGACCCTGCCTCACCCAACTCACGTACCTCACAAAGCTTTTATCAATGGCTGAACCTTAAGGGAGCCAGAAGGTGGCAGCAGGCCTCAGGGTGTCAGGGCTTTTTGAGGAACTACCCCAGGCCTGGTCCTGGTGACAGCCATCCTCAGTTCACAGCGTGAGCTCTCCCATGTGCCTCCAACTTTGTCACAGGCATCAAACAACCATGAATTGCTTTGTAGTTCCTACAAGGTAGCCCCCAGCTTGTCACAAGCACTGGGTGAACTGGACCTCCACCAGAGCCCTAGCAAGAGGCCCCAGAACAAACATACTTGGAGGCTGGCTTAGACCACAGCAGAGCACTGCCCAATTAGCCTCACAAACTGCACACCCAAAGGGTGGTTTCAACAAGCACCAGAACCCACTGGGGCGAATCCCACTCAGTGGGGTAAACTCCCAGCACAGCAGTCTGTAAGCTGTGGATGTGGCCAAATCCCACATCTAATCAACCTGAGGACAAATCCCACTCACTGATATGCCAATAGCAATCAAGGCTCATCTATAACAGGAGGGCACACACAACCCACACAAGGGAGCAGGTGACCAGGAAGACTCTGTCAGGGCCCCACAGGACATCTACTACATAAGGCCACCTGAACAAGACTGAGAGACATAGAAAATCTACCTAACACCTAGAAACAAACACAGAACATCAGCCCAAATGAGGAAACAAAGAAATACATTACAAATGAAAGAACAGGAGAAAATTCCAGTAAAAGAACTAAATGAAATGGAGGCAGGCAACCTACCAGACACAGAGTTCAAAACAATGGTTATATGGATGCTCGAGGAAGTCAGTGAGAATTCAACAGAGAGATGACAAGCATTAAAATGTACATAGAAACCATTTTTTAAAAGCAGTCAGGATCAAAATGGCGGCGTGAGGTGAGCCTCTGGAAATCTCCCCTGGAATTTACAATAAATGGAACAACTATAACTCCACAAAGGACTCCCTGCACAGCAGACAGGCAAGATGAAGAGGCTCACTACTGAATTCACCTAAAGGTGGGCAAATTGCACGAGCAGGGGAGGAGAGAAGGGAGAAGTGAGATGGGGGCACACGGGAGCAGGATGCAGACCTAGTTCAATGCTCCGAGCTCATTGCATCCCGGAACTACTGCAGCAGCGGGAGAGGGAAGAACTCGAACTGCTACGGCTCTGTTTATGGCCCACAGGGCTGAGGGGACAGCATATAATACGGCTGAACCCAACACTCATAACAGAGACCTCGGAGCAAAGACTGAGGGAAGAAGGCTGAAAATGGTGGTTTAAGCCCTTACTGACACAAAGAACAGAAGCCTTAGGCAATGAGACTAGCCGCCCCCTCCCTACCCTCCCAGAGCTCACCCTGCACCCACCTGCCCAGTGCTAGAAGTGGAACAGGAGCAGTGTCAGATCAAAAGAACAGAATATTTGCAGTTCTGAGAACTGCGGTCTGCAGACACAGATTTGCAGCCCAACTAGTTCCAGCAAAGGAGAGGGAGCTGTGGAAGCAGGACTGGCTGTGCTGGTGGTCGCCATCATTGCTCAGTGCCACCTCTCACAACCCACCCCGCCCCTATCCCCACCTATCTGGGCAGATCCCTGCAGGAGTAAACAGAACTTCTGAAACACACTGGCTCTGAATCTTGTGCAGGAAGAGCTTTGGAACTTCCAAAGCTCTCCACATCCCTACAAGGACGTGGAGCCCTATGACCCAGGCAAACTGTTAACACAGGAGAAGCCCACCTTCCAGAGAATCCCCCCATTGTGTGAGAAGCTGGAATAGTGCAGAAAAAACATAACACTACAGTGTGATAGAGAAAAAAGGCCGCAGTCGGGGAGAAAATAAAACATTCTACCAACATGTACTGGAAAACAAAAGAAAGACCTCTTCCTGTCAACCTGTTGCAGAACCCACTCCTGTAGATGTCTAGGAAGAGAAATAATAAATCAGTAATTGCCATGTATAACCAAGGCAACAAGACAGCTCAGAAAGAAAGTGAAAAGTCTCCAGAAAAATGAACTTAAAGATATGGAAATATGTAACTTAAATGACAGAGAATTCAAGATCACAGTTCTGAAAAACCTAAATGAGATACAAGAAAATACAGAAAGGCAGTTTCATGAACTCAGAAACACAATCAAAGAACAACATGAACATTTTACCAAAGAGATTGAAATTTTAAAAAAGAACCAAATAGAATTTCTGGAGATTAAGAACTCAATAGAAGAAATTAAGAATGAAATAGCCAGCTTAGGTAGTAGAGTGGACCAAATGGAGGAAAGAATCAGTGACATCGAAGATAGAAACCTGGAAATGACATGGATGGAAGAAGAAAGAGACTTGAGACTTCAAAGAAATGAAAGAACTCTACAAGAACTTTCTGACTCCATCAGAAAGAGCAATATAAGAATAATGGTCATACCAGAAGGAGAAGAAAGAGAGAAGGGAACAGAGAGTATATTAAAACAAATAGTTGATGAGAACTTCCCAAACTTGTGGAAAGAACAGGATCCTCGAATCCAAGAAGCAAATAGAACACCTAATTACCTCAACCCAACAGGACTTCTCCAAGGCACATTGTATTAAAGCTGTCAAAAATCAACAAAGAATCAAAGAATCCTCAAGGCAGCCAGGGAAAAGAAGACAGTAACCTACAAAGGAAAGCCCATTAGATTATCACCAGATTTTTCAGCAGAAACTCTACAAGCCAGGAGGGAGTGGAACAAAATGTTCAAACTATTGAAAGAGAGAAAGTATGAGCCAAGAATAATATATCCAGCAAAGATATTCTTTAGATATGAAGGAGGACCTTTCCAGACATACAGAAGCTGAAGGAATTTTCTAATACACGACCTGCACTACAAGAAATACTAAAGGAGGCTATTCAACCACCATCAACAGGGACAATTTGTGGCAACCAAAACATAAAAGGGGGGAGAGTAAAGGCCAGAACCGGAATATGGGAATGCAGAAAGTAAGTAGGCTGAAGAAAATGGTATACTCTAGTTGTCAAACTTTCTTTTACATAAACTTAAGGGTAACCACTCAAAAAAAAATCCAGAACTGAAATATATACTGTAATAAAAGAAGAAACAGAGGGAAACATCATAGAATACCACCACACAGAAATAATAGACAATAAAAAGGCAAAGGAAACAATGGAGACACAACCTTACCAGAAAACTAAAGATAGAATGACAGGAAATCCTCACATATCAATAATCACCCTAAATGTAAATGGACTGAGCTCACCAATAAAACGGCACAGAGTAGCAGGTTGGATCAAAAAACTAAACCCAACTGTACGCTGTCTCCAAGAGACACATATCAGCTACAAGGACAGACATAGACTCAAAGTGAAAGGGTGGAAATTAACACTCCAAGCAAATGGTATCCAGAGAAAATCAGGTGTAGCCATACTGATATCAGATGAAACAGACTTCAGGGTGAAAAGGGTAATAAAAGACAAAGATGGACAATTCATAATGGTAAAGGGGACTATGCAACAAGAAGACATAACAGTCATCAATATTTATGCCCCCAATCAGGGAGCACCGAAATATACCAAGCAACTACTAACAGAACTAAATGGAGAAATTGACCAAAACACAATTATACTAGGGGACTTCAATACATCATTGACATCTATGGATAGATCATCCAAACAGAAAATAAATAAATAAATAGCAGCCCTAAATGACATATTAGATGAAATGGACATAATTGATATTTATAGAGCACTTCATCCTAAAACAGCAGACTATACATTTTTTTCTAGTGTACATGGAACATTCTCAAGGATAGACCATATATTGGGACATAAAACTAGCCTCAGCAAATTTAAGAAGATTGAAATCATGCCGAGCATATTCTCTGATCACAAGGCTTTGAAATTGGATATCAACTGCAAAAAGAAAGCGGGGAAAAACACAAATACATGGAGATTAAACAACATACTTTTAAAGAACGACCAGATCGAAGAAGAAATTAGAGGAGAGATCAAAAGATACATAGAAACAAATGACAATGAAAATACATCCTACCAAAATTTTTGGGATGCAGCGAAAACAATTTTAAGAAGGAAATTTATATCATTACAGGCCTATCTCAAGAAACAAGAAAAATCCCAAATAAATAACCTCACATTACACCTTAAAGAACTAGAAAAAGAAGAGCAAATGAAACCCAAGGTCAGCAGAAGAAAGGAAATAATAAAAACCAGAAAAGAACTAAATGAAATAGAGAACAAAAAGACAATAGAAAAAATTAGTGTGACAAAGAGCTGGTTCTTTGAAAAGATTAACAAAATTGACAAACCCTTGGCTAGACACTAAGATAAAAAGAGAGGAGACACTAATAAACAAAATCAGAAATGAAAAAGGGGAAGTTATCACGGATGCCACAGAAATACAAAGGATCATCCAAGAATACTATGAAGGACTATATGCCACGAAATTCAATAACCTAGAAGAAATGGACAAGTTCTTAGAAACATATAGCCTTCCTAGGCTGAACCATGAAGAATTGGAAAATCTAAACAGACCAATCACCAGTAACGAAATTGAATCAGTCATCCAAAACCTTCCCAAAAGCAAAAGTCCGGGACCAGATGGCTTCACTAGTGAATTCTACCAAACCTTTAAAGAGGATCTAATACCTGTCCTACTCAAACTCTTCTAAAAAATTGAAGAATAGACAGTGTGGTCACACAGCAGCCTAGCCGTTTGTCCCCTCCAATCTTTCCTTAGGGAAAAAAAACTTTACGGGACTGTCCCTCTTTGGGGTTGAGTTCATTTATCCTAAGTCTCTCTATTTGGTCCCTGTAAGCTGGGTCTGCAGTCAAAGACGAGTAATGATTCCTCATGGGAGGAACGACTTAAGCCAGACAGGACCCCATTGGGACCCCCATGAGTTAACATAATAAAAGTCAGGAGGTAGCCATACCCCTCCTCCTCACCTTTATGGGAAGCTGCTAATGCATGCCCCAATTGTTGTCCTGTACTCTGCTATGCAAAGGACTTCTTAGAGTGATAAGATATCGCTCTTCCTGCTTAGCTCATGGGATGGTTTTACCTTGTGAGACTTGCTCCCCCAGGGGGTTGAACACACCCACCTTAGTCGCCTGGAGACAATGAGCATCGGTTGCTTTGGGACAGATATCTGGGAATTGGAAGAATTTTTATGGTGTGGTGTGAGAATTTCGAGGACCCTGCCTTTAATCTTGTGATGCTTATTGTAAGAAATCAATAAATACCCACTACGACCCAATTCGGGGCTCCAGTCCCTTGAGGCTGCGAGTCCCTCGGCCCTCTGTGATTTAACTGTATTTGAGTCTCTGTCTCTTTATGATAGTTTAACCCTCGCCACCTCCCTCACCTTCCCACGGCTTGTGTTGTGCAGGTCGCAACAAGACAGTACTCCCTAACTCATTTTATGAGGCCAACATTATCCTGATACCAAAACGCAGTAAGAACAACACAAAAAAAGAAAACTACAGACCAATATTTCTAATGAATACAGATGCAAAAATCCTAAACAAAATTCTAGCAAATCGAATGAATAATCTTAAAAAGATTATTCATCACAACCAAGTGGGGTTCATCCCAGGGGCACAAGGATGGTTCAACATAGGCAAATCCATCAATGTGATACATCACATAAACAAAATAAAAGACAAAAAACATACGATTGCATCAATTGATGCAGAAAAAGCATTTGACAAGATACAACATCCATTTATGATTAAAACACTTAATAAAATAGGTATAGAAGGAAAATACCTTCACATAATAAAAGCCATATATGACAAACCTTCAGCTAATCTCATTATTAATGGTGTAAAACTGAAGCCCTTTGCTCTACGTTCAGGAATACGACAGGGCTGTCCCCAATCACCTCTGCTTTTCAACATAGTGTTGGAAGTCCTTGCCAGAGCAATCAGGCAAGAGAAAGAAATAAAAGGCATCCAAATTGGGAATGAAGAAGTTAAATTGTCACGCTTTGCAGATGGCATGATGCTATATATAGAAAACCCTAAAGACTCCACCAAAAAGCTATTAAAAACAATCAACAAATACAGTAAAGTTGCCGGCTACAAAATGAACATACAAAAGCCATTGCATTTCTATATACTAACAATGAAATCTCAGAAAAAGAAACAAACAAAAAAACAATTCCTTTTGCAATTGCAGCAAAAAGAATAAAATACCTAGGAATAAACTTACCAAGGATGTGAAAGACCTGTATGCTGAAAACTCTAAGACATTTTTAAAAGAAATTGAAGAAGACACAAAGAAATGGAAAGACATTCCATGCTCATGGATTGGAAGAATCAACATAGTTAAAATGGCCATATTACCCAAAGCAATGTACAGAGTTAATGCAATCCCCATCAAAATTCCAATGGCATTTTTTAAAGAAATAGAACAAAAAATCATCAGATTTGTTTGGAACCACAAAAAACCCCAAATAGCCAAAGCAATCTTAAGTAAAAAGAACAACACCGAGGTATCACACTTCCTGACTTTAGCTTGTACTACAGGGCTACAATAATCAAAACAGCATGGTATTGGCAGAAAAACAGACACATAGACCAATGGAATAGAATTGAAAACCCAGAAATAAAACCACATAAATATGGACAGATAATTTTTTATAAAAAAGCAAAAACCATGCAATGGAGAAAAGACAGTCTCTTCAATAAATGGTGCTGGGAGAATTGGATAGCCACGTGCAAAAGAATGAAACTGGACTGCTATCTGTCACCATGTACCAAAATTAATTCAAAATAGATCAAAGACTGAAGCATAAGACCTGACACAATAAACTGCATAGAAGAAAACATAGGTACTAAACTTATGGACCTTGGGTTCAAAGAGCATTTTATGAATTTGACTCCAAAGGCAAGGGAAGTAAAAGCTAAAGTAAACAAATGGGACTATATGAAACTTAAAAGCTTCTGCACAGCAAAAGAAACCATCGACAAAATAAAGAAGCAACCAACTGAATGGGAGAAGATTTTTGCAAGCAGTGCCTCCGATAAGGGGCTAATATCCAAAATATACAAGGAACTCATGCAACTCAACAACAGAAAAACAAACAACCCAATTGAAAAATGGGCAGATGACCTGAAGAGATATTTCTCCAAAGAGGACATACAAATGGCAAACAGATATATGAAAACATGCTCAACATCACTAATCATCAGAGAAATGCAAATAAAAACCACCATGAGATATCACCTCACCCCAGTTAGAATGGCTATCATCAACAAGACAAATAGTAACAAGTGTTGGAAAGGCTATGGAGAAAAAGGAACCCTCATACACTGTTGGTGGGAATGCAGACTGGTGCAGCTGCTATGGAAGGCAGTGTGGAGTTTCCTCAAAAAATTACGAATAGAATTACCATAGGAGCCAGCAATCCCTCTCCTGGGTATCTACCCAAAAAATCTGAAAACATTTATACATAAAGACAAGTGTGCTCTGATGTTCATTGCTGCTTTATTTATGGAGGCCAAGACATGGAAACAACTAAAATGTCCTTCCATAAATGAATGGATAAAGAAGTTGTGGTATATATACACAATGGAATACTATTCGGCGGTAAGAAAAGTTGAAACAGGACCATTTGTGACAACATGGATGGATCTTGAGATTATAATGCTAAGTGAAATAAGTCAGACAGAAAAAGCAGAGAACCATATGATTTCACTAATACGTGGTGTATAAACCAAAACAACAAAAGAACAAGACAAACAAATGAGAAACAAATACTCATAGACACAGACAATAGTTTAGTGGTTACCAGAGGGTGAGCGGGGAGAGGGGTGGTAGATGAGGGTAAAGGGGATCAAATATATGGTGATGGAACGAGAACTGACTGGTTGGTGAACACACAATGGGATTTATAGATGATGTAATACAGAATTGTACACCTGAAATCTATGTAACTTTACTAACAATTGTCACCCCAATAAACTTTAGTTTTTTTAAAAAAAAGAGGTTAGAAGGGAAGAATACAATAACTGAAATGAAGAATGCACTAGAAGGAATCACTGGCAGACTAGATGAAGCAGAGAACTGAATCAGCGATTTGGAAGACAAGCTAGCAGAAAACACCTAATCAAAACAGCAAAAAGAAAAAAGAATCCAAAAAAATGAGGATAATTTAAGAGATCAGCGACACCATAATGTGTAATAACATTCACATCAGAGGAATACCAGAAGGAGAAGAGGGAAAGCAAGGGATTGAGAACATATTTGAAGAAATAATGACCGAAAAAGTCCCTACCTTAGCAAAGGAAATAGACGTAGAAGTCTAGGAAGTGCAGAGAGACCCAAACAAGATGAATTCAAACACACCCACACCAAGACACATTATAATTAGAATGGCAACGGTTAAAGACAAATTGAGAATCCTAAAAGCAGCAAAAGAAAGGCAACCAGCAACTTATAAAATTGTCAGCTGATTTCTCAACAGAAACTTTGTAGGACAGAAGGGATTGGCAGAAAATATTCAATGTGATGAAAAGTAAGGACCTACAGCCAAGATTATTCAGCAAACTGTCATTTAGAATTGAAGGACAGATAAAGAACTTCCCAGACAAGAAAAAGCTCAAAGAGTTCTTCACCACCAAACCAATATTACAAGGAATGTTAGAGAAACTTCTTTAAGACAGAGAAAAAAAGATCAAAATTATGAATAATAAAATGGCAATAGCTACATATCTACCAACAATTACTTTCCATGTAAATAGACTAAATGCTTTACTCAGAAGACATTGGAAGGCTGAATGGATAAGAAAACAAAACCTTTACATAATGCTGCCTACGAGAGACTCACTTCAGATCAAAAGACACACAGAGATAGAAAGTAAAGAGATGGAAAAAGATATTACATGAAAATGGAAACAAAACAAAAAAGTCAGGGTAGCAATACTTATAGACAAAATAGACTTTAAAACAAAGGCTATAACAAGAGACAAAGAAGGACCCAGGAATCCCACTTCTGGGTATTTATTGGAAGAAACCCAAAATGTTACTTGAGGGGACCTGTGCATCCATAAGTTCATTACAGCATTGTTTACAATGGCCAAGACATTGAGGCAGTCTGATATCTGTCAATGGAAAAATGGATAAAAAGGAGGTATTACATATATACACTAGAATATTGCTCAGCCATGGAAGGGAATGGGTTCTTGCAATCTGCGGTGGCGTGGATGGGCTTGAAAGGTATTGTGCTGAGTGGAGTGTCAGATAAAGAAAGACAAATGCAGTGTGATTTCGCTTATATATGGAATGTAAAGAACAACAACAACAACAAAAAAAAAAAAAAAAACAGAAACAAGCTCATAGATGCAGAACACATTTTGATGGTTGCCAGATAGGAAAGGGGTTGGGGGTGTGGGTAAACAAGGGGAAGGGATTAAGAAGTACAAATTGGTTATTAAAAAGTAGTTATGGGGATGTAGGATATGGCATAAAGAATATAGTCAATAATATTGTAATAAGATTGTATGGTGTCATATGGGTACTAGATTTGTTGGGGTGATAGATGGAAGGGGGTTGAGGGTACGGTAAAATAGGTGAAGGGATTAAGAAGTATAAATTGGTAGTTACAAAATCGTCATGGGGGTATAAAGTAAAGCATAGGGAATATAGTCAATGATATGGTAATAACTATGTATAGTGGTAGGTGGGTACTAGACTAGTCAGGGGATCACTTCTTAAATTATATAAATGTCTAACTACATGCTGTACACCTGAAATTAATATAATATTCACTGTTACCTGTAATTGAAAAATTTTAAAAGGGGGGAAAAATAAAGGGGAATAAGAGGCCCAATTTCCAGATATAAAACAAATAAGTCATGGGAATGCAGTATACAACATAGGAGTATAGTCAATAATATTGTGATAGCGGTGTCAGATGGTTGCTGGATTTATTATGGTGATCACTTCTTTAGGTATATACATGCTGAATAACTATGGTGTACACCTGAAACTAATATAATATTGTATATTAGCTATATTTTAATAAAAATCTTAAAATAATATTAGAATTTGAGGAAGTACAGTAGGTACTAAACTAAAAAATTACAATGTATAACTAAAAATACAATGTATAACTAAAACTACAATGTATATGTTCATTGTAGAAAATAAAGAAAAGCACATTTAAAAATAAAAAAATTAACAGGTAAAATAAAATGCCCTAAGCCCTAGTAACTACTACCCACATGCACAAATACTGAACAAATACTCATCTGACCCAAAGGATCCCTTTCAGATTTAGAGCTCAAGAGAATAGTAAGTCAAATTGCTTTGACTAAAGTCTTGCTGTGGGCTGAGAGGTAGTAGGCATGTCTTTTAGGGAGAGTTGTGTGTTCATTGTGGCTGGGGATGGATGGGTGGCAGTGGGAAAGTCTAAAAGAAATATGAGTGGCTAAACCATTTCCCTTCAACTGACAGCATTATAGAAGTGTGAGTCCTCACTACCACGTCTTAACAGTCAGCTCCAAATAAAGAATAACTTAAAAACAATGGCAAACACAGAAAAGAAAGCTAAAGAATGATAAATAGCTTTTCTTAGTAAATATCAGCTAAGAAGTTAGATTAGAATCCTGCCTATCTCTTCAACACTTACACAGAGAAAAACATTTGGGGGGGGGGGGAGAGAGAGAGAGAGAGAGAGAGAGAGAGAGAGAGAGAGAGAACCACCACCAAAGCTACTTGGGTTTGGATTGGCTGTAGCATGAATCATTGGTTTTCCCTAGGAATAATCAAGAGTGTCATTAGGATGCATTAAGCCTCATCTAGCTGGGCAGGGAGGAGGATAGGCTCTCTCTGCTGTTGCAGAATCGATGCAGATTACTCATACTTGCTCACAGAATATCCTCACCCCATTAGCACCAGACCTGTCTTTCACATTCAGTCTTTCACCTCTTTCATTGACTCTTTCCTCTAGGGATGGAGACCTATTCTCACTGTGGGGGGAGGCCCAGGCTTCCCAGGACAACCACATGTACTCGTGAATGCTGCTGAACTGAGAGGGGAAGAAAAGAAGCAGAGAAGGCTTAAAGGGACTTTTTATTCATGTATTTTATCACTGAATTATCTTGGACCCAGAGGTTAGAATTGGCTTTCATATAATTTTTGCCCTCCCTCCTTTCTTTCATCCTCCTCTATTTAAATCCCTCCTATGCAGTCACCCCCTCCTGCCTTATGCTGGCCGGCCCCCTCCACTCCAATTCCTCATGCCTCACTCAGCCCTCGGCTCTCCCCTCCCTCTCCCGTCTCCCTATCTTATTTTCTGTCCCTTTAAATGAGGTCACCCTGACTGAATGAAGGACATGAGGTTTAGAAGAGGTCAGACATTAGCACTGCTATAACTGCACTGCTACTGAAACTGGGCAAACCCATCCATCACCAGCTCCACTACTCCATTAGGCCTCACATGAAATATGCCCCGCTCTGAATCGCACAGCCATACATCTCCTGGTCTAGACACCTTCCTGTTGTGTGAAGATCAATGCCGCTCGGTCATGCATCATGTGTCATCCAGTAGCCCTCACTCTAATAACCGTGTCTATTCTCTAGTCTGCAGTATAAATTATGGTACTGAGAAAGTACTATATTATTCAGCAACCTTGGTCACTAATGGATTATTGGGTTTATTGGTTGATAATGTGAACTCCCTTTCTTGCTTGCTTTCTTTTTCTCTCTTTTTTTTTTTTTTTCTTTTTCCCATTTTTGGCGGTATCTCACATTTATTTATTTATTTCTCTCTATTTTTATTCTACTTGGCTCCAGTTTGAGTGATGGCTGCTTTAAACTTCTGTCAACATACTCCTGAACCAAACCCCTAAAATGACGATGCTCTAAAATAAGCCCAATTAAAAAGAATTCTCTGTGGTCACCTATTAAATAATGGACCAAGTCCAGGAGCAGTTGTTGAGGTTTCTATTGTCCTGGGGTTTCTGTTAAGGTGTCTTTTAACTGAAGGGCACTTTTAGAGAACCAAGTTCCAGTTGGGGACCCAGGAGTTCCTAGTGTCCCACGGGATTTAGTGTCACAGAATCCCTCCTGCAGTCTTCATCTCAAATGGTCTTTCTACTCTGATTACTTACATCCAATGCTGCCAGATGCTGACAATTACTATTGTAACACTGACTCAGCATTTCCTCTCTCCGTGAGGAAAATGGGTGAAAGAGGCAGAGCCCAAATGGACAGAAAAGAAAACAATTATAGAGAAGAACTCTGAATGTACACGTTTACATTTTGAGTCACATTAACACTAAAAAAGGAGATAGCTTCCAAATACCCACCTTTTTGAAAGCATGAGCACTTCATGTTAAAAATGGTAACATTTCGTGAAGAAACAAGATTGTAATTTGAGAGCTGCCCAAAGATAGGCTAGGCTTCCCTGAGAAAGAAAGAACTCCTTGTCACCAGAATTCAAGCCGAGGGTGACTATATGGGAAGTGCCGTAGATGCAGGGCACTCACATGTCTGAGGAAACATTGGCCAAAACAGCATTTCAAATCTTGGCTATCTTCAGGTTTTGTATTTTTGTGATATATATGGCAAATAGCACTATTTTGACACATTTTTATAGATAAGTAGTTTTAAATAATAACAATTACTAGGGAGATTGGGTCAACAATAGCGGTTGTAAACGCTCCTGTTTCTCCCGTGTGTTACCTCCTGTCTGGGGTACAGGAAAGCCCATGTAGTATAGCAGATGCTTGTCCTAATGCCTGTTCACTCTACTGTGTGCTTAGTTGTGGTCAGGAACATGAGCACCGTGCAGAGTGAAGACTTGTGTGGCCCTGGAAAGAGAAAAAAGAAAGGGAGCTAGATGCTGAGGAAAGATGTCCATCTGATTCTCACAATCTGAACAACCCAGTCATCTCCAAGACTCACCTGAAGCCTAAACTGACTTGAAAAACCATTTTCTAACCTCACAGCTTTTCCCAGTCCCTTCAGTTCTCAGGCACTGGGTTATGAGGAGCCCTGCAGTGGGGAACCAGCCAGGGCCTTGCACTGCTTCAGGCCTGAGAGTCTGGGCCTGTTCATTTGTATGTTGTTGTTGTTGTTGTTTTTGCTTGTTTGTTTTTTTGTTGTTGTTGTTTTGTTTTGTTTTTAAGTAATAGACTTTATTTTTAGAGTAGTTTTAGATTTACAGAAAATTTAAGCTGGACGTGCAGCCAACTCTCATACACTCCCTCCCTTCCCCAAACAGTTTCCCCTATTATTAATATCTTACATTTAATTTTATACATTTCCTACAATTGATGAGCCAATATGGATACATTATCATTAAGTAAAGTGGAGCGTTTATGTTAGGTTTCACTCTATGTTGTACATTCTATGGGTTTTGACAAATACACGTATATTGACTGCTATGATATTATACATTGTAGTTTACCTGCCCTAAAAGTCCTCTGTGCTCCACCTGTCCACCCCCTCTCCCTTTCCCCAAATCCCTGGCAACTATTGATATTTTTATTGTCTCCACAGTTTTATCTTTTCCAGAATGTCATGTCATTGAAATCATGCAATATGTAGCCTTTTCAGATTTTTTTCTTTCACTTAGTAATGGGAACTTAAGTATCCTCTATGTCTTTTCATGGCTCAGTAGCTCATTTCTTCTTATCATTGAATAATATTCCATTGTCTGGAGGGACCCCAGTTTATTTATCCATTCACCTCCTGAAGGACATCTTGGTTGCTTCCAGATTTTGGCAATTATGAATACAGCTGCTATAAACATCCATGCTCAGGTTTTTGTGCAGACATAAGTTTTCAAATCCTTTGGGTCAATACCAAGGAGTATGAGTGCTGGATCGTATGGTAAGGATATGTTAGTTCTACAAGGAACTGCCAAACCGTTTCCCGATGTGGCCGTACCGTTTTGCATTCCCACCAGCGATGAATGAGAGTTCCTGTTGCTTCACATCCTTTTCAGTGTTTGGTGTTGTCAGTGTTTCAGATCTTAGCCATTCTAATAGAGGAACAGCTAGATCACATTGTTGTTGTTGTTTCAATCTGCAATTCCTTAATGCTGTGTGATGTAGAGCATCTTTTCATACGCTTGTTTGTCATTGTTGTTTGTCTTTTTACTATCGTGGTCCCCTTCTAATCAGGCCCCAAGTTTTCCAACATCTCTAGGAAGCTATCAAATGCAGCTGCTCTGGGCAAAGGTGGCCTTCCAGAGAGAGGATGTACATGGGTGCCTAAAATGGGCAGGACAGATGTATATTTTACTTAGAGGTTTCATTTTTAGTGCCAGATAAATATTGCTATTCCCATTTGATTAATAAGTAATCTGAAGTTCAAGCTGAGTAGCTTGCCTAAATTATGGAGTGTCTAAGTACGAGAGTTGAGCTTCAGAATAATGCTTATCTTATTCTAGGTCCATCTAATTTCTGCTACAACACATACTGTGCCTCTCAAGTAGGAGAAGGCCAATTAAAGGAACATCATATCTGTCTTTGCTTTCCTCCTCACAGCTTCCTCAGAGGTACCAATGAGAAGGTGGTAGATGTCTGGTACAGAGCCTAGAAGTGGGGCAGATTGCTATGCTGGGATGGGGAAGAGGAGGCAAGTGATCTTGGAGCCAGAGCTTATGCAAGCTGCAAGCAATCTTGTAGCTTTTCTAGTGCATCTCTGAGCAGTTAGCCCCTGGAGCCTAGCCTGAAAGGCTCTGTGCTGAGGTCAGAGGGTAAACCAAGAAAGAACATGGCTTTGCCCTAAGCTCCTCCTCACAAGAAAAGTCAGTACTCACGTGAAGTCTATGCCTGTCTCCACAGCCCAGCCCTTGTGGCACAGGACACAGTCCCATCCCCAATCGGCCCTGAAGTAACAGGTGCAAAAATATCATTGCCCAAAGAATAACCAGCAGTGAGTGTCTTACCATTATCCAGTCATACTCCTCAGCTGGGAAAGGCATGATCTGCGAGTTCCCTGGAGGGTTCCTGGAAGGGGAAGCAGCTTGCTGAACTGGCCCAGGGGCTGACTGCAGCACCCACTGATGCTGACTCCCCATGGAGGGGCAGCCCGGCTGGCTCCTGTTGCCTCATTGAGCCTGGTACTAATTTGTTGTTTGTCTGAACATGATAATAATGTGTTTACCTAATTAGAAGATGTCAGAGTTCCCCAATCTGTAGCTTGGAGTTGGGATTTCCTGATGAATCACAGGTATGCCCACCTCTTGGAAGCATCTCAATATATGCGGAGGGCAAGAGACGCTCTGAGGCCCCATCGTGCATTGCAGAGGTCCCTTTGGACTTTCTGTGCCTCAGCTTCCTCTCCTATAAAAGACAAGAAAGCAGCACCATCTAGTTCCCCCTCCTGTCCTCCCACGAGAACCAAATATGTCATCCTTCTTGCACTTCTCAGAGGTGACAAACAATGTCAGTGGAAACCGCTTCCTACAGGGGAGCAATTTCTGTTTACATATGTGATGCCCACCTCCTGCAGGAATGCTGGCGGCCCTGTGGCCTGGCTGGGTTATCAGGAGAATGTCACAAGGTATGGCTTCCACCCTCTGCCAAAGGAACAGATTTGCTACCTGCTCTGAGGACAAATCCTTTACCAAAGGTAAGCCCTGGCATGGGTTCTTGCAGAAAAAAAAAAAAAAAGGGGAGGCGGGGACTGGCCCCAAATCAGAGCCTGAGGAGCAGGGTCTGGGCAATTACATCAAAAACAAACTAGTTACAAGTTTGGAGTGATGGGCCAGGGTTCTTGTAAAAGTAGAAGTAGAAGATGAATTGGTGATGAAATGTCACTGGTACATTCAACCCAAAAAACGAACTAGGCATCAAGGCGTGAAATAGGTTTGATGGTGGAGCATCAGGAAAAATCAGGCAAAAGACAGAGAGGGAGGCTTCCTTTCCCACACTCGTTTCAACTATTTTGAAGGTGGCCAGAGCTGTCATTTCCCGTCTCAGAATCTTGAGACAACAAGGAGAAAAGGGTGTGGCGATCAGTGGTCTACTAACGCATCCCGGGAATTGCTCAGCAGCCGACCTCTCCAGCAGATAGACAGCCTACGGCAACGGCAAACACCAGGGCAGTCCGTGGGCCTGAGCTGCAGGCTGTGCCACATCCTCCGAGACATAGCCCACTTCTGATGCCCTGATCAGATAACAGCACCCTTGCAAGGCACAGTTGGACAGTCCTTTGTGTCCCAACAAGTACCTTTGTCTTCTCTCTTCACCATCCATCCCCCACCTCCACTATTCAGGTGCATCAGTGACTAGGGGAACAAAATCCAAAACGACCTTGGAAAAAGGCAAATGAAGCTTCAGGAAATCCACTGTCTTACCAGAGAAGGTGGGTTTATAAATAGGTTTTCTACTACTCAGGAGCTAGACTGACTTAATTAGGAGCACACCAAGTTTCCCAGCAGTAGAATGAGCTGGAACACTGAGAGAGTGAAAATGAGGATATAAAGTCCTACCAGAGAGCGTATGTTTTTTATTAATATCCCCAAAAGAAGGAAGCAAATCCATCTACAAAATGAGCCTCTTACCTTCAACCTGGTAGGCTGTACTTCTTACCTTGACCATGTGGTCCATCCAGCTCACCTTGGCCCACAATGTGGCCTGCACGATACATACGAGGTATTGACCGCAGTGTTGGAAGAAGAAAAATGGCCCACCTGTGCTCCTCCAGCCTCCATCCAGAGCATGTTTTTCAGACCCAGTGCATATTTTCCGTTTACGTCTATATCAAAAAGCCTGAAGCAAACTGTTCACTGTGCATGCAGGGTTCCAAATGGTTCCGGCTTAGTCTGGGTCAGAACATTTTCCCTTTGAGCTTCGTTCTCGCCTACAAATACCCAAACCGAAATGTGTTCCCATTGTGGTATCTCTGCCATGTGCCTCAAAGGAAAGGAGTCAGGTCCCTGGATGGACAAAAGTATGTGTTGGGTTTATATCTCCTGAACGCTTGGTGTGGTTAATTTTGTGAGTTAACCTTAACACCCCTGAACACCTAAATAAATACATAGAATTAAATAATATTTGGGTAAATACTAAGCCTAGAATTCTAAAACAAACAAAAAACCTGTTCCAAAAAAGGAACATGATAATAAAGACAGGTATTTCAAGAAAAGTATCTTGACAACCTGGCAGCCTTAGGTTATAAATTGAAACAGGAATCTAAACTTAAAATGCAGTCGTCTCTGAGAGACATGTTTTACAACCAAACACTTATTCTTGTCATCCAATCCTGTCCCCAATATAGACAGACGAGCGGTGTTCTGGAAAGCATGGAATTCTGGAAGCTTTGGACAAAGCTGACCTGGATGCTAATATCTGAACCTGATTACTACTAATTGTGTTGTGTTGGGCCAAAGCCTTGAAGACCTTTAGTTTCTACAAGTGTGCAACAAGGATAGTAATGTCTACATTGAATCTGTAAATGCTAAATAAACAGTTGCTGTTATGATGTTAATAACACTAATTATCACTATCATCATAAATTGAATGTTGTCAATTAAAAGACATTGTTTTAAATAAGAGGAAAGGAAGGTCACAGTGGACATTTTAAGGGTATGCCATAGAAGACAGAATCCATTCTCTGAGTCTGGACTTGCCCCAGGTCATTTGGATCTCTTGGAAATAAATCTCAGGATTGGAGGATAGAGCACTTCATAAAGAATGTTAATAAACAGAACTATAATTTCAAAATTCACACAAATTAGACCAAAAAATTCAAAAACACATAAAAATACAGAGGATCCCCCTTAGTCAATGCTGCCAAAAATGCTATTATGTATTCACCCAACTGGAGTTCCTTCTAACAAACTGCCACTGAGCATATGGCTACTTTGGGCATTTTTTCATTATCCCAGAGTGTGTCTGCTGTCCCATGTCGGTAAACTCCATCTGTATCTCTGTCAATGGGAGAAATTTCCATCAGGAAATATCAGCAGGAATCAGGGGAAAGACCTTTCCAATTTACTGAGATCGAAGGAAGTAACTGCAGGGTTCCCCCTCTCCCGCCTCCTTTTCCCCAGCTCCAGCCAAAAAATGTCTTGTTTTCTTTCCGAGAGATTATCCCACCACCCTCCACTACCTGCGCAGGGGAAGTCTCTGGACAGTCCCCAGGCACATGGTGCTGCACATGACCAACAAGCTTGTATTCTGGGTCACTGAGGCCCTTCCACTCCCCAGTTGACAGAAATAAAGAGGAGAGCAGGTGAAAACGGACCTCTGACTCCTCTTGGATACTGTACCAAGGGACTGTCAGGCAAACAGCTCTGGGTGTTTTGTTATTGCTGCTGTTGTTTGAATCTCTTCATTCTGCCCAGCACCTATGAGGGACATAATTGTAGGCAGGTTTTAACCTCAAAGGCAGTGGTGAATATGCCTCTATGGACAGGGGAGGCACTCTTGCTGGGAGTGGGCTAGGCCGGTGCAGGGGAGCTGCACCAATGGTGATAGGAGCATAAACAATGCCACCCTTGAACCCCCTTCTGTGTGCTCACAGTCTGACCATTGATATTTCAGTTCATGTTGAATAGTATGACTCTTGCTTTCACACTGCTTCCTCTAATATATTTAACTATAGATTTAAATAACCATCATGTGGATGCACTAGCTTCAAGTATTTAATATGTGCTACTTTTAGAAAATAGACTCAGGATGTAGAACTGCTTTCCTCCCTGCTCCCCTCACTCTCTATACACCAATCAGGGGGAGAGTGGAGGCAGAGACAAAATGTATTGTATATTGATTTTTCTGGAGATGATTTCTCTGTATATACATATGTCAATTTATATGATGTATTTCTTTTAAATTTACTTACCTGCAGATTTATATGAAGGATCTACTTAAGACCCCAATTAACCATGTCAACATCACAGCTCTCCATCTACCTCAGAAAAATGCTATGGAAAAACTCTCACCATTTTAACAATTCCATTAACAACACGGGCTTCACGTGGGTGGTATTTGCAAAGAGAGTCTCATTAAAGAACTCGCAACCAATTATCTCTGGACTTCACGGAACCCATAAGTAAGTAAAAACTAATCGCAATTCTCCCTCAGTCAGATACAATGGTAAGAAAGATATTTGAGTTGGATTTTGCAAGCTTGTCTATTGGGAAAATATGGAGCCCAAAACCTAAGTTACCCAGTCAATGACAGTGTGCATTTTTGTATGCACACAGGTCTAAGTCCCTGCCATGGAAGCCTAGCCCATGAATTAGGGTGGAGGGCAGGAAAAACACTCTGCTGAACCAAACATCTGAAGACACAGCCTCTGGTCATCTTAGCCTTCACTAACTTCATTCTCACCTCCGACTGGATATCAAGAGGCACAAACTGGAATATTGACTCACCATTGTCCTGACTTAAAGCATGTCCTAAATCATATCCTGTCCTTGTTCCCCAACCCCTGCATCACTTTGGCGTAGTAATATGAAACTGCTACCAAAGTCTGGCCTGATTATCTACTGAGCTACCCATGGGCATTGTCTATAAAATGATAATTATAAATGCACTTCATTTTCATTTGTTCAAATCCTGCTCCCCTCTTTTTTAAAGTCCAGCTCTTCTATTTTAGAAAAACCTCCTTCTTTTGAACAACCACAGTAATTTCCACCTACAGCTCTTGATATGTGAATCCCTTTCTAGCTTATGTTACATTCACTTATGTTCATGTCTTATGTCTGTTTCTTGAGGATAAATCCATAGCTATTCCTTCTGTTTATTTCCGCAGCACCTAATTTTTGTTAACATCTAGAAGACAATAAATGTAGACTGAGTAATGAATGAACAAATAATCTTTAATTAGACTAAAAATTTAAGGCATTATTTATAATATAGAAAAGGTAATGTTCCATTTATGCACGTGGATATAAGATGAAGGTTTGATAGAGACAGCTTGGCCTGGGCATGCATGAAAAAACAAATATAAGGAGCTCAAAGAGAACAAAGTGAAAAATCCCAAACTCTCTTCTATCTGTAGCTTCCCCTCTTCCTGAAATTACTTCTTGCCACAATGATATAGGACTCAATGGGATACACAATCCATCTTCAGGAGCCCATAGTCACAGGAAGAAGGGGAGAGGACAAAAAAAAAAATTCCTAAGCACATTTCACCATTGGTTTTGATCCGCAGCCAAGGCCGTCCACCTGCAGAAATCCAACTCTCACATTTCTGCTGCTCCGGCCGATAACGAAGATAATTGTTTCATCCACTTTGTCAAAGCTGAAATGAAAAGAGGGCAAAGCAAAATGATGCCGTCATAAATCACGAGGCTGAGACAGCAAAAGAGGGACAAGATAGCGACTTCATTAAGGGTTATGTATTGTGCCATTAAGTTGGCGGGGGGTCACCTTTCGTGTCACACCAGGCCTCGGTGATACATTGCCAACTCTTCTTTCCAATAAAATTAAACGGAGATGTAAAACTGATTAGGGCCATGTTTGCTTCAGCCCATGGCAAAGGGAATGGTACAAGGAATAATTGATATAAGATTGCAACTGACACATAATGGCAGCAATTTCTCTTCCTGGTCATTTCATTGCTGACCTTGCCCATTAAAATATATCCAGCTGCCTCAGAGAAAAAGGCACTTTATTTCCCATCACCTTACAACCCCATGGCAGCCCCTGTTCCCCTGACCACTGGCCCTCACCAAAACAACACGACTAGAAATACTACAAGCTGAAGTTTTGGGGGAGTAGATAGTTCTCATGGATATGCATTGTGGACCTCTGATGCCATCATTAGCATTTGTCTGAACTTTCTGACTCTCCAACGTGCTGCAGACAATTCTATACTTCACTAGCTTTTAGATGCTGCCAGGCTGAAAATCAGGCATTTGAGCCTCAGACTCACAGCACCGGGGCCTCTGTGTGTATTCTCAGTCACTGCTGAGGTATGGAAGCTACTAGAAGCACAAAAAGGACTGACTATCCTCAGAATACCAAATTATGCCTTACAATGCTTTATGAACTCAACGATTAGGACAACCTCTATAGAGGCAAATTCTACCCATTGTTGAGCCAACCAGTGTTTATTACGGGTCAATTAAGCATCAAGCACTGTGCTAAACATTGAAGTCAGGATGGTGAGCCAGGCAATCACGGCCCTGCCATCGTGGGGCTCACATTCTATTGGAATAACATCAACAGCTCCCATTGGTTGAATGTATACTATGAGTCAAACATCTTTCTATGTAATTTATATGCATTCACTCATTTAATCCTCCTAACAAGAGAATGATTTTTACTCTTATATCCATTTTACAGATGAGGAAACAGGGAAAGACAGAAGCTGAGTACCTTGCCCTGGGACATATGGGAAATAAGTAGTGGAACCAGGATTTCAGATGTCATGAGCTAAAGCCAGGAGCTAAAGCTAAAGGAAAACATTTTATTAATATTTTCTGTTTTTTCTTTATCCTCTCCCCACCTCCATCAAGTTGCTGATATATTTTATCCAACCTTTAAGAAGAAAGAGCACGTCTTTGTCAAATGGAATTCCATGCTAGGTTTCTGATTTCCCACAGACTAAGGCTGCTAACAACAACAACAAAAATTCCATTCACATCCCAGTTGATAAACATTTTATATCACATGATACAAGATCCTGTAGAGTTTTCTTTCTTTTCATTTCACTTGATATCTGAAGTTGAAATTTTATGGTATGTGTAGGAAAATGAGCAATGCTTATCTATCCATCCCTCAAACTTTATGTCTCGACCTACTATTGGCATCAAGTTCATAACCAGTAGTGAAGAAACACTGGCAATCAAAGCATCAGAAAACAGCTTTATCCATGGCTGAGATAGTCCTGGTGGTACTGACTCTGCCTCTGTATTCTTGGCCTAGCAGAAGGGGAGTAGACAGCGTAAGTATATGATTCTCTTGCCATTGACTTCAGAAATCACAGCAGTGAAACACACATATCACTATGGCCCCATTTTCATATTCACTAATATACATTTAAGCTTATTGTCATAGCAACCTCCCCAAGCAGTGAAGGGAGACGTGTTTTGTGTGTTTTTTTCAGACTCAATAGAATTTTGCAACCTTGATCTGTCGGACTGTCTGTTTTTGTCCCACAACTTCCTTGACTCTGACAGAGTCCAGAGACTGCAGCAGCTCTGAGTGGGAAGGCTATAAATGACAAATAACAGATCCTCTGCCAAAAAAGTGATTAGACCAGAAATGGACTAAGTTAAACCATACTCTCCACCTACCACATCTAACCATGACCCTGCACATCAGGAACGACAGAAGGCTTTGTATAGATGGGGACAGGGACTGTGCACATTTCCCACTTGATGACTCATGCAAAATGGAATGAGAGGCCCCGACCATCCACCCATAAACAGCAGATGAAAAACAAACACTGAGTAAGCATCGGCCGATGTTTTAGTCTCCTTCCCTGCCCTCAACACCCACTCCCACCATCCATCCCCCAGGCCCCCTGAGCTGGACACCTTGACTGGATCTACTCTGTGAAGATCCTACTGCGGAAAGCAAGTCGCCATGGCTGCAAGAATGGGATACTGCCGGATCTCAAATTTCTCTGTGGCTCCTAGGTTTTTCCTACATGGTGAGATAATGAGAGGGAAACCTCGTCTTTGCCTCAACTGCTTTAGGAAATGATGTTTTCCACTTACAGGGCTCCTTCTAGCTTACATAGTATTTCAAAGTCATTAATGATATATAATCCCTACAATATTTTGTGAGATATTATTATCCTTACTTTCCAGACAAGAATACCCAGGCTCAGAGGCGTGCTTGGGGCCACCCAGCACTTAGGTCACAGAGCTGGCCTGGAGGGATAAATAATCTGCTTCCAGATGAAAAGAATTCCCATTACTCCATGAGTAGACAAGGCAAATTTGCCTCCAAGTACTCTGCATAGTAGATTCACATCATACCAGCCTCCCGAATCCACTCAGGACTGCTTCCTGTAAATTGAAAAGGCCTCCACCTCCTTCCCTGTCCCATTCCCACCTTTAATGTTCTCAGGAAGCTGGGACCTCACTTTCCTTCCCTCTGTCCAGGTTGGCAAGGCCCACTTTGGCTGCCAGAGCAGCCAAGGAGAGTAAAGCCCATGGTCAGAAACTGCTGAAGACCAGTGGCCTGCTCTGCCCCTTAGAAGAAATAGAATTGGTGGGAGATGTTCATTTCATCAGGGAAATATTATTCTTACCTCGAATCTGCTCTTGCAGAAAACAGACTAGTATCAGGCTCACTGCCTCACTGTTTCTGGAGTGCTGACCCTCAAAAGGTGGTGGCCTGGCCTCCTCCCCTTTCCATTCCCCTTCCCTCTACTTCAATCCAATTCTTGTCTATATGAACAAAGGGTGGCCTCATTAAAGAAAAGAAAAAACAAAAATTGGATGATTCATCAGAGCAAAACAGATAGGAGCCTCATGGCAAGCAATGCTTCAAAGGAAAACAAACTTTTATTCAGTCAACAAATACGAGCTTTAACTCTTAGCAATGTACTAAGCTGGAGGGAATGTAAAGATGAATGAGGCATTTCTCACCCTTAAAGAGTCCTACTTAGTGTCCCTCAACACCTGCCAGAAGAGTTACTGCACCTCAGTGGTGAGCAGATACCTGCCCAGTGCCGAACTGTGAGAGCTAGAGAAGGAAAGAATGCACGAAAAACAAACTGGAATCTTTACAAGGCCCTTCTTGTTAATATTTCCTGAGCCAACATCAAATCCCAGGAAACTGCTCAATAGTGCCTTGTCCTATGTCCTTATTTAATTTGCTTAAGAGGCTTATGATCCACAATGGTAAACATCTGTACCTGAATCCAGGTGTTGCATGACCACCTGTGTGCTGCCCACAAGTCACAGTTTCCCCTCAAGGTTTGACCTCCATCATGGGTTTCAGATTACGTCTGTGTTGCCCTAAGATTCTGTTGAGGTGCATTCACATCTACCATGGGGTTGTAAGGAGGCTGTTTGTGGGGCTCCAAACCTTCCTGCTACCCCGCCCCCTTCATCCTTACAGAGCAGCCCTACTCACCTCTATTCACTGGGTGAGCTATAGATTGTACTTGGAGAAAGGAGTTTCCCTAGTACAACAGAAACAACTTTTAAAACCACTGAGGAGGCTTTCTGAGGTGCCATCCAGCTCTGGTAGTTTGTGACATATGACTATTTTTTTGTGCTTAAAAGTTAACTCATGTAGAGTTCATGCTCACTTTAATGCCCAGAAAGATTCTCCCCAAACTTCTCTTACCTCCTTCTTGGGAGGGTAATTCAAGGAAGATAGCATCACCAAGCTTTTTGTTCTCCCAAACCCATGTAACTAACCACTATGTACCCATTCGGCAAATATTTACTGAGTAACTACTGTGTGTCACACAGTTTGCCAACTACTGAGTTAGCTTTTTCTCAAGAATCAGGTTTTGTGGAAACTCCCCATAGTCTAGTGCTTAATAGCATGGACTTTGGGTCAAACTGACCTCCAGCCCTGGCTCATTATCTGTGTAACCACAGGAGGTGGCTTACTCTTCCTGAGCCTTAATGTTCTTGTCTGTAAAAATAATGTTGTGAAGATCAAATGAGAGTATTGTTGATACTACATACTTAGTAAGTGTGAAAACACTTAACACATAATAAGTGCTCAAAAAATGTCAATGAGTATCACTTTTACTGAGTTCGGTTGCTCGTTGTCTCTCCCTTGAACTATCTCAGCTCTCTATAAACTGGCCTCTCTGACTCCATTATTACCCTTCCACTCCATCCTTCCCTTTAACCAGAGGGATCTTACTTCATCCACTGAATTCTCATTCATGCTTTAAGGCAAAATTCAAATGCCATCTGCCTTGTGAAGCCTTTCTTAATTCTCAGAAGCAAATTAAGCTTTCATATCCCCAGTGTATACTTCTATTTTTCTATTATAGCATTTAATGCATTGCGTTCATTCATTTATTCAACAAATATTTGTGAATTATTACCAGGTGCCAACCCTGTACTAAGCCCTGTGGGATACATCAATGACAAACAATCAGTTGCTTATTTGTGAATCATTCTTTAACCCCCCAGCCTCCACCCAGTGAATTTGGGGCAGCGTGATCCCTATTACATTCATTGGCCTAGCTAAGTAGCTCATCCAAGGTACTTAGCATGAGTTTTCCCAAAGAATAGGTAATAGGTGAATCTATAGCTGAGCTTGTGGTCATTAGATCAATAAGAGCAGATGTGCAAGAACCTTCTTCAAACTGTGGGTAAGAAAGCCACAAGGAGGCTGGCAAAATCTTGGATTGACTCTCACAATCTACCCATTAGATCATCCCAGCCCTCAGCTCTATGCCCTTTCTCCATTACTAGTATCTGCCATTAGGACCTGAGTCAAAAAGGGGAAAGCAGAGAAGAGAACAGAAGACACAGTTGTATTGTAGATGTTAATAAAATTTTTAAACTTGAAAATTCAGTGAACTGCTAGAGGCCTAAGGAGACCTATGGAAACCCAAAGGAGATATCACGTACACACACCTGGGCCTCATGGTCATTCCATCTTCTTGGATCAGGCCCATGGACAAACCCTGGGAAGAGGCTGCAGCTCCAGACTTTTCTAAGAGGATATTAGCCAGGATTTATGTTTCTGCTCAAGCCCCCTCTCACCTCATAGCATTTGGAAAAGACTTCATAGGAGCCAGCCTGGGGCCACAGGGGAATTGCAGCAAAAGTGGGGAATGAACAAAGAGAGCACTTGACAAGCAACCAGTCCTCTCCTGGGAGGACTTATCCCCTCACACTCCTCTGCCATTTAAGGCAGAGCCAAGAAACAAAAGAAAAGAGAATGTGTTAAGCGGCTGAAATGTTAAAATTACAGAATCACATTATCAGCTCATAGCATTGTCAGGAAGCTGGCTGCTAAAGGTGGAGAAGTAGATGCAGCATTCATCGGAACCACAAGACTGGGGCAGGTCACAGGTCAAAGGGCAGCTCTTTCTGAGGGCTGCGGTCAATGGGGAGGGACATGTACGCCTGCGAGCCTGTGCATGCACCACACACACCCATGCAGTCAGGGAGCATTGTTTCAGATTTGCTATGTTTCCGGGGTCCTTCTGTAGCTGAATCACTACTAGTAATAAGTTAGAGAGAGCCATGAAAGGGAAGATGAATGGATGAAATATTGCCAAGGGTGGCTTAAAACAAAGCAAACCCAGAACATCCAGAGTAGCTCAGTTTGGCCTACAGAGAGATTTCTCAGACAAGCAGCCATCTAGTGCGACATTCGAGAGCCATTCTGATTGGGAAGAGTAATGGGCACAAAGAGCTCGGTACCCACTGTTTCTAAAATCAGCACTGCTCAAAAGAAGCTTCTCGCCAAGCTCATCAAGTCAAGGATTATGTCTGTGCTTCCCACATAGCATAGAGCCTAGTGCAGAGCCAGTGTTTCATTTAGGCTTGCCGAATGAAGGAAGGAAGGAATGGTTGAATGAATGAGATCAGAGGGAGAGATATTTCCGTAAAAAATACATTAGGACTGAGTCGGGAGTGGAGAAAGTGGAAGAAGGAGACTCGAAGCAGCTGGAACCACCGCTTCTGCCTAAGTCAAACAAATGGTCACCAATTATACTCTAATAGCAAACAAATAAAAAAGAAATGGTACATTACAGCCACTTGTTCATTTACAAAACCCTGGGACATGAGACAGAGGCCTGTCCTCAGGGAGCATGGGGTCCGCAAGCAGAGGGACAACATGCACACAAGTTGTGGTGAACAAAAGAAATGGTCACAGAGACAGCACAGAGAAAGTGCTGACCACAGGACCCAGTAAGAAATAGCTCAGGACAGAATGTGAATGTCAACAGAAGAATGCCCCCAATTGTGAGGGTGCTTTGATTCCCAACTCCAGTAGCAGGGTAGGTTGGCCTGATGGAGCTCGGCCATCCCGAAGGCCACGGGAGGACTTCTCACACGCAGCAGGAGGAGAGCTGGTACCAGGGCTTTGCTGTTTGCTTCTCCCTTCCCCTCCCTTCGCCCTCCCGCCCGCCCGCCCTGATAGTGGAGGGATTTTTCTTAATGTCTTTATATAGATGAGTTAATGTAAAGGCTTTCCAACATAAGCATGTTTTTCTGTCCCTTCTCTCTGACCTTGGCATTTTCTCTCTCCATTCCAGGCTCGGCGCTGTCCTGTGGCCAGGTTTGCCTCTCATTTGTCAATGTTATTATTGAATTTTCAAATGCCAGTAGTACACATAAATCAATGGCTTTCTTCTCCCTACTGGCATATCCCTGCCACATGTGGTCATTCATTTTTTTAATAAGTCCCCCTCTCCTTTCACCCATTTATAAAAATGCATCTTGTTCCCCCACCACCGTCCATCACTCGGTGAGCCCAGCTATTCGTTGCTCCTGAGTGCTTATTCATCAACGTTTTCAAAAGCAAAATCACTCTTCGCCTCCTGCTCTTATTGTGCCATCAATCTTGACCAGGGGATCAATAAACTTCGCTTTTGCAATTTTTCCACCCCCTCCTGAGCTGACTCTCTCCAAAGTGCAGTCTTTTTATTTACATTTTTAACTGATCATCAGCAGAGGGGGGACGGCAGTGTCAGGGAGGCGAAGGGCTTTCATTTGCTCCCGAGGCAGCAATAACCATCCATGCATCGGTCATTTAACACGGTAACCCAGCGAAATTGATACTCGACTCTTCCCTGCCTGGGTCCACCCGCGTAAATCATAACCTGAGGAAACAAAAGCCCTGCCTGGGCGGTGTGTCTTGCAGGCAGGCAGGGAATCAAGGGAATAGTGGAGTGACTCACCCACCCCAAGCCCCATTGGAGGAGAGGCACACTGGTTACAGGAATTTTTTCACATTGTTTATATGTGTTAAGGGAAAATTAAAATGGAGGGATTTAAAGGGTTCAGAAGAGGACAGAGGCTCAGAAGGCTAATGGGCAGATGTATAAGACCAGACTGGCCAAGGGGCCTGGACTTGACTGGCCCATTCCGTCTCCTTTAGGCTTGTAGACAAATCCACAGGGCTGTTCACAGGGCTGTTGCCAGCTCTGTTCACATTGGCAGAGACACAGAGCAATGCTCAAAATGCAAAGCTGCATGGAGGCCAGAGTTCATCGGATGGAATTTTTCAGCCCACTCTAAAAAGACTTCCTCAAGGCTTAATTAAAACACAGGTAAGATAAGAATTAGACAACCTAACATTTGGTGAAGATTCAAGCATGTTGTACATCTTGCTTTGGTTTTCCCATACTATTTAAACTATCAAAGTACGTTAGGGCTTCCAGGTCATATGGCTAGTAAACCTCATGGGGAAGTTTGCCAGGTACTCACTAAGACCAGTAAAGTGTTACCAGTGCCCTCCCTCCACCACTAGTTTCTCAGCCTAATGAAAAATAGTACAGGCTAAGAATTTCTGCTTTTCATACTGCTTTGCTTTAGGTGCTCTCCACACACTCATGTGGATTCTAAAAACAGCTTGCCAGGTAAGTTTTGTGTCCATGTTTCAAGTATGGATGGCTATACAGAGATTTAGTTACTTGCCCAAGCTGTAAAATGTTTATATGGATCTCTTCGACTCCAAACCCAGGCATTTGCAATAACCAGTACTAACCTGAGTCCTCAAGAGTTGTCTAACTCATACCCGGGAGGAACTCAAAGGAGCTCTTTGAGAATCACCTGCATCTTATCACAAGGTTGGTGACAAAGTGCAGGGTCCCAGAGGACAGCAGTCTCAGGGGTCTGCTGTCCAGGACCCAGTAGGGCTGCTAGAGAAGGCAATGTGTTACATGACAGACGCTGAACCCCAAGTCGATTGCTTTTCGGGAACTCCCTTCCCTTTTCTGAGCTTCAGGTTCCTCAGCTCTAAATCTAAGGTGTTGGACTCAGTTATGCCTAAGATCTCCTCTAGATAGAAAATTTCTATAATCCTTTTGGTGTTTTCACTGGAATTTTCAGTGCAGGCCAATAGCCTGGAATACACAGTGCTGTCCAGAGTGTAGCTCGGTTAAAAATGAAGTCCTAACTGTCCTCAACTCTGTGGGGACCAGAGGGGTACAGGATCAATGAGTTTGCGGTGGGCACTTGGCAAATGTATGCTGACTTCTCTCTTTAATCTCCTCAGCTATAATAGGGTAGTAATAAATTAGATTAAGACAGACTAGGGTGCTTCAGATTTTTGGATTCAGAGTTTGGATTTCATGGAGAAATAAAATTTTAAAATAAAAATATGAAATAAAATCTGCATTTAATATAGTATTGTCAACTTTGTATTTGGCAAAATACAGGCGTTGAAAAAACTACCATCAGCCGTCACCATTGTATCACAAAGAAAGGACATTTTAACTTCCCCAAATTTAAAAACAATGTAATTCATTATGGACAGGCTCCAATCTACACACTACCCTTTGGAATCACAGGAACAACTTTTCTATCCTCCTATCAAACTAAAAAAGGCATAGTGTCTTGAGGAGAAAGATGTTGTATTGATGACCACATTGATAACCCCCATCTGTTAGCCCGTACTGTGCACAGCACAGTCATTGAATATATGCACAAGATCTTGTGTAACATTTTTTTATTATTAAGTGTGTAAATCTCACACTCTTGAAATACTGGGACCATGTCTTACCTTGGGTTTTTCATCACCAAGTAGAATTAATCTTATTATTTTGGTAGCGCCTCTCTGGAATTTGAGGGTGAGCTCATTTATGTGGCTCAGCTGAGACAGATGGTGAGAGTGGGCTGAGGTGGAAGCAATATGTTTTTGGGGTCATGTCAGTTGAACCACCTCAGATCCACAGCGCTGCCACAGCCCCGGGGGCAGCTTGCTTAGCCACTTCCTGGTCCCCCTGGAGCACACAGCTGTAGAAAGTCCAGACACAGATGTGGGGGAGCCAGAGGCCCTAGAGAAAGTAGAGGTTCTGACCAGGGAATTCTAGAAACATTGCTGCCTACCCTTTGCTCGTGAGAGTGACGTAACAATAAACAAGGCTTTCAATCAATTAATGTAGGCTCCAAAATGGCTGACCTTAGCGAACACAGTGGAAGATGCTGGCTCATCAGCTATGTGCTGTTCTAAGTTAAGCCCAGGAAAGGCACTATACAAATACCCAACTTTGCCTAAATGCTTTCCAAGCTGTCAATCTTAGGGCTGCTCCAATCCTGGGCACCAGGCTTATGTAACTTCAACTGTTTTGCTAATAGGCCAGAAATAAACAATGAGTGACTGGTCATTTTTAAAAGCCAGCTCCCCTGCAAGGGGAAGAAAGAAGAAGCCAAGGGACTGAGGGAGGAAGTGCCTGCCAAGATAATAAATACAAACCAAAATCTCCAACATTTTGTGGTTTGACACTTAATTGATTAACTAATTTGAGGCAACAAGATTTAGTGTTCCTGCAGATTAGTGTCGAAGGGGTAATTATAGCGAAAGCTCCCATCTCCGAAAAACGTGGCAGCTGCAGCTTCACATGGGCCAAACCCACATTAAAGCCCACACATTACAGCCCATAGATACAAAAGGTTTTTTGGAACACGTCCCTTTTCAGCTCTGCGTGCTGGGATTGCTGTGAAAAGGTCATTTGGTGCCTTATCAGCATAGACAAAATCCCCTGCCTGTAATGTATGTGTTTATTCTCAAATTAAATATATTAATGTATTATTTGTTCTTAAAATGTCATGGAATAGATAGTGAGCTTAGCCCTCCTGGCAGACCTTTGAAGCTTAAAGAGTAATGTAATAATAGTACATTAATCCATAGGCCGTTCCGTCATCTCCCTGTGGAGGCCCCAGACTCCGGTACCTGCTCCACACGGCTGGATTTGCTGCCCTCGATTGTAGGAGTCCTCTCAGGAATCTGTATCTTTAACAATGGGAGGCTTAATGGAGGGGGTTCTGCTGAAGCTAAGGAAAGGCATGGCCTCTCCATTATTTAAGTGGAACAATCCTGCTCAGGACTTGAAAACAGGAAACTACCTATATGCCCCAGGTTTAAAAAGAATTTCAGGATAATTGGAGAGTGAACCTAAAAGCAATGCAATTCTATTTTTCTGCTGATTTCCTTTGGCCATGTTTTCATAGGAAATGGTGTTTCTGGGCATGTCTGGGTGTGCTGTGTGATCCTAGCTTAGGGGTCCTAGGATTGCCCCAAAAGTAGTAACTGCAACCATAGTCAATGAAAGTACACACAATGCTTAGATGGAGCCTTGAGGTTATGGGTGCTGTCAGCTGCTCAGTGTTGGAAGATGGTGGGTGCTCAGCAAAAAAGAACAAATTCTGCTTAAGTGTTACTAAAGTAATTTTACTTCCTTTCTTGGCACACTCTGCTCCTCTTAGTTCTGGATTTTGTGGTCCCAGTTCTGTTAGACATTGGACTGGATTCCTATTGTATCCCAGCTCCTGCCTAATCTTAGCTTCGTATCTCTCTGCCATGTACCTGCCTCCAGCCCTGACCTTGAACCCCTGCCTGTGTTTCATGAGTGCTCCAGGCTGAATGCTGGTCCACTCCCTTATTCTTTTAGGTTGTCAACCTTCTCTATACCAACTAGTTGAGTGTTTTAGATAGGGCTCCCTGGATACTGTCTCTGAGAAGTATGTATTTATTAGGAGGTGGTCTCTGGAGATATCTCTATAAGGAAGCCAGGAAGACAGGATTGGACAGAGGGAAAATTGGATCCACAATTAAGGCCTCAGCCAAGTCCTGGAGTTTTGGATCTTAGATTGCCCTTGAGAGTTGTCCCAAACTGAGGCAAGGGGGCCAGGTCATTCTATCCCTCCACTAATCAATCATTGACCATCCCCCTGGAGAAGGCATAACCTTGGGCAAAGCAGTTCCCTGCTGCCCAGGGTAATTCTCAGTGACCATGCAGCTGTGAGCTGTCGGCAGCCAATCTTCCCGGCTGCTGAGGGATGAGTGCATTGGAGCAAAAGAAGGGCTCTGCCTGGGAGAAGCTTCACAGTATTCATTACATATGGCAAACTCCTTGGGTCTCTCTGACTACACTTTCCATCCTTTCCTGAGAAATTAACCTGCTTCCTATTCTAACCAGCAGCTCCAGATTTCTGCTGCCCTCTAGTGGCTACTTATCCAATTACCCTGACCAGAAAGGACCCATGTTGGTCCACACTGACTAATGTGTTAAGCAAATTGGTGACACTAAGCTAGCTATTCTTACAAGAAAGTTGGCATTAGCAAGATGATGAAATGTCACTGGCACTGAATAGAGCCTTCTCTTCACTTTTTTCTTCTGCTCTGTCTGCCATTAGGCCTTCACTTACTTCAATCTTGAAGGCTTTGGGTCTTTAAGAGTTTCCTGATTAAAATAAAATACCCTTGGGACTGTTGGCAACATCATCCATTATTGAATAACTCTTTATTAGTTTTCCTTGAGAGCAATAGAATAGAATGTGAGATATGAGAGTAGAGAGGGATCAAATCTAGACAGTCACCGCTGCAGTATTGCCAAGAGCTGCCCAAAGTTGACTGGATAACATTCCTTACTTTGCAAACTATAGGGAATATAGTTCCCCAGATTGGAAAGAGCACAAGGTTTGAGTTACTGGATCTGGCTTCAAGTCCCAACTCTGTCACTTCCTGGCTATGTAGTATTGATTGAATTACTTATCTAAGGATCAGTTTCTGCAACTATAAATGTGATAATACTACCCAATAAATTGTTTGCAAGAGATTAAATTAGGTGTGCCTTTGCAAAGCACTTCGCAAAGCATTGTGTCAGTCAGCAGCTAGTGTCTATCAGAGACTAGTTTTAAGGCATTTTTCTGATGAACCCCACAGGGTTCCGAACCTATTGTGCACTGTAGATTCCAACCCATCACTCTAACTATTGTCTGGATTCATGTGAGATCCTCCAGTGAGGAAAATTATGCTTTTGACAGCAGTGACTAACATACATGAAGAACAGGCAGGTATGAAGATAATTGAGTAGAAAAACACAAACTTTACAATGAACTTGCTATGCCCTTAGCTGTCCACAAAGTCACTTCCTCATGCAGAGGTGGGAGGAAATGATGTGGGGAACAGTGCAGTATTCTACCTGGCTTATAGGAAGGCCAGGAGTATGTCAGCCGGACCTGGGACGGGTGCACTAACTGTAAGTAAGGCCCACTCTCCTCGGCAAGTGCTTCCTAACTGGAAGGCAAACTGCATTTCTTTGTTTTGTTTTAATGTAGAAGAGGTATGCACAACAGAACTTAGTTGTCACTGTCAAAACATATTGAGAGAATGTTTTCACTTAATAATGGATTTCAAACAGGTGAAGTCAACGACCAAGTTAGGTCCTAGGGATAGGTATCTGAAAGTAGAGTCATTGTTGAGAGATACAAGGATGAACCAAAGTCACACTATACCTCTGTAACAGAGATAAGATAGCAAGGAAATAACGTATCCTCTCACACACAATCACTGAAAGAAATTTTGTTAATTAATTTTTAAACTAACTCGCAAGTGTGTGCATGTGTAAGTAAATATGTATGTCTATACACCTCTACTCGTATGTATATAACATACTACCTCACATATACCACATATGCACCAAACACCTAATTGACTGAAACAAATATTTGGAACACAGGCAAGAATTGGGAGGCAAGTAGAAAAATTCCTCTGAAACATTAAAATACGTACCACAAAATCAAGCTTCAAATGTGATTGCATTGTATCTTATTCAGAATAGATATTAGAAAGTTAGAAGGGAAATAAAATCAAAAGCAACAAGAAAAGTAAGAAACTGAAAAATAATGCATATGTATGAAACAGTTATGGAAACTCAAAAGGCAAGAGAAGCCATTGAGTGTAGGGAGAATTAGCTTCAAGAGATCTTTGAAAGCGACATTACATTGCCACTCAGTAAAACAACTGTCCTATTAATGATTTTAAGACAATATGGAAATCTTTAAATATGTTTAGTGCAGAGTACTTTATTTAGGCAGAAATGAAAGTGAGTAATTTAATTTGAAATTAAATTCATTCAGAATGTTTTGTTTGTTATTTAAATTTGTGTATAGAAGAGAAAAACTTCAGTTGTCAAGAAATCTACAGGTACAGAAATACCTCATTTTCCTCAAGGTAGCTAAGGGCTAGGCAGGTAATAGAAATGTGTGTGTGTGTGTGTGTGTGTGTGTGTGTGTGTGTGTGTGTGCGTGTGTGTGAGAGAGAGAGAGAGAGAGAGAGAGAGAGAGAGAGAGAGAGAGAAGAGAGAGAGAGAGAGAATTGAGAATACTGTAATACTTTTACCGAAGAAATGAAGAAATATCTTACAGCTAGAACTTAAGCACATATTTAGTAGAGAAATGAATGAAAAACTCAATGCTGATATTCACCTGTACCAAGGTCCACTCTATCACCATCAAGGTCCTTCTTAGAATTACCAAATATAAGCAGTCACAGGGTAGAGCAGACACAGGAAATGACATTATTCGTCAAGAGACAAGAAGCCTTTCTCATTGAATTCACAGACATAGTGGAGTCGGGCTCCTCGGGTTTGCCTTCCTAGCTATCTTCTAGATTTCAATTTTCCTTTTCAGCCAATGGGAAGCTATGAAGGCACATGTCAAGTACTGGAGACAGTGGTGAAAGGCACTATTTTAATAGATTATTTCCTTCCTGACACAGACAGTATGGGAACCACGGGACACAGTAGAGCTTTCATCTCCATAGCAGTAACCAGACCTGATTGTCATGAATGAGACGGGAGGGTGCCCACCTTTCCCCACCATACCTCCACCGCTGCAGGGACGCCAGGGCCTAAACTAAATTCCACAAAGAAGGCCAACTGGAAAGTGGGGCTTATTTAAAAATAGAGAACAGGGCAGCATTGGAGGGGGAAAAAATGATAATGTTTTCTTTTTCCTTTAGCTGGTCCTTCTGAACCTGGATTCTGCATAATAATAGAAACTCCAGGGCAATCTAAACCTGGGTCTATCATCCAAGTCACCTTGCCAGCCAAGCTTGAAAAAAAAGCTCCCCAGAAAGAGCCAAGCAGAGTTATAGCTGGCCTTGTGCAAGTGATGGCAGAAGGGTGGGAGAGAAGTCCTTCCCTCCATAACCCTTGTTCGTGGAACCATAAAGGTCACAGAGAAAACAGGCTGAGATCCTTTCTTCCTGTTCCTGTAATGGTATTAGCAACGACTCTTTCTTACTCAATCGCACTCCCAAAGGATTTTCAATAAACTTTTTATGTGCCATAACTGTTACATTAAATAAAGCTGAAAGTATTGAGTAAACCGACTGTAAATCACTTTAGATGCCTTGGAATTACATTAAGTGTGAGAATTATGGATCTATTGCTGCTTGCAGAAACAGAGAAACGACAGAGCCAGGGATTTTTATGCTGCCAGCCTTTTGAAGATTTTTTTAATTATTTCTTTATGCTCCATGACAGCCATCTCTTGTAAATGACTTGTTCAGGGGCAAACGCAGGGTAGGGAGGAGAAGGAGGAGCAGCTGGGGTGCGGGTGGAAGGGAAAAGACGTCTTGACGGGAGGGATGCAGAGACAGCCCTGAATCCTCTCTCCCTTCCAGGCTTGAACTTTTGTTTTTCTTTTTCCTTCTTTATTTTTTATTTTTATTTTTCTATTTTTTTTATTTTTATTTTTCAGGTTCGTACGTTTGTAATTAAATGAAGATGGACGTGTTCCAAACAGAATTTTGCAGGGTGCGTGGTCCTGAACATGTTCTTTTCCTGGACTTCCAAGACCTTTTCCATTCAAGTCTCACCAGCTGTTATTTTTGTGAAGTCAAAACCCCTGCTTTTACGGCCTTCATGTTCAGCTGTCTTCCCAAGGCCTCTGAGGGTCAGATCTGTGTTTTAAAAGGGATTGTCAGACTGCTGAAAGTGGAGGAAGTTTGGAGAGCTTGTTGATAAAAACGGAAACCTCTCAGACTGATGTTCCCCAGCACCCCTTTGATGTCAAAGCAGGTTTGGTTTTGTTTGGGAAAAAATTTTAAGGCTGCTTTCCAACTGGCCAGAGTGGTTTCTCTCAATGACCAGTTCCAGCAACAAAATTATAATAGGGCTTGTGACATCAAGGAATATTGCGGGAGTCATCAAAATGGTGTCGGGAACTAGAGGCAACTTCCTTTCAGGAAGAGCAGAGGCTAAAAGAAGGCATGATACCTTCAGGCCAGAAATGGGTGTGGCTGATGAATAATTCATAGAAATTAATCAAAGGGTTAGAGAAGGGGTGTGGAGAGAAGAATTCTGATTCTAACTGTGAGGAAGAAGCCTTACAAGCCAGAGGATACCGGAACATGAAGCTAACCTGCAACTCATTTATCTCACCTGAATTGCTCAAGGCTATATTAATATTTTGTGATCTATTATAAAAAAAATTAACAAAAATCTCTGTTTCAGTCATTCAATGATATATACTTATTGGGGACCAGGATGCTACTCACGTGATCTGAGCTCATAATCTGGTGGGGGAGACAAGACAGCCCCATGTTAAATAACAGAAACCAGAGGCTATATCTCTACGTGAGGATTGGGTAATATAAATCACAATTGCTGTAGGACTTTGGAGAGGGAGCTCAAATATTGGTGGACCCGAGTCTGTGCTCAAAGCATGGACTGCACTGCAGCTTATGGGAAGGGGCATTCTGAGGGAGAGGAGAGCAGTGGGGAGTGAGTGATCACAGGATGCTGTGAGATACAGAGAAGGGAAGGAGTGAGGGGAACCAGTGGGGCCAGTAAGGTGAAATGGGTTGGGGTGGGGGGATGCTTTGAACATGAAGCAGATCCTGTCAGCTCAAGGGAATAGGGTTTCCAACAGCATAAATAACCAGTGAATAAATGTTTGCATGAATGTCTGTGGACAGTCTCGCCCCACTGGCCATGTTGCCAGCTACACCAGCTTCAGCCAGGAGTTGCATCTGAGCCAACTGGAGGCTAAGGGCAAAATAGAAAGTGTTCATTGGGGTAAGGCTGTGAGAGGGAAGGCAGTGCTGGAGGCAGTGGAGCAAGAAGAGTAGAAGAGAGGGCACGTCTGCCCTGCGTCCTGCAGGAGTGAGCTGCAGCCCAGCCCCACTGGGAGGCTGTGCAGTGCCACCTCAACTAGGTCATGGAGATGCATGTGCCTGAAAGCACACTGGTCTGGGAATCCCAAGACCTGGGTTTTGACCTTGACTTTAACGCTGATTTGTTATATGACATTGAGCAAATTACCTCACCTGTCCTGATCTCGGGCCCTCGGCTAGGGGCTGGATGATCTGGAAAGTCTTTTCCAACTGTGAATCCTCCCTGATAGCTATGGCCACTCTGCCTTGTTTGTCCCTAAATAACAGGCCAGAGAGAGGATAGCAGAACCCTTTTCTTTGGCTGTGTTGACGAAGGCCACACTGAGATCTACTAGCAAAATCCATTTATACTGAATCAGAGAAGGTGCTTCTTCATTGAGGTTTGTCTCTTGTTGACCAGCTGGGTATTTAAGCTGGTTAATCTCCCTGAGCCTCGATTTCCACTTCTGTAAAACAACGAAGCAGACACTAATGGAAGTGCCAGAAACCATAAGGAACAGTGATTTCTGAGGGCGTGCCCTCATTCAGGATGTCCAGTTTATGCTTCTCCAATGGCAGTGAGGAGTTAGGCTCACAGATTACACTTACCCTATAATTTAGCCCGAGGAGCCAGAAAGCCACCTCCCTGGTTCTCTTGGACTTTCCCCAGACAGCGCTCTCAAAACAGGGTAATCGTGAGCTACAAGATAACAGTTACAGAAGCTTTAACGGAAAGTGTGGCTACCTGTGTCAACATTTAAGTGAACAAATACATGAATAAATAAATAAGAGCAAATCAATAATGGATCCTTAAACAGGGTAGACGCTGAATACGATACCCAACACTGTCACAACCCAGCACCTGTGCTCACTATGTAGGCATGGAGATAGAAATATGTAAAAATTCAACAGACGCTTATTGGGGCCTACTCTGGGCCAGGCACTGAGTCAGCTCTGGGGACAAAAGGGTGAATGAAACAGGCAGCATCCTTGCCCCAGGGGTTCACGTCCCAGCAGGAGTGATGGCCACAGAATCAATGTAACACATAAATGTAAGCATTTCAGAGAATGATAGGCAAGGTGAGGACAAAGCCCAGCAGAGGAGGGGAGGGTGGTGACAAGATGGCAGAACAATATAGGGTAGGCAGTCAGGGAACATCCCTTGGAGGAGGTCACATCTGAGCTGGGATTTCAGTGGTGAGCAGATAATGTGCCCAACAATCCCAGTCAGTATTTCAGTCCACATCTCCCTTTCTAGAAATCATTCCAAATATTTGTTTTAAGTTTGGATGGCCAGTGGTGTCATCTCTGTATATGGATGACACATTTAATATTTGAATCTTAGTTTCAATAAATGCTACAATAATCATAAGAAACAAAACCTATGTTTCCCAGGAGAAGCACATCCCTGGGCATCTGCACTTGCCAGGGTGAGGGTCCCCAAACTCCTCAGCATTCCTGGAGAAGCAGAGCAGGTGGGCAGAGAGCCAAGACCCACCCCTGCAGGCAGGAAGCCAGGGCAAAACACCATACCTCACTGAGCCACGTTCTGATGAGGAAATCGTTAGTGGAAAAAGCTCCCAATGGGAACCCCTTCTGTTTCGCTGATCTTGTAAATCGTCTGAATTCAACGTGTCACAGGCATGTCTTACAATACACAAGATAATGCCCAGATTTTGTAGTGCAAAAGCGTATTAACCTTTGTGGACTCTAGCAGGGTTCCCACAAAGAATGTCTGGTAAAAACTGCAGGGCTCATGGTAATTGCTTGCCATGTGGGTAAATGATCCAGAGCTGTGTGAAGATAAGGAGAAACTGCTGAAGGCAAATCACCTGGGTTTTATTATGCTTGCCCTAAAAAATAATTAGCATGGCCTATGAAATCATACTGTGAGGAGTGTGTGGTGCTTTTTCTTTTTCTTTTCTTTTTTTTTTCCAGAAGGAAACTGTAACCTACCTAGCTTTTCTCCTTACAAGGAGATTTGGGGTGTGTGTGTGTGTGTGTGTGTGTGTGTGTGTGTGTGTGTGTGTGTGTGTGTGTGTGTGTGTGCGCGCGCGCGCGCGCACGCTTCCCTGACAGTCAAAGACAAATGAAAATGCTGATGTTAAAATAAATACTGTGTCCAGAGCAACAAGGAGGACTTGGTGTAAATATCCTGCACTGACAGCTCTTCCCCCCACCCTGTCCACGCCAGGACAAGGCCATCCATCACCATGTGTGGGCTTCAGGCTGAGGACACTTGCCCCCAATCCACTACCATTTGCCAGCAGCCAGACAACCACACCCAACTTCACAGGAACAAGAAAGTACCTCTCAAGGGCCCAGTTTCCTGCTGACCAGAGTGGAGTCACCAAACTCCTGCAGAAGGCCTGAGGGTCCCACAGGGAGCTGTCACTTCACACTTCAATCCCTTTGGGCTGGCCAAGGCCTAGAAGCCACGGGAGGGCTCAGCATCTGGCCCAGTTCTTTTTGGGAGTAGGCACTGGAGAGTAAGAAAATATTTTTAATTATTTTTTCCAGTTAAAAAGTAGACAGAATCTGCATATTCTAGAGCGCACATGTAATTTTATTAACTAAGTCGAAATAACATGTCTTAAAGATTCCACCCTCACAGAACTGTTTTTATTTTAAACACATAAATAGGGCATCCAGTCGGTCAGCAGGTTTGGCATCATAAATGCGACGAGTAAAAGTCGTGCTTGGATTGTTTATTCCCTAAAACTCCTGTACATGCAAGTCTCCAGAGGAGAGCATGGCTAAGTAGTGCAGAAAGTATCCTGCTCTGGTGTTTCTGCAGAGAAGGAAGGGAGTTGAGCTTCGTTTCTAGCTCACCAAGAGTGTGAGGCAGGAGAAGCCAGGCTGTATTCCCCAGGGTGGCCACAGGCCAGCTCTAGAAAGACCACAGCCTGCAAAACAGAACCCAGAGCTGCACGACTTTGGGAGAGTCCCTTACCACCTCTTGGCCTCAGATTCCTCACGTACTAAATGAGAAGTTTGGGCCACATGGCATAAGGACTTTTATCATTTGTAGGTACAGCGCAGGAGCTTACAAGGCACCTTCACCCACTCCCTCTTTCAAACACCCTAGGAGATTGTATGAGTCCAGCTTGGGCACCATAACAAAACACCATAGTTGGGGTGACTTATAAACAAAAATGTACTTTTTCTCAGTTCTGGAAACTAGAAGCCCAAGATCAAGGTGCTGGCTGTTTCGGTCCCTGGTGAGGCCTCTCTTCCTGGCTTGTAAATGACCGTCTTCTCTGTGTGCTCACGTGCCTTCCGCCTGAGATGGTCAAGAGAGAACAAAAGATCAATCTCTCTTCATCTTCTTACAAGATGACCAACCCTATCGGATTAGGGCCCCACCCTTACGCGCTCACTCAGCTTTACCCCTAAAGATCCTCTCACGTACAGTCACATTGGGAGGGAGGGTTTGTTTCAACATATAAATTGGGGAAGAGGGGAACACAATTCAGTCTATAGCAGAGATCAATGTCGCTAACATTATCTCTATTTTCCAGATAAGTCAAAGTTCAGAGGGGTTAACTACTCACCAGAGATCAGCGAGCAAGAAGATGGTAACAGGCGGGACTGGAAGCCAGGATTCTGGCTCCCACACCTCATGTTCAGCTCACTACACACAGTGGTTTATTCACTCTCAGCAACCACGTGATCCTGAGAGGCCTGAAATGATAACAGTTTGGCCACCCTGTCCTTTGGGTCAGTGCAAAGCAGTCCCAGGGCTCTTCAGTTCCAGTCCCCAGAGCAGTGAGGTGGCGAGCGCAGCTCAGCGCTCAGCTCTCCTACAGGCTGCCCCTCCCTCCTGCCTGGCCTGAGCTCTGGAGTTTGCCTTTATGGCTTCAAGACTCCTCTGCAGTACCCCGTGAGTGCCTCTCTTCATGGCCTTGCTGATAATTTATTTAGTTTTGCTAAGTGTTCCCTTACTGGGAAGGAAAAGGGGGAGGGATGAAAAGGAAGATGGGTCGCTGTCTTTGAAAAGCCGACTCATAAATGTTCAGGTACGTTCCTTTTTCTGTCGGCTAAGCAGCTTTCCCAGCCAAAAAAATAATCACACTGCAAGCATCTCCCAGGTCTTGAGAGAACAGACATATTTTATCTCTCCTTGGTGACGGCTCTGAGCAGCTAATGCTTTTGCATTTTAAGCTTGAATAGATTTTTATCCAAGGCAGCTATCGTTGGTTACTCCTCCTGTAAAGGTCTTTGTAGCGCTGGAAAACAAAAGAAGCCTCCTTCAAGCAAGGTGAAGGCTTCTTCTGTCTCAGATACTTCACTGGGTGTGGAAGACACTCTTGTTTGGCTACCCAGAAGTCACTCTCAACAATCTGCTCCTTTGCCTTCTTCCAGCTCCCTCTGCCGACAGGGGTGGCCCCATGTTTCAGTACTAACCAGTGAAACTGGAAGGGATATCTGCTGGGGGATTGTAGAAAAGGCAGACTTTCTTAATAAATAGAACTTTATCAGGAGGAAGCCAATTGCCTAATCCCCACTAACTGCTTCTGAATATGGTTGGGAAGCTTGGCACCACAGCAGCCATATTGCAACCATGAGGCAATAAACACAAAAACAAAAAGCCATGTTCTCAGGATGGCAGAATAGAAAACAAGGGTATGGATTTTTTTGATGACAAACTTACACTGCTGAATTAACTATGAGGCAGCTGTCTTTGAAACTTCCCTGTTAAATAAACAGTAAATGCTTTTGTGTCACAAAGATGCTGTTAAATGAGATTCATGTTACTTGAAGCCAAAAGCACTCCTAACTAATACACTAGACCACAAGATTGATGCAGTTGTCAGGGAGAGTTCACCTCAAAAAAAAAAAAAAAAAAAAAAAAAAAAAAAATCCCTTGGTACTGATTGTTTTCATGATAAATGTAGTGCCAGTAAGTGCCTGAAAGTGAAGCAGAGCTCATCTTCTCTGGTCCATTTTGTGAAGGCATCTATAAAACTCTTGTATGGAATTGTTCTTTGGGATGACAGCCTCAGCTTCCTTTGATGGGAATTATGAGGAAATTCCCTATGACGTTCATCACCACATCCGTTGTAGGTCTGTTGCTGAGGATGTTATATCAGTGTTTTCTGTATGAGGATTCCAGGATAATTCTCTTTCTGGTATTCGTAATAAGACCAGTCACTCCATTACCAGGCGGGAGAATGTGCTTTTACTGGGCCTTGAGTCATCAGATTACCTTCACCACTCTCCTGTTGGGCTATAGCTAAAACCCTGGAAGGGAAATGACCTAAATTATTTTCCTAGGAGCCAACCTTTTGCTGAGTGTAGGTGACACCCTTTTTCTTGAGGCTGAAGTAAGAACCTTCAAGTGCTTTTATCCCAGAGGTGGCTGTAAGGGAACAGCTTCGGTGGCGGTGATTTGAATTAAAGTGGCACCGTGCCAACAAGAGGGGTACTGACTGCCGCAGTCAGGGGAGCAGGCAGGGAAAAGTTGCTCACTGACAGAACCCATAGAGATCCTCACTGTGCTCGGGTGACATCTGGGTGATCAGATTCTGGACAAACGGACACGTTTATGCTGAAACAAGATCGAATAACTCTTCTTTCTGGGTCTGGCTCCAAAGAAATTGTTTACCTGTGACTCATTTGAATAACAGTAATGCTTTATTTGTCACCAGTATTTCCTTTGTGATTTGCATTAGGTTCACGATAGGCGTGGGAAGAATTGGAGACTCTCTGTGCTTTAGAACTGTAAGAGCCCATTCATATGACAGATAGGAAAACTGAACCCAAAATAGAGAAGTAACCAAAGAGCCTGCAGGTGGCATTGAGCCCATGTCTCTGACTCCTAGTCCAGTATGTTTCCACTAGGAGACTAGACTGAAGCATCTCACTTGAAATGAGTTCATGAAGCAGGAATATCCTGCATCCTGTTTCCATTCACTTCTCCATGCCAGAGACTTCAGACAGTGAAGGGTACTTCCCTTCTATGGAGTGAAAGGTCTTCCTATTCCATACTCCCTGATGTCCTAGTTTCCAGCAAGCCTGACTCCGCTAATCTCAAAAACGCTTTTACTATATTGCTGTTGTTTGGTCCCATTGCTTTCTCAATGTGTTATGTAAAGGTCATGGGGATTGATAAAAATCACAAGATATTCTATTTACGAGATTATGACAGAGAGATGGTTTTTGCAAATATGACAAGGACTCTGTGCTTTCAGAACAAATAAATGTTGCTGCAAGCAGCTTACACAGAGACAAATTTTTGTGTGTGCGATCAGAAATCCTCATGGTAATCATTATAATAAAAGCAATATGTTTCCCTATATCTTCTTTATTAAATATTAATATAAGGAACACTAAATACGTAATCTGAATCAGACCTCAGCCCCTTCATTAGAGACCTGGGCCTGTGGCCTCTTTCCTGCTACATACATCTCTTGCTCCCAAATCTATTGCAAGTAATGGCACCAACATTCTCCCAGCTACACATGCCATAAGACTGGGAGTCATTTTATGTCTCTCCTTTTCCTTCATTTTGTCCACCACACCATCAGTTCTACCTCCTAAATCTTTCTTAAATGCCATCCTTTCTCTTCATTCCTATACCATCCTATTTCAGGTATTCATCAACTCCCATCCTGAGCCATTACCAGTGCATCCTGCTGGTCTCCCTGATTCTGGGTGTGTCCCTTCTTTCTCATATAACGTCTCTATTTGAAAAGCCTTTAGTGGCTTCACATCAACTGTGAAATCAGTGATTCCCCAATTTTTCCACTAAGATGCACCAAAGGCGGAGGAGAATATTGCCCCAGACAGAGGTGCATGCCATTTTGAGAGGTGTGACACAAATTTTAGCTTGACATTTTAAAATGGTACTCAAAGTCTGCTTTTCTTTCCAGACAGCATTGGTTTGAATCTGGCATAAAGTGTGAACATGAAGACACTATATTACTTATTTCTCTGGGAGGAGCTTTAGGATTAACACCATGACAAATATAATAAGTAAATGTTTTCGAGTGAATACATGAAAGAGAGATAATCCTACAACATCTTGAGGGTGGAAGGTCCTGTAACTTCATGTTAATGAATGAATAATGAAGGTACAGTAAGACAGATATTTTACCTACAGCTGCTAGAAGCATATGTTCAAAAGCATACATTTTTGAAAAACATTTGGTAATATCTATTAAAGACCTCAAAATATTTAACTTATTCTTGGTATAAATATTTTTAAGAAAATCTTCAAGAAAATCAGGTAAGAACACAATGATGTATGTGCAAAGATGTTCATCATAGCATTATTTATATTAACATAGTATGATTTATATTGATTTAGCTACTTAAATTCCCCAAATAAGGAACTGTTCAAATAAACTGTTACATGTGTAAGATTAATTATTTGTCCACCACTACAATATTTTTCAAGAATATTTATATATAAATATATAAATATAAATATATATGTGTGTGTATGTGTGTGTGTGTATATATATATATATATATATATATATATATATATATATATATATATATATAGTTTTTAATACCAAAATAACAATGACTATGGAAACTTGGCTTCATAAGAAAATCTAGAACCAGAAACTTGAAATACAGAACCATGGCTCTAGCAGGCTCTAGCAAAAGTGAACCAGCCCTCCAAGTCTTTTTCTTCAGGAGGTTTCATAACTTTCAGCTCTCAGTGCTCTGAGGCACCATTCTGTGTTGGTCACTTAGGAGTGACAGTCTACTTACAGCCAGGGCCAAGAATGGCTTCCTATTCACTCTGAGACAGCTTAATACATACCTCATCTGTTTGTTTGCTCTTTTGTGATTTACCTATTTGCAGGAAAAAGACATTTCTATCCAGGTTTTCTTGGATTCAGATGCAAGAGAGTTCACACTAAGCAATCAATAAGTCAACATTTTGTGACACCTTTGCCAAGCACTATCCTAGTCACTTGGGAAACCCTTGGAGAAAGTATATATATCTGGCTTCCAGGAGTTACAATACTGTGGGAAGTCAAACTAAGCTAGACTCCTTGGTGACACAAAGTATGGTGATTCAACACTCAGGTTTTGGAATGAAAATGCCAGATAGGAATCCCAGTTTTATCAGCGTCAGCTGTATAACCTTGGACATTTGGCTGAAATTCTCTAAACCTCAGTCTGTCTGTAGGTCATATGAGGTCAAAACAGCACTGACCTGATAGGGCTGTTGTTACAACTAAGAGAAATAATGTGCTGAGGAAAGCAGGCACAGGTGTTCATTTTGTCTTTGATCCTATCTGAGCTCCCTAATTTCAGATGAATGTGTTTGATAAGGTACCTGAAATGTATCCCCCTTTTGGTGCCCAGTTCTTGTCATTGATTTAAGTCATGTATAAAGGAATTAATGTTTATTGAGTGGCTGCTTTTTACCATGCACTATGCTAGAATTTTATAACTATTGTACAGGTAGACCATGTTACACTATACTTGTATAATTACAATTGCTCATATCATAGCAACTCAAAAATCTCATTGGCTTAACAAATATTAAAATTTATTTTGTATTCACATTATAGTGCAATCAAGAGTTCAATGGAAATTCTTTCATGTTGTCATCTAGGGATCCAGTGCCTTCCACTTTATAGTTCTGCCATCTTATAGGACCTCCCTAAAGTCCTCAGCTGGGACCTCTGCATTCAGTCTGCCAACAACTGAGGAAATAAAGGAGGAGGGACAGCAATGCTTTACACTCTGGCCTGAAGGAAGGGTTGTACATTTTCACGCATACTCTCTATCCAGGACCCAGTCACATGGACCTTTTCTGCCTTGAGGAAAGACTGGAAACTGTGGTCTTCCTGTGAGCCCAGAAAGAAGAAAAGTGTTAGTGCCATTCTGGCCAGTCTCTGCCACACCTCTCTACCCACTAAATGGCACTGTCTGTTCCAGATATCATGGACCAGCTTTGTTTTCAATGTCATTATGTGTTTTCTTAAGCCCACAGTGAGATTTTTTTCTTAAAATCTTTGTTTTGTTGAGTGATAGAATAATTTTCTTTTAAACTATGTTTGGTCATCATTTTCCTTATGTATAAAAAGCATAAAGATTTGTTATAAGGCATAGTATAAAGAAAATAGAGGAACTAGTGTCAGGGCAACATTTCTGTACAGAAAAGTAAATATAAGTTTCAAAATAAGTAGAAAGAATTAGGGAGGACAAGACCCAGGGTTAGAGCCTCCCTGGGTCCAAAAGCAGGGACCCATGGATTCGGGGAAGGGAGGAACAAGATGACATGAAAGCACCAATACAACTCCAATAAGGCTTGGGGAGGTTTGCATGTGCTGTGGATTGCATAGCTCATTTCCCATTCCAACCTCTTTCTTGGGTCCTCCTCAAATTGCCAAGTCTAAAAAGCTGAAAGGAAATACACATTTCCCAAACTCGTTTACATTTAGGGTTCTAGATGTGGCTTAGGCTCTGACACAGTAAGTGTACCCTCATATGACAAGAAAAGAGAGAGAGGTCAGGAGAACACGATGCGATTTCACAGTCAGACACTGAGAATTTGGATTGTGTGGTGAGCTTAGGACAAGAGGCCACCAGGCCTTCAGAGGCAGCTGTGAGTTGGATCAGTACCAAACCCAGGGCAGTCTACTCTCCATGTTTGTTCACTGATCCCCATTATTCTCAATTGTTTATTTTATTTTATTTTAATTAAAGTTTATTGGGGTGACAATTGTTAGTAAAGTTACATAGATTTCAGGTGTACAATTCTGTAATATATCATCTATGTATATTACATTGTGTGTTCACCACCCAGAGTCAGTTCTCCTTCCATCACCATATATTTGATCCCCCTTACCCTCATCTCCCACCTCCCACCCCCCTTACCCTCTGGTAACCACTGAACTGTTGTTTGTGTTATTAAAAGAAAAATTTTCCTTAAATCTCAGGTCATTAATGAATGGGATCCATTTGGCTTCCCGGAGTCACTATCATTTTGTTGTAAGAAGACGGTTCCGTAAAGTTTCGAGCCCAGTCCTCCAGCCCGATCCCTGGCTCTCAGGCCCAAGACATTAGAAAACATCTACTGGGATAATCAGTACAGACAGGGGTGGAAGAGAGGGAAAGGCTTGTGTTGCTGGCAATTTGAAGAACAAACTTTAGGAAGGTGGGGCCTGTGACCTAGGAGTTCAAGAGTGGAAGAGGAGGATATAACCGAGTAGAAGGAGAGCCAATTAGTGCAGTTTGGGAGAGTACTGAAAATCATCAAATGTAAAATCGTAAGGTTCTCAGGGTGTTAATTAGCTGTGTTTCTGATAGTGAGCATTATCTAAAAAGAAAAGGCCTCCTTGGTTAATTAGAATTGAGAAACACTGGATGAAACAAAATAAAACAGATTTGCAATACCGTAGATCTTTAGTACATTGTGTATACTGAAAATAGTCAAGAGGTAAATGGCACAGTATTTTCCAAAATTATGTGGCCAGAGGAGCCTCTTATCTCAGATCATCTCTTGAGGATAATAGACCACATAGGTGCCCGTGGTGCCCAGACAGCTCTCTGCTCCCAGCTTCCGCAGAAGCGTAAGAAAAACCCAGAGATTTTTGTCCTGGTTGTACAGGAATTCAGAAATGATAAAGATCTCAGCTTTCAACCTCGGAAAATACAAACCAAGAAAACCTGGATACACACTTAACCATTTTCCGATGAATCATAATACAGTGAGATCCCCACACTGATTAGGTCTGTACAAATTCGGAACATGAACGGCTTTGAGTAGTCTATACTCTGCATCTCTTTCAAGTAACTAGCTGCTACTTCAGTGAGGTAAACTAGTCACAAGAATTTCAGCTAATTAGTCACTACACTAATTACTTTCTGCATTTTAAAAAAACTCTGCTTATTTTTGTCTCCTTTGTAAGAAAGAAAAAAAATAGAGCCTAGTTATAGAGCATTGCTGCAGCTACTGTAAGTAGAAGGTAAAATGAGTCAGAAGTATTATGAGATGACGTGACAATTTCTAAGCTATGAATTTTTATTATCAAATATAAAAAATAGTCATTTTGAACCCACAGAGTTTGTCAACTCTTGAGTTACAGCTCCTGTCCTGTCGCAACTTGTACCTTCTATGAGTGCCAGATTTTCATATTCTGAGGTCAAATCTTATATGTATAATTTGTTATATGGACTCTGTATTTTGTCTGATTGTCTAATATGCAAAACTCACTGCTGCATCCTCTCAGTAGGGTCTACAGATAAAAACAAACAGATGCAATAACTTCCTTCTAAGGAGGGGGAACCACGAATGAAATGGAGAAATATAATTGCTTTCTGGGTTTTCCTAACACAGTACATGAGAGGTATGCAGAAATGGTTTGCTAATATTCAGCAAAGACCTGGGAATCATGAACCCCATTCCACAATGTCTAGAAGATTTATAGAACTAGAAGGTCTTCTCTGTTCAAGTTTCCTGGAAGCCTCTGTTCTGGGCAATCAGGGCAGAAAGAAATGTAAATTCTACATATCCCAAATAGCTAGACCCCTTGGATTGTTCAGTTATGCGGATGCTGTCTGGTGAATTGCATCTAGCTAGCACTCTTCCTTTTTAAGACTGATTGGAGCTAGAAAATTTTAAACTGACCTTCCAGGAAAATGATTAGTATACAACACTCCACTGAAAGAGGATTTCTAAAGAGAGTAAATTAAATCTAACAAGTGTATCTATGTGCTCAAGTCTCTCCCAGACACTGTAGAAATAGCCACAGAGGCTGGGGGAGGTGAGAGGAGAGAGGGACATTGCCCTGGTCTAGAGCACTTCCAATCTAGTTGAGAAACAGGATTTTGCATAAGGAATCACGGGAGCTTGACCCAGACTGTGGAAAAGCAAATGCTCATGTATGTGGAGTAGACCAATGCCAAGTGGTAAAGGAGGAGGAATCCACGTGCAAGAGGTATGAGGGGTTTCTGGAGGGCAGAGCTTGGCAGAAATGAAGAGTGAGGGCATTGCACAGTGGGAACTAGCAAACAGGCAAGGAGGAGCATGAGGTAATCCTACACTACCATTGGCTGCCTCTGGAACGATATTGGTAATGCCCATTGTATGCACGAAGGCCACCAAATACCACAACCCTCAAGTGTGCAGATATTTGCAAGGCTGACATGAAGGACTGTATTCTCCAGGTACCTAAGGACAAACGTCCATGAGCCGTGTATATATCGATAAAATGAGATGTCAGTCAGTTCAGTGGTCTCTGCTTTTCCTGATTCCTATATCCCCATTTTACCTATATCATAACCCCTTGGGAAATGGATTCCCAGAGAACAGGTAGAACATCCTCCTCAGATGGAAAGACAGGACTTCTTGGATTAATAGGCAAAAACTATCTTGAGAACCTCTCTACCATCTGATAATATGCCACAGATAGAGGAACCCCCTCCTCTCATGATGGGTCAGCCAGCATCTGCTTACCATGTTTGATAATTGAGCTTGTGACTGAGTGAATGACCCAGTGAACAAACAAATGAATGCAAAATGGCTGCATCCACCCCTGAGAGTAAGGGACTTTGCAAAACTCTGCCTCACCACAGCAACCAGATATGTGGGCTAGAACTTGGTCAGAGAGATGAGCATTGATCGCATGTTATTTCATCAAACCCTTGCCCTGAATATGCTTCCTCTCATTCCTCCCTCACACAAACTCTGTCTTTTTAAGGGAGCAAAAGCAAAGGACCTCACATATTCTGAAACTCCCAAGTGTGGCTTTAGCAGCCACACTTGGGAAAGGGCTGGCACTGAAAAACTCAGTCCATACCTTCTTGAAGCAGGTATGCTACCTTTGGTCTCCAGAGATTAATGGTTGACTTCCACTTTGAAAGGAGTAGTTAAAAAATCTCAGGACAGTCAGGCAGGGTTCTGACCTTCACCTGCTGTGGGGAAAGTGGCAGACAGCTGGGTAGCTTTCTGGTGGAAGCCACCTTGCTGGGGTGGCCAATGAAAAGGGTGAGTGTAGAAACTTGGGAAGGCCCCACACCTTTGCTCAGTCTCTCTCTCTCTCTCTCTCTCTCTCTCTCTCTCTCTCTCTCTCTCTCTCTCTCTCTTTCTCTCTCTCACTTTCTCTCTCTCTTTCTCTCTCTCCATAGCCTGGCCATGCAGCAGGAGTCACCGTACACCAGGGAAGGAACCCAGCTCAGCAGTCCCTCCGGACAGGACAGGCATCAAGCTGGGCCCCCCTATGCCTGACTCTTTGGGCAGACATGAGGCTGGGCCACACTTCTGTCTTGCTTTGCCAACCGTTGAAGAAAAGGGGAAGCAAAAGTAATTCCACAGAGGTCATGAGAGGAAGAGCAAGGTAAAAAGATAGAGTGCTCCCCAGCCTGAGGAAGGGTGCTGCCCTTAGAGGTAAATCAACCAGAGAGAACTAAACCGTGTCCTCAGCCCTGACCCAACATCCTCTCCTCCCTGCAGGGCACTGTAAGTGTCCTGACCACCCTCCCCTGCACTCTTTCCTCTCTACCCAATCCGCTGCCCTTGGATGAGGGTCCCAGCTTCGAGAGTTACACATGGGGCAAAGCTGGGAGGGCCCTCAGAGAACATCATCTGCAGGTATCTGGGCCCTGGGTTTGTGAGCATCTCTGAGCTTCTGAGGCAAGAGGGGGCAGCCCAGTGAGTGGACCATGTTTTCACCAGAGAGGTCTACTTTATTTGTTTTAATTTGGGGGCCCCTAAAATTTTATTTCATAAGTTTCCTTCTGTTTAAACAAAACAGAAAAAGATTGAAAAGCACAACTACTCTAGCCCAACCATTTGCACATGTGGATGGATGTTTTAGAGAGTCCATCACGGTCACCCAACCAGTGTGGGCCAGCTAGTCACTCCAGGTGGGAGTGGGGGACACAAGGCCATCTCCAAGGAGGAAAATAACAGAGGATCGTTGCTCAGGAAAAGCACAAAGTAGCAGAGAGCCCGGCTGGAGGCTGAGAAGCGGGTGCTTCTGGAGCCTTCTGAGCTTGCACTCTCCCACCCTACACTCATTATCTCAGTGCCTCCTCCACTTTCTCTGCCCACACCATGAGAGATGTCATATTTGCCATCATATTTGAGTCTGGGAGGAGCCAAGCAGACTCTGCCAAAAAGCAAAACACAATGCCACCAGACAATTACTGATGACATGGCGCTAAATGTTCGTGGGAAGGTTATAAGAGAAATACAGCTTTCGCCTGACCAGGGACTCAGCAGCTGGAAGCCCCAAAGAGATGAGTTCTAATGGGCAAGGTAAATTATTTTCTCTTCCACTGAAGCACAATTTTCTATCTATTTCCTTTTTTTGACATGTACAGTAGAATAAAAAGAGGGGGCAAGGAGAAAAAAAAAACAGATTTTTTAATGGAGGCTCATTTTGGTGTAGCACCCCAGCGTCCCCATGAGCCTGGAGAATTAAATGCTGTCACTTAGGTCTGAAGCAGAGTCGTCCAGTTTGCAGACACCTGTCATAATTAAACTAATGGCTCTGAAAATGTGCCTTGATATTAAATCTATCTTCCACTGAGGAGCAGAGCTGATTAAAACCGCCGTTTGACAGGTAATGATGAACCTCTTGCTTACTGAGCTCCGTGACTGGAGCCGGCCAGTATAGTCTGTGCTCTCCCCCTCCCTCTGTCACCGACTAGCCCTTCCCTCCTCCTCACTCCACCCAACATCAGCACAATCCCCATGTTCTTTTCATCTTCTTTCTCTCAGAAACTTGGTTCCCTCTGCACCCTCACCTCGCACAGCCCCCACTCTACTAATGAGAGAACAGGCATTCTGGGCACAGAAGGATCACCTCTCAAGTCAACACCAAGGTATTGTTTGGTCACCTGGAAGCATCGCTGGCCTGGCAAATTGTCTATAGCAGGAGCAGAAGCTAGAGGCCCTAGCCAGACTCTTTGTGTCTTCTCTAGAAGGCTGAATTCCCCCACCACATCTGTGGGAGAGGTTAAATTCTTCCCTGTTCTGAGTCCAAGAAACTTTGAAGTTACCAGCCTGGTGAGCTTGTTTCCTCCATTTAGGTGCGAGGGCCGATGTGCAGACAGACTGGTCTACAAAGAGAACTGTTCTTTGGGAAAGCAATACACTGTCAACTGATTTTGAAGAAATCTAAAGATGCTGACCATTTATACACAGGTACTCACTCGCACGCGTGCCGTTGGCACCAGACTCCTCACAGGGAAACGTGGGTGACTGCTGATCCGAGCCCTTCCACCCTCTGAGTTTCAGCTTCTCCTCCAAAAATAAGGGGTTATGAAATTGCCCCAAAGGGCTCTTCTGCACCCCATAGTACAGAATTTTGTCCCCAAATCAGGCTGTCCTTAATACTTGATTAGGTGTCTTTTGTATGTTAGGCTGTTTATCATCCCTAGAAATCATTCAGTTCATAGCCTTCCTCTTCTCAGCACAGTATGGAGTCTCAAGAAGCCCTGGTGGACTTCAGGGTTTTTCCCCTTATGCTATCGCATACCTTAGTGACCAAATAGAAATCAGCAAGATATAACATGTGGAATAACAAGACACTATCTCCCTGCCCTCCTGGCGTGACATTCAAGATCCCTTCAGAAGTGACTTGGGCTCTATGGCCTGTCCGTGGCTCTCTCTCACTCCCATTAAACCCACCCTTAACCTTCCAGTATCCCCCATCCTCAAACTAAGGACCTCCCTACCTGGGGTCCTGTAAGTGCTTGCTACATCTCTGAGTCCCCTGAGATCCCATGGGTGGCTGGAGAAGTATCAAGGAAGGCAGAGTGTTTCATACCCCCCAGGTCACTCTAGCAATAGTTCCTAGTTAAACTAGCAATAGCAATGACCTAAGTAATTACCCCAAGTTCTGAACCCCCAATTATCTGTGCCTCTCACAGAAATCTCTGTTGATGACTTGCTTAATTGTTTGATTGATTTAAGATGTTTTATTCTTTTCAGAACTTCCTCACACATTTCCTTTGATTCTTACACCACCTCTGTCAGCTAAGTACTTCCCCATTTTACCAGTGAGTAAACTGGCTTCTTCAAAGCCACAGGACTAGTGGGTAATAGAACTAGCACTGGAATCCACAATAACTAACCCCCTAACAAAGGCCACTCTCAGGTTCCTGAAGCTCCAAATGAAACTTGAGCTGGGTTCCAAGTTCTTTATTACGAATTCATATTACTAAATTATTTCCGGGGACAGCCACTGATCTCTGAAACATAAATTTTCCACCACAGATCTGTGTATCAGAGATTTCTTTTTTTCCAACTTGTTTCTATGTGAATTTGATTGTTGGCTTTTTTAAATGCCCATTTTTCTCCATGCTCTATAGGCAGAGTTTGGGGAGACTAAAGTTTTAATTTTCTTCTTCTTTACTTGTTTCATTACTATTTTCTGCTTCTATAGAAATTCCATGATTGATTGAGGTAGATGCCAGCTAAATAGATGAGCCAGAGATAGAGACGGAGAGAGAAGGGGAACTGGAAAAGACAGGTAAAGAACACAAGAAATACAGAGAGAGAAGCGAGCAGATATTCAGAAAGAAAATTAGGCCAAAGAGGGAGAATCAGGGAAACAGGAGACACTGGATAACACAAAGATAGACAAAAATGGGAAAATTAGCGAGAAAGCTGTTTGTCTGTCTTTCCCCAAACACCCTGAGGTCAGACTCCTTGCACAACATTCGTGCGCACATACACACACACACACACACACACACACACACACACACACTCACACACACCCAGGAGGCTGTCACATTTTAAAACACTATTAGGAAAGTGACACTCCGTTGAAGGAGTCCCCTGTCCAGTGACCCAGGCTGACACTCCTGTCTGACCCCTCCCCTCCAAAGGGCGATCCTCTCTCTAAGTGACAGAGGCTTCTTCTCTCAAATAGAAGTGGGGCCTCTAATTGTGCCGAGCAGCGGTGCCACGGATGCCCGGGCAGCCTCATGTCTCTCACTATCATTAGCTTTCTTACCAAGCTCAGAAGCCTTCCGCTGCCACAACAGTAATTACCAAGAGATTAGGCAGGCATTAAGCACTCCTTAATTTGACACATTGCAATGATCTCCATTCAGCCTTTCTGCTCGAATAACTCTCAACAAATATTTCGGAGGCTACCAAAATAAACAGAAGCACTGTGTTTGCACAGCTGAGGCCCTCTTTCTGCTTCTCTAAATGCCATCGATTCCACGTGGGGGGGGTGGGATAGGGGGCAGTGAGGGGCTAGGTGGGTATGGTAGGCAGGGCAAGGTGGAAAGGGAGATGGTACCACCTGCAAGGCCCTAACACAGCCTGAAAACCCAAGTCCATACAGTGGAAGATGTCAAGATGTCAGTAAAACACAACCATATGGCACGTCACTATTGATGGCAATTTAATGGGGCCCATTATTTAAGCAAGTAGTTATACAAGAACCTAGTAAAGAGACATCAGTATTTATATAAAAACCACCGCATTAGGAAAAAATAATAATTACAGTAAAGGGAGTTAGGTTGTTGTTGCTGGGTTTTTTGGGTGGGTTATTAGCTCAGACATTATTCATTAAGTAATGCAATGGGAAAACCATTACTGTTAATATGGCAAGAAATTCCACTGGGAACCATCACAGGCGAGATAGGCTCATTCGGTAATTACAATGCATTAGAAGTTCAATATTCCCTTTCATGCATTTATTTCATTTATTTGCTTCCATCCAAATATTCACACATGCATCTCTCCCTTAAATAACCTGAATTAAGGGTAGTTGGAAAGGCAGAGGGAAATGACATGGTGACGTGGAAGGAACAGCATCCAGGCGCTCTCCAGGCGAGACATAATAAGACAGATAAAATGGATATCCATGAAGAGGAGAGATGAACTTACTGAAAAAATGAGTAAAAGTCAAAATGGCCAGAAACTGAGTTATGGATATAAATATTTATGGGAGGGGAGTGGACTGAGTAACAATATTGTTAAATGAGAAATGAAGTCCAAGAATCAAGTAATTAAAGAATTGGGATCTTCCATCACAGAAAGATGAAAAAGTCTGTTCTAGAGTTAGAAGTTGGAATCAAAGTAATTTTGATTGGGCACTTTCTACCTCTGAGAGATATGTCACCATCGACATAGCCCTCTCAAGCAGGGGACTTTTTCCCGGCATGGTCGAGGAGATCTCTGGTGAGTATCTGTGTCCATCAGAGCCCAATGGAGTTCTTGCCTCCAGTGCCAGGAGTTTGGCTACTATAGAAGGAGAATCATGACTCAGGGTGGCCTGGAGTCTTTCTTCCATACTGGATGGACATCAGCATTAAACTTCTTTACAGCTGAAGAGGGGAAGGAGTAGAATAGATAAAGCAAGAGGTTTCCATTTGTAACTGTCATGAGTCATCTCAGCTCTCACACATGCCTCTTCTCCAGTGCTCTCTCAACCAGGGTTGATGGTTATTGAACACTTAACCACTACTAAAGTGTGAAGAGGAATACATTACAAATACCTTACATCAGGGATTAGCAAACTGTGGCCTGCAGGCCAAATCCAGCTCCAAGTCTGGTTGTTTCTTTTTTTATAATTAGGTTTTATTGGGATGCAGCCACACCCATCAGTTTACATACTGTCTATGGTTGTTTCACACTATAATTACAGAGTTCAGTAGTTGAAACAGACTATATGGTCCTCAAAGCCTCAATATTTACTATCTTACCCTTTACAGAAAAAGTTTGCTGATAGATGGATGAATGAATAAGTGTATGAATGAATGAACAAATCTTAGATTTAGAAGGATTCATAACTGTGGGAATTATTTTACTAAATAGTGCTGGGGGGTGGGGCACCTGAAAGTTTCTAACGGTATATTGTGGGGTTCTGTCCTCCGTTTTGTCCTTCTTAGTAGTATTTTTTCAAACACTTAGACCAAGACATAGATAGGAAGTTTACCAGATTTTCAAGTGATGGAAAGATAATATGGATAACAAGTATATGGGATGACAGACCCAATATTCAAAATGATCTTGACAGGTTGGAACAAGGGGCCAAGTCTAATCAAATGAAACATAACGGGACAAATGAAGTCCTGTGATTGGGTCCAAAATATCGACGTCTCAAATACAAGATTGGGTGAAGGTGGGAGGGAAAAAAATGTGCCTCAATAGTAGCATGCATGAAAATGACTTTGGGGGTTTGACAGACACATCACCTCAATGGTGACTACAGTAGCCTCCCCTCCCCAAATAAAGTTTATTCCTAAGCTGTTTGTTATATAAAATAGGAAAGAAAATTGTTCCATCCTACTCCATGTACTCAGGCCATGCCAGAGCATCTATTCCTATAACAAGGATGATAATAAAATTGTTAAAAATTGCTATTTACCTCAAGTGCAATGGCATGTTTAACTTTAATTATTTCTTTCAACTTTGAATGCTTTAACTTTATACTATGAAGTGAGGACTAATGTTGCCCCCATTTCACAGCAGAGGAAATTTAGAAAAGTAAGTTCATGTGGCTGCCATGTAGGGAGGTCAAGAATCAAACCTAGACAAGGTAGCTCCAGAGCCCAAACTCTCAACCCCCAGAGTGCGACACCATACCCTCCCTAGGGTGCATTTAGATAGTCTTTGAAAAACCAAAGTGCCTCCAGAAATGAGTTACCAAAGTGGGAAGGAAAGTTAAAAACTTTTCATATCCAAAAAACAATGTTGAAAGACGTAGGGCATTTAGCTTGGAAGAGACTTGGGTTGTCCTTCTGGTGAATGAAAAAGCACCATCAAGTTTAACCTGCAGTTTCCCCTTCCTACACCAGCTCCACATCTGTTTATGCTTTCCAGCTACTCACACCCGCCCACACAGCTTTCCCAGTGTGAACGGTCAGCGTGTCAGAGTAGTCTAGCTGTTTTCTAAACCACATCAAATTCTCTGGACTTCATATCATGAGCGTGTCTTTCTCCCATAGGCCAGAGTCATTGTGAAGTATGGTGGAGGCTCTACTACATGAAACCCTTCAGAAGCCCAGGTGCCTTCCACCTTGTAGCTTTACTTTTCTATTCAGAACCAGCATTTCTAGGTCCTTGGAGTTTTCTGCATTCAATACAGAAAGATAGGCTCATATGGGAGAGGTTGTTGGGGCAGGCCTGGAAGTGTCACTTGTCACTTGTGCTCGGATCCTATTGGCCAGCCCATAACCTCTAGGGAGATTGGAACAATGGACTAGCTATGCATGTTCCAGAAAAAGAGGAGGGTATAGATGTTGCTTAGGCTTAACCTTCTCTCCTACTGTCAGAGCTCTAGAACAGTGGTTGGCCACAACCAATGAGCCATCAACCAGCTCCAATACCTACCTGTCAATTCCTAATATTGGATCTCTCCTATGTGTAAAGCACTCTGTTGGGACCCCCAGAGAGAAAACGACCAATGAGTTACAGTCTTCCCTTTCAGTGATCTAGCAAAGGTACACAAAAACAACAAACCACAATATTCAGCAGGGTGAATTAAATATTTGAGGAGGTATATACATAGAGTAGGAGTAGAAAAGACAGTTCATTCTGATAAAAGGAGTTGGAAAAGGTTTCAGGGAAGAGTATCAGTTAATAAATAGGAATTTAAAAGTTAAAAAAAAGCAAGGAGAAGAGCTTGTCAAGGAGGAAAATAGTAGGAAGAAACACACAAAGCATGGAAATGCTGGGCATGTTCAGAGCCAAGCAACTGGTTTGATGTGACTTAACCACAGAGTGTCTGAGTCATGTGGTGGGAAATAAAGTTGGGCGACATCAAAATAGTCACAGGGATGTAAAGTATAGCATAGGGAATATAGTCAATAATATTGTAATAGCTATGTATGGTGTCAGATGGGTAATAGGCTTATTGGCATGATCACTTCTTAAGGTATATAAATGTCTGATCACTATGTTGTATACCTGAAACTAATGTAATATTGTGTGTTAACTGTAATTGAAAAATAAATTTAAAAAAAAAAGTTAGATCATGCTGAACCATCAGTGCCATGGTGAACTTTGACCTTCTTTTGAATGCAATGGAGAATGGAGGAGGGTGACATAATCCAACTCTACAGATGTGGGATGGTCAGATGGCAAGCTGAAAGTTTGAAGGGCAAGAAGACAAGTTAGGTGTTGGAATAGTTCTGATGGACGGTTGTGATGGTCTGGCCTAAGGCAGTGAGCATCAGTCTTTGCTCTTGTCCAGCCCCTTTATACCTTTCCAATATATAGTCAAATCAATCAGTGGCATCCTTTACTTACATTGGTTTGAAGGCCAATATATCCACATATTCAGAACTAGCATTAAAACCATGGTTTGCTAACTTTGAAAATGGTGCTGCTATAGCACATTCATAGTCAGTTTCCACTAGCCCCTCACTTGGGAATAATTTCCCCTCAAAATATGCTCCTCTGCTACTTCTACTCATTATTTCTGGCCCCACTCATTGCTTCTCAATTGTCCCAGTGGGGTTCATAAAAGCCACTTGTGCTCTGTGTCCAAGGATAGAAATGTTGGCAGCTCCTCTCAAAATCCCTTGGATAGCCAGGATTCTCCATGATCTACTCCTATCTAGAAAGTACAAATATCTAGGACTTTTCAACTCTCTCCAGACTTCAAAGGCACAGGTGTCCAGATAAGAAGGTCACATTAAATTTCCAACCAAGCAGCTGGATTCCATGGTACACTCTGCCCCTGCCAGTCCCCATTTCTTCATAGTGGAGTCCATACAATGGTGCAGCTTGACACATAGCACTCACTTTAATTTCCCTGCATACATCAAAAACTGCATTCCCATCCTATTCCTGACATAAGACTCTGCCCTCAATTTCCAGGGCTTGGCAGAGACCTTGACTGACCCAGCTATGGCCCTTCTCTGCTTTTGTTTTAGACTAGTGACCCTATAGCAGGAAGGGTGAGCACACAATACCAACCTTCTTCTACAGCCAAGGATGTAGAAAGGAGGGAGAATTTACAGAGCTCAGTCACAGTTTGAATGAGCTTGGTGCTGGGGGTAGCAGCGTTGCCTAGGGAGATAGAAGAGCTGGTGATTTTTGTTGAGAAAGTTAAAAAATAGTGAGCCAGGGGCAATTCAAGGGGGAAAAAAATAAAATAAGTACTTTTTGAGAACCAGAGTAGTCACAATACAGAAGTGGTATGAGAGTCTTTGGAAATGAATTCTACATTCAGAGAAATAATAAGGGAAAGAAAATCAGGCCGGACAGTCCCTCTGCATGGCACAAGGAGACGAGACTAGGCGAGGACGAGGAATTCAGGCACACCAGATCACACGTCTGTGTCCTTGAGCAAATTGCTTCAATTCACTAAGTTGTAGTTTTCCCATCTGTAAATGGGGAAGGGAGTGGAGGTAACTTCATGAGGAGTTATTGATAAGGGATGAAGAATGTTAAATGCCAAGCTATTAATAGTATCTAATATATGTACAGACTACAGGAAGTCAGTGTAGGAGTAAGTAGCAGAAGCTATAGGCAGAGAGATTTCAGCCCTAGGGAAGGAAGACCTTTACAACTACTATAGCTACCAAACAATTCCAAATAATATTGGAAGATTTCTTGAGTTAGCAAGTTCCATGCCACTGATGGTGACCAATGAAATGCAGGGTAGACCCATTTGAAGGATATCTGTGTAGGAACTCCTGCAATTTGAATAGAAAATTGGGGCAGATGATTTTAAAATCCAAAATCCCTTCCTGCCCAAAGGGTCTGTGAATCTTGATTTTGCCTTTGTTCAGGGAGTGCAGAGGAGACCAAGCCCTCTCAGACAGATAAACTGCCACTCCTCGGTGAGTGGGAACTGAGGCTCTGGCTTACCAAAGCCCTCTCATTGTTGAATCCCCTTGCCCATCCCTTGTTTACATTCAATTCCATCTGATGGTTCTCTTTATGGGAGTACAGGTGGGGGCAAATCACTCGGGATTATTTCTCCAGGCATTGTAAGTGGGAAGGCTTGATATAAGCAAGCCCTGTGGGCTGCCAGAAAAGCCTCTGCCCTTAAATAGTAATGAGATCTATTGGTCTCCTTAACAAATGCACCTTCCCTGAGCGCTAAGTAAACCATCTCCATTTACAGTGTCAATATCAACGCGGGGCCTTCCCTGCCTCTCAAGCAGCCTGAACAGATTGCAATTGGCTGTCATTCCTGATTCCTGTGCTCAGTGAGAGCTGTCAATGGGCATGTCAATAAGATACCGGGACTATTGATCAGCATAGGCATTTAGGGGTCACTGGTCGATGAGAACCCTTGCCAAGAGATGTAGAAAATGATAGCTTTCAGATAAGGCAGCAAAGTGAGGTTCCCGAAGGAGAAATAATATAGCTCAATTTCCCCTGTCCTGCTGCTTGTCAATTTCCCTTGGTTTTCTTGAGGAGGGAAAGGCGAGGAGGGAGAGACAAGGGAGAAAAGTGGACAAAGCAAGTGAGCAACTCAAGTGTTTGACTGAAAACATCTCAGAGAATGAACAACCAACAGCCACAATAAAACTACACAGCATTCACCAGGCCATTGTCTGGTTCGAAAGAACAAAGAGAAAACCCAAAAGAGGTAGTGTTTCTGAAGGAGGTGAAGTCAGAGGCTGAGGGTGACGATGACAAGCATTATTCAGAAGTGGGTTTTGACGGAATCACAAAAATCAGTTCAATAGCTGTTTGCTGGCCCCACTTATTAATGTTCAACTGGAGTGGTCCAATTCTTCACCAAGTTGTTTGGTGTCCCTGATTGATCTTCACCCTGAGTGGAAGGGAAAGACGGGTGCCCTTTGAAGCAATGTGACTTATAATAGTTCATCATGGAAATAAAATGTGTTAAAGTAACATGTTACATGGGGGTGGAGAGGTTGATTGTTATTTTTGTCCATTCTGTGCTCTAGAATTTTAACTGTTATTTTCACATTACAAAAGGATCATTCATTTTGTCAGTTTCCACAGTGAATTATCTTAATGCAAATTAAATTATTCAATTTACAGATAATTGATTGCATGGAAATACCCAGTGTTCATGAGCACAAACTTTTTAAACTGTTCTTTGGTTTACTGAGCCCTAGGTTTCACATAATTCTGGACACAGAAACATTTCTTTCAAGTCAACAAAATGATAAAAATCAACTTAAAGTCCAGTTATCGATGATCAGAGCCCTGTTATAATGTCTTCCAACTTTTTAAATGGAATATACCCACAACAGAAGTGTAACTCACCTGCCACACATTGGCCTCCATTTTTTTTCCCCCATCATTTCCTTTCTGAATCAAGCTCCTTTATGACCTTATACACTACTTATTTGGGAATAGTTTTCTTCTCTTAATTCAAAGCCACATCTCAGCTTGCCTTTGAGACAATGAAATTCATCTCAAGTCCCACCAGTCAGACCTTGTACTTTAATTAAACCCTGAAAGTTGCTTAAAGCGATAATTCAGCATCTACGTCTGAAACTTTAAGAGATGGTATATGAACAACAAGACAGAGATGCATTTCAATAAGGTTTAGCAACACCACGTGTCATCTCTCATGACTGTGTATTCTTCACTATGTGTCAAAGTTCATTCATTCACCACTGCAAAAGACATTTACTGCCAGGTAAGAGATGATGGTGGCTTAAAAGTAAGGTAGAGGGAGAGCTAATTGTATACATACATTTTATTCTGTTTGACTCTGACTAATATCACTATGAAGACAGGAAAAAAAATCAGCAACCCACCTCCTCCCCCCGCCAAAGAAAACAGAAGACATCACAGCTAACAAGATATATCAACAAAATTTTGAAAGAAAGGAAGTGAACAGGCAAATGATAAATAAAATAGCAGACAAGAGAAAGCTAAAAATCTATATTGGCAGCGAGAGTAAAGCCTAAGGACCAAATCACTTCACAATTTAGCCCCCACAGGCTCAGGAATTGGAGGCACCAAATACCTCTGAAGCAGGGGTGCAGGGCAGGACTGGGCATATAAGAGTTGTTTACAGCTCATCAATGCCCTATTCTATCCATGTAGCTAGATGGCCCCTTCTTTGCTACAGCAGGAGTCTGAAGGGTTTATAGCAGTGGTTCTCATAGTGTGGCCCTTAGGCAAGCAGCATCAACAACATCTGGGAACTCGTTAGAAATTCAAGTTCTCAGACCCCACCTTGGACCTACTGAATCAGAAGCTCTGTGATGGGGCTCAGCAATCTGTGTTTCCTCAAGCCCTGTAGATAATTCTGAGTCAGACTAAAAGTCTGAGAACTACTGTTGCATGTAGAGGCTGAGCCAGGCAGGGTTTGACATCAAGAACAACGGTAGTAGCTGAAAACAGTAGCCAACTACGAAGGCTTAGGTAAAGTTGACATACAGAACACTGAACCTCCAAAGCACATCTCAGCTCCCCAAAAGTTGGAAGACAAGCTGATATGTCCTAGGCAGAATATTTAAGAATTCTTCTCTAGGAAATTGATGGGCCTAAGAGAAAATATCTGCAGTTAGTGACATTAACCAGTAAGGGGCATCTTCAAATGAAATGGCTGCGTCGCAGCCCAATCAGCGTACAGGAAAACTCACCAGCTCATAAGCCCCATGCAGGCAAAGAAAGCTTCCTATCATGAGCTGACATTCAATGATTACCAGATGTGGGAGAAAATTTTCAACCACGAACAAACACAACCAAAACTAAAGCAAGCAAACAAAATGGAAATAAGAAACTTGGAGTAAATGAAAACAACATAGGAAAGAGAAGAAAACTTCAAAAAGAAAATAAAAACTATAATGAATCATTTCAAAAGGGTATGAGAAGATCTTATATTCACGAAACAGGAAGAGGGAACTATTCAAAAACAAAATCTTGAAATAAGTTTTCAGTTCTTGCCAAAACAATAAAACTAGCTCAGACTGTCAGTTCACCTCCCCCAAAAATTAACCTGGAGAATTACATGGACAGCTTGTTAAAACAAATATTGCTGGTCCCTACCCCCTGAGGCCTTTTGGCAGCATGATATCAGGACAATGCCAAAGTGCTGTTGGGGTGTGGAGTGAGGTTCAGAGTGAGCAGCTTCCGCTGGGCATTAATCTCCACCCAGGCATGCTTCCTCCTAAAAAGTTAAAAGCAAAATACTGACCAGAGAGGTTACCTGATAAACATAGGGGCAATTGGGAATGATCAGCAATAAGTCTGTGGGGCTTGAGTCTACTCACCTTGGGGTTCACTCTTTTCTTCTCCTCGAGTTCAATGAGTAAGACCCAGTCTGGAATAGCCTCAGCTCTTCCCCAAAGGAGCTTGAGCCTGCAGGCCAAGCCCCTGATGAGCACAACAACTTACCAGAAAGTAAGCAACATATGCCATTTGAGGCCAAATGCTCGGAGCAGACAGATCAAGAATTCAAACAGACATGATATATATACTTAAGGACATGAGGGAAGTTAGAGCATTATGAAACAAGAACAAGAAATCATTAAGAAAGAACCAAGTGGATATTCTATAAATGAAAATATGAGAGTAGAAATAAAGAATCAAATACGTGGAATAATTTCTATGATGGATATACCTGAAAAATGAATGAAGGAGTTGGAAGGCCTAAGTGAAGACATTTTCCAGAAAGGAGCAAGAAATGGAAAACACTTAAAAAAAAACACACACACACACGCAAGTAATATGTCTTAAGGAAGTATCAATAACTGAAAATAGGAATGAGGGGATAGCACAAGAAGAAAAAAGTATTTGAAGCAGTAATGAAGGAATGAACCAAATTTAAAATTCTGAAAATGCCAAGTGTTGCTGAGGACGTGGAGCAAAAGGCACTCACTTCTACTGCTGGTGGGATGCAAACTGATACAACTGCTTTGGGAAATACTTCAGCATTAAACATGCCATAGGAAAGTTAGACATACATATAATTTATATCTTAACAATTCCACCTCTAACATATATCTTAGAAAAATTCTCAGGCACATGAACCAGGAGATATGTAAAAAAATATTTATGGCAGCATTAGCCTTCACAGGAAAAACCTGGGAAAAAATCAAATGTTCATCAACAGCATAATGAATAAATTGTGGTACATCCACACAATGGAATATAGAAGAGTGAAAAGGAATGAATCACAGCTTGAATTGTTAACATGTGTAGATCTCAGAAACATGATATTAACCAAAATAAATATATATTTTAAAGAAAATAATACAGTTTTATTGCATTAATATCAAGGTTAATATTAGGCAAAACTAATATGTTGTTGAGGAGTACATATTTAGGTGGTTAAAAAAAACTATAATAGATAATGACTAAAACAAAATTGAGAATTGTGGTCATTTCTAGGAGAAGGTAGAGAGAAATGGAACACAAGATGCACTAAGGGTGCTCCTGGGTAGTTGATGATGTTCTATTTCCAGGTCTTGGCAGTGAGTGTCTAGGTGGGGTTTTTTCAGTTGTATTCAAATTACACATATATGCTTTTTATAAACGCATACTTATGTATGCTATGTCTTACAACAAGAAAAAAAAAAATGAAGATACATTTTCCAGAATTTAAGAAGATAAAAGACATTGAACTGAAAGGGGGTGAGAAATGTAGCAGAGGAAATGGAATATGTGAAATAAGATGTGGTAAATCCTAACATAAATGTCATTACTATAAATCGAAATGTGTTAAACTCACTATTATGGACTATGTTTCCCCCAAAACACATATGTTGAAGCTCTAACCCCCAGTACTTGAGAATGTAACTGACTGTATTTGGAGATATGGCCTTCAGAGAAGTAATTAGATTAAAATAAGGCTCTTAGGGTAGGCCCTAATCCAATCTCCTTGGTGTCCTGATAAAAAAGAGGAGATTAGGACACACAAAAGACACCAGGGATGGCCAAGCACAAAGAAAAGGACCTGTGAGGACACAGCAAGGAGGCAGCCATCTGCAAGCCAGGAGAGAGGCCGCAGAAGAAACCAGACTTGCCAACACCTTCATTTTGGAGTTTTAGCCTCCAGAACACTACAAAGATAAATTTCTGATGTTTAAGCCACACAGACTGTGCTATTTTGTTATGGCAGCCTTAGCAAAATACTACACTCACCAATCAAAAAATAAAAATTTTCATATTAGATTTTTTAACGTTATCCAACAATACATTGTCTGAGGAAACAGAACAATAACAACAAAAAAACAGTAAGGTTGAAAATGTAAAAATTGAAAAAACAAAATACCTCAAAAACATGAACAAAAATAAGTCTGGGTTAGCACTTTTAATATTGAACAAGATAGAATTTAAAGCTAAAGCAAAAAATCCTAAGGAATGAAAAAAAGAGAGAGAGAGAAAGCTATTGTATCCTGGTGATGGAACCATAGAGCAAAAAGACGTAAGCATTTTGAACATAAATACATTTGGCAATTCAGTCTCAAAATATTAAAAGCAACAACTGACATAAATTAGAGGGACAAAGTGGTAAATCAACAATTGTAGGTGAAGATTATAACAAGCCCTTTCCAGAAACAGATAGATCAAGAAGATAACGAAAATAAATGGAGATGTAGATCTGAACAAAACAAATAATAAGTTTCAGCACTTACAGACTCTATCCCAAATGAATAGACCATCTGTTTTATTTTGAACACACACAGAGCATTAATAAACTTAAATTATATATTGGACCATAAAGGAAACCCAATAAATTCCAAACATCAAATAACACCATTTAAATTCTTAGACAATAATGTGATAAAATTTGGTATCAATAACAAATCAAACTTTTTTTTAAAAATTCCATGTTTGGAAACTAAATAGTGTATTACTAAATAATCATTGAGTTAAAAATAGATATCATGAATAAAATAAGAAATATTTAGAGCTAAATAATAATGAAAACACATGTACAAATTTATGATATGAACTAATAATATTTAAAAGCAAATTTATAAGTTTAAATACTTTATTAAAAATCAAGAAAGATCATAAACAAATAAGCTAAGGATTCAACATAAGATATTAGAAACAAGAAACATAACACAAATCCAAGAAATGTGAGAGGAAATATTATAAACAAGTATATTATTCATGATCTAGTCAGAAGAACAAAAATTGTAATTTGAGCACGAAATGCTTAATATAAATAATTACTATTTGCAAGTAATTACCTACTATGGTGGGGATAAAAAGAGAATTCTTAAGAACACCCAGAGGTTGAGGGAGAGTATCCAAGGTAGAAAAAAAAAAGGAAGATGATCCCTCCTCAAGGCTAGAATTCAGATCTCAGAGAAGGGTTGGTGACAGTCCACTGGAAGCCAGAGAAGTTCTCTGTGTTTCCTGGACAAGAGTGTGTCCCCATTTGTAGGCCAAGATTGGCAGACATGGAACCAGAGGCCCGGATTGACAAATAGGAAACCCCTGACAGGGGGGCCAAAGTGCTCAGACTTGCAGGCAGGAAACTGGCCAATGGGATAACAACAAAAACTTGCAAAGAAGCTGCCCGTGAGGGTGCTGCTGAACCACCTTTACTTTGCATATGTCTCCCTAAGACATCTAAAATGCTTGCTACTTTTCTGTTCATTATCCAGTCTGCATCAATGTGAACAGTGTGCTGTTTTGTGGAATGTCAAGATAATCAAGATCTCTGTGGACTGTATTATGGCAGAGAGCAGGAGAATTGACATAGCCCTGAGGCAACACTGTGAAGTTATACTATTGGCACTGCCAGGTAAAAGCAAACTGCTACTGGCGGCCCTTTCAAATTAGTATGAAGAAAAAGCATTAGCTACATCAGTAACTACATACCAAATGCCAGGAATTGTGCAGATCTACTCCAGTAAAGGTACAATAGAGACAACAGCTGCATTTGGAATCACTACCTGATTCAGTTCATGATAGTCCACAGTTATTTTCCAATATCCATCCAACGGCTGCACAGGCCAAACAGGTGAGTTAAATGAGAACATGATAGGTATTACCACTCCAGCTTCTTTCTTTCAATGCTTAGATGATGGCAAAAATCTCTGAAATTTCCCCAGAGATGCAATACTGCTTCTGATTTATTACCTTGGTGAGGAGGAGAAGTTCCAGGGGGTTCTATTTAGGCCTTCCAACCATAAAGGCTCTCATTCCATGGGTTTGAGAGTCAATGTGGGGAATACTTCCAGTTTCCAAGTACATGTATTACAGTTATACACTAAAGATCTGGGGAAATAACCCATGGGGTGAGTCTGTGGATGTATTAGGTCCACTGTGAGTCAAACTTCAGCTAAGGCTCCATTTATTACTTGATTACTATAGTCCCCACTATAGTGGGTCAGAGTTATGTTTTGAATGCCCAGGAATTAGTGTCAATTCATAGCCAGTGTCTAGTAATCTCCAAAAGCTTTGGGTATTTCATAGCCACTTTAATAAATGACCCTAGGTTGTTCTGGCTTATGCTTGGAACAAGATTTATAATGCCTAATGTGAAAATGCAGTAGTTCCTTCCTCAAAGGAATCCAGTGCCCCCTTCAATCAAGAAGCTCTGGGTCTGTGCACTGGTGACTCAAGTCAGGTTTTTGGCAAGATTTACAGATTTTTCTGTGTAACAGATCAAGAAATACTTTAGTAAGCCACCCATTTATTTTGTTTCAAGGAACAGTGTGATCAATTAGCTACCACCAAAGATCACAGATATGAGATTCAGGCCTTGTTGAAGAGGTTGTGATTGCAGTCTACGAGATTGTGGAGGAATTTGCTGGGTTGCTCTGAGCTGGAGCTGGTTCACAGTAACTGGACTGAGGTGGTGATAAGGGAAGTACAGGACAAGAACTGGCAAGCAGGAAACCTTCACCAGAGAGCCAGTGGGCCAAGCCTTGTGGGCAAGAATCTGCCCACTGGAATGTTGATGATAGACTTCTGGAAGCTGCCCATGGTAGTTGTTGTTAAACTCATAACCTAGAGGCCAGCTGGAGCACCCACAGATCTCACAGGGAAAGTGCCTGCAGAAGTGCCACCAAAACGTGCTACAGGTGAGCTCCCCTGGGTGTCCTGCACAACACAGGAACCAGCAGGAAGAAGTGTGTACTGGAACCAGGAAGAGAAGCCCCTTCCTCTTGCAATGTCCCTCCAGCGCCCTCTACTGACACAGTTTAACATTGTATCTTCTGACAAGGATGAAATGAAATGTTCCAGTATCATAAGCAGGGCAATCAAAGATAGATTTGGAGCTGAGAGGCAATAAAGTTGAACTGCAAGCATAAGGATAGTAATAAATAAAATAGAGAAAATTAACAAACCAAGAGATAGTTCTCTGAAAAAATTAACAGATATTGAAGTGTTAGGCAAGATTAAGACAAAAAAGAGAGAGAAATACATCAAAAGGAATATTCAGAGAACAATAAAGGGATCTTACACATTTTAAATATAATAGCAGAGATTTTTTTTAATTAACTGAAGTGTTGACCCTAAACTCAAGGAAATTTCCCAGATAATAGAACAAAAAAACAAAGATATGGAAAATAGCTGGAGGGAACTTAAATTACTGCTAGTCTTATGTGGTCTCCAGGAATTGTTCTGCTTATTCTTTTCTGGTGCCTTTCCCCCTCAAGTAGTTTCCTTTCACACATGCGCAGAGCAGACACCTCTAATAGCTCACACCAGGACCCTCCTCCAGAGTATTTCCTGTGCTTTTGGAAAGGGATGTCCTGTGACCAATCATGAACTCCAAGGGGAGTAAACCGTCCTGTCTTCCTGCCTCTGTATGGAACAACCTCTGTGGTGCAATTTATTTCCTGAAACCACATCTCAGACTATCTTCTTCCCCTGTGATTTCTTGCTTCCTTTATTCCCAAAGAGGTTTCTTCGAAACATGCTTCCTTAATAAATCAGCTAGGCAAAAATCCCTGTCTCTACCTCTGCCTCTGGGGACTCCAACCTAAGGCACAGGGTGGCATGATGAACACTATACTACAGGGAAATGGATCTAGTAGTGGCGTTTAGAATCAATTAGAGCAGAGAGCACTCAGGTTAAGGGAAGTCCGTTAGGAGCCAAGTTTTGAGGAAGAGATGATAAGTAAGAAGGGGCTGAGACTGAGGAGATGTGAAGAAAAATGAAGAGAAAGAGGCAGATAAGGGATTATCTCTGGATAGACTCCTTAATATTGATGCAACATGGCAGATGAGGTAAAGAAAGGAGTGGAAAGGATGACAATGTCTCAGACCTGGGTGACTAGGAAGATGACAGCCCCACATACAAACATCAGGTAACCAGAGAATAACCATATTGGGAGAAACATCCCTGTATAGAACTGTCACCAAGACTTAACATCTGCTTAACACTCTGCAATTTACAGAGCTCTCAAATTATCATCTCCTTTTTTCAAAACATCTCTGTGAGATGGGGGCCAGTTCTTCACTCTTTCCCTTTTTCTTGTGACCTTGAGAAGGAGGAGAATACATCCTCATGTCCTTTGACTTTGGACTTGGCCATATGATTTATTTTGGCCAGTGTAATGTAAATAAACATGACATAAGCAGAGGTAGGGTTTCCTGGCGGGAATTCCCACCCGTTCTCAGGAATTTTTTTCACTTTCCCATTCCCGAATCCCGAGATACAAACTGTTTTCTGTTCTCCACGTTGAATCATTTCCACAAAGTGACAGCTGATACCACCAACCACCTGGGTTCAAGAAGCTGATTTTCCCAATTTCCCGACCAACTTTTCACGGGATTTGGGAACAGAAAAGTGGAAAAAAATTCCCGAGAACAGGTAGGAATTCCCGCCCGGAAAAATTCCCACCCGGAAACCCTAAGCAGAGGCTTTCTATGTGCTCCTGTGATTCGACTTGGCTCTTGTGTTTTTGCTATTCATTTTCAGAATATGTGCAAGGTAGCTGCTGATCCAAAGAGAATGAGAAGCTGTGCAGAGCAGACTTAAACCCAACCCACAGCCTAGAGTTCCATGCAGCTGATCCTATCCAACCCCAGCAGAACTACAGGTGCCTAGAAAGCTGTAAATGAGAAATTAAGGTTTGTAGTTGTAAACCACTGCATTTTAGGGATGTTTGTTATGTAACACTATTGTAACAATAACTGACTAATGCAGTTAGGTAAATAGGTATTATTAAGATGCCCATTAAGCAGATAAAACAAATGAGATATATAGAGAGGTAAAGAATTTGTCCAAGTTCACAGCTCAAAGGAGAGAGTTAACTATGTTCTTACCTACTTTGTCAACAGAAAGACTCTAAATGTTGACAGCTTAGAATCCCAGGATTCAAAGAAATAATTTTTAAATGCTTTAAAAAAAAAATAAAGTACTGAGTTTGCTAATAACCTAAGAAGTGCATGTTTTCATATATGCTGCCTATTAAGTCTGTTCATATCGTATCAGCAAACATCATGTCGTCTTGGAGAGGTTCCTAGTTTTTCCTGTGAAATGTTTTTCAACGCCTGAGTGAATCAAAATGAATGTAAATGAGGTTTATTAAGTCAACCCCACATGGTGCTGTATTGTCAGCATTTGTAGGGCTGTGACAGGTTAGTTATTGCAGTTTGAAGGAAATGTCACCAACACAGCAATCTGCAGAATTAACTTTAAAAAATACATATACATACACACACACATATACATATAAAACATCTCAGGATTATCCCCCCTTTGAAGAATCGCCTCCTCAGAAGCTGACAGGGAACTGAGAGGTGCTAAGGTTTGCTCATTCTTTTTCATCAAGAATCCTCCTCTGGCTACATGATACCTGAGGCCAAAGGTCAGGGGCTGCAGATAACCACCCAGGCTTCTGAGAGCTGCTGTTAATGAACTGTGGAGAAGAAACAAAACGAAGGTGATTGGAGTTGACAAGGAGTGACAGGAGCCAGTGGCAGCAGTGCCAAGTGCCCTCTGCACCCAGAATCAATGTCAGACAGGTTCAGGGATGGGGTGGGAGCAGAAGAAAGGATTGAAAAAAAAGGCAAGTGAGGCCCAGAATGCTGGGCTGTTGAATGATGGGTCAGGTACTCAGTCCCTTGGTCAGACTTGATTTGAAAAAAGTCAGAAGGGCTCTTTCCACAACATCGTCATACCCTGTCATTGTTTGTGACTTTTGGAGAACTACTTTTTCATGTCCAGGAGACTTCTCCTTTATAAGAGGTCTCTTCTTACATGAAAATACCTCATGAGAAAAATAAACAGGTTAAGCATTCATTTACCAAGATCTTAGTTAAAAAATACCTTTTAATTGAAACCTTAAGGCCGTCATTGCAGGGACAACCCTTGGCACTCAGAACCTGAGTGGAGTCATCCAGGGGAAGGAAAAGGCCCTGAAGGAAAACATACAACTAGACCAGGAATAGATGTTCTGACTTCTCAGTTTTCTAAACTAACATTGTTTAAAACTTGTGCCCCTGCTATAAAATCAATCCTAATTGGAGGTTACACAGAGGCCTTCTCCTGACCTCATGTGGAACAGCTACCCTTTCCTCCACCGTCTTTTACATAAAGTGTGAGAACCACAGAGTTGGGGGGAATCATCTCATTAACTCCCACCTTTTAAAGTAGAGTAGCTAAATGTCAGAGGGAAGGAAAGGGGGGAATCTCTAATCCCACCCAGCTGAGCAGAACAGGGACAAGTCTCCTTTTGTAAAATGTTGTCTTGCTAAAAACCACCCCGCACTGCATTCCCTGTATAGGCCCCTGCATCGAAAGCCTAAATTTATCTTGAGCACTATTACAATCAGAAGCATTAATTAAACTATACTGATGAGTGGCATATGGCCATGTGCTTTGCTGAGCAAAATAAATTTAAAAGATTTACCCATTCAGCAAACATTGTTGACAGCTTGTTGTCCCTGACCTCTAGGACTTCACAGACTAAGAAGACCAAATTGCACAAAATCCTTGGAGGTTTATATGTAAATAATATCAAAAAAGTAAAGGGAACAAGCATTCACAGTGAGGATTTATTTTATTGGGTCGATAGTGATGGGGAACATAGAGGACTTCAGTGGACATGGCAGAGTGGGGGAGGAACCATCCTTCTCCCCAAGAGACAGATAAAACCCAAACAACCCACTTTTGCTTTGCTAAGTCCTCTAGGAAAGAGCCCATTCCATCATTATTCATTTAAAAAACCAAACAACTACTTCAGAACTCTGGAAGGCCAGGAGTCTATAAAGCTGTCAGCTGTTAAAGTTCCCTGAATTGACAGAATATGAACAGCACCAAGACAGAATCAGAGAAAGTGCTTCTGCAAGAACTGAATTCTGGCTCGGCATCATGCCTGTTCAGTGACTTGGAATTATTGTCTTCAAGAACAGACTATCTCCCTCCAAGTGTGGGTTTCCAAACGAAAATGCCCAGCAAGCAAGAGGTCCTTTGGGACTGAACTCAAGAGGGACCCTGAGGCTACAAGTGGATTTGGCATCTTCTACAAGTGGATTTGGTCCAGAAGGAAGTTCAGTTTCTGGGAAAGAAGGTTAATTTTTTTAAAAAAGGAACAATCCCAGGGTTGAGAAGCATCAGACATAAGCAGCCACTAGAGGAGGAGCCAGTACAAGAGTCCAAGAGAAGCAGGGTGATCCAGGAGAGTTTCCTATCATGAAGCCAAGGAAACCACAGATGGTATGGAAAAACCTCACTTAAGTCACTCATTTCAACTCCTTCCCCACCAAATACTTTTAGCAGCTTCCCTAATGGTAGGAATGATTGATTTGAATTACACTCCTTTTGCAACAAAGACAGCCGTGTTGTGGGAGAGCCATGAACCTGGGTCAGAAACCTCAGGGCTGAATCCTGCTGTGACTATGTATCAGAGCCCAGCTGTGTGACCTTGAGGAAGTGTCCTAACATCCAGGGGTCAAGGTTTCCTCATCTAAAATCACAGGTTTCTGTGAGTTTTGATGAAGTAATGAATGTAAAAGTATATGTAACATACTATAGAAATAACATGATTTTTACCATAATTCTTAGAGAACTGACAAATATGAACATAAACAAGAAAGTCCTGAACACAGTAAGTTTCCCATGTAAAACTTACAGGGCTTATTTACCTCTCATTGCCAAAAACGCCTCTTTGCTTGTACTTACTATAAATGTTCTGCTTAATTAGTGTGTTTAATCTATTTTTAACACTGAAAAGGCATAATGTCAAGAATAAAATGGTGTGGCATAGGTGGAAAGACCATCAGAACAGCAGGGATTTGGGCACTGGAACTTAACTTACTCTTGTCTTCCTCTCCCCAGCTCTGTTCTTGCCTTGAAAACCAGCTGCCTCACAACTACCAGAGGTTGCTTGGAAACCAGGTTTGAAGCCCTTTAAAAAGCCCCACCCCCAAAGAATTATCATTGTTTCCCCTGTCAGATCCCTGAAAAAGCCCCATTCACAAGACATAGTTATTTGCCCTGATTCTCAATTCGTTCTGAGACCCATATTTCCCTTTGAACCACAGACAAAGATATCGCAAGAAAATTATAGGCCAATATTCCTTATGAATATAGATACCAAAAATCCTCAAGAAAATTCAGCAACATAATAAGGATTATACACCATGGTCAAGGGTCATTTATCCCAGGAATGCAAAGTTGGTTTAACATCCTAAAATTAACCAATACAATGCACCATATTAATAGAAAATCACATAATCATCACATCACAACAGACACAGAGAAAGCATTTGACAAAATCCAATACTATTTCTTGATAAAGACACTCAACAAACTAGGACCAACAGGGAACTTTTCAACTTGATAAGGGGCATCTACAAAAAAAAATCCCCTCAATATCATACTTAATGGCAAAAGACTGAATGCTTTCCCTCTAAAAACAGAAACAAAGTAAGCACATTGTTTTGTACACCTGAAACTAATTTTAAAAAATCATTGCATTTCTATATACTAACAACAAACAATATGAAAATAAAATTAAGAAAACAATTTAATCTATAGTAGAAGCTAAAACAATAAAAAAGCTAGGAATGAATTTAACAGAAAAACTTCAAGATTTGTCTGCTGAAAGCTACAAAATATTTTTTAAATAAATTTAAAAAGGTCTAAATAAATTGTAAAACATCCCATTTTCATGGATTGGAAGACAACTATTATTAAAATGGCATTATTCTCCAAATTGACCTATAGTTTCAACATAATTTCTATGAAAATCACAGCTTGCTTTTTTGCAGAAATTGACAAGTTAAACCTAAATATCCATCAACTGGTGAATGGACTAAAAAAAGTGATATATTCATACAACGAAGTATTATTCAGCAGTAAAAAGAAACAAAGTACTAATCCAGTCTATAACATGAATGAACCTTATAAATAATAGGCTAAGCAAGAGAAGCCAGTCACAAAAGACCTTGTATGATTTCATTTATATGAAATATCAGAATAGGTAATTCTATAAAGACAGGAAGTAGATTAGTTGGGTATGTAGGGCTGATATAGAGGGGAGGATGAAATGGGGAGTGATTGTTAATGGGTTTTGGACTTGGGGAGGGCTGATGAAAATGTTCTAAAATTCTTGTGATGGTTTTACGATTTTTGAACATATAAAAACACCATCATGTACACTTTAAGTGGGTACATTTTATATGTGAATTACATCTCAATGAAGTTATTATAAAATAAACGCTTACAAAAACAACAGATCAGGAAGGTCTATGAAAGACCCCAGCCCACCCAACTTGTGGACCCACCCAAGCCGCTTCCAGTAGCTTTTCCATTCAAATGACCTGTCTTGGCTCATGCTGCAGACTTTCGTAAAATCTCTGAAAGGTTCAAAAACCCCAAACAAGTAGCATCTGGCCTTGGTATGCCCTATACCTCTTGTTAAGCAATCCCAAGCCCTGAACGAGTGACAGCCAGCCTCAGCAACCAACTTAGCCTCTCCCAGGTACCTCCAAGCCCAACACAAATGGCAACCATCTGCAGATCACTTTGTAGCTCATCCCAAGTGGCCCTGGGCAGTGGACAGGCAGCAGCTGCCCTGGGGCTGCATCAGTGCCCCTCCCAAGAGGCCCCAGAACCAACCGCCCAGTGGCCAGCTTCAGACCACACCAGAGCACCACCCAATCAACTCTGCAAACCACCCACTCAAAGGGCAGCCTCGGCAGGCACCCCAATAAAGCAAATCCTGCTCTGTAGGGTCAGCCCCTACAGAACAGCTCCTCCAGCATGGTCACAGCCAGTCTTCTCAACCAATCAGCCTGATAGTCAATCCCTCCCATTGATGTGCCAATAGCAATCAAGGCTCAACTACAACAGGAAGGCACACGCAATCCACATAAGGGACACACCTGGAACACCCTACTCAGGTGACCAGGGAGACCGTCACTGAACCCCACATGACACTACATAAGGCTACTCTACCAAACTGGAGATATAACAGCTCTACCTAATACACAGAAATAAACATAGGGAGGCAGCCAAAATAAGGAGACAAAGAAACATGACCCAAATGAAAGATCAGAACAAAGCACTAGAAAAAGAACTAAACAAAATGGAGATAAGCAATCTATCAGATACAGAGTTCAAAACACTGGTTATAAGGATGCTCGATGATCTCAGGGAGAACTTCAACAAAGAGATAGGAAACATAACAATGGAGACAGAAAACATAAAAAAGAAACAGTCAGAAATGAAGAATACAATAACTGAAATGAAAAATACATTAGAGGGAATCAACAGTACATTACATGAAGCAGAGGATCAAATCAGCAATTTGGAAGACAAGGTAGCAAAACACCCAGTCAGAAGAGTGAAAAGAAAAACAAATCCAAATATATGAGGATAATTTAATGGGCCTCTGAGACAACATCCAGGGTAACAACAATCTCATCATTGGGGAACCAGAAGGAGAAGAAAGAGAGCAAGGAATTGAAAACCTATTTGAAGAAATAATGATGCAAAACTTCTCTCATCTGACAAAGGAAATAAGTATATAAGCCCAGGAAGTGCAGAGAGTCCCAAACAAATTTAATAAAATAAAAAATAAAAAAAAAAAAGATATATGTAAAAAAAAAAAAAGATGAACCCAAACAGGCCCACACCAAGACACATCACAATTAAAATGCCAAAGGTTAAAGACAAAGAAAGAATCTGAAAAGCAGCAAGAGAAAATCAGTTAGTTACCTACAAGGGAAGGGGTCCCCCCCCCCCCAATACTGTCAGCTAATTTCTCAACAGAAACTTTGCAGGCCAGAAGAGATTGGCAGGAAACGTTCAAAGTGATGAAAAACAAGGACTTACAACCAAGATTACTCTACCCAGCAAAGCTATCATTTAGAATCAAAGGATAGATAAAGAGCTTTCCAGACAAGGAAAAGCTAAAGGAATTCCTCACCAGCAAACCAGTAAGGAATGTTAGAGGGACTTCATTAAGACAGAAAAAGAGCGAGATCAAAATTATGAATAATAGAATGGCAATAACTATATATCTATCAATAATTATTTTAAATGTAAATGGATTAAATGCTCCAATCAAAGGACATAGAGTGAATGAATGGATAAGAATACAAGACCCTTATATATGCCGCCCACAAGAGACTCACTTCAGATCAAAAGACACATATCAACAGAAAGTAAAGGAATGGAAAAAGATATTTCATGAAAATGGAAATTGGAAGAAGAAAAAAGTTCAAGTAGCAATACTTACATCAGACAATATAGACTTTAAAACAAAGGCTATAACAAGAGACAAAGAAGGACCCAGTAATTTTACTTCAGGGTATTTATCCAAAGAAACCCAAAATACTAATTCAAAAAGACACATGCATCTGTATGTTCATTGCAGCATTATTTACAATAACCAAGGTACGGAAGCAGCCTAAGTATCCATCAATAGATGAATGAGAATATTATATATATAATGGAATACTACTCAGCCATTAAAAAACAATGAAATCTTGCATCTACAACAACTCGGATGGACCTAGAGGGTGTTATGCTGAGTGAAATAAATCAGACAGAGAAAGACAAGTACCATACAAATTCACTTATAAGGGGGAATCTAAGAAAAATAATAATAAACAAACAAAACAGGAACAAACTCATAGAGACCATTTTGATGGTTGCCAGATGGGTGTTGGGAATATGGGTAAAGGGGGGGATTAAGAAGTACAACTTGGTAGTTACAAAATAGTCACGGATATATAAAGTTTATAGCATAGGAAATACAGTCAATAGTATTGTAATAACTATGTACGGCGTCAGATAGGTATTAGATTTATCAGGGTGACCACTTCGTAAGTTGTATAACTGTCTAATCACTATGTTGTACACCTGAAATTAATATAAAATTGCATGTCAACTGTAATTGAAAAAGAAACAGTCTATGAATTAATAAGTAGACAAGGATACTTGTGGTGCCCATGCTTTGAGAGAATCTGAGTCCCAAAGGGGTTTACTAGGGTGTGATTTTTTTTTTCTATGAAAAGAATTTCTGCTTAAAATTTTTTTCACAGTAAAGTACTATTCTCTACCTTCGCATACCTGTGTGCAGCTGAGCACCAGTTAGGGCACTCTCAGTTAGCCCAACCCCTTAATTCACAGATGACTGCTTCTGACTCTTCTGGAACTTTCTACTCTACTATAACAATGCCCATGTTGAACAGTCCAACCTCCTGATTTAGAACTTTTCCCAACACTCAAATTGGTCTCTAGAGAGGGTCTGGAGTAGGCAGAGTAATAAAGGCATAATGTAGGGGAGGGGTTGTGATTTGAGTGTTCCTGAATATAAATGTATACACAATGCAATGCCCTGGGTAAGGTAAACTGGATGTGAGAGGAACGACTGGGGAGAGACCAGTCAGAAGATATAACAGGCACAGGAAAGTGGTAATGAAGGCCCAACCCAGAGGGGAGTAGTCAGAAGAGAAAGAAGATGGACCCCCACTGGCAATGGTTGGGTGGGTAATGACAGCACTCAACAGTGAATTCCAGATTGTTTCACATTTTACTTTCACTAAGGAAAATGTCTTTTACAAGCATCATTTTTCATAATGAATGATCCATTTGTAAAGTAGATAATTAATTCCCAACCTGGTCTGCTTTTAATCTATCAGTGTTGCGTAAAGAAAGTCTTATTTGCAGTGAGAAGAGTGCAGTATTTTCCCCGTTTCTGAAGGAGGAAATCAAAGCACTGAGTATTGGATTCTATCAGTTGCCATAGGACAAACAGGCAGTGCTCACGAGGGTACAAGCCAACAGGAGAAAATCTGGTTCCAAAACTATAGATTATTATACCTGAGCTGTGTGTGTGCCCTGTGGGATCTGACATCTCAGAAAATCAGGCTAGGGACAGGCCTGTCTCCCTTGGGACACCAGCAGTAAGAGTAAGAGAAAGTGAAGTGGACCTGAAATAGCTCTGACATAGAAATGGACCTAGGAGGCTGTCATCTTCAACCCCTCATTTTGCAGATAAAAACTCAACCCAGAGAGGTAAGTGACTTGTCCAAGGTCAGATGGTGACAGATTTGGAATGAACAGCCTGGCTTCTCTCTTCCTGAAGATGCATAGCCCCCAGGCAGGCCAGGCTGTCACTAACAGTCACATAAACGTGCTTGCACCTGCCCTGGCATGTCTCACACTCAAATCAGAAAACCTTCTGCTGCAACCGTGATGGGGAAATTAAATTAGCTACTAATTGGTTAATTGGCAGCAAGCTCTGTAAGGCAGTAAGGTACAAATTAAGTTGGAGCGAGAAGCTCACATTTGTTAGATCTGATTATCTTCATTATCACCTCCATGGCCCACCAGTGATGCTGTGTACCTCTCCCCTAGGAAAGCTCTTAGAAGAATCCGATGACCTTTTTGGCTGCCAGACAAATTGTTCCTTGCTCTTCCTTTTTTTGTCCCACTTCTGCCACCTTCTCTTCTTGGTCCCTATAATCTAGCATTTCCCAAGCTGTACTCTTCAGAACTCTAGTGTCAGTAACATGCTGATAAATGTTTAACGAACTGGCTCTCTAGGGTAAAGAGCCCTGATTAGCATTTAGCAATTTCCATGGTGTAAATACTCCCACTATGGGCCAATTTCAAGGTACCAACATGACATCTACCAGCTTGCAAAATTCCTGAAAATTTACCAGTTGTTTTTTGCAAGCTGGTACAAGCTGATTCCAACACAATACTGACAGCGTGTACAGAGGTTAATAGGTTTACAGGAAGTGCCCCATGCTCAAGGAAATTCTACATATTATATGGACTCTAAGAAGTTCTGTAGAAAAAAATTTTTAATTGAACTTAGTGCTTTCCAAAGATATTTGACCAGAGAACTTGTGTTTTATAAAGCACATATTAATACATCCTGGACTACTAATGGTCCATCTACTTGGAAACACTGTCATAATTGTATCATTATTGTGCAATTTCTAGGTGTCGGCATGATGCTAAGCCCTTCAAATAAGATATATAAAATACGGACCTTGCCCTCAAGGTAACCCAACCAAGGGAGCAAATCTCAAGTATTAGGCGACTGGTACTGACCACGAGTGTGGTAAGATTTCAGAAAACAAACTCAATCATCAGGCTGGGACTCAAACAAAGGGTGTGGCTCAGCCAGGGAAAAAGGTTTTCCAGGCAGGGAGGACTACTTTGGCAAAGAGGAAGAGATGCAGATGCAAATGGTGTGTTCAGAGATAATTAGGAGACGAGCGTGACTAGAACTGATATCCAGGAAAACTTTGAAACTCATTTTCCCTAAGATGCAAATAAGTGGTAACAACTTAAAGTAGTACCTTTCCAGAGTTATTTGTATCTTTGCATCAAAAAAAAAAAAAAACACTTAAAGTGAAAGGATTCCAACTCTACTTTAGGGAGTTCAGGCAGCCCAGAGGATATAAGCGGTAGTAATTCTAGAGCAGTAGTGTCCCATCGGTGGCCCTGAGTTCCACAGAAATGGCTGCCTGGCCCATCTATGTGAACAGCTGGCCTTGATCTCCACTGCCAGGGCCTGCCATCAACCCAAACAGGCTCCAGAAAACTCTGCTGGTGCTTCCAAGCAAAAGGAGTGTGAGGCCAGGGCATCTAAGTTGACTGATGATACAGAGAGCAGTGACAAGGCCCAGTGACAAGAGAGAAAGCAAATGTCATACGTTTAACAAGCAGATCCGAGTGCTAATCTCAGCTACTCCGCTTTCCAGTTGCCTGACCTCAGGAAAGATACCTTATCTAAGTTCAGCTTCTGATCTTTAAAATGAGACTTATAACACCCACCTTGTGTGGATGTTATAAGGATGGTTGTGAGCACAGGGCCCACATATGGTGGTGACAGGTAACTTCCATTGATGGTGATGGTTATGAAGGAAGTACTCAAGCCTCCACCTTTGCTGGGAAACAAAAAAACGCCAAAGCTGGACCTCCTAAACCCCAGAATCCCCCTTGCAGATGATTCCAGTTGCAGGCTATTATTTCTTGCTGGCAACACACCCAGGCTGCCAGCCCAAACGCTCTAACCCCGTAGGTGAGGGCAATGCTCCTCTCTGGAGGAAGCTAGACCAGTGGTCGATTGGTGCTGACAGCAAGTGTAAGGGAGACAATTTTTCCAACCATCCAATATCCATGGTCCTCTGGTAATTCAAATTATTTTCCAAATGTCACTGCATCTGTCTCAGTCTGACAGCTCTTCAAACTGGGGCCCTTTCTCTGAGCCTGAAGACTGGACATATTCCTGAAGGGGCTTTTGATCTTCATTTCTTTCCAGGTGGGAGGGTCCTTTGTCAGATAAAGTCCAGACTCATGAAACCTACAGACAAAAAACCTAGTGACAGGTAGTCTGGCAGGTGAAGGCAATAGCACATCCAATGCAGGGACTCAGCTAGTTGGATAAGACACATGACATTCCTGAAAAAGAACAGTCAGGGGAAAATACTTGCACTGTTCTTCAAACCCACAACAGCATCACCCCCACTTATCTTGAAGTCTGACATTTAGTAACTTCCAGTGTGTGCAAGCGGAGAAAGCCTGGACACCTAAAATAACTACTGCACAGTCTTACACCAAATTCATCGACTGTACTGCTTAAAAGAAGCACCAAGGCACTCATTCAAAAGCCCTTCACTCTTGCTTAACATAAAAGTCTAACAATCTCAGATATTTGGTGTCCCAGTTTCTGCAAACTGGGTGTAGCATATATTAGATGTGCTGGGGAAGAAAGAGGGAGGCATTAGAAGCAGCTCAATAACAGCAATGGGAATTGACAGCTGACGGCCTGGCGGCAGAGCTAATGGACAAAGCTAAAAGAGAGTAGAGGAGTGTGTGCTGGACGGTCATAGAAATTAGGTCATCACAAAGGGTTAAACTCTCTTGTGTTTCTTAAAAGGTGAGGAGGAATATGATACATTTTAGCAAGCCTTCCATGCAGAATGCCTAAAGTAAATGAAATTTGGGCTTTAGAAAGGACAAGCTCAAGAATTCGGGAAAATTCACTTAAGGGGAACGCTGCTGTCCTCTGACAGGGCAAGATAAATGAGGCGGCACTGTCCCTACAAAGGCTACTGTGACTGGGCCTGGGAAGGAAAATAGCCCCACGTAACCTTTCCAGCAGCTCGTAATGTTCTGTGATCTGCCCCTATTCTCCCAACAGCACCTGGCCCACAGTTCACTGGAACGATGTCTTTGTGCACATTGCACATGGAGCAGAGACCCCTCTCCTTGGATGCCTACCTGGGGCATGGAGGTTGCCAGGCCTCTTGGGAATGAGTGTCATGCAGGAGATCTCTGCAGACACATGGCTTCTGCCTCTCCTCGCCTTCTTTTCTGCTGTTTCTTTCACCTTCAACCTCCCTCTTCACAGGGCACCGAAAGCCAGGCTGTGGATGTAGCTGACAGCTATGGGCTAACAACAGGCCTTCGGCTTTCATTCACGAGATAAGCATCTCTCCAAATTCTTAGAGGTTTAACCAGGCCTCTACTAGTACCCAGTTTACACCATTACCCTGTGCACGTACAGCCTCCAATAAAAGATACACAGTGCCCCACACCCCTGACACTTGAGAATCAGTTCCAATAGATCTGGAGGAGCCCTGGCATCAGTAGTTTTCAAAATCTCTCCCCACGATTCACATGTGCAGCCAGGGCTGAGAACTGCTGACTTACTCGGGAGCGAAATCATGGTGGATGCCATTGGGGAGCTCCAGGAAGGGCCCCCTGCCCCAGTGAGTCTGCCACGGTGCGCCTGCCACTGCAGTCGAGGCTGACTGCTCAGCTAAATAAAGCCCAAAGGCTGCTTTTAACATTCAGATACTGAGAAGAAGAGAGGAAAGAGGAAAGGAAATGTGGACATGGTCTCAGAGCCACAGTGACCTGTGTAGGAAAGGGAAATGGGGAATTGGGGGGCAGGAATGAACCGAGAGAGAAACAGAAGACTTCGGGGTTTAGAATGGGGAGAGACTTGGGTTCCTTCACCAAGAATCAGAGCAGCGGAGGTGGTTAAGCCCAGGCAAGCATAAGCAGGCAGGTAAGATTCATAGGCACCATCAGGCAGGGGAGGAGCCCATGCATTTGTTATCATGGCCCATTCACTGGTGATCTGGCCAGAAACAGACTAAGAACCATTGGTGGGCTTGCTGCTCCCCGTGTGCTGGGGAAGGAGAGAACATGTAAACCACCCCTGTAAACCTTTCCATTCTAGGTCACCTGGGCCAAGTTCACCTGGCCAGGCTCTCTAGTGTGAATGAGATGGTCCAGGAGTCTCAGTGGCTCCCTATCCTGGCACTGGCTTACTGAGAGATGGGGACCAGTCCACACACCTGGCCTGGCTAGAACCATTTGCCTCATTGTTGACAGGGACTTTGGGGGCAAAAACCTACACTTTCTGGTCATCTATCAGAAAGCTGTGTTTGCAGTCTGGCTGCTGCTGAAGACACTTGTGCTCAAAAAGTCCGGGACGCTATCTCTTAGCCCTGTGAGGGTCTTGATTTCCTTACATCCCCACCTGGGACCAACAAATGATTTAAAGTGGCTTAGAAAAGAAGCCATATCATTCCACAAAGTAAAAGGACACGTAAAATAAGAGAATTGAAGCAAAAAGAAAACATGAGTAGCAAATGAGATTAGTACCAAAACACAGACACATCTTGGAATTCAACACACTTGGTGAGAGACAGGTCACCAATTTGGCTCTGAGTTTTCTAGTCCCCAACACAAAAGAAAACAGGATCCTTCACACAATTCAGAGTTCATAACATAAAGTCTAAACAGTCATTCAAGATAAACATAACAGTTCCTGGAACTGAAACCAGACAGAAATTCTTCCCTTAGATCCACGTGGAAAGGGCCCAGTGATTTAGTGAATAACATCCTCAAAGCAGCCTTTCTATAAACATGGCAAGGAGTTTCACAGGTCTGTTTTCAAAAACATCCCTCAGTGTAGGCTGATGTCATAATGCCAAATTGTTATCCAACTTGGAAAAAAAAAAATCTACAGAGACCAGTACAAACCTTCCAAGTGCCAAAGTCTGGCTTAATTTAAAAAGTGGATTTTTGAGAAACTAGAAAAATGGGTAGACGGACTATCATCAGTGTACATGTAAGAAAACTGAGGCTCAAAATTGTCCAGATGACTCATACGTCCAAGTCTCCCATTTATTACGTGAAAGAGCAAGAACTCAAACAAAGTGTTTATTTTGGTTTGCATTTTTGTTGCTTCATCAAACTTTGTGTTTGAATCTAGACAATATAATTGGGAATGGCCTATTAAGATTAGAAGACCCCACTGACGATCGTTCCAAGATAAGAAGATACCCAATAGTATGTCCTCAGTCCGGGCCCCCCTGGGATCCTTAGCCTCAGCTTTCCCCTCAGTTAGGTGATGGGTCCCCTCCCCGTGCCCAGCCTTGAAAGTCTGTCCCACTGCACCGTGGAATCACATGGATAGTCCTTGCCCTGATGGCTCTGTGCCTTCCCCCCCGCGTGGCACATCCCACACTCCACATGCACCCAGAAGCACCCTCAGCTCTGGCCTTAGCCACCTCTGGCTCCCCCATCTTTGTTCCTCCTGTGGGTTTAGCAGCTTAAACGTGTAATGGGCTCAGGTGTGGGAAGAGAGCTGGAGATCTGTCCGGGGAAGAAGAAGAAAGAGAAGAAAAACGGCCTCCTCTGAAAGCTTTCCAATCACTCCAGCCACCACCATCTCTAATTCTTTTCTTAAAGTATAAAATCATTCTTCCACTGATCTCACTCGTGGTCAGAGCTCAGTACAGGCCCATCCGTCATGGGGCTGATTTGGTTCAGCAGGTGTTGGCTGGGCAATCGCTCATTTCAGGCTAATCTGCTAGCGGCTGTCAGGGGTTATGGAGTATTTATTGAGTTTGTGTCAGGTCTGGATGACCAATAGCCAACAGCCAGTGGATACGCACTGACATTGATGATATTGCTGAATTAAACGAGGTGATGTATACTCAACTTGCTTAGAGCCAGGAATGGACCCTGGGATCATTTTATAACCTGATGTAGACGATCCCTGGGCTTTCCTTTTCAAAGAAAACATCACACATATGGCATTTCTATTTAAAGAAAAAAATACATAGTCCCCAACAAATGTAGTCACATCTGTATTTAAATGAACAAGAGTATTTCCTGGGGAGGCAGGAGGGAACAAATAAGATCCAGACATTTGGCAAACAGCCTTCTATGCACTGCCAAGGTCCATTGGGTGTACAATATTTAAATATTAGGCCTCATTAGGAAGAGATACTCATTGGTGACCTAGACTCAGAATCTGCCCCTGGTGGCAACAAGATGCCACAGACAAGAGCACTGGAGTGGGAGTCAGTCACTGGGTTTACAGCCCAGCTCCATCATTTCTTAGCTGTGTGACTTTGAGCAAGTTCCTAAATCTTTCAGATTCTCTGGTTTTGATGCAAAGAGGATAGTGAGACCCTCTGAAGTAGTGTGAAGTCATACAGGATGCTATATGTCCTGATAACTGGAGATGATTTCTTACATTTGTTTTCTCTCTCTCTTTCTTCTCCTAGAGCCAATCTTTTACTCTCATCCTCACCCAATTCCAAAACAAGTTCGCAATTTTCCACCTATGGCACCTAAGTCGATGGTAATGGAGGGATTGTCATAAAGTTCATGGGTGCGTGTACCACATTCAAGTGAGCAGAATGTGGCATAAAGGCTCTGGCTTAGCCCTCCTCCAAAAGGACCTTATGATTAAACAACCCCGTTGTCAGTCCTGTGGCATGGTTCCACGGCCAAGCCTCTAACACACTTCCAGGGAGAGAGCAGGGGCGATGGCTCAGGGGCCCCCAGTAGGGTACATTGGCGATGCTCAGGTTCTACAGCTGTGAGGTGCTGAGCAGGTCACTGGGTCTCATCGTCCCATTATGGAATATGTCCACGTGGGAGCAGTTGCTCTCCAAGTTCCCTCCAGCCCTGATAGTCATGACTTTTGTGACTGATTTGGAAACGTGTCCTCTCTAACCCCACCACTTCTTCCTTTAAGAGAAGCACTGGTCTCCAGTGATGTGGAAGTGCCTGCCTCTTGGAAGGAAAGTCAGCAAAGTGAGCATTTCCAAGGATGAGGGTGTAGAGGAAATCAAAGTGTTTTCAGATGACTAGCAATAGCTTGTATTCTAGGACACCTACTCTGGGCCGGGCACCAGCGCCAATGATTTTCCCCATTTTCCAAATAGAGAAACTGAGTTCTCAAGAGATGAAGTGAGCCAATAAGACCACATATCTGGGAAGAGATGCCACCAGAATTCCACTCTCCTCCAGTCTGTCTCTGCGGACTATGTGCCATCCACTGTGCTACCCTGTCCAAGACAGGGGACCACACAGAAGTCATCAGTGAGTCCCAAACTTAACATGAGAGCTAAGTCTCCCTTCATCCCAAGGTGATTTTGAGAACCACTAAGGAGCATAATGGCGTGTTTTACACTTTCCATCCCTCACCAACACCCCTCCCCTGCCTGTCTGCCGGTCACCACACGGAAGGAGAGAATGACACACAGACAGTGAAGAAAGAATGAAAGGACAGAGTCCCGGATAATCAGTGACTGCCTCAACAAACACATCACGTGCCTGTTAACCTAGCACATATTAACAGAAATGATGAATGCCTAGTGTGTGTATACACATGCATGCTCCCTAGATTGCTAGGTGCTCTTGGCAAGCCGGTGACTAGCTCTGATGCTTCCTTCTGATGGAAATTGAATTTAGGTTACAGAATATCATCTGGCCCAATTGCCACTGAATTATTCCACACAAAATATCAAAGTTAATTTTTGGGCCTGTCAGCCTGGTTGATGAGTTGGGCGGCTGTCAGCCAGGCTGCTCCTGCCTTCAGTGCCAGAGAAGAGTCTGAAAGTCACACCATCCCAACAGCGACCTTGGCGGGGACTGGGGTTAGATTACCAGGATGATTAAGTGCCAAGGCCAAGGTTCCGGAGTCCGGATTTGAATACCTGTTTACATGTAGGATAACAGATAGCCGCCCACTGACTGCAAGGTTGTAACTCACTCCCCAGAGTGCCGCCGACACCATAAAACATGAAGGCCCTGCTCAGGAAGTCTGGGCCCCGGCAGTCAGGCCTGGGGAGTGATTTAGAGCCCCGGATCCATTCAGAGACTATCTAATCTATTGTCTTTTATTACATGCACTACTCAGTCTCTCTCCCTCTCACAACTTTTTTTTTTCCTGCAAGAAGCACCAGCTATCTCATCTCCCTTAAAGGAATGCTGTTCAGAAGTGCTAGTTGGATTCCAAGATAGTGAGGGTTCTTTATGCCATAATGTAATAAAAAAATTCTAACCACTGCCACTGTGTGTGTGTGTGTGTGTGTGTGTGTATACACACACATAATCCCCCCTTAGATCCACTGAGCCGTGTTCTCCTCTTTTATCCCAATGGACGAATATATCCTTGCTTCCACCTTTAACGCCTCCTAAAACCTCCCCCTTCACCAAAAGCCTGTGCTTCTCTTCTGACTAATTGTCTTGGGCCATCTGATGTTGAAATAATCCATAATTGCTTAATCTATCTGCGTCTGTGTGGCAAGAAACGGAAAAGCACTTTAGAAAGATCAATCATCTAAAATCATTGAGCAGCATATTGGAAGCAGGGTTGTTGCCTGCTCCCAGCTGGGAAAATGATGGTGGTAAGAGATAAAGGCTCAGAGAGGAGGCTGTCTCTGTCGCCATAGCTTTTTGATTCCGAGATAGATTACCAGGAGCACTAACTGCTCTCCGTTTGTGCTAAACAAAGATAATAGCATTGGAAGCTACAGTCACATAAATGATGCGACAATCAAATAAAGGACCCCCTGCCCCATGTCTCCTGCCAGCACTAGCAAGCTAATAGATTAGGCCACACAGTGGGGGGGGGGGGGGGGGGAATCTTTGCCACTGGGACCTTGATCCTCAGGGACCAAGAGGAAAAGAGAAATTTGAATTCCTAAACAGCTGAATAAAATGTAAAAGGCTCCACATATGCTCTGTAAATAAGAAAGAGTCCAGCTGGGGAATGCTTGGTGGAGAAGGTTCAGATCTCTCATATGAATCAAATTAGTGAGCGATCAACTACTATTACAGCACATTAGGCTGCGGGGACTAAGGAAATGCCATGATTTTCAAGGTTATGCTTCTCAAGCCAGTATCCATCTCCCTCCCCCTGTACTTCACCCTGCTTGTGCTCAGAGTGTAGAGCTGCTCCTTCTGCTGCTGCTGTTGTAGCAGTAGCTACTTCCCAGAGCCCTTTCTGAAAACCGGCCCCTAATGCCCCTGATACTCCCCTTCCTTTGCAGAGGAAAAGTTGCTAGAAGAGGGAACATTGTCAAGATGAGAAAGAAGAACCAGCAGTCTAGGTCTCCTCTCACCTTCCCTGCTGCACCCTGACAAGACGTTCAGAGATGTGGCTTCAGGCACAGTGACCTGGGAGGGATTCTCAGAGTGGGAACTGCCCTAAGAAGTGGAAATGCAGGTTCAGCTTCCATAAGTCACCAGAATCATGCAGTCTAGATGGGCAACAAAGTTGAAAGAGCTGAAGTTTAGAATCCAAGGTCATATCCTATCTATACCACTTATTGGCTGTGCGAGTAATTTAGCCACTGAACCTCCATCTTACAGATACTTCACAATGACATTGTAGAGTTCAGATTATGTACTTTAAACTGACAAATTACAGGCACTTCCATAAGTAGTTACTGTTATAATCGAATTAATTTGCCTTCAGAATAACCATATAGGGTAAATGTTATTATTCTTTCCAACCTACAGATGAGAACACTAAGGTTAAGCAACTTGTCCAAGAGCACACAAGCTTGCTTTTATGTTAGAATTACCATAGTCATGAGTAATAAGTGCTAGCCACCGCTTCCCTCACCAAATAACACTGACTTGATATGAACTGAAACCTCACACTTGTTCTCTTGGTCCTTGAAGCATCGCAGTACATTCCAGAGGAGCCTCTGCTGTTCCCAGGGCTCTGAGTCACAAATCAAATGGGCACACTTGGAGCCCGGCTATTTTATATGCTCATCACTCTGCCCATTTCTCTCTCTCTCTCTCTCTCTCTCTCTCTCTCTCTCTCTCTCTCTCTCTCTCTCTCCTCCCCACCCCACCTCAGCAGAACTCCAGCTACACCAGTTCCCAAGCCCACAATCCCCGGTATGCAGCTGGAGTACGTTTGTCAGCCCAAGTCCACGTCTAAGGGAGACTATCTGAACTACCTCAGAACTGCTGGTGTGCTCAGTCGCCAATGACTAAAATGGTTTAAGGCACATTCTTCCTGCCTGCCCTCCACGCTCTTCCGAGGCTGAACCGTGACTACATGTCGCAAAGAGGGTACAAAGATATTCAAAGAACTTGCTGACTCCCCACAAAGGGTTTGTAAACAGCCTGCAAAGGGGAGGAAAGGGTATGAAAGGGCGGAACACGCTAGAATTCCATGTCTGGACTGAAAGGCAGCAAAGTCAGATCTGTGGCCACACTTTGTCCCCAGTGCTTTGGTGAAAGCTAAGCAGAGGACGAAAGTCAGAGCTCTAGGATGTTCACGTTCATTCCCCCAGCACCTCACCCCCACCTACCACACACACACATGTTCCCACCCACATTGTGTTAGCCCTACTGGAATAATAACCAACAAAACCAGAATGCAGTCAGACTCCATGTACAGGGACTGGAGGGGTGGGGAGCTTTTTACCTAGTAGCTTCCTGCAGTTTCCCTTCTCTTGTGAAACCAGTAAAGGTGAGGTAGGACCTGAGTTTGCTGGATGCACAGTGAAGCAAGGTGCCATGCAAAATGGACCCTAGAAGAGAGAGACTAAGAATCAAAGTGACCCAAGCTGACCATTCATTGTCAGTATATATATGTACATAGGCCCTGGGTTGAGATTATGAAAACAGGTGAGAGACTGTTGTGAGTGGAACAACAGTGAATGCGGAGCTGAATAACCAAGAGTTTCAATACCAAGGGGATGTGTCCTTGGAAAACACAAAAAGAGAGAAGCCCAAGGGATGAGTAAAATGGAGGGGAGGGGCAGAGGAGGAGTGAGTTTCAAAACCTGGGAAAATACAAGAGAGTGGGGAAAGAGATCATTGCAGTAGTTCCCACATTCCACTTGTCTCTAGACAACAAATAGGATGGTAACAAAGAAAAATCATCAGAGAGTCACAATTCTTGATAAGTTGTAACACTGTCTCAACTTATTTGTATGTTGAAAAATGCTAAAATATTGAGACAACATGTCTTGTTATCAAAGGAATGTGAATTCTACTTTTTTCTCTCAATATTTTTTTTATTGGACAGATAAGGGACTCTGAAAGCTCGAATTTAAATTAATGCTGTTTTCCAGACTAATCCAAAGTTGCAGGGTAGGAGGAAACTCTCACTTCCCCTTGCTCTGGAAATCCCATGTCACCTGATTTGATCTTTGGTTAGCAAATAATGAGGAAACTTCTCTGGAAAGAAAACTAGTTCTTGCCTTTCAAGCCTGTGAAATTCTCTCATTTGCTTAGGCTGGCCACAGCATTGTTAAATTTCAAATAAAAAAAGAACTATGACAGCAATGGAAATAAAATATCTAGGATTTACAATAACAAAGATCACACAAGATTTTACAGGAAACAACTAAAAACTCTATTAAAGGAGATAAAATATAATTGAGAAAATGACAAAAATGAAGAGGCATACCATTTTTCATAGAGAAAGTGATTTAATATTGTAAAGATGCTAATTTTAGCGAAATTAATGTACAAATTCAAATCCATTTCAAATACTATCTCAGAATTGTTTTAAGGAAATGGAAAAACTTATTTTAACACTCTATAGAAAAATAAGGGCTCATCAGTAGCTAAATCAATTTTGATAACAAAAAGAATAATTATAATAGGTTGTACAGTAGAAGAAACAGTCAAATAGAACTCTAGAAAACAATAAGGAGTTCAAAAACATGTTTATGTACATATCGAGACATGATAGAATACCACCACAAACCAGTGACCAAACAATGGATTTTTTTTTAACAACTATTTTTTTTTTTAAGGGGAACAGGACTTTATTGGGGAACAGTGTGTACTTCAGGCCTTTTTTTTTTTTTTCCAAGTCAAGTTGTCCTTTCAATCTTAGTTGTGGAGGGTGTCGTTCAGCTTCAAGTTGTTGTCCTTTCAGTCTTAGTTGTGGAGGGAGCAGCTCAGCTCCAGGTCCAGTTGCCGTTTTCTAGTTGCAGGGGGCACAGACCCACCATCCCTTGCGGGAGTCGAACCGGCAACCTTGTGGTTGAGAGGACGCGCTCCAACCAACTGAGCCATCTGGGAGCTCAGCGGCAGCTCAGCTCAAGGTGCTGTGTTCAATCTTAGTTGCAGGGGGCGCTGCCCACCATTCCTTGTGGGACTTGAGGAATTGAACCTTGTGGTTGAGAGCCTGTGCTCCAACCAACTGAGCCATCCGGGTGGCAGCTCAGCTCAAGGTGCCGGGTTCAATCTTAGTTACAGGGGGCAGAGCCCACCATCCCTTGCAGGACTCGAGGAGTTGAACCGGCAACCTTGTGGTTGAGAGCCCACTGGCCCATGTGGGAATCGAACCAGCAGCCTTTGGAGTTAGGAGCATGGAGCTCTAACTGCCTGAGCCACCGGGCCGGCCCTGGATTTTTTTAAGCATATTTTTCCAGGACCCATCAGCTCCAAGTCAAATAGTTGTTTCAGTCTAGTTGTGGAGAGTGCAGTTCACAGTAGCCCATGCAGTGATCAAACTGGCAACCTTCTTGTTAAGAGCACCGTGCTCTAACCAACTGAACTAACCGGCCGCTGCTGGAAAACAGGGGAAAAACCTGTTAGATCTCTAACTTAGATTACATAGAATAAAATCTATGGATGAATTAAAGACCTCAACATGAAAGATGAAACTATAAATGTAATTATTAAATGAAAGAGAATGATTCTGTGAGAAGGGGCGAAGAACTTAAATAAGACCCGAAACATACAGATCATAATATAAAATATTTTGTGGATTAAACTGCATCCAGTATTTCTATTCTGTGAACATTATAAACAAAATAATGGGTGGGAGATAGGAAAAAGTTGTTTTAGATGCTTAAAACTAACAAATGGATTATTGTCTATAATATACAAGCAATTTTCACAAATAAGTGCAATAAAATGAGAACCCAATATAAAAATGGAAAAGGTATGTAAGTAGGCAATTCACAGAAAGGGAAATCTAAATTGCTAACATATATATACAAAGATATTCAACTTTATTAACAATTAAGTAACTGTAAATTTAAGTATCAGTAAGATACTTCTTGATCATCCAAATTTCCAAAATCTAAAGATCATATAATAAGTTTTACAAAGATATGGAAAAATATGAACGCTTATGCATTCTTGGTGCACATGTACACTGGTGTTTACAATACGGAGAACAACATGTCAGTACTTAGTACAAGTAAGAATATACATGGTCTACAATCCAGCAATTTTCAAGCATTTTAATCTCACAATTGACTAAATTAGCAGGGATTTGGAGGAAACTTAAAAACTCATCCTAGAAAAAAATGCTACAAACCTCATTGCTGAATATCACTACGGTCACCTTCGAAGTACTTCCCGTGGGAAGCTATGCATCAATGCCAGCACCTAATCCACCCTTCAAAGCAATTTTGGAACTCTTTTTCTGGAGTGGCCATCAGAGCTGTCGTTGTATTACCCTTGATGTCCTGAATGTCATTCAAATATCTTCCTTTCAATATTTCCTTTCTCTTTAGGTAAAGAAAGAAGTCTTTGGGGGCCAGATCGGGTGAGTAGGGAGAGTGTTCCAATACAGTTATTTGTTTACTGGCTAAAAACCCCCTCACAGACAACGCCATGTGAGCTGGTGCATTGTCATGATGCAAGAGCCATGAATTGTTGGCAAAAAGTTCAGGTCATCTAACTTTTTTACAAAGCCTTTTCAGCACTTCCAAATAGTAAACTTGTTAACTCTTTGTCCAGTTGGTACAAATTCATAATGAATAATCCCTCTGATATCAAAAAAGACTAGCAACAGGGTTGCAACAAGTTCGTGAACTTAATTGTCAGACCTCATACATACAGAGCATGCCAAAAAAAAGTATACACATTTTAAGAAAGGAAAAAACTTGTATTAAAAGCTTGTATTATGCTGATGGTAACTGCTTTGAGAACCTCTTGTAATTGCAGTAGCCAAACATAACCTGTGTTCATCTTTTGTTATTGATATATATTAAGTATTACAATTTTAATACAGTTTTTTCCTTTCTTAAAATGTGTGTACAAGTATTTGGCACCCTCTGTATATATGTTTATCACAAGAATCATCCTAAACTAGAAACAATCCAAATACCTACCAAGAGTAGAATAAATACATTTTGATATATTCATACAACTGAATATTACATTGCAATGAGAATAAATGAACCACACGGATTAACCTCACAAATGTAATGTTCAGCGAAAGAAGTCAAACAGAAAATAAAACATAATGTAAAATTCCACCTAAGTACAGTTGAAAACATTGATCTATGGTGTTGACAAGCAGAACAGTGGTTACTAACGCTGGGCAGGGGGAGGGCTGTGGCTGGATGGAAGACGTGGGGTCTTCCCAGGTTCAGGCCATGCTGTGCTTCCTTATCAGGTGCTGGTCAACTTTGTTAACTTTGGGAAAATTCATTAAGCTGTATCCTTAGAATTTGTGCAATTTTCTGTATGCACATTAAATTTCAATAAAAATTTACATAACAAAATTCAAAGTGTTGAGTAGCACAGTAAGAGAGAATTAATTCAGCCCTATGTGCCTGAGGTTATAGAAAGAAGAAAAATAAGTAAGATAAAAACAAAGGAGATTCTGAGGGGAAAGAGAGTACAAATAAAAAAGGAAGAGAGGGGGGAAACTATTTGAATTCTCTGTAAGTCAAATCAGTAGTTTAAAGGCAGAGCACCACAGTGATAACACAATATTTACAGATGTGAAAGCCTTCCAAGCGTGGGGCCTGATTGCTGCCACCGCCATTAATCCCTTTCACTAACAAATTTGTTTTCACAGTGAAAGTAGAAACATAATTATTACTGTATGAGTGGTTTAAAAAAAAAAAAAAGAAAGAGAGAGAAAGAGAAAAAGAAGGAAGAAAGAAAAGGGGAAGGAGAAAGTAGGTAGGGAGGGGAAAAGAAGGTAAGAGAGAAAAAGAAAAAGGGAAAGACCTCAGTACATTTGACTTTCCATGCCTATTTTAGTCTGGGGAGCGAGCCTACTGACTCAGTGTTATTTGGCTAGATTTTTAAAAAGCAGGGGATGGGGGAAGATTGGTGGGGAGTATTGCTCAGTTTTTCTACAATTAGTACAGCACAGTGGGCCTCGTGGACTTATTATTGGACGCAGGCACATCATTTTATCACAAACATCAGACCTCTTTCTTAGTGCATAGTGGGAAACAGTCTCAGTTGGTATGAAATGACCTGCCCCAGGCTAGAAAGACATCGATTCCCAGAAAATACGCTTTGTTTAGGGTGTTCAGGTTTTTGGTTATGGTTTTGTTTTATTCCTTTTGACCTGGAGGACTTAATTGAAATCAAAATGCCTCCTAAGCAAATTGAGGCTGCATTTTGAGAAGGTTGTTTTGAGCATGGCCCTTTAGGTGTGGGTGCTATATTAATGTCAACCAGCTTTTGCTCTTCGCATTATAAACTCATTGTCTATTTTCATTCAGCCTTTTCAGAGCGTTTCAGTAGAGTCCCCAGCATGAAGAACTGCCCCCCACACCTTGAACATTTCACATACAAGGATGGAGAACCTTCAAGGTTTGGAAACCATGATGACCTGCAGTATACCTAAAATGGATCATAATTCTTCTTGTTTCTTTTTTGTACGGAGGTCTCCAAAGTGTCCAAATTGATCAAATCATGTTTCCTTGAGATATTCCCAACTAATTCCCAAAGTCATTGCTCATGGGATAAATGTCCTGTCCCTTCTTCAAAACCCTCTTAGTCACCACCTCTTCTCCACTCCCAGATCACATGCATTGCACGTGTGCACTACATGTTCTGCACACATCTGTGATTGCATACATGTTATACTACATTAAACTAACGTGTGTGCACAGCATGACTGTCTCGCTGACTGGACTATGAGATTTCTGAGGGCATGACTCTGCTGTATTTGCTTTTGTAAAGTCTAGCACCTAACACCATACTCGCATTTGATAAGTACTCATGAGTATTTGCAACATCATCATGACTTGTTGAATGGATTGTGGAAGTAACCATTCATGTGGTCTATTTCTAATTGTAAGAATGGAGTTCTGCCTAAAGGTTAAAACAGTATGAAGGTTATAAAAGCAGGTACCACTTTCCCACTAAGGAACTGTTCTGCAACCTGTTTCAGTAAAATCTCAACAGATCTCTTTCTACTCCACAGTGTCGTCTCTCCTCTAATCTTTACCTCCAAATACTTTCTCAACTCTTTCTTATTCATTCTTAATTTCCAATTTTTTTTAAAGAAAGACTTGGTATTGCTGAGAAATTTGTTCTCATTAAATCCCTTGTCTCTAAGCAAATGGCTTTATACAACTTTAGTCCAAGTATCAAATATGTCTCCTTTCAGAATGCATTCTTTACTCTATTCAATTGCACAGCAACAGAGCTAGATGGCACAATAAAGTGCTATTAGTTTTTCCAATTATTTGAGCAGTTCAAGATTTGCAAAGTACTTTTATGTATTATCTCCTTTTCCCTTCATATTAACTCTTAAAATAATTCCAAGTTTACAAATAAATAAATTGAGACTCAGAAAGCTTTAACAACTGCTCAAGACCATGGAGCTAATAGATAGCAGAGTTAGCACCTAAACCCAAATCGTCTGCCAACATACCATATTGTAGCTAATAACTATGCTTCTGATAACAACCGTCACTCATTCACATGAGTACATGTACCTAACCACAAAATCTTTATAAAGATAATACTGTAGAGTTATAATATACATCTATACACTACATAAACTCTGTGGTATAATTAACAAGTATAAAAAGCTAGCCCCTAGTGGTTGGATCCAACAACACACCCAGTTATACCAATCAAACATTCTGGACAGGAGCGAGTTCCCTCTTCCACGCCCCTCTGCGAGAGGAGAAAACAGAAGCACCAAGGACTCCCTGTCCTTCTGGTAAAACAAGACTCCATTGCACTTTTGAGTAATCATTTTGACAAAACGATTTAATGATCTGCTCCTCTGGAAGTAAACCCCCATTTTTGCAAGTCAGGATGGCAGATAAACTTCCCTGGTAGGTACAAGGTTTTTCCAGCTCCTCTCCCACGGGACTATGCAGACACACATCCTACCAAAAATACAGCTTTTAGATGCCAGCCTCACCAGGCGTGGGTGGGTATTTGCTTAGAACAGATGCTGAGCACCATGTGGCCGAGGGAGGGGAGACTGGGCTGATTGTGCTCCTATCATGGTGTTTACCGGGATCTAAACTCCCTTCTCAAGCCCTCTGTTATTGGCCTGGGTGTTTTTGTCCTGTTTTGCTCTTAGCTCCAGCTAAAGTAACATTGGCTTTCAGCCAATGCCCTGGTAGAAGATTTAAGTCAATCAACAGCATCCTGACCTGTAGCCAGGACATGTCCCACAGTTAAGGCTCATTCTTTGAGTCCTAGAAAGATTGCAACCACATAGAGGCTTCAGAGTCACTAGCCACTCCATTATACTATTTTAAAGCATTTCTAAGCATGTACTATGAAGCAATCACCAAAAGAGGCAGTAGAGAAGATACCAATGAAGTCAGCCATTTTTGTCCCTTCAAAAAATACACGTAAAAATAGAAAGAACCCATCATTCATTGAGTGTCTACTATGTCAACAGTCTACTAGGTCTTTTGCATTCATCATCTTAGTCAGTTCCCCCAATAACACTTTAAAGCTGAACATCATTTATCCACATTTTAGAGATGAAAAATCTAAGGTTCAGATAGACAAAGAAGTTTGCCCAAGTTAACACAATTAGAAAGTACAGAGCTACAATTCAACCCAGACCTGTCTGGCTCCAAAGCACACTGGGTTAGACAGAAACAATACACATTATTTGATGAAGGACATGATAATGGGGGCCAGGTGGTGGTCCTATAGAACCAAGTACTCTCCCGTCATATAAGCAAAGGGAATCCAGTTCTCACTTCAGGATCCATGAGGGAAAAAGTTTAAATGGCCAGATATTGGTCCCAGACCAAGAAGAAATTGAATATCTCACAGCCTTGCTGATGCCTAATTCACTGGGGTGAGCTAGGGGAGGGGCCTTCCTCTCTGCAAGATTGAGAGTGACAGGCGCTTTGATGGTTTTCTGTTAAAGGCAACTTTGTCTGAATCATGTTTATATTCCCCACAGCACCTTATACCAGGTTTTGCAAAAATTAGGCGCTAAGTGAATATTTGTAGAAGGTATAAAGGAATGGAGGAATAGAAAAAGTCAGTTATTTGTGGAATGGCAAGCAAGAACCGCAGGAAAATAAAAACAGGGTAGGCTCGAAGAGTAATTTATCACCCTTTCTTTGAGAAATCTTCATGGGCCCCTCAAGTTCTCAGCAACTGTGTCCTCTTCTAAACTGCTTAGAATTTTATTATACTGACACCTCGTTATTAACATACGCTAACTTATGTTTATTCAAGTATTTAACAAATAATAATTATCTGTAGAGGATACAATTATTGGTTATTCTTTTATGCAGCTCTCTGCCAGTATCTCCTCAATTCATGTATAAGGTGATGTAGGAAGGAAAGCTCATTTTAGTCAGCTCTGTATTCCCTCTGAGTGCTCAGGGCAACACCCATCTATAAGAAGGGCGTAATCAACATTGGCTTAACAAACAAGCTTCCTTCTAGTAGGTACTCCATAAATCCTCCTAAAGACCAAGTTCCCCATTATCTACTGCTTGCTTTGGATGCCAGAAACAAATCATCTCCACCTACCCAGGCTTGGGTGAGGTTTGCCTGGTGGACTCCAGAGTCTCTCCTTTCCTTAAAGGTTCTCTTGAACCTGATAAAGTAACTACAGGAATATACTCCCCACTCTTTACCCATATGCCTCAACAGAACCTGCTTGGGAGAGGCCCACACTGGAGCCATTGCCTATTTCCTTTAAGTGAGAGGGAAGCCTGGCTTTGAATACAACATGAGTTCCTTGAAGCTTAAAGTGTTCAATTTTACTTCGCCATGCCCCCAGTATAATCCATTGAAAGGGCACTGTCCTTCAGGCCTTTCAGCTGGGTTGACAGCTGCCCGCTGATTAATTGACAGGTTAAAAAGATTGATTCCACATGTCAGAGCTGTAACCCTGCCAGAACAATACAGCTGTCACTTGGGCTGTAAAACAGACGCTTACATTAGCAGTCCTGACAGAGCTGCACACGGACACATGCACCTGCCTTTATGGAGAGTCTAAACACACAGCCACGCGGAGATTAATCATCTTGAAAGCAACATTGGAAGATCAAAGAAATGTTTCCATGATGGAAATAGTGGTAGCAACACTGCCTTGGCATGTTCGTGGTCTGCAGATGGTGCCCAGTGGCCATGCCAAGAACGGTGCAGGGGACAAGGTGGGGCTTCAACAGTTGTCTACGGTTTGACTGCCTGCACCACTAAGCCCCAGTCCCTCCACGAGCACTTACACCGTCTGTGGGGACAGAGCCCCAGAGAGCAGTTTCCAGGCTCTCGGCCTCACATAGAAAGGTGCTGGCTCAGGTAGTAAATGGCCATCAACTATGATTGGATGGCCATCAGCTGTGGCTAGTTGGCCGTCAGCTGCAACCAATGAGCCATTGGCCACTAATATAACTGCCATGGCTACACTAGCAGGAAAATGGGGGCTAGCAAGAAGATGGTGGCTGGCAAGCGTGGATTGCAGTTAGCACGGTGGAGTGCGGGTTGCAGATTGCAGAGAAGTAGACAGCAGGTTGCAGACAGTGTGGCTCCAGCTTCCTGTGTCTCCAACCCAGCTGCCAGCAAGACTATAGTGGTATGAATCCCCTACCTATGGCTCCATGGGTGTTCCTTTTTGGCTTCACCATATCCTGCATTCTTATGTGGGGAGCGGGAGCAGAGACCTCGCAGGCCACCCCGCATGACACAGTCCCTTCCATTTACAGACAAAGCCCCATGACTTGCCTAGGACTTCATCTCTCTGCACAGGGCTATGCCTCTCTGGGCCAATAACAGGCACATAACCAAGCCACAATCATGCCAACATGTTTGTGGAATGATTATGAAAAAGTTATGTCATGCAGGGTGTCATGCGGGGTCTCTGGTCCCACTCCCCACATAAGAACACAGGATACAGTGAGGCCAAAAAGGAACACCCACAGAGCCATAGATAGGGGGTTCATACCACTATAGTCTCGCTGGCGGCTGAGTTGGAGACACAGGAAGCAGGAGCCACACGATCCGGAACCTGCTATCTGTTTCTCTGCCAACCAACCTCACTTGCTAGCTGCAATCCGCTGTGCTAACTGCAAACCGCTCTTGCTAGCTCAGCCACCATCTTCTTGCTAGCCCCGCCATTTGCTGCTAGCGTAGCCACAGCAGTTATATTAGTGGCCAATGGCTCACTGGTTACAGCTGACGGCCAACTAGCCACAGCTGATGGCCATCCAATCACAGTTGATGGCCATTTACTACCCGAGTGAGTACCTTACCACGTGAGGCCGAGAGCCTGGAAACAGCACCCCTGGCTCTGTCCCCGCAACTTACTTCAATGGGTGGGTGACCCAACACACCAAAAGACTGAAACCTTAAGTATGTCAAATGTGGGAGAGACCCCAGCAGCCTGGAGGCAACTGTTTTCCAACCAGAAAATACCTGGGGGTACCGAGGACATCTGAAAATGCATGGGCTTTTTCAAAGCATTTTAATTGTTTGGGAGGAATCTTCAACAGAGAAATACCACCAACTCATTTCTTATATATTTAAAATCTAAATAGCCTGAAAGTGTCACTAGATAGAGTAATGAGGCTACACTATTCCCAGGAAGAATTCGTCAGGAGGAAGCTGAGTATCTCTGGATGTAAAACACTAAACCAGATCTCCCATTCTCCCCCAGAGCTTGGCCCCATTTTATGTCTTCCCATTCCACTGCAAACCTGTACAAGGATTCCCAATGTGGTACATGGCCTTCCCTCCAGGTAATGGGCTTCCCTCCAGGTCAGCAGTAAACTGCACAGCCCACAGGTCAGGTTAACATCTTTATCTGAATCTGTTCAGGGCATCTAATCTAAGTATTTATTTTTTATTTTTTTTTTACAAATTTTGTATGCTCTAAGTATCCCAGAATTGCTCATCCTGAAAAAACTGCTTCTGGAATAAGAAAAAGATTCCTGAGTACAGGTTTTAATGAGAATCTTCTGAGTCCCACAGAGTAGTGGTCCTCAAATTTAGCTTCATACTACAATTATCTGGGGGATGTTTAAAAAGCTCACACACTAGGACCCAGAGGAAAGGTGAGTGAATCAGAATTTCCAGGTATAGGGTCTGGAAATCTGTATTTTTAATGTTTCCTAGTTGATTCTCTGCAGAAAGACTTACCTGCTTTCCAGTAGATTCTGAGGATAGAATATGCAAGTAACACAATTACGCCCTCCCCTTTGCATCAAGACAGAAAGAAATTGATAAAGAAAGGGAAAAAAATTACTGATTTATTCTTCAAACTTAACCAGCCAATAACTAAATTGAAACAGGGGGGTAGGTTTGTAACCAATAGAAAAGACAGTGTCTGTCTTAATACCAGTTTAAGCCACTGATCTTTGTACAAGTCACAAAAGAATACTTCCATTACTTCAAATCCCATCTCATATGTGTAGCCACATCCTGTACAGCTACTCTGAGCGGGGCCCTGTGCCACATGCTGGTAAAAGAGGAATAGAATCTACTATCTACAGAACACATACAAAGGAGATGCTACTCAGTTCTGTTATCGATCTTTCTAAGTGATACATGAGTAATATAGATGATACCATCAGGATGAGTCATCTATCACTGGCACCTCAACAAAGGGAAATGGGATGCCATCTCCATCCCTAATTAACACTGACTGAGTGCCAATTACAGGCCGTGTACCACAGGACAATAAACAAACATACTTAAATCCAGCCACACTAGGAAGGCTTACTTTGAAGGCGAACAAAACATAGATAAGTTGCATGCATAGGAGAAATGGTCTGCATGGAGGAGAAGGGAGCTCAGACTCCAGCCCTGGCTCTCAGCCATCATTTCTCCAACCCTGGTTTGCTTAGGAGCCCAAGTACCGTCAGACAGAATTCCTGTGTTTTCTTCCCTAGGATTCCCCATACGTGGGGATGCGATGGGAACTTCATGCTAGTCATAAACATTAGGACTGTGTTTCAAAGCATCAGAAGTGTCTGCTTCACCCACCTCAAAGTCATGAAATTATAGAACTTCTAACCTGTCATCTGGTACCTGAATCTCCTCACAACAAGGTTTGTCCAGCTACTGCTCTACAGTCATCAGAGGTAGGGAGTTGGTTACTTCAGCAAAGCAGCCCAGTCTATCTGCTCTTAACTTTTGACAGTAGTGTGTAAAGATATTTTGATGTATTATCTGATGTGGTTTAGGACATCAGGAGAACCGCCAGCGTCTGCCAGGTGATGTATTATCTGAGATTAGTCCAAGCGAGGTTACCCTCATTAAAATAATAATAATAATAATTCCTTAAACTGAGAAGAAGGGAACCATGAGCCCAAAAGAAAAGAAAGAAATATAAAAATAAATGCTGGATTATCCCTGAGAGGGGAATCCCATTGGGCCAACCCGGGGGATGACGATAGGCCTTTCAGAGTAGAATGAGGACAGAAAGTCATCTGCCCCCCCCCCACCTCAAATCCCTTCATCCCTATGATAGAGCCAAAGGACACAGCAAGAGCCCCCATAATCTCGCCAATTTCCACTGACATAGGGGGGAATTAATTGAATGTGATGGGAGCTTCAGACTAGTCATGAACACTAGGACTGTGTATCAAAATATTAGGTTTAAAAAAGAAAAGGAAAAGGAAAACCTGTCCTTTACCAGGAATAATTTGAGAATTGAGATAGTACTTCAAGAGAATGACTCAGCCTCCTCCCACCCTACCCCACTCCACCCTTCCTTCTTTTTTCTGAGTTAAACCACATAGTTCCTTTAGTTATCCCACCTAGAACAGGCCAAAACCCCTACCACCCTGGTCATTTAATTCTCGCTGCTATCCAGGAAATTGGGATGGGGAGCCTGAGACAGAAGGCTCCTGTTTCTTCCCAGCTTTTTGCAGTTCCCCAGGCCTGGAGTTCCTCTTTGGAGAGGTTCTAACCGTGGCTGAGTGGCCCCAGAGAAATGTGATTTGGGTCTGAACAGGCTTTGCCACAAGTCTCTTCAAAGCTTTTATGGTGAGATTCAATACAGATATACAGATCAATTATCTTAAAAGCAGCAAGGAGGCCCATCAAATATTTCTAGCTTTAAACAGGTTTATTTCCATCTGCACTTATCTCTGCTATTTAAACTCCATTGCTTGCAGTTAATCTTATGTAATGCAGCATAAGAGGGCTTATTTACTTTCTAATGACATCAATTGGCCATAAATATTAGACATCCAAGGTTCGTTGAAGCTGTGGGGACAGTTTTCCATTCTTACTTGACATTTGACTATTTGCAGAGCTTTCTCTTCTGTTTGTTCTTGTGTGACTCACTTATCGGCTGTCATAGGCCCATGTTCGATTTATTTAAATTGAATGAATAAGTACATTAGGCAAAGCTGTCAGGAGGAGAGAGAATGGGAACTTACTGGGATGAGTGATAAGTCAACATGCTGCAATAGAGATTCTCCACAAACTGCACAATGCTAAATCAAAATGCTAAATGGAGGTGAAGAGACAGCCCAGGGTGACCAAAGGGAGGTGCATGGAGAGACCAAGCCCCTTCACCCTGAGGATGGACGACCCCCGGCTCTGAGATTACTGTGGGCCTCATTAAGTGGTGGGAGAAATTCTCCCAGCAGAGTGGACACTAAATCTAAAAATGATTTTAACATCCAGAAATGTAAATAAGCTAATATCTAAATAGTTTTGAGCTGAACAGTCACATCACATCACCAATTTAATCCTTGTCACCGTGCCTAATTTCTGTCCCCATTTTATAGACCAGGATCCTGAAGCTCAAAGGTTCTATGACTTGCCTGAGGCCATAGAGCCCTGGACCCTGACCCCACTCCCTCCACCTCCTTTCTTCCATCATCCACCTGGAAAGCAGAGACCCTCTGCAGGCAATTCTGCTGGTGAAGCTCAAAATATGGGGCAGTGCCCTTCTTCTCATTGAGATTTCTCCCCTGCATAGATTAATCAATCAGCTAATTTCGTGAATTTACAAAGAGGTTAGAGGCCCTTTCATTTGAAAGTTGCTAGGTATTTGCCTATGGTTGGGCCTCTCCCCCTCACTCCCTTATTTTTCACCACAGAATTCCTTATCCTTTGGAGACCCCCAAGACCTAAGTCAGCTTTATACCTCATTAGACTCTCGGCCTCAGCAAATACTTGTTTGGGATGTTAGAATACAACTCAGTATAAAATTATTTCAACAAGTATTGGTTACCCACTAGGTGTCCAGGATTATGTCTTCTAAGCTGCCCCCCATTTTCTCCTGCTTGTTAGAAAGTACATATTGGGGAATGTGCCAATAACACAGGCCTCCAGATTTCTCTGAACTTCTTTTTTGAAAGGAGTAGTGACAATTTTGGAAAGGATAATGGTAGTCTCTCATAGGGGGCAACTTATTTCCTTTTCATTCATTCATCCATCCATCCATCCATCCATCCATTGTTTCCTTCATATAGTGCTCAGACCCTGCTAGAAATTGGAAATTCAACGGTGAGGAAAAAGAGCCAAAGTCCTCACATTCAGGGAGCTCAATACCTAGTAGGAGAAAAGCTGTGAACCCATTGACCCCACAAGTAAATAGATAATTACAAACCATTCCTACTTTGTGGAAGCATGTGACTGAGGGGAGTGGATAGGAAACGAACAGTATCAGGGAATATTTCCTTCTTTAGCTAAGAAGCATTTAATTATATGAAGAATTGAATACTGTTTAATGACTGAAGAGAGGGAGAAGGATCCCATATAGAAGAAAGAGCTTGTGCAAGGGTCCTGAGGTGACACAAACATAGCCCAGAGAACTAGAGATAGTGGTATAAGATGAGATTGGCAAGCTAATCGGGCTGGACTGCAAAGGGACTTCTAGGTTGTTCAGTCATTTGGCCTTTATCTTAAGACCAGTGGGAAACCCCTGGAGAGTTTAGAGCAAGGGTGTGATGCAAACTTAATCTGATTTTCATTTTGAATAAAAGAAAATCATGCAGGCTGCAGTGTGGACAATGAACAAAGGGAAGACAAAGGATTTGCAAAGACTGGTTAGAAGGACTGTGGAGTAGCTGAGTTGAGAACGATGGTAGCTCAGACTTGGATACTGGTGCTGGACACAGAGAGCAGTAGATGGATTCAAGAGTTTGTTAGTATGTAAAATTGATGAGACTTGGTGATGGGCTGGGTACATGAGGTGAGGCAAAGGGGTGTCTCAGTTGTTACTCAGTGAGGTCCTTCCTCAAATAGGCACTAGGAATCTCTCAAGACTTTGAGCAACTCTTCAAACATTGTAATTCTACTGCTTTGAATGTAAGCCCCATGAGGGCTAGAGTCTCTATTTTTTTCCCATCAATGTATTTCAAATATCCAAAAGAGTGTCCAGGTCATAGTAGGTGCTCAATAAATACTTGCAGAATCTCAGCTATTTCTGTTCCTCTCTGCTCTACACAGATCCCTGCAGCTGAAGAAAGTTCCTTAGATATAGCTACAATCTGAAAACACTTTCTGCAAAATTTCCCATCTCAGAATGCTTGTAGATACCTTCAGCTGCCCAGTAGAAATGCCTCTTTGTCTCAGATGGAGGAGATATATAGACCTTTTGCTGAATACCTCTTGGGGAGCCAACAGCCCCCTGTGGCCTCCCTTCTCTGGGGAATATTACATACCTCGAGCCATTGCCAACTGATCAGAGGCAGACATCAGACCCAGACAGGCTCAACATAATTCTCTCTTCCAAAATTTGAAATTTGAGAGAGAGACATAAAAACTGAAAATAGTTGCAATCGAGTCCCTTTAATACCAACAATTTGGTAGAATTCCCCTGAAGTCATTTTGCAAGTCCCAAAACTGGTTGTTCAAATTTTCTTTCAATTGTAAGATATGATATTAATTTCCAATAAATCCATTTTGGGGACTTAAACTAGCAAAATTTTTTTTGTTCCTTCCTGAAATCAGGATAGGAAATTTTTAGACACAAGAAATGTTAGGTGACTTACTCAGAAGCTCCTGTGGCTCTTTCTTTCCTGTTTCTTACAATCAACTATCCTTTTGACTTTAGCTGTCTTGTTGAGGTTTTGCTATTTAACTGCTTATTCCTCAATAAACGTGTGTTTTAGCAGCACTGTTTTGCTATGGCTGGAGATCCTGTGAACAGTTTCCAGAGGGTTTTTGTGGGCCAAATTTAAGAACCACTGAGCTAGGGCTTGGTTTGCCTGGTTCATGCCGAAGAAATGATCCTCTATTGTCCGAATGCTGGATGACATGAGGCTTGGCCGTGGCCCCCAAAGCCCTAACAATAATAGCTTGAGCCCCAGAAATGCTTATCTTGGGTACTGTTTTCCACCTTTTGCTACATCCCAGCAGGCATTTAAATCCCACCAGCTTATTAACACAAGTTTTGTTTTCTCTCAGTCACGTGAGCGCCTTGGTACCAGATGTAGACAAGGAGCCTGGATTTACACCCCAGAGCCAGGGATGACAGCCATCATCATGTGTGAGGATTATTTTAAGAGGAGAAACAAGCCAAATATGTATCAGTTAATAATGGCTGGGGCCAGTAGCCTCCCCACACCAGAAGGAGAGCAGTGCTGCCTGCTGTACTTCCAGCTCTGACCCCAGGGCAGACAGAAGCCAGCGCCTCCCAGCCACTGGCCAAGCAGCTGCTGCAAGGAAGATCCAGCTCTGACCAACCTGTGCAAGAGTCAGATGCGCGAAACCTAGCACCCCATATTCATGAGTTAGAAGAATGGAGGAAGGGAATATGAGAAAAAACTCTCCTGAATAAATCAGCTCAGAGTGGACTAAATACAGAAGACTTACAGGGTCCCCCAAAGCCATTTACAGATGATCAGGCCTTGAAAGTTCTCGGCAGACTGGAGAAAGAGTACAAAATTGGGCACTGGGAAGCCTTGGTTGGGGAGGGGCTGCCCCAGTGATCATGTGCTTATCTGTCCCTTCCCAGCTACAGCAGTGTAGGAGGCATTGCTGGAGACAGGCCTTGCTCCATGTTTTAACAGAGAGTGGAATAGGACCTAGGGTGCAAAGCAGAATCTGGTAAGTCTGTGGACAGTAAGTATTAAGAGATCTTTATCTTCTCTGTCCCTTCCCCATCATCCCTTCTTCCCACCAGACACTCATTCCCCCCTTCCCCACACTGCAGATCACTAGTTTTCACCTTGATGGATGAATCTTGGTGACATTAGCTGGCTGGCAAGTCCACCAAAGCCAGGAATTCCTCCATCCCTTCCTCACAGAGGGAGCTGGAGACAGGAAGTAAAGGAATCCACGTGTCTTGGGCAGCTCTCCCTGCACCACCTGGAAATACTGGCACCTCCTCAAAGGGCTGCCTTTCCAAGAGCCAAGGAAATCCCAAAAGCTATGGCTTCAGGCCGCAAACAAGGCAGGAGATCTGGCTCCCCTCCCTCTGCCACTCAGCTGAAATGCCCACCCGTGGCCTCAGAGCTGCCAAAGCCAAGAAGTGACCCTGAGCTTTCCCTAGAGCCCTCTCCCTCCTACCTCCTCCCAGTAGAACAGCCTAGCTGACGAGGGGCTCCTTCGTCCTCGCCCCCTGGAAGCAGCCAGGCCATGCCAGGATGAGCACCCCAGCAAGGGAGGCTCAGGATCTGAGCCAGTAGAGTGCAGACAATCTTGGGAGACAGATGGCCAGGCGGATGGGCCGGCAGATAGAGGCTCCTGCTCCTTGTCAAGATGACACTCAAAAGTACATCCCTGTCATCACAGGTTGTCAGTGGTGTGTCAGCGTGAGATGCCGAGTGTGTTTTTGGACACTCTGTGAGTTTGGAAGGCTGAGCTGGTTCCCACTTCCATAGCAACGACAAAATTCCAGCCCCAGACACAAGTCCGTGAGTTAGTGTCAGACAACAGGGGGGAAGTGGCAGGCAGAGAGGGGTGTCACTCCCAGCAGAGCGAAGCAGTAGAGTGGCAAGGGTGGGCAGCAGGCAGATTTCTAGATGTCTGTGGGGAGACCGTGTGTGGGCACAAAGTGACAGAAGGCAGGAGCTAATGGCTGAGCTAACGGGAAATGCAATCTGTCGGCTTGAGCAAGCTGGGAGTAGGGGTTTCCTGAGTGCTGGTCCATTCCAAGATACCTGAGGGTCCTCTGGTGTCCAGAAAATCCTGTTGATTCGAACTTTGTGAAGAACTATGGAGTAATGAATTTGAAGCATGTATAGCTCCTGGAATGGAATTAAAATTGAAGGGGAAAATATAAGATTCTTCAAAGACAGTAAAAAGACACAGAATCATGAAATGCATTTGCCCCTCTTTGACTGAGGGAGCTAAATTTATCCAGACTCTGAAAATAGGCTCATTGCATGCAAATGGCTGAGGCTTTGTGCATCTAAAGAAAGAGCGTTGGACGCAATGGCCCCTTCACCATTTCTTCTCCTGCCCTGCTTCCTCTGGTCAATCACTAAGTCACTGAATCTTTGAATTCTAAATCAGAGAGCATGTTCCTAGGCTGAGCTCTGCCAACCACTAGCTATGTGAGCTGAGGAAGTCACTCTCTCCCCTGGTTTCAGTTTCCTCTCTGTAAAATAAAAGGCCCTGAGATGGAAGGATGCCATGGATTTGACCATGGAAGTGGTGGCAAGGGATCAATCCTCTTTGGTCGGTAAAAGATCCACTGTCCTTGTGGTAGGCTGAATAATTGCCCCCAAAGGTGTTCATGTCCTACTGCTCAGAACTTGTGAATATATTACCTTACATGACAAAAAGGACTTCAAAGATGTGATTAATTTAAGGATTTTAAGATGAGGAGATTATTCTGAATTATCTGGGTGGGTACAGCATAATCAAAAGGATCCTTATAAGTGAAAGAAGGAGGGTCAGAGTCAGAGAGAAGATGTAACTACAGAGGTTGGAGTAATGTGATTGCTGGCACCACAAGTCAAGGAAATCAGGCAGCCACCGGAAACTAGAAAAGGCAAGGAAACACACTCCCCTAGGGTTTCCAGAAGGAACACAGTCCTGCCAGCATCTCGATTTTAGCCCAGTGAAATGCATTCTGGATTTCTAACCTCCAAAACTGTGAGATGATAAATTTGTGTTGTTTTAAGCCACGAAGTTTGTATTTGTTTTAGGAGCAGTGAGAAACTAATACATACCCTGGCCTGAAAACTTTTCTTTCTTGGCTTATCATAAATACTATGGGGGAAGGAAGGTGCAGAGTCAAGTGGAGTTCTTGTGTGCTTCCAGAGCTCCTAGCAATGTGTTTGGCACAGAGGAGTAATTCAATCAGCTGAATTTATTGGCTTGATTTGATTTAGCAGTGAAGGAAGAAAAGGGTTTGGTGGCCTGGCATCACCAAAGTTTTTGAGCAAATACAACAGGGAATCCAGGAATGAGAGATCACTTGGAAGTGACCTCCCACTTGTTTAATGTATTAATTGTCGAGCATGGTGAGTGGCTATTCTCTGCCTTGATGTTCATGCGTGATAAGCATCTCAGAAGACCCTCCCAGCAGTGTCTTATGTCAAATGCAGTAGCCAATGGGGGGAAGCTAAGCCAGAGATTTAAAGAATGCTCAGGAGATGATGAGAAATCAGAGAAAGTTAGTCACCCAACATTGTCCCAGCAAATATTTCTTGAGCACTATCCTAGATTCTTGGGATAGCAAAATGATATAACATAATCTCCATACTCAAGGAGATCACAGATCAGCAGAGTATATAGACATAAAAGCAAACAATTATAAGGCAAAATTTTAATTACTAATAGCTTATAGCTTATGGGGGCTCAGAGGAAGTGACATTTGGGTTGTGCTTGAGGAAAGATTTCATTACTCAGAAGACAAGGGCAAGTAAATTTCCAGGCAAAAGTAAAATTTTAAGGAAATTGTTAGCAGTATAAAATTGCATTAGGAAACTCAGAAAAGCAAGAATATAAGAGAACTTTCTCAATATAATAATGGGTATTTTTGAAAACCCATAACTAAAGTCATACTTGCTTGTAAAAGAGTAAAAGCTTTTCCCTTTAAGATCAAGAAAAGATAAGATGCCCCATTCTACCACTGCTATTCAATATTGTACTGGAAGTTCTAACCAGAGCAATTAGACAAGAAAAAAAAAAAATTAAAGGCATTCAAATTGAAAAAGAAGAAGTAAAACTATCTCTATAAACAGATGGCATGATCCTAGATGTATAAAACCTGAAATGATGCAAAAAAAGTTATTATAACTAATAAATGAATTCAGCAAAGTTGCAGGTTACAAGACCAACACACACAAAAATCAGTTGTCTTTTTATATACCAACAATGAACAATAAGAAAAAGAAATTAAGAAAACAGTTATATTTTAATAACATCTAAATGAATAAAATACCTAGGAAAAAATTTAACCAAGTAAAAGATTTTTACACTAAAAACAACAAAACACAAATGAAAGAAATTAAAGAAGACCTAAATAAATTGAAAGATATTCCATGTTCATAAATTGCAAAACAATATTGTATAAATGTCAATGTTACTCAAAAAAGTCTATAGATTCAATACAATCCCAAAATCCCAACAGCCTTTTTTGCAGAAATGAAAAAAAAAAAAAATTCTCAAATTCATATGGAATTGGAAAAGTCCCTGAATATCCAAAACAATCTTGAAGAAAAGAACAAAATTGGAGACTCACACTTCCCTATTTCAAAACTTACTACAAAGCTATAATCATCAAAACAACACAGTACTGCTTTAGGATAGACATACAGCCCAATGAAATAAGATGGAAAGTCCAGAAATAAACCCGTACATCTACAGCCAATTGAATATTGACAAGAAAGCTAAGTCCCTTTAATGGGGAAAGAATACTCTCTTCAACAAATGGTGCTGGGACAGCTGGATTTCAACATGCAAGAGAATGAGGTCAGACCATATGTTACACCACATACAAAATTATCTTAAAGAAGATCAACAACCTAAATATATGAGCTAAAAGTGAAACACTGTTAGAAGAAAACATAAGGGTATATCTTCATGACCTTAGATTTAGCAATAGATTCTTAGATATGACACCAAAAGCACGAGCAACAAAAGAAAAAAATAGGTAAATTGGACTTCATCAAAATTAAAAACTTCTGTGCATCAAAAACCACTACCAAGAAAGTGAAAATACAACCTACATAATGGGAGAAAATATTTACAAATCATATATTTAATAAGGGTTTGAAAATCTAGAATACATAAAATACTCCTATAACTGAACAACATAAAAAAAAGCCCAATTAGAAAATAGGCAAAGGACTTGAACAGAAATCTCTCCAGAGAAGATATAAAAATGGCCAATAAGCACATAAAAAATGCTCAACATCATTAGTCATTAGGGAAATGAAAATCAAAACTTGGATGACAACAAAATACCATTTCACATCTACTAGGATTGCTGTAATTTAAAAACGGAATATAACAAGTGTTGACAAGAATGTGAAGAAGTTGAAATGCTCAAATATTGCGACTGGGAAAGTAAAATGATGCAGCTGCTATGGAAAACAGGTTGGCTGTCCTCAAAAAGTTAAACATAGAATTACTATATGACTCAGGATTTCAACTCCTAGGTATAATATATGTCCCAAAGAATTGAAAACAAGGACTCAGACAGATATTGGCATGCCACTGTCCTTTGCAGCATTATTCACAATAGCCAAAAGGTACCATCAACAGATAAATGGATAAACAAAATGTGGCTTATAAATACAATGAAATATTATTTAGCCATAAACAAAATGAAATTGTGATACATTTATGGACCTTGAAAACATGCTAAGTGAAATAAGCGAGACACAAAAGGACAAATATTCTATGATTGCATTTATATGAAATATCTAGAACAGGCAAATTCATAGAGACAAGAAGTAGGTTAGAGGTTATCCTAGTCTGAAGGGTAAAGGGACTAGGGAGTTATTGCTTCATGGGTACAGAGTTTCTGCTTAAAGTGATGAAAACATTTTGGAAACAAAAAACATTAATGAATTTATATCACAAATGTAATTAATACCACTGAAAATTGAACATAGTTAAGATGGTATTATATATATATATATATATACATAATAAAAAATATTTTTTAAAAAAAGTGGTTTTGGTTTGGGAGCAGACGCCAGGGAAATGTGTGACCTGGAAAAGCCTAAGATGCTCTAAAATAGTGGGGATATGGAAGAAAATGGATGGCCCAGTCATGCTGAAATCAAATGGTGAAGGAGTTTCAAAGTCATGCTAGAGAGTTTGGACTGCAAAAGAGTGCAATGTCCTTAACTATTTTATTATTGTTTCTATTTTTATTTTAATGTGGAGAATGGATTGACTTGGAGAGAAACTATGGGCATAGAGCTCATTGGGCAACCATTACAAGGGTAACAATAAGAAACCAGAAAGGCCTGATACAGGGCAGTGGTGGAGGAGCAGCAGAGAGGCGGCGGCTGCTAGAGAGTGGCGGAGAGTGAATCAATGCGATTCAGAGCAGACTAGAAGAGGAGGGTGAGGAAGAGCAAGAAGTTGAAGATGACTCTCCAAGAAATGTCGTCCACTGCTTTTTTCCCACTTGAATCATCCTGAGGCTGGGAGAGATTAGGTGGCCAGAACAACAGTAAACAGCTAGTTAGAGGCAGAACCAAGGCTCTAATCCAGGTTTCCTGACTCCCAGTACCTTTGCCTCATACACATCACTCTTGAGTCACATAAGTTTTAATCTGGTTTGAAAACTCTGAATACAGTTTGATCACTTTGAGGTTGGAGTAATCCTTTGGTCTTTCGACTGAGTTTTTTTTGTTTGTTTGTTTTTTGTTTTGTTTTTTTGAGTTTTAACTCTTTCGAGCCATCCATTCCATGGAGCCACTTGCTTGGTCAAGAGGATTCTTCCCAGTTGAGCTTTGGCTTTGAAAACTTCTCCTTTTCCTTAGTTCCTCTGTTCCACGGCTTGCAGTCTCCATTTCCCCCTTTCAAAAGAAAAGCGTGAGCCCTGCTAGGTCAAGAAAAAGTATGTAGATGGTTGTAAATTCATTTCCACGGTTTCATCATTACTAATCTTGTCTGGGCTCGTGATTAAAGGCCAACGACATATTAATTAGTCACTGTAATTAGCAAGTGTCAGAGCGAGTCTGGGGCTCCATGGCATGGGCTGCCATTGAGAGCAGGGTAGTTCAAGGCCAGCCTGCCTCCTGTCAAAATCTACTTTTATTCAGCCCATTATCCAACCCAAGACACATTCTATGTGTCTTACAGGTTTATTGCATTATCAGTGTAAACAAGAGTTTCCTGTGTATATTTTATATAAATGGAGATATTATATATAAGTGGAGATACTAAATGATGTGATGGGCATGATTTAACTAGAGGAATACAAAATGAAGCAGAGGGTAGAACTGCAGAGAGTCCAGAGAGGCAGGAAAATTGAATCCATATCTGAGCCCTGCCAACGCCTGGTGTGTGATCTCAGGCAAGTCACCTCACCAGCCCCATCTAAGCTAGGCCCCTGTTTGCCAGATCTGGAAGTGCGAGAAAGGGCTTTTCTGTATAATTGCTGTATTTGACTTACCGCTCTCTCACAGATCTGGCAACGAACACACTCGGTAACTCAGTACTGCCCCAGTATAAAGCAGTTTTATACCTTATAATGGAGGCTAACTCATTAAATATAGAAGTAAATATATACAAGTAAATATGACTTCATTTTTATTCCTCTGTAAGACTTCTTCTTACAAATAAACGTCTAAGACACAAAAACAAAATTGTCGAACTATACATCCAGAGGTTTTTGTTGCTGCTGTTGTTGTTGTTGTTGTTGTTGTTGTTGTTTAGGGAAATAAATCCACAGATTATTACATTTGGATCCTCCTCAATAGAACCATGAGAAGGGTGAACTGTACAGGCAAACTCCAGGCATGATGGGATAATTGGCCTCAGGGGTACCCCTTCACATAGATGCTTCTTCTGCAATGAGACCGCCCTGGGGAGTCCACTGATTAACTTTCCTACAACACCAGATCAAGCACTACAAAAGAACCTAGAAAAATCTAGACAGACTGGCAGTCTCAAACTATCTTTTATAAGATCAACATAGACTCTCCTTCTGAATTATGTCTGTCCCTTCACTTCTTTTAACCATGTTCTAATTATACAAGCAGATAGGGACCTTCTTCCAAGTGTGGCCAGGGGAGGAAACATGCTCCCTACCTATTTAGAGAGTTCCCTCAATCCATTCTGGTTGGCACCTCCCTCACCATGACCATGCTATGCCTAGAACACTGCTCGGAAGGGAAGAATGCCCACTGATGTTTATTCGCATGCCCGTAGCCACCTGGCCAGCAGGTGATAGATACCTTCTTCATTGAAGGGAAGCTAATCCTTTACTTAGGGGTCTTTCCCTAATCAGTGCATTATGGGATGAAAAAGCCAGAAACATCAGTGTTGGGTCTCCATGTGTATCTCTGGGCCCATTACCCTGTCTGTCATCTCAGCCTTCATCCACCACATGGCCTGACAGTAGTTGCTTGATAAGTGATACTTCCTTTCCCTCCTCCACAATGAATCTACCAAATTCTGACAGATTTGTTTGTCTCTAGTGGTTAGATTCCTGCAGCACAGACAAATCATCAGCATAGAGCACATTTACAGGGCCAGTGGTGACCAATTCCACCTATCAGGCTGGATTCTCCCATCGTTGTAGGTCACTGTCACCTCTTGCCCATTCAAACACTCTCCATCAGCCTCCAGATGCTCAAATAAATAAGGCTTTTTCTGGCTTGATCTTTAGGTTCAAACGTCAATATCAAGCTAACACTGCCAGGTTGCATCCTAAGCTCCCAGTTGCTACCAATTTTCCAGACCCAGAAATCTTCTTCCACATGCCTTTTCCTAGGATTAGAAACCAACTCAACCCTTTAAGTCTACTGCTCTCTCCTCTTGGGTTATGTCTTCTGACTCATTCCTTCCCATCAACAATGTAATAAAGTTTCTTTTTGTAACTTAGACATTTTTGCCTTGAATTCAAATATGTCAGACACTAAGATTACTATCCCAGTTTTCTTTTTGTTTATATTTGCCCAGAATATCTTTTTCCATCTACCCTTTTATTTTCATCCCCCTTGCATCATTTAAGTGTGTCTCTTGTAAACACTTTTTATAATCCAGTCTTAGAATGTGTCTTTTTTAAATTGTGGTAAAATAGACATAACATAAAATTTACCACTTGAGCCATTTTTAAGCATGCAGTTCAATGGCATTAAGTGTATTCTTATTGTTGTGACACCATCACCACCATCCATCTCAAGAACACTTTTTTTTATCTTGAAAAACTAAGACTATATACCCATTAAACAGTAACTCCCTATTTCCCCTCACCCACAGCCCCTGGCAACCACCATTCTACTTTCTGTCTCTAGGAGTTTGCCTATTCTAAGTACCTCATATAAGTGGAATCATACAGTATTTGTTTTTTTTATGTCTGACATATTTCACTTAGTATAGTGTCTTCAAGGGTCATCTATGCTGTAGCCTCTGTGAGAATTCCCTTCTTGTTTAAGGCTAAATAATATCCCGTTACATGTATATAGCATATTTTGTCTATCCATTCATCTGCTAATGGACGCTTGGGTTTGCTTCCACCTTTCAACTATTGTGAATAATGCTGCTATGAACATGGGTGTGCAAATATCTCTTCGAGCCTCTGTTTTCAATTCTTTCTGATAAATACCCAGAAGTGGAATTGCTGGATTATATGGTAATTCTATTTTTAATTTTTGTGGGAGTTCCCATACTGTTTTCTATAGCAGCTGCACTATTTTACTCATTGCACAAACATTTCAATTTCTCCACATCCTGGCCAACACTTGTTGTTTTTCTGTTTTTATTTTAGTAGTCATCCTAATAGGTGTGAGGTGGTAGAAAATTTGCCTTTTAATTTAACTCATTTTGATTTATGTAAGTACTGTTACATTATGGATTTATTCTATGGCATTTTAAGTTTTTGTTTTCTATAATGCTTTATTCTTTATTCTCTCCTTTCCAGCTTTATATTGAGCAGATCAAATATTTTATTTCTGAAACTCCTATTAAATAGGTAGTGATATTTCTAATGCTCTTCTCCATAACTCTTAGCATTCTAAGAGAGAGAATTCTTCAATCTTATATTTCACTACTATTATTGTTATTTTATCCTGCATATTATGATCTTTGTTGCAATAATATATTTGTAATACCTAATATTTTCACTTCATTCTTTTTTATAATTTATTTTGTGTGCTACATTTTTCTAATATTGTTCTTTATTGCTGTGTATTTATTTTGCTTATTTTAAATTCTTTGTCAATCTGTTCTAATGATTCTGCTTCAGTGGGGATGTATAATTCAGTTTACCTCTTCCTTTTTTATTGGTTTTGTCTCTCAAATGTTTCATTATTTTAACCTGACAGCTCATTTCCTTACTTCTGGGGATTTCAGCTACTTCATCTGGTAATGTATACTGGTGAAGGGCCACAGGTCAAACCTTAGTCTTTGCTCCACTCAGCAAAATTTAAAAGAGAAGTAATGAACCCCAAAATGAAGATTTCCAGGCACCACAGAACCACTGCTGGATCCCCTTTGATCCCCTTCACCTGTGGAGAAGTGAAAGTCTAAAGGCTTTGGTCATCCTGCACATACTTCCATGAACTCCTCACCCCCTCAGGGCTTGGCACTGCCCTGAGAGAGGAATCCTGGACTGTGGCTCTCCATTTATCACAGTGGGACAGGAGGTGATTGTCTCAGAGAACGTGTGAGATAGGCAAGAGCAGATAGATTTCTTGGTCTCTCCTCTCATCTGCACCAGAGTCTTCAGTTATTCCCTGTGCACGCATACACACACACACACACAGCAGTTCACCACAGCCTTCCCTATCCTTCAGAGTTGTCCCCAGTTCTCGTGTGATTATTAGTTGCTCTGATCAGGCTTCACTGTCAAATGCTAGTTCACCATCATGATAGGAATGTGCAGTGGTGTCGAAGGCTATTTAGCACTAACTGGGACTTGATCAGATTCTTGAATGAGGTGAACAACAACAATGAATGGACAACTTCAGAGTTTGTCCAATCCAATTTGCTTCTCTTGTTTTTTTGTTGTTGTTTGTTTGTTTGTTTGTTTTAATGTGTGCAGCGTGGATATACCTCATATTGATGTCAAAACACAAAACACAGCCATTCAGGTATACTCATATGTGTGAAGGTCCCAAACGCCAGGTTGTGTCCATTTCTTTCCATTTGTATAGTCCATCCCTGGGTGAAGCCACATGGTCTTCACATCAGCCCTATGAGATAAGGACAGGAAATATTGATCTCCTCTCACCTGAGAGGAGACTGAGGCCAAGAGAAATAGAGATTGGACAAGGGCTGTACTAGCACAGCAGCTTGTGTTCTTTCTGCTGTGGCTTACGCTTCCCGAAGACAGTATTGAAAGAGCCATGTTTTAGCTTAGGAAGTTAACTTACTGGTGCCAGGCATGTGGAAGGGTCCCGATAAGGGCTGCACGAGTGCACTCACATGCTTCATAGTCTAGGTCCAGACTAAGAAAGAATTATTTAATATCACCACAAAACTCTGGGTTTTATCAATGTCATACTGATTGTCATCTCATTAAATATTTCTCTGCCAGAAGGAGACTGATGTTATACTAACATATGGATCAGATGATGGAGTAAGGAGGTACGACAGGGCTGTCGAGGGTGTTATGATTGCAATTGTTCAACCCAGAAACCTTTCCGTGATCCTTGACTCTCCTCTTTCTGCCTCACCCCAGTCCCAACCATCAGCAAATTCTATCTATTTTACTTTCAACAGATATTTAGCATCTGACTCACCACTGCTAGGGAAGACAGCCGGCTCAAGTCATAGCACTTTGCCTCCGGATTTTGGAATAGGCTCTTTTCTGCACTGCTACCTATTATCAACACAGTGGCCAGAGGGATCATTTTAAACAGAAGTCAGATCTCGTCACTGCCCAGCTAAAAACTCTCCAGTGGCTTCTTGTCTCACTCAGAATAAGAAATCAAATTCCTAACCATAGGCTATGAAGCCCTACCTGGCCAACCACCTGCCACTTAGTTCCCTAACCTGTGACTATTCTTCCCCTCATCCATTCCACTAGAGCCACTGACTCCTGCTTTCCTGAAATATGCATGCTCCCACCTACAGCTCTCACCTGTTCAACCTGCTGGAAACATTCTTAACCAAATATTTGCATGCCTTGGTCTCCCACTTCCTGTCATTTGCCCAAATGTCATCTTATAAAATAGGCCTTTGATGACCTCGCTAAAAATTGAAAATACCCCTACCTACATTCCGTGTTCTTACTCTGCTTTGTTTTTCTCCATAGCTGTATCATCATCTGATACAGTTCCTGTTTATCAGAATAGCCATTTATCAGAATGGCTATAGAAATAACCATTTGCTAAACCATCCAGAAAAACAGGCAAAGGCTGATAAGTTTCCAAAGAAAAAGTTCATGGAAAATCAATATCAGTATCTTATAGACTGCAGTGGATAGGCTGGCAGGAAAAAAGAAAAAAAATGAAGATGGACTAATGAAGGAGTGACTCAAAAGCAGACCTTTTTGTCCACATGAAAGAATGTCAGATCCATACTTCCGCTAGCACGGACTGTACTAAGTAGAATCGCAGGAAGCCATCCCACTGCAGTCTAACCCAGCAACGGCTTCAGCTGAATGAGTTCATATCATTCAACAAGATATCGTTACAAATGTTCCTTGCCTCAAGTTCTATATATTAATATTTTCATGGCATCTTGTAGCTTTTTAACAAATTAACCAACTAAGACAGTTGTTTGACAGCCATTGTTATCTGAGATGCTTTTCCACACTTGCAAAACAAAACTTTTCTTCAGATAAGTATTTTTTTTAAAGCAAGGGCAATTTGGAGTTTGGGGGAATCTAAGGAAGAGTATGTAGATTTCTCTCCATTTTTCTAAAAAAGAAACCAAGAAGGCAAATAAGAAGTATATGTGCTAATTATCCATCAGATTGATGTAACACTTTACAAATCATGAGGCACTTTTCACATGCAGTATGTACTTGATATTCATACAAGCTAAGTAAGGTAGGAAGCTATAATTATACCTATCTTATAGATAAAGAATTGAGGCACAGAGAAAATTGTTAATTTGCTACCTTCACACAAATGGTTAGAGTACAGATTCAAGACTCAGACCTACACACTGAGATGTTAAGTACATTGTTCTTTCCACCATATGTAGCTATGCCTCTATTCAACTTGACTTTAAGAAATTATGTTCTATATAAATATATTATAAAATGGTCTTGAATAAGGCAATACAGATGGGGCATGAGCTGAAAGCCTGCAGAATTTAGATGCAAAATGCATGTTAGTGTCAAACCAACTTGCCAGAGGGACTTCTCACCAAACAAGGCTGATCACAAGGCCTAATCTCTCCTTCTCTTTGCAGAATCAGTCTCTCTCTCCTGCAGAAAGGGACTTGGTAGATACAAAGAGAGGCCTGAGCACTGGTCAGCACCAGCACCACTGCAAACAACATTATCAAAAGAGTCAGTCAAATCTATAAAAGATCTACTTTGGGAGCCAGCACAGATTGGCCCAGCTGGGGTCCCAGTGTCAGGCTGGCCTGTGATGAATCCCACCCTTGTTAGTTGTTAATGGTGTGACCTCACATAAGCTGTCTGATTCCTCTGAACCTAAGTTTTCTCAGCTTTAACGTAGACTACGATTTCACCTCTCAAAAGCATACTGTGATGCTTCAGTAAAGGGATAGCTATGAACCATGAGGCTTTAGTTCTATACCATAGATAATGTTCAAGAAGTGATCATTTCCTTTCTTACTTCTTATGACCAATAGAAACAAGAAAATGGGAGATGACAGACCTTGCATTCTTATTTTCAAACTTGTTCATTGGGAAACCCAATTCTTATCCCTGTAGCCCAGTGGCTAGCCTATAATGTGGTTCTGTCTGTGTCTATTGAATTAGATTTTTAGAAAGACGGTTCATCTGTCTTTATAGCTGTTTCTCTATGGTCATCTCAGCAATCAACAAGTAGCCACGGGGAAGGAAACTTCCATAGGTCTTTACTTAGGGTGGATAATAAAAATTAATCAATAGGCAAGCTTCCTGTTTCCATCAGTTTACAACGTAGAGTAACAGAAAGAGCAGTAATGGAGTCCTGGGTTCCATCTAGCTATACCACTTGAACACATTGTGCCTCAGTTTTCTCATCTGTAAAAAGGGGATACTAATCTCTTCCTCCATAGTAGAGAGTGTGTGTGTATGTGGAAGTAGAATGTGAAATGCAGTCCGAGGGTAAGACATTAATGCTACTAATAAGGCTAGATTTGTTTTCAATTTCCCAAGGAATGCCTATTGTGTGTCACAAGTCCCTATCCCATGTCACTAGCTCCAGCTCAAGCATGACTTTGGGAGGCTGATTTGGAAAGCCCTGGAGTTCTGACAAAGGGATATGAAATCTTCCAAGAGGCAGGGAGAGGTGCAGGCCTGAGTGAACCTTTCTAATGAGCCACTAAACAGAGTAGATTTATAGGTCAATAAACATGGGCAGATTGAGAGTGCAGGGTCCGACTGCCCCGCTGGAGAAGACCTGGGTTGGTTGCATATCTGGCAATTCACCAAAGAGGACCGAGGGACTCTGGGGAAGGGAGCATGCACAGCACGTGCAGGGGACTCTGCTGAATCTCTACCTCCACCTCACCCCTTCACCCTCCTAAGAGAGGGAGTGCCAGGCTCCACTGGACCCATTCAGTAGAAGGGGCACCGAAGGCAGGGAACACAAACCAAAAGGATGCTTTGCTGCAGGACAGGGATTTGAGATCCTCACCACAAAACCCACCACAGAAGAGCCGGGCCTCCCATGCCCTCACCTGGAAAGGAAGGACAGTGGTGGTCCACTGCCTGACTCGCTCGAAGCTGCTCCAGGAGCAGCTAGTCCTGGCTCAGGGACCTGGAGCAGGCACCAGACGCCCCTTTCAGGGGGTGTGGCCTCTTTAGGAAGATCCATTCTTCAAGGACCCTGCAGGCTGCAGCTATGCTCTCATTAAAATACACGTTTATCATTTAAGCAAGAGTTGGAAGGAGCTAAAATCCATATTGCTAAAAGTATTTTTTCCTCACCAAATATTGAACCAATACCCTTCCCTACCTAGTTCCTTTAAATGGAAAACCCCCATGGTGCAATTAATATGACTTTTTTTGGTGAGGTGTGGTGGGTGGAGGGAATGGGCTTTCTAAGCAATCTTCAGTCAAAAGTAGGTGCTCCTCTAGTGGGGTAGACAGTGCCCCTGCCTCTCTCCACCAGGACCCAGGGCCTGATCTGAGCCTGGCTATTACTGTGCATAGGGGAGGGTTGTCATCTCCTGTCACAAGACTTCAGAGGCATGCCCACCACACAGACACCCCCAGTAGGACACTCACAGTTACTGGAGCCAAGCAGGGGCATGCCTTACCCCTGTCTATCAGCTGCTATGGCTGGCATGCTGAGGTCTCACATCAGAATCTGAGGATATGACACATCTGCCTGCATGTCAGTAGTGGGGGGACACTTACGTGTCTGGACGCAGGCAGCTGATCAGCAGGCCATTTGTTTCTTTTTAGCGGAGGAGGGGAATGTAGTATAACAGCCTCAAAAAGCACAAGCCGGCAGGAAAAGCTGTCTTCAAAACCTTCTCAGCCTTCAACCCATCAATTCAGCATCATGTCAAAACCAATGTAAAAACAAACAATGTCCAGGGAGGGGGCAACAATTTTTGCTGGAAATCTGCAAACCTCCTTGCTCCTGGGAAGCTGGTGCTGCTAGAGGCCCCTTCCTGCAGTTCAGCTTCATACGCTCTGAATCCTTACGTGATTATCCTTTGCCTCATATGCAGGTAGCTCTGCTAACCAAGCTGATGAGAGACCAGGAAGGAGCCATGGGTCACAGGGTCATCACCGCTTCATTGCTTTCCTGGCTCTTCTCTCCTGCCAACTGCCCTCCTGCAAGGATGTTTGGTGTTTAGCTCACTGGGGGGCACCACAGTTACTGAGTGATAGGGAGAGAAGCTGGTTATCTGCTCACTGTTCACTTTAAGTAGTAGTGTGGGCCACGTGCTGACCTTGCTCTCCTCAGGAGCCAACAGTCCTAAACGTCTTTGTCTTTGTCACCTACATTCTGTTGACAAAGGGCACCCCGGCTTTCTTACCAACCTCCTTCCCAGCCTATGGGCGGAATAGATGTAAGATGTATCTATTCAAAAAGGTACCAATACCCCAAACAGGCAGAATAAATAGCTACCTTCACCGGCCAGTAGTTTCAGAGGCCAGGATACCTCGCCATCTGATGCCCCACAGACCGAAAAACTATCTCCCTCAACCAAATAACTAATCACTTGAAATTCCATCATTAAAGACTCCTTCTTTTGTTTGGGGGCATTGATCAGCTATAAATACCCAGGACAGACAATCTGACTAGTTCCCTGAGGTGTTTAAATTTTAGAGAGAAGCAGCCTAGGAGATCTTTACTTGAGATGAAATTTTAGTAAAAAAAAAAAAAAAAGCAAACTTGAAGAGGAAGGAGCTCCCCTGAGGGAAGTAGACAAAGGTGGCAGAGAAAAACCTCACCCTCCTCACCCAGCCTTCTCCTTACCTCAAAGGTGGCTCAAGGGAGGTGGAGGGCAAGGGTTGAGGAGGGATGGGAGCGAACATCAAGTTGCCAGGAGAAAGCGCTCAGCACAGAGGCAGGCCTGGGAGCCACCCCTGGTGCCCACCTATGGCTCCCCTGACAGGATGTATGGACTCCCAGTGCCACCACTTGAGGTAAGCATCCGACAAAGCTCTCAGCCACTCTGGGCATTTGCTGATGTATGGCCCGAGCCATTTCCACTGTTTCCTTTACTCTGTCTCCGTATAGAATAATATGCGATTAATTGATTTTCTGTCACTCTTTTAGTACAGAAAATTAATTTCATAGCAACCTTGTTTTCTCAGGGTATGAATCCTCTACACACAGAGTAATTCAGCTGTTCCATTATTCATGAGAGAAAATGGTGATGGAGTGTGCGACGGAGACGCCCCAAGGCCACAAGCTGATAGTCTGTGTTACCGATACAACAATATTCCACCAGTGCCTCTAAATAATTCACATCTACAACTCAATTTGGGCCTGTGAACCACTCAGGATGTGGCTGGGGAGGCATGACTGCGAGATTTTGGAGATTGCCAATGACAACAAGAGGTGAAGCGGCAGAGCCTGTCGGTGCCATCCATCCCGGGGACTGTGGGGGACGGGGACTTGGGCCTGAGCTTCCTACAACCTGTTGCCCCAATCCCGGGCTCCCTTTGCACTCTCGCTTATAGCAAAGCTCACACACATTCTATGAGAGGGCTAAGAAGCAGAATACTGGACCCCAGAGAGGGAAATGGGAAAGCGGGCCCTATAAACCCCAAACCTAGTTCTGAAGAAGGCAAGCAGGACACCGCAGGCAGTTCAAATTAAGCAGGTCAGCTCATTTCTCTGAACCTCAGATTTTAAGGTTTTTGTGTGTTTTGTTTTGTTTGTTTTAAACCTACTTGCTCAAATTCATCTGAGGCATTTGTTAAAAGCAGAGATTCGTAGACCCCAACCAGACCTACGGACTCAGAATCTCCTCTGAGTATGTAGTTTATACGAGTTCCCATTCTCATAGGAAGGGCAGGACTGGATGATGGTCCAGGGCCCTTCCAGCTCTGACATTCTCTGATGATTCTAACAAAGAAAAGCATTAACCCAAGCCTGTGGAGGGAAGGGCTGCCTTGTAGGACCATTGGTAACCAAAGGAGTGTGTGGATCACGTTGACTGCTGGGGAGAAACAGAGGGAAAGGAACCAGGCCTCAGAGGAGTTAGGTCCCCATTCACCATTGCCTCCAAAAGAATGACAGAGGCTATCTGGGCTCTCATGACCTGGACATGGTAGGTAGGATTCTAAGATGGCCCCAAGATCCCTGCCCTATAGTGGATACAACCTGTATAACACTTTCCCTGGGGTTTGGGCAGGAATGGTGAGTAGGATGGGATATCACGCCCATGATTATGTTAATAATCATTTGACTTTGACTTAATCCAAAGGGAAATAATCCTGGGGGTGGGGTTGACAAAATCATGTGAGCCTTTAGAAGAAGTTCGAGCCAGAGAGTCGTGCTTCTGTTAGCCTGGATGAAGCTAGCTGCCATACTGTGAGAGGGTGGAGTCCCTGTGACTAGAACTTGTACATGGCCTCTAGTTGCTGAGAGTGACCCCTAACTAACAGCCAGTAAGAAAATGGGGACATCAATTGTACAACCACAAGGAACTGAATTCTGCCAACTTGGATGAGCTTAGAAGAGGACCAGAGCCTCAGATGAGATCAGAGCCCACAGACTGACCTTGATTTAGCCTGGTGAAGCCCTGATCAAAGGACCCAGATACCCCACACCAGGACACCTAGTGCACAGAAACTGAGAGATAACACGTGGGTGTTGTAGCCACTAAGGGATGGCGACTCATTTGTTAGGCAGCAATAGAAAATTAATATAACATGCAATTAAATAAAAACAATTGGACGTGCATGCCATTCATGGTTTATAAAGTGCTTCCAAAGCCCACATCTTATCCATCTCTGCCTGCCCAGTGGTCACCTCCTCACAGCGCCTAGGAAGTATTCACAGAATGAATCATCTCACATTGACACTCAAGGCACTACTGTGCAGCTGAGAAGGCAGTTTTGTTTTGTTTTGTTTTGTTTTGTTTTGTTTTTAATTCTATTTCACAGATGGAGAAATCAAAGCTCAAATAAAGTGCTCTGAGGTCATACAGTCTGCAGCAGAACCAGGACTCACGGTCAGGCTTTCTGATTCCAAGGCCAGAGACTGTGCCCTGTATGCCCTATCCTCTCCAAGAAAAGAAGGTTGTTTTAAACTCAAGTCCCAGGGCCCTGAGTGTCTACAACTCTCTAAGAAAAGGAAAGTGAGTGTGGTTGGAGGAAGCCGAGTGCCACCATCTTGTTAGTAGCCCTCCCTCCTCCCCCCCAGTCAGTGGGCAGGGGCTTGGCACTTAGAGGGCAGTCGTGTTCTGGGCTCCAGGGCCACAGCTGCCCTGCTGCTCACCCACCATCCCAGGGCCCTCAGCTGAACCTCCATGTACCTCCCAGCCTCCCTGTCCTCTCCCAACCCAGGGGGACTAAGGGCGCAGCCTACCTACTCATCAACAGGCCTATTGTCATTTGTCATTAATGGTGTCTGATCAAATCCGAGCAACAACTGGAAAACCAGACTATGACATTGTGCTCTTTATTGCTGGTGTTTCTGTGGAATATTAGCAATGAGAAGCCTCCAGAGAGAAGCTGTGAAGCGGGGAAAAAAAGAGAGCATAAAAGAAAGCTTGAAAGGTACTTCCCTGGCTGCAAACTTCACGACACAGCCACTTTGTAACATGCACCACATGCAGCAGCCACGTACAAGGCCCAATAACCGCCTTCCAAATGGTAATAAATCCCCTCAGACCCCGACACACTTGTAATTTACAACTTGGCTAAAATGAACATTATTTCAAGCTAAGCGTATTCTCAGAGGTGCGGGAAAATGTGGCAGCTTTCCTGCTGACAGAGGAGTTTCTTTTTAAATGTCATGCATTCACTTTCATTACTTCCAAATAATTGCCCGAAAAGATTGGCTGCTGGACAGGGCTGCCCACTTTACATCACTATGAGTCAATTTCATCATCATCAAAGGAGCCCCTGGGAGCTGGTTGCAGCCTGGGGTGGGTTCAGCCCTCAACTGCTGGCTCCTATTGGTCTCCTGGCTGTACAGAAAAAGGTACCTCCATCATTCTCTTGAGACAGCTCTGGGTAAGATGGAATGTTGTCTGTAGGTAGACAACATGATCTGTCATCACTGTCACCATCAAATAACATTCTCCTGCATCCACTGGATCATAATGGTATTGGCTGCCCAGCCCCAAACATGGTGCCTGTTATCTGGAACTAACTGAGGGAAATGTATTCCTGTTCCTCATGGAAGATGGCGCTTTGGCCAAGAATTAAAAAGCAAGAAGATGTAACTCATTAGGGTTAAACAGGGTAATTTCCCTTCCCATTTCCCACACGAATATATTTTGTAGAAAGCCTGCTTTCAAAACTAATACAGTCTTTGCTTTCAGAGCTCTGATTTTGGTTATCCATCACTGCATAACAAGCCACCCTAAAACTTGGTGGCTTAATTGTTTCTTATGATTCTGTGGGTTGACTGGGCTCAGCTATGTGTTTGTCCTTCTCCATGTGATGTCAGCTGGGGTTGCAGTCATCTGGGGATTGGACTTGGCTGCAAAGTCCCTGGTGGCTTACTCATGTGTCTGGTGTTCTGGTATGGAAGGCAGGAAGACTGGACTCAGCTGGACAGATGGCCAGCTGGGCCTTCCTCTCTCTCTATCATGTAGTCTCAAGTCCTTTCACTCCCCGCATGGCCTTTCCATATTATCTCTCCGTGTGGCTTCTGCAGGGTAGCTGGACTTCCTACATGGTGGCTGAAGAATCACAAAAGCACAACAGTGAAAGCTACCAGGACTAACACAGGATCATTTTGCCACATTCTACTAGTTAAAGTGAATCATCAGGCAGGCTCAGGAGAATAGACAAGGGTGTGAACACCAAGAGATGTGATGCATTGGGGGCCATCTTTGGAGAGTAGCTCTAAATCAGAAAGATGGAAAGGAGAGAGCAGAAAGCCCTTCTCCTTTGTGAAATATTCCCAAATAACTGCCATCAATCCTAATCTCCCTGAAAGAGTAAAGAGGATAAATATAACAAGTTCCTTAGGGAGTCTCAACTCATTGGGATATAAGCACAAAACAATTTTATTTCTTCCAATCACTGCCTCAAACTGTGATAAGTTTAATCCTCCTCTCCTGTAACTTAATGACATTCCAAGCAGATTCCATAACTTTCTAGTCACGTTCACTGATTAAAATTGTCTGGTTCAGTGTGTTAAGATGACATTAGGGAATTATTTTCTTCAGGTGTGATCATGGTTTTGAGATTATAAAGAAGAATATCCTTAATCTTAAGAGACGTTTAAGGTAAAGTGTTTTGACAGTGCAATTTACTTTGAAATTGATAGGTAAGTAGATAGATAGATAGATAGATAGATAGATAGATAGATAGATAGATGATAGACAGACAGACAGACAGATAGATAGATGATAGACAGGTAGACCAACTAATCATTAACAATTAGTGAAACTCAGGGGTGATTAGATGGCTGTTCATTGTTCTTATTGTTCAATGTCTCTGTATATTTTTAATTTACATAATAAAAAGTTGAAGAACAAATCCAGTCCACTTTACAACTTCGATTTTATACCCAATTTAAGGCTATCCTTCTCCCCCACCACGGGCACAACTTGAGGTTTTAGGAACTTGCAACCTATTGTACTGGAGAAGGAAGCATCCTTGTACCTAACTGTGTGTGATGGTCATTCTATCCATATCGGGTTTGTATTGCTCCTCTGGTCAACAATAACCAATAGTTACTGTTTCTTGTATGGCCAAATTGAGGTTTTTGTTGGATCCCACAGGTGCTCCCCACCACACGGTTCTCTGATAGGTGAGACCTACCTCTACTTTCCCTCCTCTATACCATCTTCCTCAGCTCCTAACACCAGTGGTCCACTTCAAAACTTCTTGCTCCTAGGACCCTTTTTTTGAGGAATATCTCTAAGGGAAATACAGGCAAGATGGCCCGGGCCAACTCTTCTCCACTGTGCCTCCTTGATCAAAGAAGGACTTTCCAAGGTGTGGTGGGGGTACAGACTACTGCATGGCTGCCCTTTCTCCAAGCCCCACCATCTCCAATTCCCTTTCCCTTGCTCTGTGACAGGTCTTTGAGTCCTTTGGTAAGACATCCAGCCAGGGAATAAGATACTAGTCTTCAATGTTTACAACTGGGTCCTCCTCACTTGGTTTGGTGGGGAGAAAAGGGGGTTGGAAGCTCCCCTTTTCTCCCTCCTTTATTATTAACATTGCACTCTCCACAAAGCAGACAATCCTGGTGAACCCCTCCCTAGTCCCCAGTTCTCTCCTTATATGGACTAAGGTTCAGTGGGAAGGGGGATTGATGACAGCAGATTGATGCTGCCACTTGACAGAAAGCTCTGGGAGAAGGTGCTAGCCCAGTTGTTAGGGGCTCTCTTTAAAACGTAGTGCTCAGGGCCTCCTATTTTCAGCAGTGGGCCTTAATCACTAATCCTAGTGCAACAGGAAAGGCATCTACTCCACATCCCATTATAGAGGCATAAATATGGCTAATGTATGCGGACAAAGAAAACCCAGTTTACAGACCTACTCAACTGCTAACTTGCTATGTGACCTTGATCAATCACTTAGCCTCTCTTACAGTTGGTTGATAAGGGCTCACCAACTGGTCCAGTAGGTTTCCAAATGAGTATTACAGACTCCTGGGGCCCCTGAGAGCTACTTTAGAGGCACTGCAGACATCGACATGAAACTAACCAAACAGTGATAAGTTAGATTAGCCAGGAAATTAGTTCTTCACTCAAATCTGTTTTTTACATTGGAGTTCCAAGTAAGATTTTTATTTCAAAAAAGAGCTCTGCTGTAAAATGTTTGAAAGCTATTCATCAGGCCAACTGCCTCATTTGACTGCCACAGAAAATGCCAGCCTCTGAGGAATGGTTGATGTGGGATGTGCTGTCATGCCCATTTAACAAACCACTGGTCCTCTCTGCTAGAACCAGATGAGAAAACAGTTCCCAGCTTGTGGTCAGAGAGAAGAATTTTTTGACATGTTATGTCCAGGGAAGAATCACTCTCTGCTTAGGTCTGGGGTGTGTGTGTGTGTGTGTGTGTGTGTGTGTGTGTGTGTGTGTGTTATTGTGTGACAGGATTAAATTTAAAACTGCACAAGATCTCTGAGGCAGGGTAATCAATCACTTCATCACTGCCACTGCAGATAAAGAGAGAGGCAAGACAGGAGGAAGGATGGAAAAGCACGTAAGTGAGAGCGATAAACTCCCTGCCTCAGAGTCAGCCTGAGCCACAAGCCACGTTCCTTTGGTGCTCATGGACCTCTATGTGCAGGAAGTGGATAGTGAAGAAGGAAGTCCCCAATAGAAATCTAAATTCACTCTGAAAGAATTCCTGGGCTGTCCTCAGACTTCTGGTGTGCTGGGAAAGCCTGTAAAGGAAAAGGGCTCTGTAAGATCTTGAGTTGGAAGAGAACTCGTTCTACACACATAGGATCTCCAAGGAGGTCACTGCACATGTACCTGCTCAGCTAACTAACCAGCCAGCCTCATGCGTGTATTCTGGGATGTTCCTTTACTACTGAAACAGCAGCAAGCATGGCAGGGCCTCAGGAGCTGGGAGGACCCCACTGTCACCTGGCTGGGTCATGCCTCCATCTTCCTAGAGGAATGTCAGGGCCAGGCTCTGGCAGGAGAAACTGCAGTCTGTCAACTCTGAGTGGCATCAGTAGAGTACCACGTTCCAGCGCCCCGTGTCCTCTGCATAAATGCAATTTCCCCAAATGTCAGGAGGAAAGCATTACAGATAACACATTGTGTGTGTCTTTGACCCAGTAAGTGCTGAAATCACAGATCTCATTATTCTGACATGATAGAATTTTCTCTTTCTCTCTCCCGATGCAGGCCGACTGCCGCTGTTTTCTAGACTGCAAACCCAATTGCCAAAGGTGCAAAGCCACCATAGGAAAACTAGTCTCACTTATGTCTTCCTTTCAAACAAAATGCCAGGTCTCCTCGTATGAGAAGAAAACTATCTTAAGGGCAGCTCATAACCGTACAATAAGTTGCAGATATTTTTGGTCTAGAGCTTTACTGAATGGCTGAAGAACAGACAGTCTGTGACCTTGAAAGCAGAGTTTCAGTGTATAACTCCACCTGTACATCTGACCTCCGGTTCTGGGACAGTCTGGGAGGTGGGGCAGGGGCAAGGGCACTGAATGTGCCAGAACAAGGCCTGGATTTGAATTCTAGTCCTGCTACTTTCTGTGTGCCATGCTCAAGTTGTTAACCCTCCTCAGTTTTTATCTCCTCATCTATAAAACTAAAAAATGCTCTCCATATAGGAGAATGTTGTAGGGTAGATATGAGGAATAAAAAGATATTGATTGCATATAAGGTGCTGAGCAAATAATTGATGCTGAAAACATCGATTATAGTCAAATCTGAGGTTCCACTTCAGGGATGTAGTCAATAAATCATCCATTCAATCAACAAACAAAGAAGTATTTACCAAATGCCCTGATCTTGAAGCCAGAAGACATGGGCTCACTAAATATTTGCTGAATGAATAAATTGCTTTTCATCCATCACTAGGTGACTCTGGACCAGCCACTAAATCTCTCACTGTTTCACAGCTTCTAAAACACAGGGTTGAGAGGGATCATCGTGAGGCCACCTCCCAGTTTTGATACTCCGTTAGTTGAGTGGGACCGCGTGGCAGCACCAAGGGATTTAAGACAGAGTTCCAGCTCTCCCAAGCCTTAACACCTAGTTAATGAGATGTGTCAGATGGACCTGTATGATGGTAGCCAATAACCAAAGGCCATGTATGAGGAGTGCAGGTAAGAAGTAGGTGTAGGTGCTATAGGCATCCACAGAGAAAGAGGATGCCAGAGGGCTGGTAGTTGGAGGAAGTGAGGCCAGGCCTGAGCCTTGGAAGAGAGAAGGTATCATATTAGCATCAAGAAGAGTGATGGCATTCTGGGCAAAGTGTGCTGAAACATACAGCAGAAGCTAGAATGACACATTCCCTGAAATTTCAGTTAAATTCAAGTCAAGTTAAAGGAAGTCAAAGTCTAGGATACGAGGTCCAGGTATTAAAAACTGATCCACATGGTGACCTTTCCCTACCTCACATGGGCATTCTAACAGGGGCTCTTCAACCATTCCATCTGGCCAGGCCAGCACATGCAATGCCAGCGAGAGCCTGGAACTGCTGACCTTCTCACCTGTTTCTCCATCACCTCTCTACAGAGTCTTTCTGAAAGGTTTCTGGCCCATGTTTATCTCTTCTCTTGCCCAGCTTCCCCTCCAGGCTTAAGGGTAGGACACCAGAAAGCCATAAACACTGGACAGGTTCTCTTCAGTCTTAACTCCCTGCTTGGATTACAAATGCAGTATTTTCCTGAGCCAGATTGGTCTTGCCTTCTCCTTTCCACCACAAAACCAAACAAAAGAAAAATATGTAAATTGGGTTTTTGATTATAAATAATTATACTGCTTTACATTCATTGTAAATTTTGGAAAACATAGACAATCATAAAGAAAGTACTACTCAGCAGTGTTAAATATAGAGATAGATAGATAGATAGATAGATAGATAGATAGATAGATAGATAGATAGATAGATAGATGATAGATAGATAGATAGATAGATAGATAGATAGATAGATAGATAGATAGATAATAGATTGATATTCAAAAGTGGATATGCAGCTTGAGATTTTGTTTGTTTGGTTGGTTGGTTTCACTTAATATCCCATTATGAACATTTTCCTATGCCCTTAAAACATTATTTGAAAGCATGGTTTTTAATGACTGTATAATAATCCATTGAGTAGATTTAACCATAAATTACCTAACTATTCCTCTATTGTTGGACATTAGAGTTATTTCTCAGTTTTAGCTATTATAAATAATGCTACAACAAACATCCTATATCTTTTCCTAAGATTATTTTCTAAGTTAAATTCCTAGATGTGGAATTTTTTTTTTTGGTCAGTGTTTTCATAACTTAAGGCTATTGATACATATTGCATTCCTCTCTATCTTTTCAAATGTTCTATAATTCATTGATTAGCTAATCTGATACTGCTAATGATTACAATGACTCTTCATGAAGATATGTCTTGTCTCCCCAACTGGACTGTGCACTCCTCTCGAGCAAGAACCAATTACCCCCTCACTTGCACAATGGTCATCAGATGGGTGTTGAGGGAGCAAATTAGGATAAAGAGAATCTCAATGAATTTCCTCCCCACCAGAGGAGCATTAAACAGGGCTCATTTTAATATCCATCCCAGGGAGTTTAGTTGCTCAAGTGCCAAAAAACTTCCTTATTACTTGATCTCGCCTGAAAAGAAATCCCACACCATAACTTTTAGTTCCTGGTGATTTCATCTCAGCCTAAAGAAAAGCTCCCTGACAGCCTGTGTTCCCCCAAAATAAAATGAACTTCCCTGAAAGATGGTAAGTGGGGACTATGTGACAGGGATGTGCTAAAGGGATTCAACATGAGATGAAATTTAAAGACCATCCAATCCTGAGACCCAGGGATTCTTTTCATTATTATCAATTCTCATAACCTCGAGGTACAGCAGACTACCTCAAGGGCTTTCTCAGCAAATGCTGTGGACTGAATGACAGAATCCTTGACCAGCTCAACAACTGACAGAAGTGGGTTGAGGGCTAAATCCACGGTGTTCACAAACCGAAGGTGCCTATTAAATCTTTCTTCACAGTATCAGTTACACGATGGCCGTGTAAATCTTTTTAAATGGCTCCAATATTTCATTTCAGCTGTGGCTCTACTGCAGGAGTTAGTCAGTGGTGTGCCTCCCACAGGTTAAATTCTACCCAGGGAAGCCTCAAGACACAAAGAGCCAAAGGACATTGCATAGAAGACCAAGGAGCAGATCCTTCCCCCGCTGAGGGAGTCCCCTGGGTGGGGCCAGAATATGGTTGGAGGATGCACAGCATAATCTCACTAATCCGGACTAACTGAAGCCAAATGAGGGGACATAGCCAATTCCTTTCAAAAATCACTGACTGATTTAAGTATAACAGCTTGGAAGTACCAGTAACCACAACCAAATGAATGACTTCCTTGTCTGGGAGGTCCTGGGGGAGCCTGCCCTGGGGCAGGAGTACATTGCAACAGTGCACCACCCTTAGGTAAGTGGTTGTGGGGTACGCGTGTTGGGGTTTCCTCTAATGAAAAGCTTGTTCTATCTTTTAAAAAAAAAATCTTTCTTTTAATTTATTTTAATTTATTATCAGATTTATTTGTACCACTTGGAATCCGCATGTGCTAAGTGAAGATAGACTTCGAAGCATTTCCCTCTGAACTGTCACAGCTCTGTGTTGAGGTCAGAGTTAATGAGTTTTTTCTAAGCCTTTCAAGGAAATGAGCTGTAAGGTTTTGCCACAGTTTTTAGCTGTGGGACAAGGGATGAGGACCCTGTCCTCTGTCTCGCCAGCACTCCAAAGCCTTACCAAAAGAGAGAAAGAGAAGGCTATAATTAACGTGGTACTGTTACCCCTAGCAAGCAAGAAGATGCTCAAAGGAGCATGATGCTGCAGCCATCCTTAGTCCCTGAGCAGATCCGGCAGGGCAATGACAGGGAAAGAGCTTTGCTTGTGTTAATTAGTAACAACCTCTGCTGCTCACCCCCCAGGAAAGGTGGGGACCAAACACATTTCAAATGTGGACCATTTCAGGTGGCTCTCAAGGCTCTTCTGTATCAGCATCTTGTTGCCTTTGTCCCTCTCCCATTGCCACTGTATAGAAATGAATGATGTGCTCTGGACAGCAATTTTGCTGTAATTTCCTCAAAGTCCAAGCCCCTGGGGACTCCTGATCTTCCTACCAAATAACTCAGCCTCCCAGACATCTTCAGAGCCACTCTGGGACATTTATGGCGCGAGTTCTTTTTTCCTATTTTTCCCACCTTTCACTCCACTCCACCCCCACACAAGCACCCACAACATGTTCATTAATGAATGCATTTAATCAAGTTTATGAAGCCTCTTTATTATCAATAACCTTAATCACTCTTAATTGCTGCATCATTAGTTCGGCCACACTCAGATATAGCAGTTAGGCGGAGCAGTAAATGACAACTCCAGAAAAATGACTCGCTGTATAAAAGCCTGGGAGGAAAAAACTGACAGGAGAAGAGGCAAAGAGAAGAGAGAAGAGTGAGAGTGCTCAAGCTGTGCAAGACAGCCTGCTGCTGGGCAGAGTGGGGGGGTGGGGATGCCATTAAGAAGTTCCGCCAGGTGTAAAGATGCCGGTGAGCCAGTTTTGCATATTTCTAAACTTTGGGGAGCGCTGCATCAGCAGCCTGAGTGTGCTGTTCTGCTTGACAAAAGTTGATGTTATGTTAATATCTAGCACCTGCCACCCTCGGGGATCTCCAAGCCCTCTGCAAGCTCCACCGTGTTCAAAGCCAAATGTTTGGTGGATGAGAGGTGAAAGATGCACCTTGTCATTGGGAACGCAGCAAGGGGTGGCCCGCTGCAGGTCTTTGTTGAGATGTTAACTCTCGGGCCTTTCCATGTTCTCGAAGGCTCTGCCCAGCCAAGGAAACCATTGAGATGCCTCAGGTCAGAAAGAGGTGATGGCTGGCAGCATGCTCCTCCCTAGAAGCTCAGAGATCTAAGACCCTGTTCAAACATAACCTTAACTTGTTATCTTTGGTCTCTAACTCTCCATCTGCCTCATGTCCCATTCCATAAAGAAGATGTCATGATACCCATGGCAAGCCAACTTCAAACGGATGCTTAGAGTAAATGAGATCACATTGTGGGAGGGTTGTGAGAAACACATGAGGTACTCCAGTGTGGGGGAGCTAGAGAAATTCTCACAATTTGCTGGTGAGAATCTCTACTTGATGGGTCCCTCCATCCTTGCAGTTGTTCCTCTCCTGTTTGCTTTCATCTTGCCACGTATGAACATCTCCGTAATGAGATTTCATATGCAGGAAGTCTGAATCCTAAAGGCACAAAACTCATCTAACCTCCAATCTCTAGAATTTTCTTTTGCACCCCACCCTTCTCCAAAATGTAAAACCAGCATTTCGACCTCCCCTGTTTGTTGTTCATATTCATCTTCAAGTGTTCATGTTAATTTCCTACCTCTACCACTTAATTGTTCATTGAAAAAACATTTGTTAACACCTACTGTGTGTCAGGCACTGGGAGTATAATGGAACCTGTCTTGAAGGAGCTTATGGTTTAGTAGTGAACCTAATTAACTCTAATATATCTGTGTCCCAACTCTACTCACCACTTAGGTGCTAAATATTCTGTAAAGAGATGCTCTCAGTACTGAATAAATAGCTAGTGCTTTATCTTTCTCCCATCCCTTTTGTGTCCTCACATCTCAAGGCTCCACCAAAGTCTTTCCACGGGCAAACCGTCTTTGGGTAGTTCCCGGATACCTGCAGGGTCAGCTCTGCTCCAGATAAGGATGCTCTAAAAGCTTCACCCTCGGCAAGAGGCGTCTGGAGCTCTTGAGCCATAGGCTCACCAAGCTGTTCTCTTTCTCCCCCATCCCTTGCATACCTGCCCCATCCACGTGATTCTTTTTTGGGTGCTGAGTCACACATTGCCTGGTCACAACCAACCTACCTGCGCAGGGACTGGCCCTATCCCCATCCCAGTTGAGGACTAAACTCCTGCTCCTGACCTGATAGTTCACCTATAGCCACACCTCTAGTTTCCCCTTCAAATGGGCATCAGCCCTCCCATAGCCATGGAAGCCAGCTGGCCTGACTTAGAGGCTCTCCATCTCACAAATCCGCAAAAAATTAAATTTGTTAAAGAACGCATGGGGGCTTTTGTTGTTCAGGATCCAGCCCTTGGCACTGGCACAGAGTAAACCAATACCACTGTAAACATTAGTACTTGTGGCTAATGTTGTCCAGGCTCTAGAAAAGTTTCTCTCCATCTCTTGTCCTCCAAGCACAAGGAAGGTTTGTGGATTGTGTCACTGCTGTGATCAGAGACGGATACCGCCTGAGAGCATAGAGATGATCTGAGAGTCAGAGGCATTTAGGTAGAAGTGAGGACAAAGTTATTAAGCAGTCCAGTCCTTTCTCACAAATAGCATGAGTGCCACAGATTCTTGCATAATGAAGTATTATTTCCAGTAGAGGCAAGTATCCATTCTATTGCTTCTTTTCCTGTTCTAACCCATCGTTTCAGAGGCATTCATGAAGTACCGCTGTATCTATAAGGGCTGCACATAGTGGCAGAGGTATATTTTGCATTACTAAACAATTCATATTACTTTATATATCTATATCTAAATTTAAATGGGTAAAGTGTGATACTAACTCCTCACATTTGTGAATAGATCTAGATATTGCTTTAAAAGACAGTGAAAATCAAGATAAAACCAATAAATAGGAAGAAAATGATATACTTTGTAATATTCGCTGAACTAAGGATAATTTATCATATGTGACCCACTTCAGTGTTTGAACAAGATATGCAAAATTCATGTTCATTTCTGAATCTATGTATTATTTTAAGACTTATATTGACAATTGCAGTTGCTACTGCCTCAGCCAAGCAAAATTGCTCCAAAATGGAATTAATAAGACTACATAAGAACTATAGTGACTCAAGAAAGTTTGTCTGTTTTGGCATTGTTAATGCAATACACATTGTGTGAAAATCTCAATTATAACCATATAATTAGTGATTTCACTGAAATAAGGACAAATAATAAATTTTACGGAATAAATGCATAGCTATTATGAATTAGGAATGTCTTATTTTGTCACTCACCCAAAAACCACACTGGCCCATCAACAGCACACCAAGACGTGCAAAATAACAAGTAAATTTGGTCATCTTTGATATTTGCCCAACTTCAGCCAAATAAAACTACAGTTTTACCCATGTTTGAAGGTGTATTTGTCAAGGTGGGAGGATAGAATATTTTTAACAGTTTATTTATTTAATTTGTACCTTTTATACATCGAGATATGTCACTCTCCGTTTGTACTCTTGCCTTCAGCCCTGAAAATGTTCGGTGCAGGCCTGCAAATTCTTAATGCTAATCCATCAAGGTTTGAATCAGTCATAATGTATTAAAACAAAGCCCTAACTGGTAGACATTTAGGTCAGTTAAAATTCTTTGATATTGTAAATAATATATCAGTTAACATTGCATGCAGATCTTTGCGAATTTGTGAGATTATTTTCATAGAATAAATATATAGATGTGTAAATGTTAGGTCAGAGGGAATGCCCATTTTCAATTTGATGTATATGGATAAGTTGCCTTTCCAGATGATTGCACCAACCAATTTATACCTCCACAAAAGCATGTTGCCTCACACTCTCAAAAAATAAATGTTACCATTGTTTCTAAGAGGTACAAAGTGGGATCTCCCAAATTTAATATGAATTTCTTTTCATTAGTGGAAGATCTTTTCTTACATTTATTGAAAATTTGTATTTCTTTTTCTGTGAATCACCAATTCACATCATTTTGGTGCTATTTATTTTTTTTCTTATTGGTCTGTGGGAGTTCTTTACATATTATGACTGTTAAATCTTTGCCTAACACACATAATATGTTTTTTCCAGTTTGTCTATTAACTTTGTTTACAATATCTATTGATGTGGAAAAGAATGTAATTATTGTGTAATCACATCTGTCAATTTTTTAAATATTTCTAGTCTTGATGTAATTCTTCAGAAGATCTTTAGAAAGATGCACTCTCACACTAAGATTAAAGAACATTTTCCTGTATTTTATATTAGCATTTAAATCCAAACTCCTCTGGAATTAACTTTGATAAATTAACTAATTTATAAATTTCTATGCCAATAAAATGTAATTTAATTACTACAACTTCATAGAGCATATTTCATAGCAAAGCAAATCTTACCATCATTATTCATCTCTTTTCCAAAATTAATAACTATTTTTATACATTTGCTCTTCAAGTTGAACTTTAGAATTGATTTATAAAGTTCAAAAATATCCCACTGTAATTTTGAATGGTGTTCTATAAATTTACATTAATCTGGGACAAAGGACGTATTTACAAATATGGGTATTTCCAGCAAGAATATCATATGTTTCGCAATTTTTTGTTATGTTCTTAGCACTTTCAATGGTGTTTCATAATGTTGTTATATAGTTCTCTCATATTAAACATTATTTTAATTTCTAGCAACTAGATACATTTGTGAATAGGATATTTTCCCATTCTTAGACTCCAGTTGGTTATTGTTAATGCATAGGAAAATGATTGAGTTTTGTCTTACGTGTGTATCAGCCAATTGGCTGAGCTCTTATCTAGGAGATTCTCATTTGATTAACTTAGATTTTCTAGGTTTATCATAATACTGCTATAAATAATGAACTTTTTTGGCTCTTCCTTTCCAATATTTATCTCTTATTTACTTTTCTTTGTTATTTCTTTGGTTAGACCTCAACAATAATACTGAATGGCAACAGTATTGGAGAGGAGATTCCATTTATCCATTTCAGCTCCTTTACTGTTTACTATGATGTTTAGTATTGGTTTCTGATACTATTTTTTGTTATGCAATTTCCTTCTATTTATAATGTACTAAAGTTTTCTAAATTACTATTTTCAGTTCTGAATATTAAATTTTGTGAAATGTAGCTTTAGACCCTAATAAGATGTTCCTATTTTTCTGTTTTAACCTATTAATATAATAAATTACATCACATTTTTTAAATTACATAAATTTCCTTTAAAAATATAATAAATTTTCTAATTTTGAAACAAGCCTCCATAATCTTTCTTAAAATAAATCTTCCTTGGTTATGGCATATTTTTCCTCTAATACATTGCCATATTTGATTTGTTAACATTTTTCTCGGGATTTTTATGTCTCTAGTCAATAGAACTTGCCCACAAATCTATCTAGACCTGGTACATTTTTGGTGAGTCTCTAAGAGAAGGGGCAATTTATTGTTCTACTTTTTGCATATTCTTGAGTCAATATTGGACATTTTCAGTTTTCCAGTGGGGAAAACCATTGTATCTAGATTTTTAGGTTTATTGGAATCATGTTGCATACAATATTTCTTTAACACTTTTAATATTTAATTTGTGGCTAAACAATGTGGTTGGTTGAATAATATCCCCCCAGAGATATCCATGTCCTAACCCCCAGGATGTTACTTTATATGGCAAAAGGGACCTGCAGAAGCAATTAAGGTAAAGAGCTTAAAATGGAAGATTATCCTGGATTATTCATGAAAATCTACATGTAATTGCAAAAGCCCTTATAAAGGGAGGCAGGAAGGACAAAGGAGGATGTAGGAGATGTGATGACAGAAGCAACAGGTTGGTGTGATGCAAGGAAGAGGTCAGGAGCCAAGGAATGAAGGAGGCCTCCAGAATTTGGAAAAACAAGGAAACAGATTCTCACATAGAGGCCCCAAAAGGAGCCACCCCGGCCAACAACTTGATTGTAGCTCAGTGAAACTAATTTCAGAACTGTTAAGAGAATGAATCTGTTATTTTAAGCCACCAAGTTTGTAGTAATTTGTTACAAAACCCATTAAAAAACCAACACATGCAGTCTTTTTCTTATCAAAGTTTTTCTTTTTGGGGGGTGGGGGATATTTTTAAAGAACTCACTCTTTTTTTCTGATTCATTTGTTTCTGCTTTTATCTTGGCTGATTTTTACTTATTACATTCCTTGTTTTTCTTTATTGTTATTGCATCACTTGAATTCAATTATTATATCATTTACTCTTCTTTTTCTCATTAATAAATTCATCTAAAGATTTGAATCATCTTTTAAAGAGATACTCTGCCACGTTCCATAACTTTTGATATGCAGGGTTTCAGCTTTTAATAATTTTAAATAATCTATAATTTCTATTTTTATTATTTTTCTGACCCGTCAGTTATTTCTTAAAGTTGTTTTAAGTTTTAGAGTTTTTTTAATCTCAAGTTTTTCTAAGTGTTTGGTGCATATCATTATATTAGTGAATTCAAATTTTAATGTATTGTGGTCAGAGAATGTGACCAATAAACTTTCTGAGGAAGTTATTACTATAAAAGTTCAGTTTTGTAGATGTTTCACTGCTGTTTGGAAAGAATGGGCATCTTGGTCTTATGGGAAACATGATTTCATATATAACTGGGAACACACACATCTTGATTTTGTTATTGCATCTTCTATGTCCCTGTTTATATTCATGGCAAGTTCTGTCTTTATCCCATAAGCATGAGGGTTTTAGGTTGAGAGTGACCTGATAAAGTTTACATATTCAGAAAGACCACTCTGATAGTAGGATGACAGAATATGGATTAAGGGACAAAAATGGAGGCAGTTAGGAGACCCCATAGGCAAAAGGGAGGAATGCCTAAATGAAGCCATGCAGTGGAGATGGAAAGTAAAAACAGAAAATGTCCTTAGAAATCCGTTAGCCCAACCCTCCAATACTATAGATGAGAAAACCAAGGCCAGCCAGAAGATGCAAATAACTTACCCAAGGTCACATGGGCAATCAGCAACAGAAGAGGAGACTCCAAGCCCCCTGACCAGCAGCCTTGCGTCCCTTGTACCATGTAATGGTTTTGGAGTCCCCGGTAATAACTACCCAATTCTATAGACTTTCCCTTGTCCGTTCTGCAAGTGGGCCTAAATCTCTTTATTCTTCTTTTTTGTCATCAAGGACCAATGTATTCAAGAATGTAACTGTGCCCTCATCCAAAAGAATAAGTTAGGCCCCACCTTGATGAAGCACTGCTAAGGCACTGTTCTGAGAGTTTCTGATACTGCCCCACCCAAGACACACAACGCAAACAGCAGTGCGCCAACGAGCACCCACGCTGTGTCAGTGTTAACTTCCTAACGTCACCAGACCTGCAGAAGCATATTTGCATCATGCCCATGTCAAGATTAAATGCATTTTGGCACACTTGAAAAAGCAATTGGTCTTGGACATCAGGGGCATTAATAAATGTCACATTATTTTTTTAATAGGATAAAAAAATGTGTTCCTTCCTCCTGCTGTGCTGTGCTGAACACTCATTCAGCCAGGCTTCATTCTTCTTGCCTCTCCTTGTAGTCCTGACCAGTTTTGGGGGGCATTTTAGAGAGAAAGGCCTTCTGAATTTTTTTAAGTTTGGCTCTACTTCAAAAACATCACCATGCTCACTATTATCATGTTGGTAGTTGACACCACTGCCTCCACTGGAGGGTTATTCCCTTAACCTCTGTAGGCCTCAGTTTCCTCACCCCAAAAATGGGGATAACCTACAACCAAGGGTACTCTACCCAGCAAAGCTATCATTTAAAATTGAAGGACAGATAAAGAGTTTCCCAGACAAGAAAAAGCTCAAGGAGTTCATCACCACAAAACCAGTATTACAAGGAATGTTAAAGGGTCTTCTTTAAGACAAAAATAGAGAGAGAGAGAGATCAAAATTATGCATAATAAAATGGCAATAACTGCATATCTATCAACAATTACTTTCAATGTTAATGCATTAAATGATCCAATCAAAAGATATGAGAGGGCTGAGTGGATAAAAAAACAAGAATCTTACATATCCTGCCTATAAAAGACTTACTTCAGATTGAAAGACACACACATAGACTGAAAGTGAAGGGATGGGAAAAGGATATTTCATGAAAATGAAAACATAATAATAAACAAAAAAGCTAGGGTAGCAATGCTTATACCAGACAAAACAGACTTTAAAACAGAGACTACAACAAGAGATAAAGAAGGACCCCGTAATCCCACTTCAGGGTATTTATCTGAAGGAACCCAAATGTTACTTCGAGGGGCCATGTGCATCCATATGTTCATTGCAGCACTGTTTACAGTGATTAAGACGTGGAGGCAGCCTGGGTGTTCATCAATAGAAGAATGGATAAAGAGGAGATCGTACATATATACAATGGAATATTGCTCGGCCAGGGAAGGGAATGGGTTCTTGCAATCTGCGGCAGCATGGATGGAACTGGAAGGTACTGTGCTGAGTGGAGTGTCAGACAGAGAAAGACAGATTCAATGTGATTTCACTTATATGTGGAATCTAAAGAACTAAATGAACAAACAAAACAGAAACTCTTAGATACAGAGAACATTTTTTTCTTTTTCTTTTGTTTTTTTTATTAGTTTCAGGTGCACAAGACAAAGTAATACTTAGACGTTCATCTTTTATATCTCTCACATTGTGTGAACCCTCCTTTGACATCGCACAGAGCCATTACATTTCCACTGTCTCTATTCCTAATGCTGTACTCTGCTTCTTGTAAGTACATACACACAGACACACACACACACACACACACAGACACACACACACACACACATATACATACATACAAGCTTGTAGTTGACATTCATTATTGTTCAGCTTCAGCTTCAGGTGTGCAGTGCAGTGATCAGGTATCTACATCATCCCCGAGGTGGTCTCCCTAATGAGACAAGTGCCCATCAGATACCCTACAAAATCTTTACAACATTATTGATTACATTCCCCAAATTAATTTTCAGAACCCCGTGGCCGTCTTGTGGTTACTGACTGTTTTCTAATCCCCTCACCTTCCCCCTTATCCCCACCCCCCTCCCATCTAACAACCCTCGGTTTTTCCTCTGTGTCTCCAAAACAGTTACTGATTAGTTCATTCACTTATTCTTTTCTTTAGATTCCACGTATAAGTGAGATTATATGGTATTTGTCTTCCTCTGTCTGATTTATTTCACTTGACATAATGTTCTCTAGGTCTATCCATGTTGTGGCAAATGGTAAGATTTCTTTCTTCCTTATGGCTGTGTAATACTCCATTGTATAAACGTACCACAGTTTCTTAATCCAGTCATCTACCGATGGGCATTTTGGTTGTTTCCATGTCTTAGCTATTGTGTATAGAGCTGCAATAAACATAGGAGTGCATAAAGTTTTTTGAATTAGAGTTTTGGATTTCTCCAGATAGATACCTAGGAGAGGAATTGCTAGATCATAAGGTAGTTCCATTTTCAGATTTTTGAGGTACCTCCATACTGTTTTCCATAATGGCTGCACCAATCTGCAATCCCACCAACAGTGCACAAGGGTTCCCTTTTTTCCACATCTGCGCCAACATTTGTTGTTTGTTGATTTATTGATGATAGCCATTTTGACTGGGGTGAAGTGGTATTTCATTGTGGTTATTTGCATTTCTCTAATGATTAGTGAGTTGGAGCATTTTTTCATATGTCTGTTTGCCATCTGTATGTCCTTTTCAGAAAAACGTCTCTTCATGTTCTCTGCCCATTTTTTAATTGGGCTGTTTGTTTTTTTGGAGTTGAGTTGAGTGAGTTTTTTATAAATTTGTGATATTAACCCCTTATCAGATATATCATTGGCAAATATCTTTTCCCATTCAGTAGGGTCCCTTTTTGTTTTATTGATGGTTTCCTTTGCTGTGAAAAAAGTTTTAGTTTGATGTAATCCCACATGTTTATTTTTTCTCTTACTTCCCTTGCACGAGGAGATATATCAGTAAAAATCTTACTCCGGGTAATGTCTGTGAAGTTTCTTCCTATATTTTCTTCTAGGAATTTTATGGTTTCAGATCTTACATTTAAGTCTTTAAGCCATTTTGAATTTATGTTTGTATATGGTGTAAGGAGGTGGTCCAGCTTCATTTTTTTGCACGTGTCTGTCCAGGTCTCCCAGCACCATTTATTGAATAAACTGTCTTTACCCCACCGTACATTCTTGCTTCCATTGTCATAGATTAAATGGCCATATGGGCATGGATTTATTTCTGGACTCTCTATTCTATTCCATTGATCTATGTGTCTGTTTTTATGCCATTACCATGCTGTTTTGATTACTATAGCCTTGTAGTGTAATTTGATGTCAGGTATTGTTATACCTCCCACTTTGTTCTTATTTCTCAAGATTGCTGAGGCTATCTGGGGTCTTTTATGGTCCCATATAAATTTTAGGATTATATGTTCTATTTCTGTGAAAAACGTCGTTGGTAGTTTGATAGGAATTGCATTGAATATGTATATTGCCTTAGGCAGTATAGACATTTTAACTATATTAATTCTTCCTATCCATGAACATGGTGTGTGTTTCCATCTATTTGTATCTTCTTCCATTTCTTTCTTCAGTGTCTTATAATTTTCCGAGTACAGATCTTTTACTTCTTTGGTTAAATTTATTCCCGGGTATTTTATAGTCTTTGAAGCAATTTTAAATGGGATTTTTTTTTCAATTTTTCCTTCTGATGTTTTATTATTGGTATATACAAATGCAACTGATTTCTGAATATTAATTTTGTATCCTGTTACTTTACTAAGTTCATCTATCAGCTCTAATAGTTTTTTTGTTGGAGTCTTTAGGGTTCTCTATATATAGGGTTATCTATATATAGTATCAAAAGACTTTATGTCATCTGCACATAAAGACAATTTTACCTCCTCCTTTCCGATTTGGATGCCTTTTATTTCTTTTTCTTGTCTGATTGCTGTGGCTAGAACTTCCAGCACTATGTTGAATAGAAGTGGAGAAAGTGGGCAACCTTGCCTTGTTCCTGATCTTAGGGGGAATGGTTTTAGGTTTTCCCCATTGAGTATGGTGTTAGCTGTGGGTTTATCATATATGGTGTTTATTATGTTGAGATATGATCACTCTATTCCCACTTTCTTAAGGGTTTTTATCGATACAGAGAACATTTTGATGGTTGCCAGATGGGAGGAGGTTTTGGGGGTGAAAATGGGGAAGGGATTAAGAAGTACAAATTGGTTGTTACAAAGTAGTCATGGGGATGTAGGGCATAGCATAAGGAATATAGTTAATAATATTGTAATAACTATGTATGATGTCAGATGGGTACTAGATTTATCGGGGTGACAGATGGGAGGGGGTTAGGGGACAGGGTGAAAAAAGTGAAGGGATTAAGTAATAGAAACTGGTAGTTACAAAATAGTCATGGGGATACAAAATAAGGCACAGGGAATATAGTCAGTAATATGGTAATAACCACGTATAGTGCCAGGTGGGTACTAGACTAGTCAGGGGGATCACTTCTGAAATGATATAAATGTCTAACCATTATGCTGTACACCTGAAATTAATGTAATATTGACTGTCAAAATAATGGGGTAGATTTGGGGAGAGGTGTTATAAGCAGTAAAGAGTTGATATATGTAAAGTGCTTTCTACAAGGTTATGTTACCTTCTGCTAGTAGTATAATACCTGTTGTCAGACTAATTTAGTAGTTAGGAGTAGTAGGTAATTTTCTAGAGGGACAGATTGCCTGAACCATTCAGCCAGTTTCTCAGAATCCACGCTGATAATATCCTTTCTTGTAAGAGACAACTTAGTGTAGTAAAAGAGCTCTGGAATCAGACATAACTGGGGTGGAATCTCACCTCTGTCCTAGGCTTAGCTATGATATCTTGGGCCAGTTTTTTAGGGCCTATGAGCCTCATTCTTACCATATGTAAAATAAATACCACAATCCCCAACCTCTAGAGTCAACAAACATACTGATAGAACAAAGGAACCCCATTATTCCTACCCCCAATCAACTTCTTTACTTAAAATAGCCTAAGCTTTTTTCTCCCAGGTAAACGAGACACATCAGATAGGGGAAACATGGAGTCCATTCCTGGGACTGAGGAGATCAATGCAATGGAAATGGGACCCTGGGGAGAAGATCGGGTGAAACAGGCCCAAATGAAACAAATGCAGACAGTTTGATGTGAAGATGGGGAAAGTGAGAGGGCAACAGGAAAACATGATGGTACCATTTTCATACTCTACTCTGCAGGGGATTGTCTAAAGCTGGAAACGCCCATGTGGGGAGAAAGTTAGAAGAAGGGACAAATCTTGGGGGGGGGGGAAATATATATATATATATATGTATGTATGTATATGTATATGTATATGTATATGTATATGTATTCATATATATATATTCATATATATATATATATATATTCATGTATATATATTCATATATATATTTGTTCATATATATATGAACAAATCAAAAATGCAATGTAGCAAACTAACCAACTCTGTCATGAATGTTGGAATCTCTCAGTAAGTTTATGTAATCTTGTTATTGAAGACAGATCCGTGCCAGTGAAAACCCAGCAAAAGGGTTGTGAAAACGAGAGGTTTGTATATACAATGACTAGCAGTTTGCTAGTCATTGCAGGTATTGACATAGACCATGTCACTGTCGCTACGAGTGTTCTGTTACTACACACCCCTGTGTTGGCCCACATGGGAGGCGTAGATGCTCTCACCTTGCATCAGCCCATGGTCTATACAGTCTTGCACTCCTAGACATTATCGGGAGGCATGTGGAGCTGAGCATCCTGGTTCCAGAACACACTAAATGTACAGTGTGGGCTAAAGCCAAGAGGAACCCAGTGAGTCCACACTCTCCCCTCATCAGCCTGCAGGGCACCCGCTGCTCAGAAGTGCTTCAGAGAGATGCAGTCACCAATCTATCCTGCTCTTATTACAATTTGTACTGTCTCCAAACTACAGTCCCCTGCACTCCCAAAATCTGGTCCCCTTGGAAAGATGTGACAACATTAGGGCACCCATATAGTGGCTGGTACTCCAGAAAGCAACAAAAGACTTTAAAAATGGCTGTCAGTCATCTCTCAGATATACCACTATCACCTCCCAGTGGGTACTTAGCCATACTGACCAGCAGACAACTCTGGGATAAACCAAGCATGTATCAGTTTCACTTCCGTCAGAGGAACAAAAGATATTTAGACCTATTTGCAGTGGCCAGGAGAATGAGGACAAGTATAAAAGCAGCAGTCACTGAGACACACAGAACCACTGTGATGGGATGTAGACAGGCACAGCCTGGGTTCTAGAATTTGGCAGGCATAGAAACTGGTGTTCCATCCTGGCCTCTCCTCTATTTTTCCATCTTTCTCCTCTCCCAAGGTGCCCGGGAGGAGCAATGACCCAGCTAAGAACAGAGCAGCAATATCAGAAAACATACCACAGGTAACTATTTCAAAGAAATTGAAAAAGGTGACATTTTCCATTATGGCCCAGTGTGTCAGCGCTAATATTCCCTTTTCTTAACCACAGGCTCTGCGCTGCCACCCGCAGACTCTTGACTTCACTTCTAAGAGGTACTATGGAGAAGCCTCAAGGAGAGGTTTTGTCTTGCTGACACATCTTATTTCCATTCTTGTTGCCACAGAGAAGGCTACTTTGTTTGTGTCTGATTCCAGCTGGGCCACAACCGGGCCCTGCCTGATGAGCCGAAATAATGAGAAGATTGCTCCCACCTTGGCCAACTACGCAAAAGACCTTATGCTAACCCTCTCCCACCTCCACAATCACACCCTCACACCCCCACAACACTTCTGGTCCCCATGTACTTTGAAGAGGTTCCACTGAATGTGGTTTGTATAAACAGCAGTCACTAAAACCTCGTGTCTCAATAAATGAAGAAAGTAATTGGAGTGTGTAACAACATTCCCTCCCATAGAGGCTCTTTCTAAGCCCAAGATACTTAGTCAGAAGCTGGTGATATGGTGAAAAGCTCTTGGGTGTTGGAACCAAAAAGAATCTGTGTTTTATTCACTCATTCAACAACACATCTATCCAGTGACCACCATGTACTGGGTACTCTTGTAGGTGCTGGCAATTGACCACTTAATAGCAACATAAATGATGCAAAAATCCCTGCTCGAATGGGAGCCACATTCTACTGGGCTGGGAACCAACGGTAAACCAGTAACATTGGGCAAATTACATCACCTTTCTGCATTGTAATTTCTTAATTTATCAAAAGGGACTAACTGCCTTATGAAGCCATTGTGCCCTTTTGCAATGCGCTACTCAAATATGTTAGCTATTTATCATTAATATTTTCACAGCTTAGACCCAAGGAGCATATTCTTAAGAGAAAAGGGGAGAAACTGGAATATGATTGTCCTGATTCTCTCTGGCCCAGGAAAGTGAGCACAGCCTCAGATTATAACCTTCCTAAGCTGACACAGAGTCATCTTTTCCCCTACTGTCCCTTGTAATCGTATCTCCTTTTGTTATAGTATTTGCCACACTGCACAGGCATTGTCATTACAATAGTCCATTCCTCTGAACAGCCCTGGGAGCACGTGCCCTCTCTTATTTAACTACAGATCCCCGGTGCCTAGTATAGTAATGCGATTTCCTAGGTAGTTACAAACCGTTAAATTATGAATGTGTAGGAATGAATAAGGAGTCGCTGAGTACTGTTGCTCTATTTATTGCATACTTACCACACCATATCCTGAAAGAGCAAAATATGTAGTTTATTCCATAAGTGGCACTGTCCTCCGAGCTTGCCATTGTCCTTCAAACCTGCCCATCTCCTCAAACAAATATACTGAAAAACATGGACTGCTTGTGCTCTCCTGAGGATGCTTCCATTGTAAGCCCCTTCCTAACAGAGCCATTGTTCATTGTACAATGCCTAAGGAGCTAGGCCAAGACAGGTGGAAAGTGTCTCATAAGGTGACACACCAGGTGGCTTTCGTAATACCATGCCCAAGGCTGCCAGGAGCTAGAGTTGCTCCTGGAACCAAGGGTCAACACAGTCCAAGTTTGCGTCCTGTGGACGGGTGCGCTGCTGTGCAGGATGACTGCCAGGATGAGAAGAGAGGGTGATTCCCACCTCCCAGATACCTGCCTCAGGGCTTGCAGGGAGGACTTTGAAATCAAAATGACCTATGGTGTTTCTCCGAAAATAAGACATAGCCGGACAATCAGTTCTAGTGCATCTTTTGGAGCAAACATTAATGTAAAACCCAGTCTTATTTTACTACAATATAAGACCGGGTCTATATAATATAATATAATATAATATAATATAATATAATATAATATAATATAATATAATATAATATAATATAATATAATACCAGGTCTTATATTAATGTTTGCTCCAAAAGACACATTAGAGTTGACGGTCTGGCTAGGTCTTATTTTCGAAGAAACAAGGTACACCTAGTTCTAAGTTCGAGCTCTGAATCTACCAGCTGTAACCAAGTGACTATTCTTCCCTGAGCTTTCACCCTGTTTCTGCATTTATAAAATGGAGCTGATACTATTTATTTTGATGTTTATTATGAATATTAAAGAGCTAATTCATATGACTTATAGAGAGTCTAATACATAGCGGATGCTCAATAAATGGCAATAACAGCATTAACTGAGTGTTTACTGTATGCAGGCCCCTTTCTAAGGGCTTTGCGTATATTCCCTCATTTAATCTCCCAACAAGTCTATGAGTAGGTAGTTTAAATGGGGATAAACATACAAATAATAAATATACTATGATGTATATAGAGAGATTAAAAAAATAGAAAACTAACGCATAAAGATGCTACATAACCTGCCCCAGGCCATTCAGCTGATAAAGTCCTCAGTCAGAATTCATAGCCATTCCCCTAACCCAGAGTCCCCCCTCTGCTGCTGTTATTCACTCATACACGAGTTCCCTAAAAGAGTGTTATTCCACGTCCCACCCCTGAGTGACATAGGGTGCACAGCCACATCCAAGTCTCCCTGGGTAAAATGCAAGGCTTCTCAGGGTCATTATGAGTGTAGCCTGTCCCTACACTCAGTTAAACACCCCCCCATAAAAGGTCAACCTACCACTTCCGAGAAGCTGCCAGCCTCTGCAGTGAAGACCAGAGCTAAGGTGCTAAGATTAAAGGAACCACACAGATGACCTCAGCCCTGGACGGAAGGATGGAGAAGGAAACTGAAGCATTCTGAGACAGGCAAGCAGACCCACTCTGGGACTAGGGAGGCCTGGGATGCGATTGACATTCTCTTTTAGCTGAAAGTATGGCCCCGTGATCCAGACAAGAATTGTTGTTTCCTTAAGTGACAAATTGAGCACAAGAAAATCTCAGCTTGACTGAAGTGTAGAGAGATAAAGAGAACCAGAGAGAGCACCAATTTCTCTTCTTTCCTTGCAGTAGCATTCCATGCAGTGACGTGCCTAGCTCTTAGTAAATTCTGCCCTGCACTTTTATCTTCTCGTGCATGTATGCCATCTCCACAGTAGACTATAGCTCTTTAGAGGCTGTAGCGAGGTCTGTTGACCTGGGACACCACGTGGCGCCTACTCTTGATAAATGTTGCACACTGGTCATTTGATTTGCTCAGTGCACAGAGCTGGGGATTCCACATGTGGAAAGTAGACTTTCCATCAGGATCAAGAACAAAGGTCAAAGACAGAATTCTCCCTACCTGGAAGGGTGTTACCTACACACCATGGTGTGTGAAAGAGACACAGAGCCCTCCTTCTCTGCTCAACCTTATGTCCTGGGCTTCCAAGAAGCATGACATTCAGAGCAATGTTTAATGTCTCCCAGCCTACCATGAGGGCAGCTTTCTCCCTGTGCTCTGCTCTGCCCTGGAGGAAATATCACCCAGAACCGCCTGAGGCTAGGCCTGGCCCTGAAGGGACCACTGTCGCCTAAAACACCTCCCTCTGGCAGAGAAAGCAGAAGCCCAACTCGCCAGCTGAGTGCAGCTGTGGCTGTAGCTTAAGAGCCTTCCCGTGTGCAATAACCTCTCATTATATTTTAATGTTGTTGTAACTTTATGGCTTAATCAGTATTTGCAATTTGTTAGTAGCCTGGGCAGCCATAAAATTGTTTTCCAGGTACTGAAACATCCCATCAAGGTTTGTAAAGCCGTGGTTCTTAGTTTATCATGCCCATAAAATGCCCTGGCAATTTGACAGATATAATAACTTTTTTTATCAAGTGTCTAATTTGAGAGAAAATTAAGCCATACGTTACACGCAGCTCTCACTGGGGTTGGGAGCTCCTCAGCCTCCGAGTCTCTCAGGGAGGCCCCTCTCTTCACCCCATCTGTCCTCTTCAGCCAAGGGCTAGAGTTCATGCATGCTCCTCACACAGGGCCTGCTGCCATGCCCACAGAGCTGGGAGTTGGTATCCACGTGGCTATGGCACAGCCTGTGGTGCAGGCATTCCTGAGGAACTAATGGTTTCACACTGGGGCACCAGCAATGGTGAAAAATTAGTCCCCAAAAAGAGAGTGAAAGCCCTGCTAATGTCTCCCCTTTCTGTCTCGCCTCACACTGATATCCCCAAGCGTACTCTAATCTTGGATCTGTGTAGGAAAGGCACAAAGCTCGTTCTCTGCTCTTCACTCATCCACCTCATCTCCATTCTCCATATCCATTTTAACCTCTCCTGCTTTTCTTCACATTTGTCTACTCATAGGGAAGGAGCAATTGTGTTAGAAAGACACATGCAAAAATTAACTATCTTGCTTCCCAGTGACATGGGCTTGCTTCCCTCTGCAATTTTCAAGTGTGCATTTCTCAGGATGATGTTGAGACAAAGAACAATTTTGGTCAAGAATATGCTGTGTGTATATATCCTTTCCTGTTCCACCCAGACCCATAAAAAGCCAGCCTCAATGTCTATGTGGCCCAGCAAAGTGGGTCAAGCTGATATCCCCTTTAGTCCTATTGTTCACAGCCCACAGTGCTATTGGCGGGGAAGAGTTCTCATCTAGCTTTCCAACACTCAGCTGCAAAAGTGTCCTCCTATCAAGACACCCAGCCTTAGACAGTCAACCTGGATAATGGAATCAGGATGACCTTACACTATTCACCATGATGCAATTGGTTGGCCTTTACTGGGCCACCACTATGTGGCCAACAGCATCCCAAGCTCTAGAGGATAGAGAAACAACAAAAACACAGTCCCTGCCTTCAAGGGTCCCACCATCTCACTGAGGAAGCTGACCAGAAAGGCAAAGTTTAGAAATACAGTAGAGCTGAGAGGTCCGACAGGAACATAGAAGAGGACCACAACTCGGCCTGGACTAGCAGGAGAGTAACTCCAGAGAAGGCTCCTCAATGGTGACTCTTGATACAGACGTGTATCAATCAATAAAAGCTGGCCTGGTACACAAGAATGGGGAAAAAGGACTATTGATGCAGAAGGTTCTACATGTTTGTAAGCACAATAACTCATAGGAGATTGAGAGAATAGCAAATGTGAGAAAGAGCCAGAAAGCAGTATGGAAAAGCCAAAGCTGTATGTGAGTTGTGGGCTACGGCCAGAGGACACCTGGAAAGATAGGCAATGGCCAGGTCCACAGTGTACACTATGCTAGGTTAAAGAGTTTGGGGCTAATTCTAATACTGCAGGAGCCATCAGAGGATTTTAGGCATGGGAGTCACATGGTCACAATAGAATTTTAGATCACAATGGCATGAAGGTCATGACAACCTAAATGGAGGTAGAAAGGTAAGTGTGCAGTCAGGCTGTAGAAGATATTTGTCATTTTTTGGCTATCTAGGATTTAATATTTTTCTTCACATCCCCCTGATACACCTTTTAGGAGAAACTCTCCACCATTTTGTGCAGTCTTAGAGGAAGACAATTCCCTCATCTGTCACCAAAGGGAAAAGAGTCTCCTTTCACCACTCTGGAGTTGCCAGGAGCAGACTTATTATAGGCACAGCCAGTCCGACGCTCCCTTCTAGGAACTTTGCATTTTGAGAGGGTAACTGAACAACGGATCTTTCACAGACTGGCAATTGTACTTTCCAAAAATGACCACAGCAATATTTGCCATCCCACATGCTCTTCCAGATCACAAGCCCCCCTCCATCAGGAGGCAGGCTCCATTCCCTCTCCAGGATAGAAGCAGTGAACGTAATACTGCACAACTTCAGAGACCATGTCATAAAAAGTGAAATGGCTTCCATCTGGCTCATTGTCTCTCAAGAAGCTTGCCCTTGGAACCTCGCCACCATGTAGCTAGGAGGCCCAGAGCGCATGGAGGAACCACATGGAGGTGTTCCAGCCAACAGCGCAGCTAAGGTCCCAGCTGCCAGCCAGCACCGACCACCAGACATGTGACTGAGGAAGCCTTCAGGTGATCCCAGACCCCAGCCCTCAAGCCACCCCACCAATGCTAGGTAGAAGAGAGATGAGCTGGCCCCTCCAAGCTAAGCCCAAATTGCAGATTCATGAGCAAAATAAATGTTGTCATTTAAGTTCTTTTGGTAGAACTGGAACAGTGAACTTGACTGGGGATCCAACGGCCTGATCTCCAGAGATCTCTTGACTCCGAGGTATTTTCCAGTCCTGATCCTCTAGCTTCCCACCAGTGTCGCGTCAGTACATATCCTTCCCACAGACATTCCAACTACGTGACACAGCAAGATTGGATGTCTGTTGTTGCAACCGCTATCCTCAGCTGATGAGGAGACAATTGTCATGGTCCCTGATAGGGATGATGAGGGCCTGAGAACAGATGTGATGATGGGGAGGGGTTGGAGCCGGTAAAAATATAGGGCACAGACTCCAACAAGACTTGAGGAAAATACGGGAAAGGAGGCAGGCAAGAGTGCTTCTCAGGTTTCTAATGGGGCCACCGGGCAGATGTTCATGTCATTAACTGAGGAATATAATTCAGGAGAAAGCAGCTTTCAGGGAACTAAAACATGCAAACTAATTATAAGTTTAGGTATCAACGTGGTGATTTGGAGACGCCTGTGGGAAACACATGTGGAGATATTTACAAGACACAGGAGCACAGCCGTGCTTTCTGGCTTCACCCCATCATTGAAGAGACAACACTGTGGACCAGGATAAAAGTCTCTTAGAGATGTAGGAACCTGAGGAAAGTTAAGCCCTAACACCGTTCAGACTGAATCTTTAACTTTAAAAAGTGCTGTCTATTAGGGTCTGTGTTGAGTGTGTGCATGTGCATGGGTGTGAAAGCATCCAGGGAATATTCCTGCCATCTCAGACTCAAACAGAAAGGAAGCAATTTCTTCCATTTCTTTCATGACCACGCATTGTCTCTGGACCAGCTCAAAAGGTTGATCACTGACTTAACATAAGCACAAGAATAACTGTGCATTTATGTAACTCCTTCCTCAAAGGAGCTCTCAGCTTTCTGCAGATAATGGACTTATTTATCCTTAGAGCACGCCTGTGAAGCAGTTACAGGACAGGGGTGACCAGACTCTGTAATAAATAATGTCAAGAACAGCAAGAAGCAAAACTAGCCCATAATTCTGAGGCCCTGGAGGAGATGGGATAGGCTCAAGGTCACCCAGTGAGTTGGGAACTACTCAAGCCTTTGTGCTGTGATGGCATGACTCATCTTCTCTCTGAATGTCCCCCTGGGCTTGCTCAGTCCTGTCACCTGTGTGGTGAGTCTGTGGTTATAAGGAGTTAAGAGGTAAATCTGCCAGACTGACGGGTTTAGACAAGCCAACACCTCCTTTTCCAGCCAAGAACTTCCTTGCACGCCCACAGGCACAAAGTGGCTGCTTGGAAACCCAGAGACAGAATCCACATAAGTAATTGGGAAACTGCCCCGACCAATTCAGCTTTCAAAAAACTTCCCAACACAAGGAATTGCAAATCAATAGAGAAGAAATCAGCCTGTCTCACACACAGAGACTGACTCCTGCCCTGTGAAATCAGAGGTAGTATCAGTCATAAAAAGAATGGGTTTGCTCCAGAGGCTCCAACTGAAAACAGAAGTTGAATAAGAGCTATATACTGTATTTGTTTAAATTTCATGCAGTGAAGGTCTGTGACGCAGGAGACAGGTTTATGGAGAGAGAAATAAAATGTTGACAAATGGCCCTGTAATCAACTGGAACATGCAATAAATCATTAGAATGCCAATAACACTTCCAGGACAAGCTTAGAAAGGTCATTACTGTGTCACAATATATCTTCCAGCACCAAACAAAGCAAACAGAACATGTTGGGAATAGGATTATGGGGGGAAGCATCTGTCAGTCCTAATTAAGAATTAACTACAGATTGTATCTTGGGAGATGTATAATTTATTTTCCCTCTTCTTCCTCCCTACACACTCACAAAAAAGAAAAATAAATCAATAAAAAAGTTAACCCATTCTAGGTCAGAGATGGCGTCAAAAAGGCAAGCACAAAGTGTGGATCAGAGAGAGCTGAGATGCTGGGGGAGTGGGAAGCTGGGCCAAGGAAGGAGGAGAGGGTCCTGCCATCAAAGTGGGCCAAGACAGAGAGCTGGAGAGCTCTGACTCAGCCTGGACCCCCGATGCTTCTCTCTTTGTCCCAGCCCAACCCAACCCAAGACACTCGGTTTCACAACATCAGGAATGTTGGGGTTATTTAATACTTTGGCAACACGGTCTCACAAGCAAGAAAGTGGCAGCAGGAAGGCTGGAAGTTAAAAAAACAAAAAAGTGCCAAATCCTTTCTACCTGAATGTACCAGTTATGATTGAGTTTGGCTGCAGGTACAGAAAACCCAACTCACAGTGATTTAAACAAAGAAGTGTTTATTTTTCTCATGTAACAGAAGTCCAGAGGTGGGAGGTGCTGGGTCGGCTTTCTGAATGTCTGCCTTATAATCTTCGGGGTGTTGGCTTATACCTTCTTTGACTCATGGTCATAAGATGGCTACTGCAGCTCCAGACATCATGACCATGTTCAAGGGAAGAACAGAGGAGAAAGGATGACTCTGGCTTTTGTTATCCCTGTTATCAGGAAAGCCAAAGTTTTCCCAAAACAAACCCCCCTGTTCCCAGCAAATGTAGGTATTTCTCTCATTGACCAACATTGTCTTAAATGGCTGCCAAAAAGCCTGGGAGATGAAGTGAACACACTGTAACCCCAAATAAAAATAAAATTCTGTTTACAAGGAAGGAGAGAGGAATAGGTTTTGTGTCAGCAACTAACAGGGTTTGGCATGCCGAGAAGTGGGATTTCAGTTGAAGCAGGCACCCTGCAGAGGAGGGGCCAGCTGTGTGTGTGTTTGTCTTGTGCTGTTTGCAGAAATGCCCTCTGTCCCACTAGGAAAGTTGCTGGTCCTTAAGCTCTGCTTCCCAGCTCCGCCCTAACACAATTGCTGCTGCTAAGTGCGCCTGGCCACACTGGCCAAATATGCTCTACTTTGTTCTGCTCTGTTCTACCAATGGCAAGGCCCATGGCTTTTGTGCAGCTTAAAGTAACTCAGGGTATTCAGAGCAAAGTCATGTCAGCCATCTGAGCAGCACCCAAGGATTAAGGAGAAAATATACACTCCTTCACCACAGATCTTGCTCCAACTGGCTTTTTCATCCGGGATAGCAGCCCAGAAGGCCCCAAGACGTCTTTTGTTGTTTACCTGGGTTTTGCTTTCCTCCAAGCAGCTTCTTACCCTCTCCTCTGATTGGCTGTGTGCGTGTGTGTGCGTGTGTGTGCATGTGTGTGTGCACGTGTGTGTGCGTGCGTGTGTGAGGGCACTGTGTGCATGCATGTGCCTATGTGTCTGTTCCTCTCTCATTGTCCCTTCTTCATTCCTCGCGTGAGCCAGGCCCTGTCCCATCACAGAGGTGGCTTCCCCAGGCATGTTCAGGGAGGTTTTGATAACCGCCTGCTTCTAGATGTCATGATTATCGTGACCATCATTACCAGCGTCACTGGGGCCATTGCTCTCTCTCGTTCTACCTGCCTTCCCTTCTCGGCTCGCTTTTTCTGCTTGAGTTTGCATTTCTGCCTTTTTTATTTTATTATTTTATTTTATTTTATTTTATTTTTTCTGCTGACAGAGACAAGAGCCCGTCCTAGTTCACCGTTTCAGGATTTGTTGCAGACTTCAAGGTAGAGGTTTATGGCTGCGGGTGTCCTGGTTATAGTACGGTTCTTATGGGTTCTCATAAACTCAGCTGCTCTAGGGTCCTCTTAAATTCCGGTATGAGAGATAGAGAAAAGGCATCATTCAGTCCTGTTACATGCAGGAATCTTCACCCTTGAAGACTGAGGATAATGTTTCTTTCTTGGGGGAACAAAAGCCCATAACTCTTGAATGCTGCCCAGGAACCAGAGGGTAAAGAAAAGTCCTTTTTTCCTTCCCACTTGCCAGGATGGATGGCAGGTGGGAGTTGCAGTTGGGGCTAGAAAGATGGGCACAGAGCAAGGATTGAAATCCAGCAGTATTTTTTTGCCAATCCCAAAAGGCCTATCCTTAGATGCTGAGCATGCAATCAGGCTGGTTAAAAATCCCACACGCTTCCATCCTGCACAAGCCCAGGCTACGGGCCTCTGTAGGGCAGCCACTGAGGCCCACCTGGAACAGCCCTAATCACATTCTTAGATATAGATTTTCACACAGTGTTTTCACTTCTTTCGCAAGATTTTCATAAATCTGATTATTATTCCAATTTTGCACATAAGAAAGCCAGAGCTAAGAGTGGGACATTACTTATTTGAGACCACACAGCTGATAAGTGGCAGCTGGGACTCAAACCCAAATGGCTGTCATGCAATCCAAGGCTAAATCCATGTCATCTAGCTGCCCCTGTTGGAAGTCAAGGGCTGCCGACTGACATGGGAACATCTATGCCCAGAGCTGAAGTCGTCTCTAGAAAATCCTGATGCAAGACAGCTTTGTGGAGTGAAGTGAACACTGGCTGGGGAAGTAACTGCCTTAGCCAGAGCTGTGTACTTTTGGGAAAGTCATTTAACCTCTCTGGGCCTCAGCTTCCTACTTTATTTAAAGAAGATTATACTCATGAGGCAAAACCCTAGGAAGCTTCAGTGGCTGCTGTGTGAGACAGGGGCCCACTGTGCCCCCTCTTGTATGGTTTATGTCTTGAGGTTCCATGTAAAGGTGATGTTGTGCATGAGATTCTACTGATTAAAAAGTTTTAATGTTTGAAAACATTTGGTCAAGACATTCTCTAAGACTCCTATGCTTATGCCATGAGTAGCATCAACAAGCCACCCATCTTTGTGTGCTTACAGGGACTTGCGCAAGTACCTGGCATGTAGTTAGTGCTTAGAAATGGCAGCCAAGCAATGCCCCTCATGGTGAACATCCAGGAAAAGGGATGCCTCCTGTGCATGGTAAGAAATTTCCTAAAGTAAGGAGGTGCAGTGACCTAGGGAGTGGCCTTTTACCAAGTTTTTTCTTGAGGATTTAACATTTAACCAACATTTAATCATTGGCACCATAAGATTCGTGTTCAGATAAAGTTTCAGACTTATTGTTTCCCTGTGCCCAACATAGATGAAGAACACTTGTGTAATTTCACCTGCAAAATGATTTCTTATTCATAAAGTTGTGCAATTGAGAGTGGTATTTTGGGTCACCTTAAGCTCTCCCATACAACCTGGATTTTGCATTAAATGAAAACCATTAGTATTCGAAAACGCTTTACCATGAGGGTGGCTGTGTGACCATGACCTCTGTGCTTATGTAACACAGAGGTATGTGTTTTCATTACCACAGTCCTGGGGTGGGAATGGAAGGAGCTGGAAGAAGCAAAGCCACTGCTTTTTAACACTGTCGTTGCAAACGTCTGTTATTAGCATCAGCTCAGGTCTACCGGGGTCAAGCATTGCACATTGGTTCTGAATTACTCCATCACAGCACGCACACCCAACTAGAGGACATGGGACAGGGGTCCTGGCTCAGAAAGACGCCGTGCAGTGTTTTCTTCAGATTGTCTGGATCCCTTCCTCCCCACCACTCACTTTCTCCCTCCCAGGAAACAGTCCAGAGATCCTCAGACTACTGTCCATAGCCCAAATCTGGCCCACTGCCTTTTCCTATACAGCCTTGGAGCTAAGAACGGTTTTTGCATTTTTAAATGACTGAAAAAAATCAAAAGAAGAATAATGGTTTGTAACATGTGAAAATTCTATGGAATTCAAATTTCAGTGTTCATTAATAAAGTGTTATTGGAACATAGCCATGCTCATTTATTTACATGTTGTCTCTGGACAATCACTCTTAAGATTCTCCAAAGGCAGTTGAGTAGTTGCAACAGAGACTATATAACCCTGAAGCCTAAAATATTTGCTATCTGTGCCTTAACAGAAAACATTTTCCAACCCCCAAGCTAGCCCAACATTGACTCCCCTCTCCCCCTTGGCAGTCACCAACACCTGATAAATGTCTTCCTAACATTTCTGGAATACACCCCTTTCTCTTACTGCTAGCTAAGGACTTCAAGTGTCTCCCACCAGGACTTCTGCAACAGTCTCCAGATGGATCTCCTAACTTTTAGACTTGCTGCCTGGAACATCTCATTGGTGTCCCCAGAGTGTAGTAGAGTACACTGGATAAGAGCACGGACTCTGGAGCCAGACCACCTGGCTTTCAATCCTAGCTCTGCCCTCTTATTATCTGTGTGGCCCCGGGCAAGTCATTTAAGTTCTAATCCTCAGTTTCCTCATTTGTAAAATGAGGAAGATAATAACACCTATTTTATAAGGTCATTGTAAGGATTATTTGCAAAGCCCTTAAAACTGTACCTAGGACAATACTAGTATGTTTTCCATGGAAAATTCAAATTTGACCATGTCATTCCTCTGCCTAAGAGATATCAGTGGCTCTTCATCATTTATCAGATAAAGCCCAAACTCCTTAGCGTGGCATATATCCCTCTGTGATCTGATTGCTGTCTACACGCATCCAAGTGTATCTCTTCCTAATCCCTGCATCACATCTTTTGCTGTGACTACTCCAATTGCTTGTAGAGCTCATACCCTTTGCTTATCTCCAGCACTCCCTTTGGAGGCCCTGCTCAGATTTCAGTTCCTCCAGGAAGTCTTCTCTGATTGTGCCTCCTCTTTGCTCACATCATACCCTTGCAGAGCTCCAAAACCACTTACCACATTGAATCATGCCTATTGATGACTCTGCCACCATTAGATTGTGAGCTACGTGAGAAACTAGGAAGGCTCTTCAGAACTAACTTGAGAGAAAGCAGAGACAAGTGTCAGAGGATGAATGAGGACAGACTTCTTGAAGAGGGGCTCCTCTGAGCAGAGCCTTAGAGGTTGGGTCGGACATGGACGGGTTGTGTTCAGTTTTCAGTTCCCAGCACCTAGCACTGTGCCTGACACATTTAGCTCTTTCCTAAATGTTTGCTGAGTGAATGACTGAATTCACTGATTAATCACTCTAACCCATTCACTCCTCTAGGAAACCATAGTTTTATGTGAGTTCAAGTTTCAGCCTTATCTCCCATGTCCTGTACCTTTGAATTAATTATTTTAGACTGAAATATGATTCCAGGCACTTCAGAAAGCAGGGAGAGAACCTCAAGGGGGACTCCCCATTCATAGCAGACACAGTGGCCAGATTCACTCTCTGATTCACTCACTTCAAAATCTTCAGGGCTCCTCTGGCCTACAGAACTAAGGCTCACCTCCTGGAAATGATTTCCAACCTTGCTTCCCATGACTTCCCTACATACACCAGAACTACTGCTCTATCACTGCCTTTGCTGAGCAAGTTCAAACAGCACCTAGCATATAGAATGCTTTGCAATATTTCTTATTATCATTATTGGAGTGATGGCTGAATCAGATCGCTTTTGTGAAGACACTCTGCACTCAAGTCAGAGTCACACTTTCTCCCTTTTTCAAGAATGGAATTCCTCTTGACCCTCTCTGTGTCCATTTCCTACTCGTCCTTTAGACTCAGCAACCCTTCCAAGACTCTCCTCCACCTCATTCATCTTTCCCCCAGAGTAGATTCTCCCTTCTTATGTTATGTTTGCTTCTTCGAGTGCTTCCCTTTCCTACCATGCATCATGGTTATGCAAGGTTATCAATGTGCAGATCTGATTTCCTCTTCAGATTTAGGAAGAAAGATCACTGTCTGTCTTAGAAAGCCCATGTCTCACCACAGAGCCTGACCCCCAAGAAGCTCACGCCGTGCTGACTGTGTGAGTGCCTGGGGCCTCTCTCCAAACAGGACCCTTACTAAGAGGGGAAATTACTGTGCCAGGTACTAAGCTACAGCTCCTCCAGGGCATCAGGGCACTGTTCTACCTTCACACTGTCCCCTAAATTCACTTGGAAAAATCCATTTTTTTTAATTAATTTATTTTCCAATTACAGTTGGCAGACAATATTATATTAGTTTCAGGTGTACAAAATAGTGATTAGGCTTTTATATACCTTACAATGCAATCACCCTGATAAGTCTGGTACCCATCTGAAACCATACATAATTATTACAATATTATTGACTATATTTCTTATGTTGTATGTCACACCACCATGACTAGTTTTTGTGACAACATGGATAGAAAATCCATTTTATAGATGAAGAAACTGAGACTCAGAAAGGTTGGCTTGCTCAGGTCACACAGCCAGTGAGTAGTGGAAGGGGAAGCATCTTCTCTCTCCCCTCCCCACATTCATGCCATTGTCCCACAAGGCCACAGTGTAGGGACAAATGGTTCACTGGGGGCTTTGGGCCACTCCAGAACCACTTCCATCAGGAGATATTAACACAGCTCTGATAAGACAGAAATTCAGCTAGCATAATTGAAGATGTCGACATCCTTCTACTTCTTCTTCATTCCCTTCCCTCACCATCCCTACTTCCTACCTCCCAAAGCTAGGAAAAGCTGTTTGAGGTGAATTGTGTTTATACATAGTGGCTGTCATTACTGTTAAGAAGAACGTTTGCAATGGAGTCTCGGTACCCACTCTACAATCACCGTCTGCAGGGCTTTCTCTCTGTCTACCTATGTGTTTACATAGCGCCTATCACTAACACATCAGCAGCTTTGACAAACAAGCTGTGTAGTGCAGGAAGAAAAGAAAAAAGTTGTTTGTGACTGACGCTGTTAATTATCACTTCGTTACACCCCGGCACTCCTTAGAGTGGCACATGGTCGTTCTCAGTGCCTCTGCACATGTGCATGTATTTGGAGACATCCTCTCCCATCACAACATGATATAAACTATAATCTTTATATAACATGACATGAAACGCAGTAGTTCTCGCCCACGTGGTAGTCATACCACATAATCAAAACAGCTGTAACCAAAATGGGTAAACTTATTTATTACCTGACAAGGACTTTAGTTGACCACAAGTTTAATGGTGCCAAGAACACAATGTGACTGCTAAATAAAAACAATGCTGGTTCACATTTACACTTTCTTAGTGGAAGCAGAAGTTCCAGATCACAGAAAGTAAAGACCCTACTATATTTGGTGACAGGCAGACCACACTTTCTGTATTGTGTGAAACTCTAAGAGGCACATCTTAACCCTGGAGGGTATCCAGACAAGGATGACCAGGATGATGACAAATCTGGTAACTAGTCACATGAGACATGTTAAAGGAATATGGCACGTTTCATCTGGAGAATAGAGTCCTAAGGAAAATAGCATCACTATCTGAAGACGTCTGTTCTCTGTGGCTCCAAGTGCCTGGGCTGCTATGGCACAAATGGCGATAGACTGGGAACAGTAATTAGAATCCTAGGATGATGTGTTGGAAGACAACATTAGAAGTCGGCTAATCTATAATACTCCCAGCTGCAGCTTGGGGTGCAACTGAGGTCTTAGGATGTTTGGCTCAAGCCTCATAGAGCCCTAACTCTCCCAAAGAGTATTGTGAACACCCAAAAGTTTACCTCTCATGGTCATCTCTGCCTCTAGGCTCCTGCTTCTGATGCTATCTGTTCCCGTCTACCGAGGTTCAGGGATGGAATGAAACTCTTTCTCAATCGCAACACACACACACACACACACACACACACACCACTTTACAAAGCATATATGATCCTAGAAGCCTTCTCTATTAAATGGGAGAAAGAGATAATGGAGAAGAGATTTACACTGTAGCTCCAACAACTTTAAATGAGGCAGTAGGCCTCCTTATAAAATGCCCTCTGTTCTCCCATCACCCTGAAATTTCACTGAATCTTGACTTCACCCAGTTTAAGGCTTCCTCCTCTTTCTGGTTTCTTTCTTTTACCCATTCTCTTTCTTCTCTTCTCTCTCCTCCTCCCCTTCAGGAACAAATACAGTTCATTGCTCCCACTGTCTCATGCATCTAGTAATAGTTACATTTACAAAGTCACATCCCAAGCTGGCTTACCTTAAACCTAGAAATCACCATCTACAAGGGGAATTCTGGTGCCAGATATTAAGAAATCAGCATTTCATCAATCTAATGAGATCCGGAAGGAAGTTTCCATAGACAAGTAAATTTGGGGAACTGTACACTGGAGACCCCTCATGGAAATTAACAGTTAACTAAGTAACTTGTTAAAGTGTCTACAAAGCCCTCTAGTACAGAAACCTGCTTAACTCTGTGAAACCCACTATTTCCAGAACTTACTGGGCTGTGGGTTAATAAGAACACCTCTGATATTCCATTGAATATGCCTTGGGATGTGCATGTGAAAGGCCCTATCCAGCCCAGGGGACATGTGGTCAGGCCCTGGGAGCAGAAGTGCTGGGAAGAATGAGTCACCTCACTGGAGCATGAATACTTGTCCTATTCTCAACTCACTGGGTGACCTTGAGCCCATCCCATCTCCTCCAGGGCCTCAGAGTGATGGGCTAGTTTTGCTTCTTGCTGTTCTTAACATTACTTATTACAGAGTCTCGTCACCCCTGTCCTATAACTGCCTCACAGACGTGCTCTAAGGATAAATAAGTCCATTATCTGCAGAGAGCTGAGAGCTCCTTTGAGAAAGGCTTTACATAAATGCACAGTTATTCTTGTGCTTATGTTAAGTCAGTTAGCAACCTTTTGAACTGGTCCCGTTCTCTTTACAGGTTCTGTGGAGTAATAGGAAAAAAACAGGTGATGTGACCCCTGGCCAAATGGAGCTTTCAGTCTAGTTAGTTTGAAATGGCACATCTACATACTTATGTGCTTACACACACACACACACACACACACACACACACACACACACACACAAATATTAGGTGAGACGCTCTTGAGATTCAATATTTAGGCTACTCAACATTACTACCTTACTTCTGTCCAATTCCTTCATCTCTGCAGACTTTTGTTCTGGTAGTGGGGTCCTCTTTCTCACATGTCTATACAATCTTGTTTTTCAGAAGAGAAAGCTGAGGCCAGACAGATGAAATAAATTTTCCAACCTCCCACGGGAAATGGATGGCAGGACTAGGGCAGATTCTGGAATTCACATCCTGTTGCTTTTTCCCAAGCTTTTACACAGGTGTCCAGACTTGTCTTATTGGAAACAGCCTGGTACACTTTCTACTGCACCATACCTCCACACAGAGATCTTTATAACAATTGTAGACATCCAATAATAGATGGTATTGGGTTTACTGTTCTTAAAGATATCTGAGCAGAAGCCAGAATCTGTCTAGGAAGCAATGGACAGGTGGAATGTGGAACTAGATGCTTCATTCTTCCAGTCACTCATTCAACATTTATTTCTCATTTCCATGGGCCATGGGTTGTTCTGTTCTCTATACAGTAATGAACAAAAAATATTTTCTACCCTTATTTGAACTTACATTGTAGTGGAAAAGATAGGCAATACGGAAATAAAAACATGTGCTAATGACACGTAATGGTAAGCATCAAGACGTCTAAGACAAGTGAAAAGATGGACAGAAGTAGACTGGAACAGAAGAGGAGGGAGAGTGTGGTCATAAGAACCTGACTAGGAAGGTGACATTCGAAGGAAGACTTGAAGGGAGTGAGAGAGTGAGTCTGGATCATGTTGGAGTGATGAGCCTTGCAGAGAAAGGGTGCATTGAGAATAACGCCTTGGAACTGGCTCACACGTGGTGTTTTGAGGGACAGGGAGGAGGCCAGTGTGGCCAAAGCAAAGTGTGTGTGGCAGAGGTGGTAGGAGATGGAAGAAGTGGGAGGTAAGGAGGAAGCTGGTAGAGTCCAGGCCCAGTAAAGACTGCTGCAAGGGGCCTCCAAAAGCTGATTGCATGACCATGTGACTACATTACAATGTTGGGTCCACCAGGTCCTGATCTTTATCATTCTGAGAAGCGTACTGGTCTAGTTTCTCACCTGACTAACATACACTATCAGGGATTGTAAAGTACCGTCCTCCTGGGTAGCACAATGCCACACGGAAACAGTAGACAGAAAAGCTGAAAGAAGGAATCTATTTTTCCGTTGCCATACTCTGCAAAAAATCCTAACAATCTAGTGGAAGGGAGTTACCTTTCTCCCTCATCTCTCAAGTGTAACACACATACCATATAGTGCTGTCTAAAACGCACTAGTATTGGAAAACACAGCTGCTGTTTCTTTCAGTTTGGTGGAATTCTCTTACCTTCATCAACAACCACATAAAACTGGAATTCAACTTCCCATGCGAAGCAGAGTTTGATACAAGTTTAGGTCTAAGGTCTAAGGGATAAGACATGAGGTCTTGGAAGCACCAGGAGTAGAAGGGAGGGATCCAGAACCAAAGGCAGTAGGTGTACCAAAAGGAAACAAGCAGAATCCCTGTACTTGTGACAAGTTTAACCAAAACCAACTGCTGAATCTAAGGATTACAGTCCTCAAGTCTCCTATTTCATCCCCGCCCAAGGATGGAGGCTGGTCTGAGTTGGGGTGCACTTCCCATACAGATGGTCTGAAGTAGTCCCTGTGCCCAAGGAGAGGGAAACAAAGGGCAGAGAGTCAGTATGTGATTGTCATCTCCACAAGAGGGGTGACATCTTTTCAGTCTATTCCCTCCCTTTCTACAGTCAGTTCAACACATATTACCCCCATCTTCCTACACCAGGCAAAGATCTCTTCCTCCCAAATCTCAAATCACCAGGCACTCAACATAGGACTGGACATGATAGCAGAAGAGGTCACTGCCTCCATCCTGTGTTTCTACCCAGTACAATAGTCCTAAAGAACCCTCAATGTCCATGCGTAGTAGAGCACACTGAAGTTGAGTTTTCCACTGGACTGAGGTATGGGTCCCTTGAGGCTGAAAGACAAAAGCAAGCTCACTGGGGAAAAAGGGACATTGAAGACAATCCTCTCCTGCCTCACTCTTTCCCAAGGGCTGAGCTTGCCTTTACTGTTCACAAAAACTTCATCCATCTTCATCTAAACAGAAATGGAATGGGATGCATTTTCATGAACCATAGTTTGTAATCTGAACTGCTCTATGCACTTACAGCCACAATTTGACATGGACCCACACTCTCTCCCCTGCAGCTCATATTTGTGGAGAAGGTTGATAGCAGTTCCGGGATGCTTTCTCCAGGGAATATATGGAGAGCCCAAGTGGGCACATCTGTCTGCTCCCCCAACTCTTCCTTTCCAATTTGAGAGAAGCCAGAAAGCTGCACTCCAGGAGGAAGAGCCTGTAACTGGATCAACTATGGTGCTTTCAAAAGAATTCCTGAACTAGTGATGCACTTTCAAATACAGCAGCCATTAGCTACAGGTGACTACAGTGCATTTGCAAGGTGGTTCATCCAAACTCAGGAATGTGATAAGTGAAAAGTACAGTGGCTTTTAATACTAACTACAGTAGTACGTTGGTTTTCGAACGTCTCGGTTGATGAACATTGCAGTTTACGAGTGCCGTAAACCCGGAAGTAAATGCTTCGGTTTTCGAACACACCTTGGAAGTCGAACATGTCACGCAGTTTCCGCTAAGATCCTGAAGCCTAGCTGTCGCTGTTTTCCAGCATTTCAGAACTCGAATGGTCTTCCGGAATGGATGATGTTCGAAAACCAAGGTACCACTGTATAAAATAAGAATATAAAATATTTCATTACTTTTTGTATTACTTATATTTTAGATATATTAGATAAAATATATTACTCACATTAATTTTCCCTCTTTGTTTTTACTTTTTATATAAATATAATGTGGCCATTAAAAATTTTTTAGTTATACATGTGGCTCACGTTATATTTCTATTAGACAGACAGCCCTGAGTTGGAGGATGAACAACCAATGATGGCATTGGACAAGCAATACTAGTTCTTGCCAAGCTGAGCACCCCATGTGTAGAAAGTATTGACTATCAAGTGTGTCTCAGCTTACCCAGCCGATGTGAGGGTCAACCTAGAGAGGTGGAAATGAGTCAGGATAGATAGCCTAGAAATTGACAACCCACTCTAGGGTACAAGGTGAGGTATCTCACTGGTTACACAAGTAACAAGTGACTGTACCCAGTACCTGCAGCTGGAAACAAGAACCAGTTTCATCCAGCAAGGTTAATCCCTGTGACCTGGGACCTGACCTTTAGCTAATTTTAATGTCATTATAATGTCATTTTCATTACAGTTACTACAATGCCCATCATGTATCTGATACCATGGCAGTTCTGGAGGAACCAAATAAGGAAGAAAAAGAGGGAAATGGAGGGTCCCGCTCAGGGGGAGAAGATGAATAAACCACCACAATGGGATGTCACCAATTCCCTCCCCAGGAGGGATAAAAACCCCTGATCATGACTTCCTTGGTGCAATTCATTCTCTGAGTTCACCCACACTTTCAAGTGTGTGATTTCACTTTTAAAAAATCGCTTTCACTTTCCTGCACCTGTCTCACTCTTGAATTCTTTCTTGCATTGGAGACAAGAACACAGTCACCATGTTCCGGGTTGAGTCCTCTCTTGGACCTCCCCGTTGAGCTTCTGACAACAGAGGTCTAAGCACCAAGAATACAGACCCTGACACTCCAGCAAGCGGATGTTTTACCATGTCAAGGAGTCAAGCCAAATCCAGGCCTCTGATTCACTAGTTGTGGCTGGAGCTGGCTGGTACACCTGCCACATTTTGTTCTCTTTCACGCTACCTTCCTTTCAGGAGGTTTGGGGTTTCTAGGCATGAGAGACCTCATAGCCAGCATCCCCTATCCTATACGCCCTAGATGGCTTCTGGAAAATCAGAACAGCCTGAGTTGTTCCAGATTAGATGACTTTTGGGTCCTTTCTGGATATCGTGTGGAAATTTGGGATTTGGGTTAGACAAATCTGGATTCAAACTTCGGTTCTACTGTTTACACGCTGTATGAACTTAGACAAGAAACAATCTCTCTAAGTCATAACTTTTTCCTCATATGTGAAAAAAAAAAAGGTAAAATAATTTAAAAGTTTCAGTAAAAATTTCACTGGATATGTGCAAGTGCTTCCCCAGTACCTGGCACATAAATGGTAGCTATTATTATTGGTCTCTGTTCCTATAAAATCTTATCTCCTTCATTTTGTTGATTAAGTCCTATTTTAAATGCAGTAGAGAAGCTCACTGTCTAATCTAAAGGAAACCTGTTCGGAATCCCTGTCTGATGGGAAGAGTACTTTCCTAAAGAAAAGAACTGCCTCCTGCTTTTCTATCCCAGCATTCTCCCATCCATTGGGAAACCTTCCTCTCCTCTGGTTTTTAGGCAATCCAGATTTTTCCTACTGAATTCTCAGGTTTACCTGAAGTGAGATGCACTTGTACCTAATTCAACATCTAGTGCTACCATAGGTTCCCTAAGCAAAACTTTCTCTCCATACCCACAGCAAAGCATAGAAAGAAAAACCCCACCCTGCTTGCCCCCAAGCTCCCCAGCCCTAGGGGTTGGGGAGCAGAGGGGACTGCCTGAGGAAACAGTCTGCTCAGATATGGATAGCGGGAGAGGATTTGGCATGAAGTGGAGAGAGCAAAGGAGGAAGAAAAAACAAACACAGCTTTAATTAAACACAGTGTATCTAAATCAGAGAGAGATGCTCAGGGAGCAAGGAAGGGTGAAATGGAATTTTTAGAAGAAAACAACGGTGCCCACCTTCTTGGTCTCATTAACATTGAAATGAAACCCCTGAGGAGAAGGAGCCTGCATCTGCCTGAGAGGAAGGAGAAGAGGGAAGAAAGCTCTCTGAGACTCTAGCCTGCGAATTGATCTGAGAAGACAAGGCATCCCCTTCTGAGCCTCCTCCTGAGGCCTCTCCCTTGGCCTTGGTTTCTGGAGGTGAGGGGTGACTGGGTAACAAGGCTTTACAAGAAGGTGTCCGGGATATGACAGGGATCCTTTCTTGACCCAACTGGCTCTCCCAGTTCATCATGCCCCATTCCTTACTCTCTCTTCTTCTGTGCACAGCATCCCGAGAAATCGTCACCACACAGCAGCCAGTGGATGTGTTGGATCCACCTGGGCTTCCTATCTCTGCAGCTCTCCTCTCCTCATACTCAGGAAACTTGATGCTTACCAAGTTCAGGAACTTAGCTTTGAGCCTCGCTTGCTACTGATTAGATCCCAGGTCTTATCATTGGATGTCTCCCTTAGCTCTGGCAGCTGGCCCCACCATGAACCCCAGGTCTTACCTTTGGGCTTCTGTACCAAGGTCTTGAAAATTGTCCTAGGCCCCCTCTCTTTTCTGAGTCACTGCCCTCTGGTGTCCCGTGAACATCAGTCCAATGGCTGGCACTTTGTCAAGAGAAATACCCAGCTCCAGCTCCTCATCCCAATACTTACCCCATCCATTTGGAAACTCTTTGCCATCTCTTGCTTTTGCATAATGCCTAACAGTAGGGGATCAATAAATGTGTGTTGAACGAATGGATGATTGGATGAGGGTACCTAACTGGGGACTTGGGAACGCTTTATAGGGCCAGCCTTGTGTACTTGCATGCTATCCTTGCTCTGCAGCCTGCTAAGTCTCCAATTTTAGTATAGAACCCCTTCTACTAAATGGCCAAAACATATTCATAGCCATCCAGTAAATGACCAATCCCAATGCTGATATTCAACAAAACACTGTCTGTTAGCCAAAGTCAAGGTGGGCAGCATTTTAGCAGACTCAATCTGCACTGCATTTAGAGCAGAGAATCCCTGAAGCAAAGAAGGAAGAGGAGGTTCTATTGTGAAAACTGCACCTTCCCTGTTATTTACTATTCAAAACTTCCATTGTACAACCTCAGTGAACGGCAATGTACATTTCTGAAATATTTCCCAAATAAATGACCATAAATTTGAACACAAATTGAAGGCCCTTGGGGCAATGAATAAAGTCTATTAAAAAAAAGTCTGTAAGATGGGGAATGGGGTTCATCCAGTATAGCCCATGAAAAAGAATGATAAAGAGAAAATATTCAAAACAAAGTTTTCATATTATTTGGATTTACATAACAAGTATCTGTAAAAGCATTTATTTGTGTTTTATATTCTCATTCAATTTCAACATCACATTTTGGTAATTTTAAGTACAAAAATGGAAATGTCCAGGAATGGATATACAGGTACAACATTATGATTTTTGAAGGAATATATAGGAATAGAAATAGAAAGAAATAGGGGTTTTTTCATATGTCCACAAATTCTTTATACAGGTTTCTTCAAGAAGTCAACCTTAATTTTCCTTCCTTTGAGTGTGGGCTGGACATAGGAACTCACTTTTAACAAATAGAATGTGACAAGTGACAGTGTGTAACTCCCACCCAGGTCTAAGTGGTAAAAGGCATTGTGGCTTCCTCCTTGCTATCGTGGATCACTTGCTCCCAGGAAAGCCAACTACCATGTAGTAAGGAAACTCAAGCAGACTTGTGGAGGGGTCCCTGTAGCAAAGAATTGAGGCCTCCTGCCAACAACCAGAGAGGAACTGAGGCCATGTGAGGAACTGAGCCAACTTGGAAAGGAATCTACCAGCCCCAGTCAAGCTTTCTGACTATAGGCTCTGCCAAAATCTTGACTGCAACCTCAGGAGAGACCCTGAGCCAGAACTACCTACTATGTTTCCCCAAAAATAAGACCGGGTGTTATATTAATTTTTGCTCCAGAAGACGCATTAGGGCTTATGTTCAGGGGATGTCATTCTGAAAAATCATGCTAGGGCTTACTTTCTGGTTAGGTCTTATTTTCGGGGAAACATGGTATATAAGCTATTTCCGCAGAAACAGTAAGATAATAATTGCTAAGCTTTGGGAGGTAATGTCTTTCATAGCAGTAGGTAACTAATATAGAAGATAAGATACTTCAGTGTTCCAAACAAGGTTAGAATTACAGACCAAGAGTTGTGGTGCATTTATTCAAAGTAACCAGCAGCTTCAGCTATAGTCCTAATAACAGGAGAAAGAAACTTGACTCTTGGGTTTGTCAAGCTGGGCCTTCCTATTCCAAGCACTGAACCCATAGGAGACTCTTCCATAGCCCTGCCAATGACCGGTCAGCTTCAGGGTTTGGAAACCAAAAGTGTGTCTGAGACACCTATGCAAATCTCTTTTCCATGGCCCCAAACAGGATCTTAAAGAAGACTTAGACTGCCAACCCATTAAAACATGCTGGTGTTATCACTATCTAAAAGTTTCTCAAAGCAAATGTCCTCCTCTTTGGGTAGCTGGGAATGAGATCCATCATCTTATAGTCATAAAATAGCACATTCCAATATCATCTTTCTGTTTTGCCAAATTCTCCTATAAAATAATAATCCCTATCCAATTGAGTGTAAATTATTCTGTACTCAGGAAGGTGGCTACTTCTAAGAACCATTAAAGGAGAAGAAATTCTTTTCCTACCCTATAAATAATTTCCCTTAATTTTATCTGTACAGTAGGCATAGAGGTGAAAGGGGATCCATGATTTTCATACATTCAATGTTCCTAATATGAAGTCCAACTGTATTCTCAAGTCGTCCCTCTTTGCTTTTTACTCCTCTGGTTCCTGGACACGTGAGAAGCCCACTTCGGAGGCTTTCCCTAATGATGCAGCATAGACAGCTTGTATAAGTAGGTGTCTTTCCCCCAGCAGCAAAAGAATGTCTGTCTGAGTGAAAATTTCCTAGTGAGGCAATAGGATTAAAAATTGCCATAGGACCAAACTAGATCCACTTTCCTGCTTTTTATATAGTATCAGCAAGATCAACAACATTTGTTCTGCCACCCAGCAGGTATTAAATTCATCTTATTGTGCTTACCTTGTTTGTCCAATGCACACGCTAACAATAACAGAGGAAGGGCTCCTTTGAAGCTCCAAAGAAACCCAACTCTGTATCAGAGTCTATATATCGTGGTTAGACGTGCTCAGCAAGTTGCCTGTTTATTTCTTCCCTACAGATTGCCATCATTGAGGATTTCTGAATGCCATGAAATGGGAGATATATCTGTAATGGATGATTGAAAGAGAAAAGGAATTAACATTGATTAAGTACCTAACTATCCTTATAACAACCCCACGTTGCCCATTATACAGATGAGCAAACTGAGCTTCAAAGAAGTTATTTGCCTTAAACAACATAGCTAGTGAAATGGTGAATCAGGATTTGAAACCATGTCTGAAGCCACAAACTATGTGTTTTCACTACATTATGCTGACTCTTTAGGTTACAGGTGAGAAAGATTGAGGACTCCTGGGTAAGAGTGAGGAGTAACCAAGAATTCATGGCACATTTAGTTTTCAAATAATCAAGAGAATTTTGACACCAACTACACAAACGCTTGGTAGATTTTTCCTTAGTGGTTTTCCCTATTTGTGAGCTAACCCACAGTCCCATAACCAGAAAAAAAAAAAAATTGAAATTTTATTAAGGTCCAAATGAGAATCATGGATGTTGAGAGGTTGGAAGCAGAGGGGAGCAATTCAGAAAGTATACAAGCTTAGCCACCCCAAGCACCCAAATCTCCCTGCTGTGTTGTCGTTCTTAACACTTACCATGGGCACTATAATTCTACTGTAATAATAAAACTATGTTTTGTTGTGAAAAACAAAATGGTCATGGCATGGGTCAATAAAACGTTGTAATAAATTTTTAAATTAAACATAACTCCTTATGGGCATGTTCTTAGGAAAAAAAGTCAGAAATCTACACAAACATACCTTTGTACATTAGGGCAAACTGGGGAATCTGAAACAGTCTTGAGATCTATGTTTTCCAGAAATGTGGATGTATTGTATAGCAAATCGCCGCATGGACTGCGGGGAGATACTCAGAGGAGTGAAACACGATTGAAATCTCCACCCCTCAAGATACTGCACAGGAAGACTTCAAAGCCATGTGAGCGCGGGCACAAGACAGCATCTGCTTAGTTACCACAGAAATGGAATAGACAAGAAGTTCTGGACATTCCCAGGGGACACACCACGCACCATGGGTGGTGAGGACAGGACCTTTTTCTGAGACTATGACCTTAAAAGAATAATGAATAAAACTTGGACGTGGATAGGGTGCGAGAGAGGGAAGAGAAGGAGGCCTGTCACATGCATGAGCAGATCTTTCTGGCCAGTCTCTACACCTCCATGGAAGTATCAGTATATGGGGAACTTTATATTAAACATAAATTGTTTTTTGTGGCACAGTTTATAGAGCCTAGTTACAGCTCTGCACCCATACATAGTAGGTACTTAAAAATGCTTTTGAGTTGTAACCTTTCAGTCCTTGAAACTGTGTCCGTGTAACTGCATTCGTGTGTGTGTGTGTGTGTGTGTGTGTGTGTGTGTGTGTGTGTGATATGCAGATAGGTGGGTGAGACATCTGTCTCTCTGGAAAAGCTGAGATACAAAGCAGCAGAGTGACTTCTCCAAGTGTCTGAGTCAATGAACAAGGCTGGAAGCGGCATTTGCAGTCACGCAGCTGCAATGTAGTTCACAGCCAGCTCTTCAGTGGAGATGGCAAGCCCCTCTTCCATTCAAAAACAAACACTAGACAAATTAAAGCAGCTCTCAAATGCCTCTCAAAGGTTTTGAGACGAAAGAAGTTGCTGGGGTGTGTTGGGGGCAGGGGGACAGTGATTATAATTAACAAATAGCTCTCAACCCCCCAGATCCACAAATTCGGGAAACTCATTGGCCTGAAGTGTTCTGAAAGTGACCTAACCAATAACTGCTGGTCCAGGGCTTGGAGACCAGAACCCCAGCACAGTAGAAGCCACCAGAGCACCTCTGAGTACTCCCTCCCCTCTGCTAAGACAGTAACTATATATAACTGAAGGCAGGAAGAGAAGGCATCCATCTCAAGAAAAGCCTGGGCAGGTGTCCAGTGGCTTCTAGGCCAGGTCTCAACCCCCCAGCTCTCTGTCCTGAGAGGCGACCTTCCCCTGTTCTAGCCTTGGCAAGGCTCCAGGTATCAGGGATAGATGCAAATTCCCCACTGTGGATTTTGAGTTCCCAGCTGAGATGCTTCAGCTGAGAAATCACTGTAATCGACACCCTAATAGCTCTTTAAATATAAGTTACACTTTTGACTTGGTGGAGTTTGCTGAATGGCTAGTAGGGAAGAAAAATGTAAAGCAGAATAGAGGAGAAAAAACAAAGCAGCATTATCAGCCAGCTTTGATCTCAAAACTGTTTCATTACTGCACTCTGGGTTAAAAGGAGAAAAAAAAAAAAAAGCAACACTTCAGGCAGGAAATGTCTATTATTCAGAATGTAATATAATTATGTGTCTGGATGGCCCAGTTTGTCAGACAGCATTTTCTGGGAAGGATGTGGTGGGGTTAGACACATCATCTGCTCTCCTCACCAATTCCTTCCACTCCCAACCTCCCTTCCTTCCCTGCACCGTTTTTTTTTTCCTCCAGGACACTTCCAATTTCCCAGATTTCGTGACCACTTACATGTCTTTCCTGAGTGTTTTTATATAGCGTAGGAAATTGGGTAATGAAAGCCGAGTCATACATTTCTGCTTTATGTTTCCAAAGAAGCAAGTGTGACTGTCAGGTTTACAAAAGATTGTTTATGTTCACTGGCGTGAAATGGGGAGCGAGCGTTCAGAGCAGAGAGAGAGAAAGGCTGGCCAGGCTGGGATGACAGCAATGCATTCATCCTCCACGCTACAGCAGACAAAGCGCGCTCCCTGCCTGACAGGGACCATAAATCATGGGCAGGAGATGCTGTACCTACAGCTTATACCATTCCAGATGACAAACACACAATAATCCACACAGCACAGCACTTTCTCTCTCCTCTTTCTTCCCCCACCCTCTCTCCTCTTCCTGGCTTCCTCTCCTAACTCTGGGTTTTTTTCCTAGCACCTCCTTGTTTTGTTTTGTTGTTTTCGCTCTTCTATTTTCTCTTCATTCTCCTGGTTTCCTGGCTCTTTTCTCTTGCTAGCTTGTCCCATCCCCTTTTTCTTCACTCCTTTCTCCTTGTTTCTTCTCCACCTCCTGCCTGCATTTCACTTTCTCTTTTTATCTCTTCTCTGTTCCTTCCTCTTCTCTCTCTCTTCCTCTGTCCCTTGCTAATCTCCCTCATATTTTCCATATTGACTTTCTGTTATGTTATCTTTTGCCTATTTTTTCTTACTCTCTCTCTGCTCTCTTCTCCCCTTTCCCTCTCCTCCCTTCCACCCTCCTCCCTCTCTCCACCACAGCCCTTCTGCCTCACCGTGTCTGCTAAGTAAAATTTCACCTCTACCCTGTAGAGCCCCTTGACATGGGAACAGAGAAGACACAAGGCAAGTTCTCCAGGAGTGGTAACCACTGTGGCCACACTAGATCCCTTACAGAGGACGGTAGTGGGGACACAGAGATTTGGGCCTGTGACCAAATGGTCCAGGCAGCGATTCTCCCATAGCATCCAGGGCAACATGAAAATCTGAGAGCCAGGGCAGACATGCAGCCAATCCCTTCAGCATGGTAAAAGTCGGTGGGTCTGCAATTCTGAACACATTCAGTGCACAGCTCCAAGTTTATGAGTTTAGTCTTCTTCCCCAAACCAAGCAAACGCTCCTCACTCAAGGCTGAAGTAACTCCAGAAAGACACTTTCTATACTGGTATTGAGATGCATGCATACATTTTTGTGTGGAACCCCAGAAAAATCAAGAGAGGGTGTGTGTGTGACAGCTCCCCTCATTTAGTCATACCAAGATTTTTAGCTAGAGCCTTATATGAAAGGCTAAATCTAAGAGACTTCTCTTATCGACCCTGTTCCACCTGTTTATAACACAACTCTCTCAGAGTTGAATTATAAGGAAACCCAGAGAAGCCACCTCCTCAATCTCCATCCCCAGAGGAACAAAATCCCTTTCCCTCAATAGGGACCTTTGGGAGCTTAGGAACAAAGTGAAGATGAATCACTTTGCTGATTTGTGTTCAAAGTTCCCTGGGTCAGGGTTAGGGATTCTTCCATAAAGGTTACACCCTGACACCCAGGACTAGCTTTGCTAACAGCTCATTTCTTATTTAACTTTACATGAAGCACTGGGATCATTGCATACAATCAGCAGCACAAACTTAGGTTGCACTGGTGATAAAAAAACATGTCATGGCTTTATCGTGTCTTGCTCCTCCAAATTATTTTCACTCATTAATCCAGTATTGTGAAATGCAGAACCACTGGTGCTCAGGGAATACTCAGTCTAGTTTCAGACTTCCCGGGTTCTTGTAAACCATATATCTTCATCTTTTTGGAAATGGAATCCAGAGCAGACAGCTGGAGCCTTGGACCCCAGGGACTAAAAGTGGCTTGGCCTAAGGTACAGCGAGTGATTTACAAGGATGGCTTCCAGCAGGCCAGCCCACTGACGCGGCAGAAGATGAAGGCCCAGAGGGAGGGCTGTCCACACCACAAGACATGACCCTCACTCTGTTCTCCTTTTGAGGTTTTAATGACCTCACAGGGCACTGGGAAGAGTCCATCTGACATTGGGTCAACTCAGAGCTGGGTGTGAGCTGCTAAGCTTTTTCTCATTAGTCACTGCCATTGTCTCTCAAGAGTTACTGCCTCTCAGGTCCAGAGAGCAATACATACATACATATATAAATAAATAAATAAATAAATAAATAAATAAATAAATAAATAAATATGACCTTCCATCCAACCTCACCTCACAGCCTTTCCCTTCCCCTTTCAAGTCAATGGACTACCTTATGAGCGCTATTCTAGGTGGTTGGGGGTTCAAATGTGGTTCTTTCTCTAGAGAGTTTCTGTGTAGCCCACTGCCAAGATCCAGCAGAAAGGAGAATGGCACATGGAGAACACTGGGGTGGCCATGGGCTGGGATAATTAATGAAGCCTGGCAGAGAAACCAGAAATCCAGTGGGAAATAGAAAGCAATCCCTCTCATGCTTCCTTCCTCTGCTATAACTTGGTGGGAAGGGGAAAAGGGCTATCTGCTTGGACAACCCTTAAATCGAAGCATCCTAATTAACGGAGGATTTAATTCATCAAAGTGACAGCAACTCTATTTACATCAGCTCCTTCAACAGGGCTTAGGGTTGACCTATGCGGTTTATCATTCCCTTTCCTTCTTCCTTCTCTCTCTCTCTGTCTTTCTCTCCACCTTTTCTAATCGGGTCATATCGAGATTTAAGGAGGAAGGTAACTTCAAGCTGAGAATTGTTCAACCTTCTCCCCATAGTCTTCTTAATAGGTCCCCTCACCCCTCTGATTTGGCCTGGAAAATAATGCAGGCCAGTTCCAGAGGCAAGGATGGCAGCACAGCAGTCCTGCGGCCTGGCAGTGAGAAGGAGAGGCCTCTGCAGACCATGCCTCACATGCCAGTCATGGGTCAGACTGCTGCCCCTGGCAACCCTTCGAGGGCCCCTCATTTTATGGATGAAGAAACTAAGACTGAGAGAGAGTGAGTGAAATACCCACAATTATGCAGATAATCAGTGGCAGAGCCAGAACCAGACCCCCCAAGAATCAGAGCGCTCTCCCCCTCACCACGTCTACTGTGACCGCCACAGGACAGTGTGGCAGCCACCGAGATCACCTTGTCATACAGCTCCCTGCCACGCTGGCTCCTTCTTTGCAGTGGAGGCATTCTCTTCTCTAATCACTTTTTATTATGATTAGCTCTGTTAATCATTATTATTAAAAATAGTCAACATTTATTAAATACTATATATGAAGGACTAGACATGTTTTATCTAAGTCAATCTTCTGAATGTGATAAGGTGGATACTACCTTTTATTCACATTTTTAAGACGAAGAAATGAACTCAAAGAGACTAAGTGACTTGCCAAACAGAAGATGACTAACCACTGCTGAGCCATTCTTTTAGCCACTAGCTATAATGCCACTTTTAAATTGAAATTACTCCCAAAGGGCATTGAGTTAAGCTCTTTACATTTTAGTGGGGAGGAATTTAACTGGAACTTTGTGTTCAAAGAGACATTTCCCCAACCCAGAGCATTCTGACACTAAAGGGAAAAGAGAAGACTCACCCCTTCTCTGGTTTGTCCCAAGCTCATGCTCTGCTCCCCCAGAGTGGATTTCGCGAGAAGGGGGAGCTTTCCCCACAAGATCAACATTCATGACATAGCCAACCCACCATACTGGGCAGCTGCAGCTGTCCACCAGCAACACCACAGTCCACTGAACCTTCCAGAAAATATCTACTTCCATCTCTTTCCTTGCTCCTGATATGGGATTCCACCAGGGTCTGCCTTAGTCTTGACAGGTCCCTATGTTATAACTGTTAGTAATTGGGCCTATTAGAATCAAAAAAAAGGGAGAAAAGAAGAAAAGAAAAATGAATTCTGGCCCCTCCGACTCTATCCATTAGTCATTCACTGCAGAATCTAAGGCCAAAGAACAGCTCCTTTCCCAGAAACCAGGGAAAGTGGGGGTTGGGAGAGGACCCAAAACAAAATGCCAGGTGGCTCATGAGTAAGAGACCTCGCCTTTCTTCTAAGTTGGGTTACACTCACACCCCATCAGTCAGTACCGGATGAAAGGGCTATAAAACCAACACAGCGCCTGAGACTGTATGAAAATATATATCCTGATGTGTCAGGAATACCTGGCGTGCCTTTAACCTCAACTTCAGATGAACCAACACGCCTCGGAGCACATTTATATGCAAAGGCATATAATATGTCCCCTGTATCTAATTATCTGTCAACCTGAGGCAGTTTGTTTTCCAAATCGGCCTCTCGGCTGTGACTTTACGAGGTCATAAAGAAAACGATGCCACTCTGCACTGAAATGCGAGGAGAGCCTGGATCAACAAATTATCCTCCTTAATGGTGTCTCTCGGCCTGAAGATTCAGGCCCAGCAGAAAGAAAGGAGGCACAGCCCTGTTCTGGACCCCCTGTCGTCTGCATGTGGTGAACCTGCCAGGGCCGACAGCACCAGGGAGGGGGCTGCAGGAGACGGGCACAGGGCAAGGCCGATTCGAAATAATTCCCTTGTCTTGTTCAGCTGTCCACAGCTTCGCAGCTCTTCCTGGGCAAAGTCCACCTGCAAAGTTGTCAGTCTGGACTCCACAGGAAATGCGGTGGAGAGGATGCTTCTACCATCCTCAATACCACCCACCAGACTTCTCGGATAGTCCTGCGTTCCCAGGAGCATTTTAGCTCCTGAGATTCCCAAGGATTTTTTTGGTTCCACAGGGAAAGGTTTAATCCATTCTGCATGAGACAACCACTGCCTACATGAACCCAAATATCAAGATTCTGATTCCACAGGAAAGTTAGTTGGAAAATATTTTATTCCACCATTGTATCTGGGAGAAAGAGTGGGTGATTTTTAAACTTCTAAGCAAGAGGAGAAAATTCCTTCTCCCAAAACAGGGAAGGTAGGTGGCAGCAGCAGGAATGCTATTGTCTGAGTCACTAGCTGAGACCATCTCTCTTCTGCCAAGCTCAGCACCGCACGTGTAAATGTGCACAGGCTAGCGCCCACCATACACACACACACACACACACACACGCACACACAGGGAAAGGGCGGAGGGATGGGCCCGGCACACAGTCTTCAGCTCCTATTAGTTCTCCTCTGATCTTCAGCAGATTAATTAGGAAGTTTGTCAGGAACCAGCCGTGAACTCCAGCCGCTCCTCTCTGGGAGTGGTAACAGTGCCAGTGAAATCCAAGCTGCAGGAATTCCTGTACCCACACTGCTCCCATGATTAATGATAGAAAGGAATAAAAAAAGAGGGGTCAACAGCTGAGTGCAAAGCAAGTTGCTAGACAGGGAGTAATTAAGATACTTGGGTAAATATGATTAATAAGCTCAAACTGGCAGGGTGTGCAGTAAACAAGGACTAACCAGATGGTCCCTCTCTTCTGACAAGGCTGGGCACTTGGAAACGGAGGGGTGGGGGGAGACACCAAAGCGGGAGGGGAGAGGAGGGCAACTTGAAAGGCGTGATTGAAACTTTACTTTCTTTCACTGACCCCATCTAGAGGGAAGGTTGGATCCCTGGGGAGGGATTAGGACAGAGGTGGCTTTGAGAATCCACCAATCCTCTTATCACAGGCACCAGACAAATTGCTGGGTGTAAAAGGATTCCTGCTCAGACATCAAGGCCGCACTTCTAAAGCCATTCCCGCCATGTGTCTGCAAGGGCTTTCTCTCCCTCCCAACCCTCCCTCCTTCTCTCTGTCTGTCTCTCCCTCACTCTCATTCTCTCTCTCTCTCTCTCTCTCTCTCTCTCTCTCTCTCTCTCTCTCTCTCTCTCTCTCTCTCTCTCTCTCTCTCCATTTAGCTGCTCACAACAAAGTCAGACTAGCCACATGGCATACAGATTAATGTTACCGTATTCATTAGCTCAGGCTGCCATAACAAGCACCACACACTGGGTGGCTTAAACAGAACTGTATTGTCTTACAGTTCTGGAAGCCAGAAGTCCAAGATCTAGGTGTCAGCAGGGTTGGTTCCTTCCAAGGCTCTGAGGGAGACTCTGCTCCGTGCCTCTCTCCTAGCTTCTGCTTCTGGTGGTTTGCTGGCAATCTTCTGTGTTCCTTGAATCGTAGAAGGACCACGCCATCTCTACCTTTACGTTCACAGGACATTCTCTGTGCATGTTCATGTGTGTGTGTGTGTGTGTGTGTGTGTGTGTGTCTTTGTCTAATTTCTTTTTTTTTTTAATAAGGGCGCTAGTCTCATTGCATTAGGGCCTAACCTAATACCTTCAACTTAACTAAGTATATCTACAAAGATGTTATTTCCAAATAAGGTCACAATCTGAGGTACTAAGGGCTAGGACTTCAACATACACATTTTGGGGGACAAAATTCAACCCATAATCACCCCTAATCAGTTAGAAGCACAAACCAGGAAACCAATTCTTACTCATTTGGGACCTGAGCCAAGAAATACATGCTGTCAGAGCACTGTTTAGAAGGGGGGTGTGGCATGGACTCCCATTTCTCAGCCCACGCTCTGCGTGGAAACTATGCTTCCTTCCAGTCCTAACCAGTGCCTTGTAAAGCATCTCTTTTTCTGTGCAATGTCAAGGAGATAGTCTAATGTTTCCAGAGAGGAAGGTGAGAAAGAGCCATGGTTAGGTGTGCCCAGCGGTCCCGGTTAACAGGAAATATGTGCAGGTGCTAAAAGAGAGGCTCAGAGGATTTGCCCCTTAAATAGCAGTGAAGTGCCCAGACACCTCCACCTACAGATATGGGCAATTACGATGTGCCCCAGTGAAGGACAAGGCATTGTTGAGGAGACGAAAGAAGCACAGGATTAGTCCCTAGACTAAAGGAGCTGACTGTCTAGATTCCTGTATTAGTTTCCTGAGTCTGTTGTAACAAATTACCACAAGCTTGGTGGCTTAAAACAACAAAACTGTATTTTCTCACAGTTCTGGAGGTCAGAAGTCCAAAATCAGTGTCATTGGGCTGAAGTCAGTAAGGTTGTGCTCCCTGCAGAGGTTCTAGGGGAGGGTCCCTTTCTTGCCTCTTCAGCTTCTGGCAGCCCCTGGCATCCCTTGGTATGTGACCACATCACTCCAATCTTCAAGGCCAGTGTCTTCAAATCCCTCTCTGCTGTTTGCACTCTCCTTCTCCTCTGTGTGTAAAATCTCCTTCGAACCTCCTTTTATAAGGGTGCGTGTGATTTCATTTAGAGCCCATCTGGATAATCCCGGACAGCCTCTTCATCTCAAGATCCTTAATCACATCGGCAAAGATCCCCAACTAGCACAGGTCCCAGAGATTCGGAAGTGGATGTCTTTTGCAGGCCGTTGTTCAGCCTACCTCAGTTCCCATAAGAGTTTCTTTATGTAATTTGTTTGTGTGAAGCTAGGAGGCCTGGTCTCTGCTCCCCATCTTACACATAAGGAAAGCCAGCCACGTGTGGCAAAGAGTAGTCCTTCGCAAAAATTCAAAAATCATTCTTAGGTAAAGACTCACCAGGTACTTAATCTGTCCTATAAATCAATTCCTTGTCTTTTGTATATCACACAGATCCATTTAAAAATATATTTAAAGGGGGTGTTAGAAATGATGAGATTGTTGTCAACTTTTTATTTGGCCAACCCATGACATTCAACAAAAAAACGTACTATATATTTCCATTCATAAAGGAAGATATCTAAATTTTAATAAACAAAGTAAAAACGACATACGTCAGAACAAAGCATAGTCCTCTGGAAAAAACTTTGGGCCACCTTATTACCTCAATGTCCCATGTTATTTTTTTTTTACCATGCTCAAGGCCGTAACCACTCATTAAGGACAAGCTGTTGAAAAATACCCTCCTCTGGACCAGGGGTTTACTTTCAGCAGATGACCTAGTTGGGTTTCTCCCAAGTGAAAAGAGCATAGACATTAACAGCACAGGGACCAAGGAGACGAAAAAGAGAGAGGCTTTGTTATCACCTTCCTGCCCCATCAGAAACATTCTCTTGCCCCAGAGACAAGTGGGGCACCGACCAAATCAGGCACAACCAGATGACGGATGCCAGCTGACAGGGCACACAGCCTTCTTGTCAACCTCAGACAATTCCGTCTCAATTGTGGAGCTCAGCAAACAGCCCCAGAAAGCTTCCTGCTCTGTGGTTAGGATTTTCCCTTTATAAAGATGTGCTTGACACAAAGGAGCTTGACACAAAAGCTTGACATTCCACCTGGTGAACCACTTCCTGGTTCCTTTTCCTCTCTCACCCTGAAAATAAAGTGAAAGAGCTATAGACAAAAACTGTACAAGGTCATCACAGAACAATACTGTGGCAAAGACTTTCTGCTGAGAACCTTACCCAGGCGTCCAGTGAATCAGTCTCCAGCCCTTCCTCGCTTAACACTTCTCTCAGGCAGGGTGAGAAATTCGGCTCCCAGTCCTAAATCTGACCAGTGAGCATATGTGAGAGTGGCTCAGCAGATATCTAATTTGGCCCCATGATAGCACAGCAGGTATGTCTTCCTTCTTTCCCTGGGACTTTACAACTTTGCAGGATGGGGTTTTGTTTCCAATATCATATTCACTCTCCTGTCAATTTCTCGTTTGTAACAAGAGAGTCAGGGTAAAAGAGATGCAATCAGATGCTGTCTGTACCAAACTGGGACCAATGCAACCTCACAAAATGCAAACACAACGTCACCGTCTTTTTTTAAATTTCTGTTTCTTTTTCAATGACAGTTGACATAAAATATTATATTCGTTTTGATACTGTGCTAAGGTCCGGCTGCCTGCCACTTGCAAAAGTTAAAAATCGAGAGACATGGGTGGTGAAAAGAAAAGCAGTGTACAGCATAGGGATTAGACTTTTATATAACCTACGAAGCGATCTCTTCAAGAGTGGCCAGCACAAGGCTGTTCTTGTCACCCAGCTACATGACCCTCCAGGCAAACTTCTTGCCACAAAGGGCCATGAGAGGGGCAGAGCACACAGAGGGCAGTCATGCCAATATGATTTGACTGGTTGCTTCATTCTTTGGAGCAAGAGGACCATCTAAGTCTCACCAGCTTCACAAACATGGAAACGTGTTTAAACAGAAAACGAAGTATAAGAGAATCAACTCAACGGAAGTATGAGCAGCAGATGTGTGCCCGGCGCAGCACTCAGTGTGGGCAGGAAGAGAGGACAGTGTCTGTTCTCCAGAGGGTCAGAGTGGAGGAGGGACAGCGTGGCAATGCACTGATACACTGCAAAATGGGCTGTAATAAATATGTACACCGAGCACAGTCACAGCGAGGGGCTCTTCGTTGGGTTCCCCCAGAAGCAGTCCCCAAAGCAGAGACTCAAGAACAAATACAGTTGGCCCTTAAACAACATAGGGGCTCTGACCCCACACAGTCAAAAATCTGCATATAACTTCTGACTCCCCCAAAACTTGACTACTAGTAGCCTACTGTTGACCAGAAGTCTTACCGATCACGTAAACAGTCAGTTCACACACATTTTTGCATGTTACATGTATTATATACTGTGTTCTTACTACAAAGTAAGCTACAGAGAAGAAAATGTTATTATGAAAATCATAAGGAAGAGAAAATACATTTACAGTACTTAATGGAAAAAAATCTGCATATCAGTGGAGCCACATAGTTCAAACCCATGTTGTTCAAGCGTCACCATACATTATTGGGGGAGAGGAGCTAGAGCTGGTGAACAGAGAAAACACTAATAGTAGAGTAGGGGAATGAGAAAGGGAATGGGAAGAACCGCTAAAGGGCATATTAACCAGTTGCTATTGTGGCCAAGTGGAGCTTAATTCCACGGGAGCCCCCCAGGAGCTCCTGTGAGCGCATACCTCAGAAATGTCCTGTCCGAGGAAAGAGTGAGGGAGCTGCAGTGTTTGTCTACCAACACTCATCAGTTATTGGTAGAGGCTGCTCTGAGGACAGAACTCCCAACCTTTCCGACCCACCCTGCACATGGCCAGAACAGGCAGAGAAAGGCCTCAGAAAAAGATTTACTATGGGAGCTGGCAGCGGGAAGTCAGGCTGGCCTGTCCAAATGTGGTAAATGCTAAAGGGATGTGGGTGGGGCACTGACAGCAGCTGCTATAGACCCATGAATTCTAACCCAAAGTGAAGGAGGAGGTCAGGGAAGGTTACGAGGAGAGCTGACATTTGAGCTGGACCTGGAAAGATGGGTTGGAGACTAATGGGCAGAAATGGGCAGAGGGGGCCAGTGAGGGAAGGCATTCCTTCCAAAGTGAGGGAAAAACATGAACAGAGACAGCCTAAAAATTGCATGGGTTTCTAGCTGTTGTGTGGACAGGAAGTCCAGACAGGTAGCTGGAGAGGCTGTGGGGAGGCAGAATGGGGCCAGTCTGTGAAGGGCCTGCCTCCATACCAACAGGTTTGGCATATGCAGACAAACAGGGAGCCATCAGCGACTTATAAACAAGGGAGTGACACAGACACAGACGAAGGCTTAATGAGCTTCCTGGTCCCATGCTAGGCAATCTGTGCTATGAGTCAACCTCTAGAGGACAAGGGCTGTATATGTTCTCTGAAGTGCCCAGTACATTGCGGGGAAAGATGGACGTCAACCCAAGGCTTGAGTACACTGAGCTAGCATGTGGGCGTGGTGGCACTAATGAAACTAACTTCTCATAAAACAAACAGCTGAGAGAATTAATTAAATAAATGAAAACTTAAAAAAAGAGCTCACCAAAGTGATGGCATGGTTCTGTGCACATGGGACCAAATATTCCTGGGAAACTAGGCTCCTGTTTCAAGGCAGCCTGGAGCTGCCTCCACAGGAGTATCTACAGAACCAGGCAGACCAGGCAGTGCCTTCTTTGTGTCCAGTCACCACTACCTGGGGTCTGAAGAGCTGGCAGTATTATCTGTGCTCTGACCCCACCCTACCTTTGCAGGGGACCATAGCTCCAGGACAAGACTTCCTATTATTGCTTTGCAAAAGTTTGTCCTGTGCGCCATACATACATTATCATATCACTTGAGTGATAGTAAAATGAATCAAAGACTTGTCCAATGTGTGCTCATTTTCATTCATTCCAGCCAAGCTTTGGATATGGTGCTGTGCCACTTATGTTTAGTTTAATTTGCTCCATGATAGAGTCAGTTGGCTAGGGGCTGATTCAGGATAGCACCCTCTCAATGGCTCCCACAACATTTTAGGAGATACTGCCACTTTCAAAATAGAAATGAGGAAATGAAGTTATTAAAGATGGGTTCTGGCCCTGAGGGTTTTCCTACAAAGGTATTGTGGGCAGAGGACTTCCAGGATGGTCCCAATGAGCCCACCTTCTGGTAGGCACGCCCTTGTAAACTTGGAGTGTGGACAGGACCCAGTGACTCACTTCCAATGAATAGAATACAGCAAAAGTGATGGGACACCCCTGCAGAAATTAACCTCTGTTAGGCTGTGAGTTCTATCTTCTTCACACTCTTTTTCTCTCACTCTGATTAAGCAAACTGGCATGTCATGAGCTGCTCTGTGGAGAAACTCACATAACAAGGAACTGAGTTCTGCCCACAACTACTATTTGATGAGCTTGGAAGTAGATCCACCTCCAGCTGAACTTTAAGATGACTGCAGCCTCCTGATAGACTAAGAAGCAGAGGGCACAGCTAAGTGATGCTCAGATACTTGACCCACAGAAACTATGAGATAATAAATGTGTTTCAAGTTGCTACGTGTTGGGATAACTTCTTACATAGCGAAGATAACTAATATAGGCATCTTAGTGGAGGAGACAGTGAAGAAATATACAGATATACAGACATACTCAGAAATCTAAGACCAAGAGAAAATCACTACTTTCGCTATTGGTATTACATGTCTTGGGCAGGGATGGGCCTCCCCACAGAAAGCCATGCTGCTATAGAATGTTAAAGCAGAGACACTGGGATAGCCCCACAACCCCTAAAGTACCCCCACTCATTGATTTGTTGACTTACGCTGAAATTCCACAATTAGTCATTTCTTTCCCCTAATGTGCTTTCTTTTAAAATACACTAAAGCTTGGAGTCAGGAAACAAAAAAATCAAGTCCCACATCCTTACTTTATTAATTGTGCGATTTTGGAGGAGTCGTTTATGCATACCCCAAACTACATATGTGAAACAAAAATACGAATTTCGAAAAGTTACTTAACTTTTCTATGCCTGTAATTCATTTTAAAATAGGAATAACTAGCACCTCCCTTATACAACTCATGGTGTCGTTGAGATGATTAAATGAGGTAATACGGGTAAAAGTGGTTTTGAAACTATAAAGATCCCTGAGGCTCTCATACGGGATACACTCTAAATGATCATTAGACTGTTATACGTTAGTACAGTGGGCTCTCATAAGGCTTTTTCCTGGAAGCACGCTTTTAGAGAGAGAGAAGAAGTGAAGGAAAACAAAAGCAACTGGGGTTGGAACATGTGGGAAAGGGACAGAAAGCCAGGAGGCCCCATTTCACATCCTTTACAGATTCAGTCCCAGAGGAGTGAACAAGAGGTTGACAGCTGACACCCAAAGACCTCGCTGGGGGGCTTGCCTGCATAGGTTTCCAGCAGTCCAGGCCCTCGTGTACTTTTCTTTTTGCAGTCATGCATTGAGCACCCACAACATGGCAGGCACTGTCCTCATCTCTTCAGTCGCACTAACTGATTTCACCTTCCTCACAGCCTGTGAGATAGGAACCATCGTTATTCCCCTTTCACTGATGCTGAAACTGAGGCTTAGAGACCTTAAGGAATTTGCCAGGGTCATTACAGCAAGTACATGACAGAGCAGGGATCCAAGCCTGTCAACTTGGAGTCAAACCATGTTCTGTAAGATGCACTTTCTTGTGCCTCATCCTGTATCTTCAAGGAGAGCCTTTCTCTCCCTTGTCCTTTGTTTCCATCTTCCTATAAAATATGCTGTGACACTGAGCCATGTATATAAATCAATTGCAATCAGCTGTATTTCTCTCCTGATGTTAAAAGACTCATAAAGGAAAATGCACTTGTTTCAAACACGCTTTTCTGACACTAAATCAACTCTCCACTGGAGGTGGAATTTCTGCACAAATTGAGCTGGGCCCTCATGAGACCAAGGTTTACCAGCATAAATCCCAGGTTTGCAGAGGCTGTCTAGTTGTATTAATAGAAAGAGCTGATCTGGCAGCTGAGCTTTCTGGGGGTTGGTGGCACCTTTTTCACTTTTAGTTCCGGTCAGAAGGACATTTGGCAACTCTCTTTCTAATGTGTGATGTGAAGGGTGACAGGGGCATTACGGCAGGGGTGTGGTCCAAAGACACGGACTGCTGTCACCCCATCACGCCTCACCACTGTACCTCAAGGAAATCCCAGTCAGGATCACCGTCTTCTGAGGAAACATCGAGGCTTCCTAATAATAAATGGCACAGGAATAAAGCTCTCATGGGATATTCACCAAATCTGACCCAAAACAACAGTGCTTCTTTGATAGGCGTTAAACATGCCACAACCACAGAAACGTCATGAGTTCTAAGGGCTGCTGGTTAACTCTGTTACTCTGAACACACCACGTTATTTCTCATTTGCCTCAGTTTCTTTTATTTGCATCAGCCCTCTGAATCGGTTTCCTCATTTATACAATGGAGATACTAATGCCTTCTTTCTTTTGTAGAATAGAACAAAAAGGTTTGAAAGGTTCTCCAGAGACACTGACCATTTCCTTTTAACTATGTCATAATTCTGATCACCAATTACAATGTATAGGGTTTTCCCCCAAGAAATTCTGCAACACCAGCTGGGTGTCCTACATTTCTACTCAATTCTGACACTATGGACGTGGAGATGGCATCAGATCCCACAGGTTAAGGGTCAGCCCTACCAGACTGCCCCCTCCACATTTCAGATGCCCGTCACAAGTCAAGAGTGTTACCTGTGCTTCTGACTGACCATCTATCGAGATTGGAGGTTCCAGTGACCCCCTCTTTGGGTCTGATTAATTTCCTAGAGTGGCTCACAGAACTCAGAGAAACATTTTCCTTAGTAGATGACTGGTTTATTATAAAAGGATCTAACTCAGGAACAGCCAGATGGAAGAGATGCATAGGGTGGGGGATGAAGAAAGGGAGCGGAACTTCCCGGCTCTGAGCACGCCGCTCTCCCTGCCCCTCTAGACGTTCACTGACCCAGAGGATCTCTAAACCCTGTCCTTTGGCTTTTTGTGGAGGCCTCATCACATAGGCACACTTGATTAAATCACTGGTCATTGGTGATTGAATTTAACCTCCAGTCCTCTGCCCTCCCCAGAGGTCAGGGGGACAGGACTGAAAGTTCTAACCTCCAATCGCAGGGTTGGTTCCTCTGGCAACCAACTCCCATACTTAGCTGTGGTCCAAACGTCACCTCATCAACATAACAACAAATTCCAAGGGTTTCTGTACCAGAAACAGGATGAAAACCAAGTCTATGTTTCTTATTATAAATCACAATATCACACTATCCCTATAAAGTCATGGAAATTTTCCTTTTGCCCTTTTTGCCCATCCTAACCGTTCTTTCTATCACCGAACCAGAAGGCAGGGGAGTGTGTGCCATGCTCAGATCTGCATTCAGAACACAGGCTGCTAACTAATTTTATTTCCACATGAACATAAACAAGGTGATGGTAGATATAATGCAATCAAAAGGAAGATACTCGATATGATTTTACATTTTTGTTGTATACAGTGGTTTTATGTTTTATTTAAAAATGAAGATGGATGATGTCAGCAAGAAAAAAACACTGTTAGGGAGTTCAAAAATTGGCCTATATTCATGTTTACTTATTTTACCACTTCAACTTTCTAAAAAGAAGCAGCCACCACCTAAAAGACTTCTAGTTCACTATGGAGCTATGCAGGAACTGTTCTCCCTCTGCCGAGCATTTCGGTGGCAATCTAGAGGTAAGCATATATAGTCACTAGTGATTCAGTATGGTGAGCACAGCATGCCTGGGACATAGCCACCAAGCGTTTGGTTTGGCCTGCAGGGCCTTTGGGAAAGCTTAGCCCCCAAGCAGAAGTCTGAAAGAGTCCTTGGGGGGTAAGTGGGATTGCCAGGCAGAGAACATTGGAGCAGACACTCAAAGAAGAATCAGACTGAGCAAAGGGAAAGTGCCTGAGGTACTGGTAAGGGTGAGCTGCTGTATGCTGTGACAGCAGGGACCCCTGACTCCCTCTCTTGCCAAGGTTCTCACCAGGGCAGCAAGTGACATTGTTCAGAGCTGCATTTAGAACATGAGCTCCAACAGCGATGTGGAACATGGTTCCAGGCTCTTCTGGAGCCATTGGCAGTGGTCTAGGAGAGAATCATGAGTGAAGAGCTGTTTCAAGGCCAAGTACGGGGGGTAGGAGAGATGGGGGGTTGGCCGGATTCCAGAGTCTTCAAGGTAAAACCTTTGTTAATCACAGGCTAGACATTACACCTTGATTGCAAGTGTCCCTAAGAACTAAATATTGACTGAGCTTGCATCTTTGTTGCCTCAAAAATGCAAGACTTGTAAAATTCAATGACACATATGATTATTCAACATGTATTATCTGCTGACTGCTCTGATGGAGACAGAGGAGTTTAGTTGAAGCAAACGAGTAGAATCAACAATAGGTATATAAATAGATCCCTTTATAATGAATTTACTGATCTTGCCATACTTCTAACTTTATCTATTTTATCCAGATGTGCCCTTATCCCCGCAACAGCCCACAGAAATGGCTTAGAAAGTTTTAAAATGTACTCAGTCAACCATTTTGTCCACATAAAACAAGAGACTGGACTGATTGGAATTAAATGATTTTCTTCTTAAATCTTTTTTGCTGTTCATCATGGCATTGTGTAGATAGATAATGAAATTATTGCCTTCATCATCCAAGGAATTATAGCAAAGAGCTGGTACGGTCTTGAAAAATGTTCCACGAATGGTTATACAGAGGACGGCGGGCTCCCCTGGGAACCACCAAGACGCTCAGCACTCGGTGGGAAGGAGGCAGACCGAGATTGAGGACAAAATTGCAACCCATTGGCATAGCACATATTTTTCCAATATAAAAGCAAATGGAGAATCTGTAAATAAATTGACTATATAAAAGTGTCCCTTTATATTACTGCCTCACCTTTCCAAGGGGAAAACAACAACAACAACAAAAAAGGCTTCTTTTCACGGCCCTTATATAGAAACATCATTTCTTCTGGGTAATTTTATAGTACCAACAGCAGTCCATATCTATTTAAAGTACATATGCAGCCCCCCAACCAGTCCCCCTTGTACAAATGACTGAGTAACTAGCATCAGCCCGACTGCAGAAGCAGCTGCCACATAATTACAACCTCTCATCACACGTGTAGGGAAACAAGTTGTGGCATTTGGGAAAGGTCTGCAAAAATAGGTGTCAGACCTTAACTAATAGTGATTGTCCTTCCATTCTACTGTAATTTACATTTAATTCACACATTTCATTTCCATTTAAAATATGATTACAGTGTTTTGAAGCACATCTCACCTGTCCCCTTGAATTACAGGGAAATGAAAATAACAGGGAGCAGCAGGCACCGGGAAGGCCGCTACAGCCCTTGGCGGAAGGGTCACCAGCTCCCACCTCAGAGGTCAGAGTGGGACAACTGAAGAGAAATGGGGGCTGTGGAGGAGAGGAGGCAGGACACAGAATGAGGGGAAAAGAGTGAAAGGACATAGGTGACAGGGTATAAGGGTGGAGAGGGGAGGAGCCCGTGGAGGGAACGGCGATTCCGGTCTTCTGAGGGTTCCAGAGTGCTTGTTTTAGAAATTCATTCTTTTCTGGCGTAGTGCCCACCTTTTATTTCATTCATTTCAGGTTCATGACCTAATCCTAAATACATGCAGCAAGAAGCAGGTGCCTGTTAACTCTGAGTTCTGTTTTTGTTTGTTTGTTTCTTTCTTTCTTTCTTTTCCTACTCTGGAGACAAGAGAAAGAGCAGAGGAGAGGGAAGGCAAAGGCTGCAATGCACGGACTCAGAGGCCAGACAACCTACTGGATACATGACACCCTTCAATACACACCCCCTTTCTACCTCCATCCTGCACCTGGGGCTCTGCAGCTGTTGGCAGGGGGTGAAAATGTGTCCATGTGCTCCAGGTCAGAGGAGAAATTTATATAACAAGATTCCTTCGGAATTCAGTAACCAAGTTCCTCCAGGTGCGGCAGAAGATGGGCTTGCCTTATAATGAATTCCAGCCAATGGCACCTAAATTCACAGTGAGATTTTGTTGTCTGCTCAGAGGCAGAAGGAAAGAGCCCTTGCTCATTCATAACTATCCCCAGATGGTCATAGGTACTGTGATCCCTGAGAGAAGGGAAACAAACAAGGTGAGCCTACTTTTGCCAAATGGTACTTTCTGGATTACATTACAGGAAACAAGAATAATAGCAGAGTACAGTGGTTTCACTGAGTTCATGAGACAGAAATCAAAGTTGGGGAAGTCAAGTGACTTGAATTTTCAGGACAGACCATCAGGGAAGAGGGGTTGTACAGAGAAAGGGATCTTGAGTCTTTGGCTGGATACTAAGATAAGGTTCCACAATGCCAGCAAAGAATAACTATCAGAGTGCTATAAGCTAAAAGACTTCCAGATATCACAAAAGACTGAGATATGTTCAAGTTCCAATCAACCAGACTGGTAAGACCCTGCTGAACACTCAGGACACTCAGGGCAGAATCCACAAAGGTCACACCAAATAAGCATAAATACACTAGCTTTAGAGTAAAGGCTACTCTAAACCTAACTTTATGAATTGAGGGGATCCACATGAAATTTAACTGCAAGCCAAGACAGATTGCACACTCTATAAATAAAAAACACAAAATCCGGACACTTGACATTATATTCTAAATGTTCAGAATCCAATCATGAATTATTACACATGAGAGAACATTCAGGGGAAAAAAATTAGACCATAGGAACAGATCTAGATGTAACAGAGATGATGGAACAAACTGACAGAGGAAAACATGAAATGAATAAAGACAAAAGAAAATACTAAAATAAAAACTAAATGTAAATTGTAGAAGTGAAAAATATAATACCATAAATAAAAAAATTCACTGGAGATTAGACACTGTAGAAGAAAAGATCAGTGAACTTAAAAAAAAAATCACAAAAGTAACTGTCCTAACTAAAGGATCGAGAGAGAGAGAAAACAGTCTGGAAAAAAAGTGAACAGAACCTCAATGACCTGGTGAACCACATCAAGCAGTCACTAGAGTTCCAGAAGAATGTGGAAGGCAGAAAAAACATTTGAAGAAATAATGGTCAAATTTTTCCAAATCAGATGAAAACTATGAACCCATAAATCCAAGAACCTCCATAACACAAAACAGGATAAACACAAACAAAAAAAAAGAACATCATAATCTAATTGATAAAAACCAGTGATAAATAATTGTGGGTAAATATGAAAGACACAAATAACCAATATGATTTTTGGAATTAAAGGACATTACTATAGATCCTGCAGACATTAAAAACATAACAACAACAAAAAATATTCCAAACAACTTTATGTCAATGATTTGGCAACCCAGAGGAAATGGTCAAATTCAAATAAATATTCAAAATAGTTCAAATTATTAACTTATAATACATTGATTTAGTGAACTCAGATGATACAAGGTCAATATACAAAAATTAATTGCATGTTTCATTACCATGAAGTAATGAAAAGTCCAATATGAAATTGAAATTTTAAAAATACCATTTACAACAGTATAAAAACATGAAATATTGAGAGATAAACTTAATAACATTTGTGCAAGCCCTATACACTGAAAATTATAAAACATGGTTGAAAGAAATTAAAGAAGACTTATATCAATGTAGAAATATATGATGTTCATACATTTGAAGATTCAGTGTTGTTAAGATGTTAATTTTTCCCCAAATTGATCTACAGATGCAAAGCAATCCCAAACAAAATTGAAGGTGGCTTTTCTTGTAGAAAAATGACAACTTGATTTTAAAACGTATGAAAATTCAAAGGACCCAGAATAACCAAAATGATGCTCAAAAAAGAAAATATTGGGAAGACATTCAATATCTGATTTCAAGACATTATAACTCTACAGTAATCTAAACAGGGTGATCTATTATGTATATATAATAAGCAAGGTGATCTATTATAGATGGAGAGATAGAGAGATAGAGAGATAATATATATGATCTATTATATATGTTATACATAATATATATAATATACATGTGTTATATATATCTATATATATATATATATATGGAGAGAGAGAGAAAGCCCAACACATGTATACACATTTTAAGAAAGGAAAAAACTATATTAAAGTTGTAATGCTCAACATATACCAATAACAAAAGATGAATACAAGTTATGTGTATACATTTTTTTGGCACCCCCAGCATATATATGTCAGAATAGAGAATACAGAAATATGGTCAATTAATTTTTAACATAAAGAAATATAATTGAATGGGGAAAGGATGGTTGTTTCAATAGTGGTGCTAGAACTAAATATTCATATTTTTTAACGAACCTCAGCACTTACTTTATACCATTCACTAATATTGACTAACCCTGTGTCATAAACCTAAATATAAATGCTGAAACTACAAAAGTTCCAGGAAAATATCTTAACTAGATTTCATCGAAATTACAAGTTTCTGTTCTTAGGTGGATATTATTAGAAGGTAAAAAATGAAAAGACTACACACAGATTGGTAGAAAACTAGAGATACATGTCACAAACGACTCATATAGAATAGACATAGAACTACAACAAAGTAATTTTTTAAAAACTTCGATGAAATGATGGACTGAATGGTTGTGCAGATGCTTCATAAAAGATTCTTGATTTTGTCACTAGAGCAATACAAATTAAAACCACTAACATATACCACCACACACCAAATAGAAAGGCTAAAATTCAGAAGACTGACACTATCTAGTATTGGCAAGGATATGTGGCAGCTGAAAATCTTGTATATTGTTGGTTGGGTAGAAAATGATGCAACCACTTTGGCAAACTTTTGGCAGTTTTTTATAAAGTTTACATTTATCCTAGCACCCAGAAATTTTAGTCCTAGGTATTTATCCAAGATAAATTAAAACATACATCCATACAAGACTTATACATGAATGTTCATGCCAACTTTTTACATAATAGCAAAACCTGGAAAAAATACAAATGTTCATCAGCAGGTGAGTGGTCTCCTCAGTCTGTGGCATATCCACACAGTGAAAATCTACCAATAAAAAGATTAAACTTTTGATACTTTCAATAGCATAAATAAAACTAGAACACATTTTGCTAAGTGAAAACAGTCATACACAAAAGAGTACATGCTGCATGATTTCATTTATATGAATTCTGGAACAACAATATTAGAGTTTAGTGAAAGAAGGCGAATCAGTGGTTACTTGGGGCTAACATGGGGGAGACCATCAATTGACTCCATATGGGGCACAAAAGAAATATTAGGGGCGATGGAAATGTTTTATATCTTGATTGTGGTGGTAATTACATGGGAGTATATATTTGTCTAACCTCATCAAACTGTACACTTAAAATTAATGCATTTTATTGTATGTAAATTATATTATACCTTAATAAAGTTCATTTAAAAGTAAAAATAAACAATTAAAATTTTTAAATTAAAACTGTTTAAAGCTCGAAAGCTTTTCTTATATTTTCAGAATAAAGACCAAATGTGCTCCATGAGATGCTGGATGGGTCCATCTTCCTCTCTAGCCCACCTCTCCTCCTAGCACCCACTGCCCTCTGCACCTCAGGCATGCTGGCTTTCTTTCACTTCTGGAAAAGTCAAGCTCTTTCCAAATGCCAGGCCTTTATTGTTTTTTAAACTAGATTAATCATAATCAATGATTCATGACGTACTCTCATTATAAGATATACAGCCTGCTTTACTCAGTTAACTACTTCAGTTGTTTTGTTTTGTTCTGTTTTTGTAATGGTTCTCTTCACATTTAACTGCCCTATGTCCCCAAAAATAAGATCTAGCTGGACAATCAGCTCTAATGCATCTTTTGGAGCAAAAACTAATATAAGACCCAGTATTATGTTATATTATAGTATAGTATATTATATTATTATATAAGACCCGGTCTTATATTATAGTAAAATAAAACAGGGTCTTATATTAATTTTTGCTCCAAAAGACACATTAGAGCTGATTGTCCAGCTAGGTCTTATTTTCGGGGGAACACGGGGTTTCTTCCTAGGCAATCTCATTAACTCTCACAACTTCAGTCACCATCTGCATATTCATTGATTTCCTTGTATATCTTCAACTAACTCATCTAAGTTATCCCCATCTAAGTTATGGAGCCCTATATCCAGCTGCCCACTGGATGTCTCCAAAACATCCCAAATGCAATATAGTCAGAAAAAAAAAAAAAAAAAAAACTCCCTTCCTTCCTAACTGGCCTCAGAAAATATCCATCATCTATTTACTTCACAAATGAAACATAAACATCATCAGTGACTCTCTCCCTCCTGCCCCATATTCAATCCAACAATATCAACTTTACTTACTAACGTTCTGTCAGTTCATCTACTTCTCTCATCATCATCTCATCTTAATTCAAGCTACCATCACCTCTTACTGTTGATAACAGCCTCCCAAACCAGCCTTCCCAATATTCTCTCTGACCACCACTGATAAAACATCCACAATGCAGCCAGCATGAGATTTTTGAAATGTAAATATCATCATGTCATCACACCACTAAATCCAAAATCATTAACAGGACCTATGAGAAGAGAAAAGACCAGGTCTGAAAGACATAAAAGGTAACCCAAAAGGCCGGTAACAATGACTCTCCCACCCAGTCACCAGTTTATAGAGAAACTAGGAGTGCAGAGGCCGTGATCAGTACTTCTGTATCTTATTAACTCATGAAAAGAAGGCCATCACACAAAAGGCATTTGGTGTTATGCTCCAAATGCCTTTGGTTTTATGGAGCCAAAAAACATTTTGGAGAATGATGGTGAGTGAGGAAGGGGCTCCAGGAAGGGGGAGGGGCAGGTGCGCCGTGCACCTGTTGCACAGTGTCATCAGGCAGAATTGCTCCTTTCCAGCTCACTGCTTGGAAAGCCCAGACCATTCCACCAGACACTGATTCGACAATCCTGTATTTTAGTCCCTCACCATCGGCACATTCCAGTCTCGTCCTCCAAAAAGGCCGATTAGAGAACCCTCAAGGCCATCTTCCGACAGACTCCCTCCTTTGCTGTAAACACAGACACTTCCAAGCTGAATTTTCTGCAGACAGTATGTCTCGGGTTCTTTTTCATTTCTGTCAAGACAGAAGGAAAAATAGAAGGGAAGTTATGCTTGCATTCCTTTCCCACCAGGGCGCCCCTCGGGAGGACAACGACCGGCCCTGGGAGCTGCTCCCCAGCCACAATGGGAGAGAGCGAGTCTCAGTGCATCATTGCTGTTTCCCTTTCATTGAATCGGTAAGCGTTCCGGCCATTTTGAAGTATTATTTCCCCCTTTAGGACAATGTACTTGGGTCTGGGTTCTTTTCGCTTTGTTTATCCAGTAATCATTACAGCAAGAGGGATGCACCTGTTCCACAGGCCCATTAGACTCCGAATGGCTTCTCTCCTGAGCAGAGGCATGTAGGAAAACTGGCCTTGGCACTCAATGCACACTGCAGTAGGAGAGAATGCACGGGAGTGCCGAGAAGACTGAGCTGTAACCTTGAGCCATAACACCAAGTGGCTCAGAGCTGGGAGAGGGAGGCGGGCTGAGCCTTAGAGAGAGAGAGAGAAGGAACATGCCCAAGGTCACACTGCCAATTAGTCACGAAGCAGGAGTTACAACTGCAGAAAGCTGGTCTGTCTGGCTCCAAGCCCACACTCTCCCTACCTTGTTATATCTTGGAGCTGCTGGGAAAAGAGAGAGGTGGGGAGAGGAGGGAAGCCTTTACAGCGAAGTCAGAGGCATGTGCCCCCACAAGCCAAGGGCTTTCTTTATATCTTATCTCCATGTGAAAGTGGCCCACAGAGGGCTGCTGATGGAGCACATTGGGAGCCATTGCAAGTCCAGGGGGATGAAAGGGAAAGAAGATAATGGGTGGTTCCTCTAACTCATACTTTGAGCTTCCACCAGTAGTAAGTCCCACTCACTTGGTCGAATTCCTGCTCCCTATATTTCCCTCACACTGTAAACCCAAGGGCATCCTGATTCTGGGATGAAAATGATGAGATCAAATGTCCTCACTCAGGCCTCCTGCATCCCCGTGTTGGGGAAGGGAGGGGAGGGCCGCTAGAATGGTTTGCAGAGTCTTTTGTTTGGTGTGTCAGAGCCACAGCCCAACACAGAAGCTGCTCCTGGGCCCTGGTGACTTACTTTGTCATCTGCTGCCTCTCGTGCAGGTGTGCGTATTTTAGCTGGAGGAGCCCAGGCATGGAAATCGCTCTCCCTGTGCCCATATATTATCAGTATTTTTTAACATGTCGCTTTCCAAGCAGGTAATGCATTTGCAGAGACAGTGATCTTTCATCGGGAGATTACGATGATTTGTGTCCTCTGTCTAAATTCCAGCATAAATTTCAGAGCCAGCGAGGCATTGGCTTGTGGAAAGAGCTGCGTTCTGAGATGTGGCAGGCTATCTGTGCAAAGCTCAGGCTCTCAGCCATTTGTCCTGATTAGGAAAAGGCTTTGAAATTCTTCCTGGTGCCTCACCTTCTTTATATATATATATATATATATATATATATATATATATATATATTTTTTTTTTTTTTTTTTTTTTTTTTTTTTTTTCAGATTGCTCTTCCAGCCGGTCACCTTTGCAGCTGGGTGCAAGTCTCAGGTTATGCTTGCTGGGCTGGTCCCAAGCAACGCATTTAAACAATGCAACTGCCTGAACTCCTGGTTCTGCTGAAATTAGCAGTGTGGCTTGGGTCATGTCACCTAAGCCTCCTAGCTTCAGTTTCCAATTAGTAAATTGGAAATTGTAATCCCTACTTCACAGAGTTAATGGGAAGATTAAATAAAGGAGCACAAGTGAGAATTCCTCTTCCCATGGTACTCAGAAAACTATAGGTAAAACTATGCATTCATCCCCAATCTAGTCCCCAAATTATACACACATACACCTTAGGCCACACACACACGTGACCACACCTTCATTGGATGGTACCTTCAGTTAGCCCCAGTTCTCCCAATGGTTGCCCTGAAATTCCCCAAAAGTATCTCTAAATAAAATGAATAGTAAGTCGTCTTATTGTGTATATTACTTTGCTCAAGCTGTACAAAGTATCATAACAAAGTACCACAGATGGGGTGATTTAAACAACAGAAATTTACTTTCTCACAGTTGTGGAGGCTGGGAGACCAAGATCAAGGTGTTAGCAGGGTTGGTTTCTTCTGAGGTCTCTCTCCAGGGGTTATATTTGGCTGTCTTATCCCTGTATCTTCACATGGTCTTTACTCTGTGTGTGTCTATATCCTGATCTCTTTCTTAGAAGGACACCAGTCATATTCAATCACACACCCTCCCAACAGCTTCATTTTAACTTAACCACCTCTTTAAAGATTCTATTTCCAAATACAGTCACATTCTGAGGCACTGGGGGTGAGGACATCAACATACGAATTCGGGAGGGATACAATGCAGCCCATAACACCATGTAATTAAAAGCATAAATACATGATGTATGATTTTAAGGATGTCTCGAAGTCAGACCAAGAGTGATGGGGCTCCCCATCTCCAAAAATAACAATGTCTTCCTTCTGTATTGTGATAATGCTTGGTTTTGAGAGTCCTGTCTCAGCCAATACATGCCAGCCCTCAATTGACAAGTGGAAAAACTGAGAGGGAAACAGAAAGGAGGGACTTACTCAGGGTCACACAGGTAGTAGTGAGGGGTAGGAATGGGTCTGGAACCTCAGTGTGTGGCTCCTGCCCTTCTCACTGTGATTCTGCATTGTCATCTTGGGAAGGTTTTCACCTCCAAAATCACATGCCGAAGGTGGCAGACGGCTCCCAAATCAGATGTGTCAGTGCCTTCAGGGCAATCCCACCGCCTGTGACATGTGGCTGGCCTGCTGGCTTGCTCTCTCCTTTGCCCTGCCCACTGCATCTAGCACAGAACTGTCATGGTTGGAACAGTAAATGCTGTCTACCATCTCACCTGTGCAGCTCACCTGTGCTGACCAGAGAGCCTGCCCTGACGTGGCCTGGAGGAACCATCTCCCTGGATCTTGTTTTGGTTTTGCTCTGTTTCTTTGTTTTAATAGAAGACTCTTTGTGCCCAGCCCTTTCTGTTGCAGAGATTGCAATGAGCCAATAGGTATGAAAGAACAACTGTGCCGCTGGGACATGTCGCATCCCGCACTAAGAGGGTTGTGGGGAGTGAGGAGGGTGGCGCAGGGCTAAAAAAGACAGTAGTCAAGAATAGTGTGCAACTAGGGCCAAGGGACTCCAGCCTCAAGGATTGAGCCCCTAATCGGGCCTACGCATAGCTTTTATTAGGTGGGGAAGTAAAGGAGAAAAAGCTTGTCAATCTCAAGATCTGTGAATCCCATACATCATAATAGGAAACTGAGTCAAGCCAATCACCCTTGCCTGCAGGAAGCTGAACCAGAAGTCTCAGGATGTATGTACTTCCCCAAAGGAGAAAACCTTTATGCATATGAATAGATGGAGAGCACATCACTGAATCTCTTCCCTCCCAGGTTGTGGGAAGGAATGCAGCCACAGAGGCAGAGGCTCTCCTTAGCCGGGAGAAGATGGGGGGCTGTGCCCACCTCTGTGAACCCTGTGGACCTCTGTGAACCCCGTGGATCTCTGTTGGTCCCCACTCGGCTGTGCCTGGCTTGAGTTGTCCCCCCCATGAGGAATCTTACTCATCATTGGCTAACCAGCCATCTTTCTGGGGCCAAACAGGGAGACATAAGGTGCAAGCACAAAGGTAAAGCAAAGTCCCTGAAAGGATCCGTCTCACAGACTCTCCTTTCTTTAGGGGCAGGTACGAGGAGACAGACGGATAGGCTGCTGCGTGGCAACAGGGACAAACACAGGAAGAGGGGAATTTGGCTGGTGACATAAATAGGCATAAGAAGCCGGGCTGTGAAAATTCACAGCCAACAGTGGCCGCTTGACAAAGCTTTGGAGACAAAAGGTGCAGACAGGGCATTGAAGACCTCAGCTACCATACTACTGTGCCCAGAAATGACTCTGGATTTAGGCCACCTGGTCCCAGGGACTATAGCCAGCTTTGTTTCCAATCCAAATAAATGAATAAATAGATGAATTAATTAACTAATTAATTAATAATGTGTGTATCTGTACACACATACAAGTATACACACATACAAGTATATCTTCCCATAGTGGTAGTATTTGCTCATCTCCATAGAGCTCCAAATTCCTCAAAACTTTTTATTCACCAGAGTAAGTGAATGTTCTGGGGAGGACAAGTACTTATTTTTAATGGACTTCTTGTGGGTCAAGTGGGAAGCAGCAGAGTGAAGTGGGAGAAGACCCAGGTTCAAGACCAGTTCTGTCCCTGGCCGGCATTGCAACTGTCCAAGTCTCTAAAGGTCATAGTGTCAGCTTCCTCAGAGAGGCTGAGAAGCCTCCTGATACGATTTTGAAAAGCATAGGCTTTAGGGTCAGACAAGACTTGGGCCACATCTCTTACTAGATATGTGCCGTTGACTCCAGCTTCTTGAAGTGGATCTCCTCATTGGGGGGCAGAAATGTGCTAAAAATGCCCATCTATCAATGGGCTCTTTGACAGGAAATGAGGTAGCATTTGTGAAAGGGCCTATTGCATTCCCTTGGCATTGGACTGTCCTCCTCCCTCCTTGGCATAGCCTTATGGTAAGAGGGGAAGAAAGAGCAGGAAGGCGGGCTGGCAACAACTGTAAGCCCTCTGAGGGGATTTGTGTGTTCTGATGCCACCACAACTATCACCCCACTCTCCATACAGCAAAGCCCCAACCTCCCCGTTTCTCCTCCTTCCTCCCTTCTCCTGGGCCTGACAGAGTATCCAAGAGCAACTACTCAAATCCCTGTGACCCCCCCACCACCACCCCGGGCAGCCAGAAGTCACAGGGAGAAAGAAGCAGGCTCTGTGGCTGTGGCTGTGGCTGTGGCCAGACAGGCTGGTACTCTCTCCAGAGCTGGCCAATAACAGCAGCAGCCCATCCACAGCCACATGGATTCACAGCTTAGCCCTTCTCAGCCTTCAAATAGTGGGGTCAGGCCCAGGTTCTCTAAAAGCGATTCGGTCTTCTGAATGCTCTCTCAAGACTCATCAGGAGGACGATGGACGAGGCTGGATGAGAGCCCAGGGTGGGGAAGAGACTGGAGAAAGGGAGCAGAGAAAGGTCAGTTGAATAGAGAAGGGTTTACACTTGCACTGCAATCAGCTTTGGCACCATCAAGAAAAGTTTTCAAACAGCAGGAAGCCAGTGTCTGGCTAAAAGCAGGACCTCAGAAGTGTGTGATGATTAAATAAATACATGCCCAGCCCCCAAACCACGTCCAGGATTGGGCTCAGTTGGAATCACCCTCTCCCTCCCCTATTTCACATAGTTCTGTACCTCTACTACCTCGCCGAAATCAGCTGAATAGTCATTCATTCTGATTCTTCAGTGGACTGTAAGTATTTTGAAGGAAGAGACTCTAATTCCTGAGGTTTGAAACGCACAAAGAAATAAGTTGTTTGCTAATTTATTGAAAGATAATACCTATGTCCCACCTACAGCCCCGCCACTGAGTTCTCACAGGACTCCAAGTGCCTGCGGCATTTACTCTCGATTAGTCATCCTTGGAGCACTGAAGTCAGATGCTTCAGGGTCTCCAATTTCATTTGTTTATTTATTGTGTCATGGTCAAGTATAGATGATCCCATTGGACTTACGATTTTTCAACTTTATGATAGTGCAAAAGCAATATACGTAATATACGACGTGAGCTATCCAATGCTTTATTATAGAAGAGGCTTTGTGTTAGACGATTTTGCCCAACTGTAGGCTAATATGTTTTGAACACGTTTAAGGTAGGTTAGGCAAGGGATGACGTTCAGTAGGTTAAACGTAGTAAATGCACGTTCAGCTTCCAATAGGTTGACCAGGATATAATCCCATCATAAATTGAGCGGTATTTGTACTTGACCATCAGCATATGTCACCAGAAAGGTCCCTCTAGATGTTTAACCTCAGAAGTGCTGCTTCACACAGGTAGGAGGAGACCAGAGCTGACTCTATTGTCCAGCCTTCCTGTATGTAGAGATACATTATAAAAGCAACCCCAATCTAATTTTCACTTTTTTCTTTTTGATCCTTCAAACTGCAGCACGCGAGCCCAGACTGTAACACTTGGAAGCTCATCAATGGTAAAGAGTAGAGTCAGAGAAACTCGGATTTGGGAGAGACTCTAAAATCCATGAGAGGCTTTTCTCCATACTGTTACCACCTACACCCCCTGGTATTAGAACGGAAAGCACAGGCACATGACCCTCACCATCTTTTCTGAATCAACACTGACTTCCATAACATTTCTAACAGAAACTGACCACTGAGAAGCCCTTACCCATGTGTAATAGCCCACAAGTCGGCCAGAAGAGAAAACAGAAGTTACTCTTCATCTAATGCCACAAGCATACATGTGACAGTGGGAAAGCAACCCCTCGTCCCCAAACCACCTTTCTTCAGGTAAAATGCCATACTGGGCCCTGGACAGGAATGGCTGCAGGTAACTTCTCAGAAAGAGAAAAACAAAAGGTATTGCTTTAAAGCAGCACAGAATGAAACACCCACCCACATGGTCCTCCTCTTCCTCGGTTCCATTCACCACACCCTTTCAGAGGGACACTTAGATCAGTATCTGCTCCAAGAAGGGGAGGGCAAGAGGAGGAACAAGAAGAGAACACTCAGTAAACAGTATTATTAACCCATAGGCTGGCCATAAATCAGGGCAGGAAGGTGACCTCAGCAGGCTGGAGTAATCCTGCATGTCAGGATGAATTTATGAGGCCAATTTTATTGGCCTGCATGACCCAGGCTCCTTGGAGACGTCTCAGTAACAAATCCAATCCACTTCATTTATGAGCTGTGTACAGTGTCAGCCATGGGACCCAGCCAGAGCACACTGACCACCTCTCCAAGAGGGCACCCAGGAGCAAGGCCCTCAGGGAAGCAATGTTCCCAATCCATCCTGACTGTCACTCCCTCTGAGCCAGCCAGACCTGCTCTAGGAGTTGTCACCTTCAGACTGTTTGTCCTAGGTTCTCATCCTGGCTCTGTCCTGAGAGCCAGCACAGCTTGCGGAAAAGCCCTTCCTCTCTCCAGGCCTGTTTCCTCATTGCAGAAGGAGAATGTGGGACTACCAGTGTTGCTCAATGTCAGCCCTGGAGGCACTTGGGGAAGGACTTAGCATCTCATCTCTGGTCCCAACTGCTATAAGACAATACTTCCCCCACCCAGTCATTAGATCAACCGAAAGTGCCCCCACACATTTCCGAAGGCAACTGATAATTACTGGTAGATAATATCTGAGGTCCCTCCCTGGATACAGACATCCCAGAGAGGTCTATGAAGGGACTGTTTCTCCCTCCACTTCCCCTCCCTAGAAGCAGAAAAGCTGATACTCCTTCGAGTCGCAGCTAGAGGGACCTCAGGGCCAGCCAGGAGCCATCCCAGTGAGAAGAGGCAGCGGGAATCAGGAAAGTCCTTTGAGCAGAGGACCTGCTGCATACCTGAACTTCACCTGGTCTCTGTAGGCTCCGAGAGCTGGGCGGAAGGCATTTCAGTCTATTTGACTGTCCCTGTCATCGTAGGGTTTACGGATGGTTAATTTATTCTTTATAGCACAGTCATTGATGGCTGTTAAATCACAAATGAGAGCCAATAAAGGGTGAATAGCAGCTGAAATTACACTGTTTATATGACAGCAGAGTGCTGGCTAAAAGATTCATATGCTGCTGATGAAGTATGTTATAAATTTTAATTACCATAGTTTGTACAAATGACATGTTTGAAATGCTATTGAGTAATGTGACCCTGATAATGAAACTATAAAATAAATCATTAACTTTCTGAATGAGCTTTTTTATTTCAGTACTGCACAGAGTAAACTTTTCAGTTTATTCCACATCAGTCTTTTTATGTGCCCTCCCTCCGCCCCTTGCCTAACCAGCTCCTCTTTCCACAGGCTGAGGACAAGGAGACAGTAAGAGACTGGGGACCCTGGTGAATGCCTGGAGGAGCAGCCTGGCAAGACTGACCACCACCCCCTCTAAGAAATGGCCCAGAGCCTGGGCCGGAGGTGCCAGCCTGGAGCAAGTGTTCTAGATGTGCACCTTAAATAAACCCCATAAAGTTTCCGACCTGAGGGGAAGATAGGACTCTTTTTTGAAACTGCAGACCTTCAAGAGACCTCCACCCACTGGCAGCCGAGCACTGAGGCTGATTCACCTAGCAGAGCATTGGTGGCAGAGCCCAATGTATAGATTCCATGTGGGGGTTGGGCTGCACAGAGGGTGAGAGAATCAACAGGAAACTGGGCCAATTGTCCTGGCCCTTGTAAGAGTCCAAGTAAGAGTCCAGAAGAGAAAACGACAAACAGGCATTTAGTGGGCTTTCCATTGCTGAAGCACCCCTATTTCAATGCCCTGGTCCATCATGTTTATGAATTGTCCCCCTCACAATACTCCAAAGGCACCAGTCACCATGGTTAAACACATTTTGCAGAAAAGAATCTGAAGCTCCAAGAAAAACCTACAAGGAGCCCCACCAAGGGTCATTTAGGGCAACCTCCCGCTCCAGGAGTCACTGGCCCAAGGTCTCTCCAGCAGAGATGACCCACTCAGTCCTTCAGGACAAGAAACACACTGGTAAGTTTGGCAAAACCCTGGCTTCATAGGATAATAGCACATCAAAAGACCTTAGCCATCATTTAGTCCTAAAACTTTCAACATGGGCAAAGAGGGAGGGAAGTGGGAAGAGAAAATGCCAGGGAAGTTTTAACTCCTAGCCTTATATACATTCCTTATAGGCCTTCTTAAGGCATGTCTAGCCCAGACCTCTCACTTTGCATATGAAGAAATGGGGAGGCCCAGTAAGCAGCGGCAGAACTGGGGTTATAACCCACAAGACCAAGGATGAAAGGAGAGTAGAGCTTTTTTTATTTAGTCGGGCCAGGCTAGCCCAGGGCCACCTTGGGACAGACAGCATCACTTCACTGATGCTGTAAAATGCAGCCAGCATCCTCTGTTTCCCTTCTGGAGAAGAGTCACCAAGATGCGCCTCTTCCCTCTGCAGACGAGCTGCCTGGCAGGGAGGCGGGGCTGGTGTGAAGTACTGTTCTCTCGTTTCCTCCATTTCTCAGAACAAATCTGCTCTCTGGAATGTGCCACATGAAAAGAAGGTCACACTCAAAAGGAATACTATGGGGCAGCCTCTCGAAGATTCCTCCCAGAGGTCTGCAGAAGAGACCCTGGCACTACAATATGGCTTATTAAGAGACACTGCCATTAAAAGCCCTTCTAGTACTTCAGAGGCCTTGCTTCAACCATCCAGTGACAGAAGAGAAAGAGCATTCACTGTACATCCCGTTCTACAGATGAGCCAATGGCAACAAACCTGGGAAGGGATTTCTCTTACATCACAGAGCTCATGGGTAGCTGAAGCAAGGACAATCCAAACGCATTTATGAGACAACCTGGGAAATTTGAAATACGACTGAATATTTGAGGCTATTAAGGATTATTGCTAATTTTTAAGATCTGATAGTGATGTTGCTATTATTTTTCTTTTTTAAGAATCCTTAGCTTTTAGAGATGCATACTGAAGTGATAACAGATGAAATAATGTGATATCTGTGATTTACTCCAAAATAACCCAGGGTGGGAAAGGACGGGGGTCTGGTTGCATGAAACAAGATAGGCCATGAGTTGATAACTACTAAAGCTGGTGATGTTTACATGTGGGTTCATTAAGCTATTCTTCTGTCATTCAATTTTTCATAATAAAAAAAATAAAAATAAAATACCCAAATGTCCTCATCCCCTACCCTCCATTTCCCCATGTATCCCCAGCAATACCAGGCTGGAAATAAGATCAACCTCCTTACTCACAGGGCAAGCTTCCAGCAACGTGGGAAGGTCTGAACCTTCCCTTTGGTGGAGGAAGTCCCAGTGAGGAGAAGCCGGCATCAGGATGTGCCCAGGCCACTGCACTGGAGAGAGAAGCTCCTGGTCTAGAAGCTCCTGGCACAGCTGCCTGGTACATACACAGCCAGAGGCAGAAGGTTTCCCTGGGCGGGACTCGGACCTGCTGTGTCAACTTGAGTAGGGCCCTTCATTTCTCAGAGCTTTGGCTGCCTCATTTGTAAAACCAATATGGTAGCCCCAACTAGCTACTTCAAAGGGTGTGAGGATCAAATTAAATAATGAAGAGAGACTTCTAGAGAGATGGTAGAGTGTAGAGATAAGAGCACAGATTCTGGACTCCCTGTGTTCGAGTCACAGCTCCACCTTGGATTAGCTAGGTGGCTCAGACAAGTTTTAGTCTCTTCTGCCTTGAAGTCTTCTCTAATAGAAGCAGGGTTGTTGCAAGGATTCAATTAGTTAATTTTTGTAAACAACTAAGAAAACTACCAACTATTATGTAAGATGTTATTATTATTATTATTATTATTATTGTTGTTGTTATTACTCTATAATGATATACTAATATGAGATGTCAATATTAGGAAAAGAACCACAGAGTGTTAAACCAGAAAAGACTTGAGAAGTTATTGAGTCCAATTTCCATCTTTCAAAGGCTCATAGAAGTGACGGGATTTATCTGGAGTCACATCACAAGTTAGTGACAGCACTGAGCCTGGAACAGGCTCCATCCCATTAAGCAGGTGGCCACTTCTTCTGTATTACCACCCACCCATGAGGAAGCCCATGCTGAATCATGTCCTCAATCCAGAGTCTCATGCTGGACATAAGTGTCCAGGAGTCCCCATGCCCGGCGCCTCACTGGGACTATAATGAGAAAGGACCATGGAGTTGGAAGAGAATCCTTTGCTCCTCATTCCACACCTGATCCCCAGAGAACAGAGCCTGGGCAATCAAGAAGCCCCAATGTGTCCTCTACCTTCCCTGGTGCCCTCCAGAAGAGTGGGCTGCACTGGGAAGACCTCCCCTCTGACTTATCAGCCACCACAAAAACATTTTCAAGGCGATGGTGCAAGCTGCCCTACTTACCATTAAGAGAAAGGACCACATTATTGCTGTTATAAACCATTGATTAAGGTTTATAATAGCAATAATCCCCTCGAAATTCATTGTTACTGCAGTTAATGACCAGTTTATTAGAGCGTTAACCATCCTTGGCAATGGGCTGAGTCGTTTAATGCGGGTAACGACCAATTTCTCAAGGATTATTGCTTAAATAACAATTCTTTGCGAGATGTATGCACCACCACAAGTGCAGATCTGGCTGGAAGCTTCTCCTCAGAAATAAGTGTTAATTATTTCCTCAGAGTTGCACCACCAGAACCATACCTAAAAACCCCAAACAAAGTAATATTTCATAGACACCAAAGAATCAAAATGTTGGACAAGGGCCTGGAGATGGTCTGTGAGGGAGCCAGAGCTAGAGCCACCACTGGGTCTCTGGCCTCCCAACCGAAAGTGCCATCGGGAAACAATACCTGGCTCTTAGACTACTCTTTCCTCTTCACTTGGCTTCATTTACAGAATTTTCTACCTGCCCAAATCCCCCAGCATCCCCAGGGGAGAGGGATGAATAATGGGAAGCATGACAAACCCAGGCTTCATAAAAGTTTCATACACTCTGAAGCAAATATTTGCCTACACCTGACCATTCACGTCCTAGAAGACTTGGTAGAACAGGGCAGCAAACAATGAGTGGTACACAACAGTTTGCACAGTACAAAGTGTTTGTCTGCTGTAGCCATTGGCTGCTTTGGGGTTTGCTCCAGGGAGAAAAAAAAAAAAATTAGTGTTGGCTACATGCCTCATAGCTCACCGTGGGCTCTGAGAAGTCCAAGCATCATTAAATATAATAATAGTGCCAGGGGACCTTATTATCATCTAGGCCACCCTCCTTGTTTTGCAGGTGAGAACTAAGGGCCCAGAGAGAATAGGAGGCTTGCCTAAGTCACACAGTCACTTAGAGAAGAGTTGGAATTAGATCTCGATCTCAGTCTTCCCACTATTAACCTTAAGATCACTTTGTTGGACACACCCAAACCAAGAACGGTGTCTCAAGAAACAGTCAAAGGATCACGCAGGGCCCTATCAGGGAGAGAATGCAATGACAAGACATCAGGTCCAGGAGCACTTAAACAGGAGTCTCAGAAGAAGCCAAAGATCTGATTCTCCCTCTCCTCCCCCTCCCCAGCTTTCCTTTTGTGCCTAACTCAATCCAAGCATTTCAAGGCATTAACTATTTTCCATCATTTTATGTTACAACTGTTATTTCAATAACTTTTATTTTTTGACATGATTTGAAAACGGCTGATGTGATTACACTCTAATTGCATTATATTAACTAAAATAAATACTAATAGGGTGTGAACCTAACATAATAAGATAGAAAATTGCTATCACAGTGCTAGTGTCGGCTAGAGAGAAATCTGCTGATTGACACAACAAACATACACTAAGGTCCTGTTATGTATGAGTCAAATACAAAGGCAATTTTCTTTTCTCTCTTCGCTAAAAGTTAATTTGGTGCAAGAACAGAAAGTAGAATATCACAGCCTCCTTGAATCTGTGAACCCTTCAACCTCCATGTTTTGACTTAATAGCAAGAATCATCAAACAGAAATAACGGCAAGGGGCAAAAGAACACGTCTCTCCCAGGCGCTCTCAGTGAAGGAAGCCCCAGCAAGTCTTCATTCCTCTCATCCTTTAGACACATAGACCTGTGTTCTTCTTTGAGGCCAGATGAATCAATGGGGTAACAGCTCCCTCCCATCAGATATGCAGAATGTGCTGGAGTTAAGGGTGGGCCTTCTTCTCTTTCCCGCCCTCTCGTTGAGACACTGGCCAAAACTCTGACACCACACTGATGACATTGGACCCCATTTTCCCCAAGTTATAATGCTGACAAATCCAGATGTCAGCATTTTTTTCTTAAGCCATCAAACTGAATCCGTGATTGTGTGGATTAGATAAATACTCTCACTAAATCACAATAGTTCAATATCTTCTACTCATATTCCCAACTGTGTTATTACCCATATGCTTATAGGATATGATGAAATTTTTATTTGCAGCCACACAAGATAATAATATCAATTACAGATCATGTTGGAGCTGCATATCGGTTTGTTACATCAAGCAAATAGATTAAAATATGCAAAGTGCTAGAAGAGTGCCTGGCACATAGTAAGGGCTAAGTAAATGTTAGCAGATATTACTGTTGGCTACAATGCAATGCCTGATAATGAACGTGATTTTTAAAAAGCAGTCAATTTCCTATACATAATTATAAAAGAAATGCAATAAGTCTAATAACTGAAAGGAAACCAATATAATTTAATTTGTTCCGTAACTTTCTGAACTGTGAACAATTACCATGGAGTATAGCTACATGCATTTATAAATGATGTGATATACAGAAGGTGCCAAAAAAATATACACACATTTTAATAGATGTTATCTTAAAATGTGTATACATTATTTTGGCACCTCCAATATATAAATAACTTATATGAGGGGGATATATAGTTAACAGGTCACTACCGTCCTCACCTTCAATAGTGGCAGAATTACAAGAATATCTTCAGTCCACAAGCAAAAATCACTCTTCGCCACCAAGACTCCAAAAATCTACCATAGTTTTTCTCTGATTCTTTTCATTCCTCTATTCTGAACTCAGTTCCTTTCAACACTGAGCATTTTCAAGGTGCCAGGAACTGTGCTAACGAAGCACTGGAAATGCAAAGAAGAATGGTATCATTTCTGCTGGGAGGCAGCTGGCAGATCAGGGAAGACAGACACATAAAGAGCTAAATGTAATATAATGTGATAAGTGCTACACCCTCTAGATTGTGAATGAAGGATACATGAAGGAGGAGGCTGGGCAAAGGAAGGGCTGGACTGCCAAAGTAAAACAGAGAGGCAATTATTTCTGCCTACTGAGAAGGGAACTTGACCAAGGAGGTGAAGTTTAAACTGAACCCAGAGCTAGTTTACCAATATGTAGGCTAAAGACTTGTTTAGAGAACCGACAAAGCAGAAACACAGAGGGAGAGAGGGAGGGAACACAAGAGGGAGGGAGGCAGGAAGGAAGGAAGGGAGGAAAGAGAGAAGAGTTCAGCTTTGATGAACTTATTCAAAAATTTAATTAGAAAATCTGAAGGAGTGTTAATTTCAGCATGCATGTGTTTAATTTCATACTAATTTTTTTTTAACTTTTATTAACTTACAAAGGGGTCAGGGTTCATACTTAGAACCTAGAAAGAAACTGATGCATCCTCACTGGATCTTCAAGGATTGAAACAAGATTTTACAAGGCAAAAAAGGAAAAAAGACAAGTCAACCAAAGGAAATCCACAGAAACATGTAGAATATTAGGGCCTGAAGAAGCATGGAGATGTCACTTGGACCAATCTCCTGCTTTAGGGCCTGACTCAGACTATCCAAAAGGATTGCTAGCTCTTGACTTAACTCCCACAAGGCTCTTTCCAGTATTTAGGGAAGAATTCACATCTCAAATGGAAGCACCTTAGCGCTGAGAGGCATTCGAAAAGAAAAAAACATTGAGGAAAAGCCCAGAAACTAAGCTCAGGTGACCCTCTAGTTTATCACCAGGAGGGGACCCTGGTTTCTTACTGTAGCTGTCTTTGGCCGGCTTCTGAAATTTCACAAAGAATGCTACCAAGTCTCTCGGCCTACTGGTGTCCCTATTGGAGAGCTGTCACCTAGACAGAATGAGTTTCCTTCCCTTTACAGAGATTCTTTTTTTCTTTTCTTTTCTTTTCTTTTATTTTCTTTTCTTTTTGTTTTGTTTTGTTTTGTTTTGTTTTTTGAGAGGGGAGAAATTCTTGGTGGGGGGCTTGTTTCAAATGAGAATATTGCAACAGAACATTACCTTTCTAGTTTTGCTTAACTTAAAAGAAAATAATTTTTGTTTTATTATAAAAATTTTTAGTTTAAAAAAGGAGAAAACAGCACGTGTTGGTGGGATGTGGAGAAATGAAAACCTGAGCACTGTTGGTGAAAATGGAACTGGTGCAGCCGCTGTGGGAGACAATACGACTGCTGAGAAATTAATGGTAGAATGTCAGCTATAATTTAAAAAAAAAAAATAGTCACAGGGATGTAAAGTACAGCATGGGGAATATCATCAATAATATTGTGATAACTATGTATGGTGTCAGATGGGTTACAGACTTATTGGGGTGATCTCTTTATGAGGTATATAACCGTCTAATCACAATGTTGTTTTGTATACTTGAAACGGATAACAATAAAATACAAAATTAACTGCCCTGTGCCCCGGCAACTCCATGTCTGTGTTATGTACCCAAATGACAGGATGCAGGTGTGCACGCCATGTTCCCAGTGGCACGACTCACAGTGGCCGAGAGGTGGAAGCAGCCAAGTGTCCATGGACGGATAGAGGATAAGCAATACGCGGTCCATGAGACAATGGAATGTTGTTTAGCCTTCAAACTAGCAGGAGGACACCCTGGCACCTGCTACAGCACAGACGGACCTGGAAGACGTCATGCTGAGTGAAACACGCCTGTCACAGAAGGACAAGCGCTGTGTGATTCCACATAGAGCGCGTCCCTAGAGTCATCACAATCATAGAGACAGAAGCAGAATGGTGGGGCCAGGGCTGGGGCAGCGACAGTTCATGTTTGAGAGGGAGAGAGTCTGGTTGAGAAGATGAAGAGGTCTGGGGGTGACAGTGGCAACGGCTGCACACCTGTGTGAATGTGCTTAATGCCCCTGAACTGCATGATGAAAAAGGGTTAAAATTATAAATTTTAAAAAAATTTTTTAATTACTAGATTTTTACTGTCATCATTTGTCTTTGGTTTCCTAGCTTTGTTGGGTCCCTAAGCCTTCCTGGTTCACGGTCTCGGTCCACAGCCAACAATGACATGGACCCACCCTTCCTTTCCCAGCCTGGAAGTTGGAACCATGTTGCGAGTAGCCCATGCTGGGGAGGGAGAAGGTTCTCTGCATTGACGTATATTCTACGTGATGTGTGTGACCCCAGAGATGGCCATTCAGATTTTCTCAGGTGCTCAAGGTTTCTGAGTTCTCCCAAGAGTCCTTTGGTTAAAGTAGGTGGGGGTGAGAGGTCAGAACTAAATTCCCATCCAGCAGGTTTGACAGGTACATAGCATGTAGCAAGACTAAAAGCCCCAATTCCACTCCTTAATTAAAATCATTTTTCATCCCAAACCTATAAAAGGCAGATGTGCCGCATTTCCCCGACCACAGATCGCTGCTTGGTATTGAGTGCTGCAGCTCCAATTCTTCCTTCTCAGGGCTTGGAAACACAAGGCCATCAAAGCACCGTGCAATCACGCTTCTTCCTCCACCTTCTCCTCACCCCCTCATTTTCTTTTTTGCAGAGAAATATTCATTTCCATCTTGGCAGGGGCCATGTGTTTTAAGCTTCTCCTGATACCTCCACGCACAAGTGGAGTGGGAAAGCAGCCCATCTTCCAGGATAGACAGGAGGCAGCTTTTGGTTTTTGTTATTTTAAAACACCTTTTCACCTGTTTTTTTAAAAAGAAACTCAGGCAGCAGGTCCTGCCTTAATGAATCAGCTGTCCTGAGGCTGTAAATTCATTCAGGCCCTCACCTCAGCTATCTAGAAGCCAACCTTTCAGAATGAGTGAACCACTTGCTGAGGTGGTCAGAAAAATGAAATGAATACTTACTTGCTCATGAAAGTTTTCTACCTTCAATGCCTCCTTTACTCCTTAGTTCCCTGGAGAGTGAAGACACTCAGTTTGCCTACCTGGTACAAAAAAATTACCAGTTCAATTCAGGGTGTGTGGCCCTTGTTCACTGGTCAGTCAGCCATCAGTAACTCTGCTTGGGGGTAGCCAGGGAGACGATCCTTGTAACCATTTGTTTTGTTCCTCTGTCTTCTTGGAGTCCTTAAGCGTTTTTGTCTGGGGAGTTCTCAGCTTTATTCCCAGTGATAGTCTGTACTACTCAAGGGTAGGATAGCAAGCCTTTATTCATAACTCTTTCCTCACTGGGCCCAGCTAAGATCCTGAATTCAAAGATGACCTCAAGAAGGTTGTTGATAGAACAATGTGAGGTTTTCCACCTGCTGATGTGAGGTTTTTCTACCTGTTGGACCCACTGCCATGTTTAGATGCTCTCTCACTTTATGGCCTTTCTCTTTCTGGGTCCCAACCAAATGGTGTCATTAAACGTTAAAAAAAAAAAAAAAAAAAAAAAAAAAAAACAAAGAACCTTGCTCTTGTGAGTGATATCAAATGCAGTCAATAAACCTCAAGGAGAAGGGAGCCCAAGGCATTCACAAGACATTGTTAAGATTTAATTGTGCCACAGAATTTTAAGCAAGTAGTAGAAAGAAGCTAAATTGCATGAAACCACATATTTTGCTCTAGGCTCCTAATTCATCTCACTTGCAGGTTCCCAGGGGCCAGTGCCAGCACCCACAGCGTGGAGTTTGGGACTTTCCAGCACAGACAGGGCTTGTACCTCCTCCAAGCTAAAGAACCTCCCTGTCTCTGTGAAATGGGGCAGTTGATCAAAGTCTTCTTTACCCTGAAAATGCCTGGCTTCAAGGACAAAGCAGGCTGAGCAGGACAGAAAGACATATTTGACTAAACACAGGGCACACCTTCTTGCTTTTCTTCCCAAAGGGAAAGTCCTGGGAGAGAGGAAGCTAGTGCCCAATACTGAGGGTTGCATGCAGGTACAGCAGGCACCCGGAAGTAGGATCCAGGACCCCAGAGAGGGGCAGACCAGAGTCCTGGGGGCTGCGGGGTCTGGAAGCCTGTGTTTCACTGCTGCTTACAGGTTGAAGGAACCAGTTAATGAGGCATATCTGCTTCCTCTGGGCTTGACCACTTGGGATAGAAGGAATCCCTCAATCCCTGGGAAAAGCCTGCCACAGACACTCCACAGATACACAACAAAAGCACAGACAAGCACCCTGCCTGTCCTATCAGAGCGTAAAGAACCCTGTGTTTATTCTGACCAGATGCTAGGTCAAAACACAAGAAGACACCGTGGGGAAAGCAGCTGTGGGGCTGCATTCTGTGCTCGTTGCTGCTTTTGGAAATACATTGCTGCAGAGGAGGTTGAGATGAGGGGATTGGGGATGGAGAGAACATGGGACACCGACTGCCTGAGAATAGGAAGCAGTTGAGTTTAGTGGAAAAACACAGTCTCTCGAGTTGAGCAGACCTTTACATCCTCACCTTGAGAAAGTTACTTACACTGTCTAAGCCTCAGTTTCCTTATCAGTACGCAGAGGTAACAAGAGTTTCTATAGGATAGTTATTGCGATGACTAATAAAAGAGCACACACGTATGTAAAGTAGTTTGAGCTGTCCTTGGCACTTAGTGGGCGCTCAGTAAATAATACATATTACTTTAATAATAATTAATAATTACAGTCTGGAAGGCAATAGCATAGGGAAGGAGGCCATCTGGCCCTGGGTTCAATGGCCTCGACTGCGTTAAAGGAAAGTTTGGGTCCAGTCGCCTGCCAAGAGGCAGCTCGGCAACTGATGAGCCTCCCAGCCCCCACTCAACTCTTTCCAACAGGGCTTTTGCTTGTGTCCAAACTTGGTCCTGGCACCTTTCCAGATGCTCAATTCAAGAGACCATTATAGCAATAATATAGCTCCTATTATACACCGCCACTTAGATAAGGAAGAAAAATGGTCCTGCGCGTCTGAACCTAAATATATTTCAGAAAATCACTGCCATTCGGTGTTCAGAGAGACTGCCATAAAAACAAACATACCGATTTCTGACCAATACACCAAACATGTTGCAATTTCAGGAAATTAAGGTGGCTGTGCACTGCTCTGCGGTAACACAGAAGAAGGTAACACCTGCTCTGAGGGAACTTCAGAGGTCCATTAGCCCGGCTTCTGGAGTCCAAGGACTGGCCAGACTCTATCCCCAGCCACCTGTGTAGATGTGGGCAGAACCATGGATTTGCCGTGGAACGAGAGGGGATATTTGTAGAACCCTGATCAGGGCGCTCGCCATAAGGGGAGTGCTCAAAACAATGATGGCTTTGCCGTTATTCTTATCATTACTGGCGCTGCCCCACTTGAAGAATGCTGAATTGTAAGCAAGCCCTCGCCAATAAACCAAACGCGCAGCTCTGGGAAAAGAGAGGATCAAAGGGGAGCCCGTGACCAGAGGAGGCAGGTGTTCCTCCTGCTTTCTTCCCTGAGGACTGAGAGCCTGACATGTCTGGTGTCACTGCAGAAAGTTGTACTTCTATGTGCAGCACATTTCCAGATCAATGATGATGTTATGATATGAAAGGCCAGGAGGGTTTATAGAGAGCCTGTCACCACACATACCCCAATTTGGTAAGTACTGCTGGGGCAACATTTTCACAGAGGCTTTATCTAGAAATAGTCTGCCCCCTAAGTTTATCCCCCACCCCTACTCTCCCTGCACTGAGGATAGCAGTGGTGAAGCTCCCTATGCCACAGAAAAAAGGTCTATGAGTGCTGACAAGGTCCAGCCCAGCAGGCTGGTGGGCACCCTGACACTGCCCCCTAATCTGCATCCAGTGAGCAGCAGCTCCTGTATTCAGGCCCTTGACCAGGTGTTGCAGGAGGTACAAAGGCATGAAAGACAGGCCTTGCTCTCAGCTGATCCACAGCCATGCTAGAGAGGAAAGAGCACAATACAAGACTGAGTATATTTTAATACCGAAGAGGGCAAAACGCCTCCAAAGCCAAGTTCCACCACTGTGCTGCTTGAAGCAGACCACAGCCAGGTCCTGGAAAGCCTCGCTGCTACGTCCAGTGCTGTACAATAACACTAATAGGTTAGAATGGATTTTGAACAGTATTTTCAATTATCCAAAATGCCCACTTGTATCGTGCCTGCGTTTCTTACACATCTGGGGAGTGTAGCTGTGCTTGGCTAATTTAACACGGAGCATTAAACTGCGCCAGTTAGGACGGGGCTCCCCACAGGACCACCCATTAGGCTGCTGGCTGCAGCTGCCCTCCACACTCCCTCCACTTGTTCTGAGTCAGCCACTCCCCCTGTGCCCACCTCCCCTCCAACCTGTCCCCCAACTGCCACCAGCAATTTTCCAGATCGCTGAGGAGCTGATGGCTTGTTTGTGTCACACTCCTGGGCCTTTCAGCTCCTGTTTTCATTCAGTTTTGATCTTCCAGGACAATGAGAAAGGAAAAGGAGATCTGTTTTCCAAGAGCAAGTGCAGAGTTAGGGTGCCTCTTTCCAACACGGAGATGTCCCTCCAGATTTCAAGGTGAATCGGTGAATAACTCCCGGGAGAGTCCTCCTGAGGTGGGAGTGGGAGTGGCAGAGGTGGGGGATTGCCATTTCTTCATTCCTTTGAGGATGAGAGAGTGAGAACCCAAGGCTGTGATTGTTATCTCAGCTGTAGGAAGAAATGAGGAGGGCCTTGCAGGCACCTGGATACACTGGCCTTACCATTTCATAGCAGCCAGCATGGGTCACTGGGGACCTGCCCCCTCTTTTCCACCTACATGTTATTCCAGCCATAAATCCAAGTGACAAGCTTGAACTTTCCTCAATTGACATGTTTACAAGGGAAGTCCACATTTGACAGGAAAATTAAGCCTATCAATCACTTAACGGACTCGTTAATGAATGGTTCTCTGATCTCCTCTGGTAGCTGGGTTTATTGATTATGGAGGGGGCAGCCCGGCCCCAACCCCTTTCTCCCTACCTTTCACCCAGCTCCCCACCAACCCCTCCTTCTACCAGATGTTGCTGCCCTCTGACCTCACTCTACCACCCCCAGCCCCCTCTTCTCCCTGAAGCTTGGCAGAGGGTTCTGGTTCAGGGTTTATCGGGAGGTCAGACCCCCTCCTGGCTCTGTTCTCTGACAGAACAAAGGGAACAGATGCAGGCTTGGCCTCCAAGCACCCACCCAGCATATGGAAGCTATCTCCTCTGTCCCAGTAATTACCCAGGAGCTTGCTTGTTCAATGGCTTTGGATTTTATTGCACAGAAACCAACCTATTCCCCAACATAAAACACTTTAACGGTGTCTCCCTCCGGGGTTTCTGGGAGAGGTCCTGTCAGGTATAAAATGTGCAGAACCCCTCTGACAGCCCACAGGAGCGAGGCCTTCACAATTAAAAAAGGGGGACACGGCAGGAGGAGGAGGGAATGCCTGGTAGAAGAGGCAGGCCTGCTGGTGGCAAAACGGAGTTGGGGGTCCCATCGTGCTTTGAGGATTGCGCAGAACTTTCTGGAACATCCAACACTGATGTTAAGAGGGCAGGAGGAAGAGCTAAGATTGACTGAAAACACAACCAGTCTCCTCCTATTCTCAACACACAAGGAGGTAGGAGATCAAAGTCTGGCATCAAGCATTTGTTTTGTGACTATTTTGTGTAACAATAAACGATAGTATAGATAGATCATGAAGAGGCCTGGAACTTAGTATATGTTCAATTCATACAAAAAATATATTTCGGTTCTTGATACTATCTCCAGGATAGCTTAGCTACAGCCTTGCTAAAGAGAATAAACTTGGACTTAAGAACTGACCAATAGAATGAAGGAAGAAGTGAGCCATTGGCTGCAAATAGATGGATCTTAAACCCGACAAACCTGTAAGCTCCTGTCTCTAGGAAGTGAGATAATAGAGACATTCCTGAGTTTCCTTTGTAAAGCTTGTGCTGGGCTCCTCAGAAGAGGTGGCAGAGCTCTAAGTGATCTGAGAGTGTCTATTAGCTTCCTAGGGCTGCAGTAACAAATAGCCAAAAACTGGGTGGCTCAAAACAACAGAAATTTTTTCTCTCACAGTTTGTAGAGACCAGGAATCTGAAACGAAGGTGTCCACACATCCGTGCTCTCACGGAAGGCTCTGGGAAAACATTCTTCCCTGCCTTTTCCAGCTTCTGGTGTTTCCCAGCAAGCCCTGGCCTGTGTGCCTTGGCTTATAGCTGCATCACTCCACCTCCGCCTCTGTCTTCATAAAGCCACCTTCCCTATGTGTCTCTGTGTCCTCTCCTCTTCTTATAAGAACACCAGTCATTGAATTTAGAGGCCACTCTAATCCTGTACATCTGTAGGACATCATCCTATTATACCTGTAAGACCCTATTTCCAAAGACAGTAGTCCCCCCCCCCTTATTCCTGGGGTATATGTTCCAAGCCCCCTGGTGGATACCTGAAACTGCAAATAGTACCATACTCTATGTGTACTATGTTTTTTCCTATACATACGTACTTTTTACTTAAAGGAAGCACTTTACCACTTCTCTCTGGCATATCGGAACTGCCACAATCACTTTTTCACTTTGGGGTCATTACTAAATAAAATACAAGTTACTTGAACACAAGCACTGTGATGCTGTGACAAGTGACCTGATAATAGAGACAGCTACATGACTAGTGGACAGGGAGTCTATATGGACAGCTATATGACTAGTGGACAGAGACACTGGACAAAGGAATGATTCACATCCCAGGTGGGACGGAGCAGGAGAGCGCAAGATTTCATCACACTACTCAGAACAGCACACAATTTAAAACGTATCGATTGTTAATTTCTGAAATTTTCCATTGAATCTTTTCAGACCTCCACTGACCATGGGTAACTGAAACCGTGGAAAGTGAAAATGCAGATAAGGGGTTGGGGGGAACTACTGTAAGGTTGTATTCCAAGGTTCCAGGTGGACATACATTTCAGGGGAACACTATCCAACCCAGAATAAATAAGGAGGGTAAGACAGCAGAGGGGAGGGAGTGGAGTCGGGGTGAAGCACTTCCTGGCCTGGAACGAGCTAGAGAAATGGTGATGTGTGGAGCCTTTCCACGGAGCCAAAAGGAAAGACGGAGGCATGAGGGAAGTGCTGAGGGAGACAGGAGAAGAATTGTACTAAGGTAAATTGCAAATACTAAAAAATATGAAGACGGCAATTTAAGTGTTTAAAATGTGCTCTGGGTAATTCCAAACAAATTTTAAAGTCATTTTCAGACCATAAAATCTTCTGGTCTAAATCACCAGCTCCCAGGCAGGCCTGGTGCTCAGGCTGCAGAACCTCCCCCAGATGGAGGCTGGCAGGTTTGGGAGTCTCCAGCTAATCTGGCAAATGAGTGATGATTCTTCCCAATGACCGGAGAGCAGCCCTTCTCAATTTCTCTAGGCACCTGCTTGACTTACAGATTGATTTGCTGGTACTTCCCCCCCTTTCTCTGCAGCTTTTCCCCAGAAGAGCAGCTCAGTCATGGGAAACATGAAAACAACAAGCCTCACTGACGACATGTCCGATTTTGGGGGTTGAAGTCTACTTCTTTGGGTCCGTGCTTCCCAGTCTCCTTCCAGCCAAGAGCGAAGACCTCCATGAAAACTCTTTCTAATATCGTGTGCTGGAGTGATGGAATCCCTTCAATACGCTGGTCTTGAGCACCTAGACCATGACACATTGCAAAACTCATGGACTTCATGCTTCCAACAGCACATGTCTGTTGTGCTGGAAGGTATGAGAAGGGGGCAAGGGCAGGGCAGGTTCATTCCAGAGCCTAAGGATAAATATATGCTCTACCAGAGTAGAAGCTGGTCCTAATCAAGAAATTTACTATCTAATAAGTTCCCATGTAACAAAAAGAAGTCATGGGTGTCAAGAGAAAGCACATTTTTTGTGTCAGACAGATTGTTTTGATACCTGGCCCTGCCTGCCACTTACTAGATATGTGAAAATGGGTTTCTCTTTTACATCTCTGAGACTTAGTGTCTTCATCAGTAATGTTTATAAGAATTATAACAAATAATGTATGTAAAGTACTGGCCATAGTAGGCCCTCAATAAACAGAATTTCCTTCTTTCCCTGTGGCTACTTATGTTGAATAATGTATTTCATATATGGAAATTGTTTGGTGAGATGGGAGATAGCAGTGAAGGGCAAGTTAAAGAGTTGATGACCAACTAAAGAATAGCTGACCAATGTATAGATACCCTCCCTTGGAGCAACAATGGGTTTTCTGGAACTGTCATGTATAAACTGGGTTTTTCTGCATTGTACTGTATTCAACAAGTTTGCCATCTCAGTGAGCCTTCTGCTGCAACATTTTTTAAACACAGAAGTAAATATCAATTCCTGTATCTTTGAAGTAAAAGTTTCTTTTCATGTATCTGAGGGTGCTTACCATCAGAGGAAAGTTCAACTATCATAATTAGTGGGCTCCACTCAGAAGTTCCCTCCAGGAATCTTCCCCAGCCCTGAGCTAAAGAGACACCTGAAAGAGCAGCTTCCAAAGGAGTGTTGCATCACCACAGTGAGAAGGATCCACTTCCATTCAATCTCACAGCCCCTGCTCCTGTGCAGCTCCCATTCACCCTTCCTTGAATGTCCAAGGTGACCTCCTCCCTGGTCTCTGGCTTCCAGGTTATTCCCACACCACTCCACCCTACACCTTCTTCCACACCCAAGGCCCCCCCCCCCCACAGGCTTTCCCTTACACAGCTCTGGACTCAGAAAATATTCAGTGATGCTCCATCGTTTTCAGAATAATCCTCAACTCCCTAGGGAACATTAAAGACTCATTGCCATTTGTGCCCAGATGACTGTCCAGCTCTGTCTCCCGTTTCTCCCAAACACATCTGGATCACCCTATCACCATCCTTTTGCTCTTGCGGTTTGCTTTGTCTGCCGTGCCCTTTCCTCCATTGCCACAAGTTCATGGGCCCCTTTTCTGCAAGCTTCCTGTGTGCCCGGACGAAAGCGATCTCCTTCCTTCCGAATGCCTACGGGCTTCTTTAGCCTTCTCTCACACACCCATCACTATCGGTGACTTACATATGCAGCTCTCTCAAGTCTGTAATCTCCTGAAAGGCAAGACCCAAGTTAGATTCACTTTTATTTCTTCCTCAGACCCAGCACAGTGCTTTCTATCTAATAGGTGCTCAATAAATACTGGTTGGTTGGGGGGGGGGGGAATGAATGCAGACTGAAATGAAGAAGGTAATTGTGGGGGCAGAGCCCCAGAAAGTAGTTTCCAGGCTCTCAGCCTCACATAGACAGGTGCTGGCTCAGGTAGTAAATGGCCATCAACTGTGATTGCATGGCCATCAGCTGTGGCTAGTTGGCCGTCAGCTGTAACCAGTGAGCCATTGGCCACTAATATAACTGCTGTGGCTACGCTAGCAGAGAAGAGAGGAAGAATGGGGCTAGCAAGAAGATGGCGGCTGGGCTGGCAAGTGTGGATGGAGGTTTGCGGACAGTGTGGATGGCGGTTTGCGGACAGTGTGGATCCAGCCTCCAGTGAGAGTATAGTGCCGCCAGAGAGAATATAGTGGTATGACTCCCCTACCTATGGCTCCGTGGGTGTTCCTTTTTGGCCTCACCATGTCCTGCGTTCTTGTGTGGGGAGCGGGACCAGAGACCCCGCAGGCCTCCTTGCATGACAAATGGCGCAGCGAGCAGGGTCTCCTGCATGACAAATAGCGCAGCGAGCAGGGTCCCCTGCACGACAGTAATGTTAGAAGAAGGTAATGAGCAGAGAAATCCTGGGAATCCCAAGCTAGCTGGGAGAAAACGACGTGTTGGTGACTCCATGTAGCGTGGTAGAACCCCAAAGGTGAATAGGAATCTCAGTCTCTTGAGACCTACATGACTTACAGAGACAAAGGAAGGGACAACAGAGATCCAAGGGGAGCCAACAGAATTAAACGAAACCCTGCCCAGTGCAAAGAAGGGAGCTTGGGTTTGGCTATGAGAGTCAAACCCAGAAGCAGTGAGTTGAAGAGCTAATAAAATAGACCTGGGCCTGTGATTAACCCTGGACATCTGTAGACCAGCTTCTCAGAAAAGAGGAAACAGCCATGTACCCTCCCAGGACCCAGCTCCCTCTGTGTGGTGCCACAGGTATGCTCCCTCCCTCCCTTTACCTCTCCCTCTCTTTTCCCAAATCTCTATTTCTACGCACAGGAGCTACTGGCTGGTCCTTTTGCAGAAAGTCCATAATACAAGTGCTGACGCAGGTGTGTCAGGTTCTGCCAGCACCTTTACGCTCAAGTACGATCAGTGGCACCCACTGAAGAACAGGAGACTTCTCCCATGGGTGCCTGAACTCTGTGACTCACGCCCTGGTCTTGGGGAGAGCATCTTTCTCGTCTTCTTTTCTCTTCCTCTTGAGCCCCTCTTTTTTCTCCCCACCCTTTCCCCCCTTTCACCAAACAGATGTAACTATTTATTCCTTATGTCCTAGTTTTCCTGTAATTTCATAAAGTGCAAATTTGCTGTCCTGCTCCCAAATGCCGAGTCGGTGGTTTGTCATAACAGTCATCAGTAACTGTCGCTTTCTGCCGCGGGCTTAATTAACCCACTCTCTCATTAGCATGTCCGTGCACTTGTAAGGAATGAAAGCCTGATTATTTTCTACAACAGTCGCAGCCAATTACTGCATCCAAATGGAACCACATTAATCAAATCTTTAGTACGGTGGCAAATTCAGAGATATCAGATTGCAAAAGACTGCAAAACTAATATGTCACTGTCAGCAGGGCTGCGCAGGCATTTAGCGAATTGCATTAAATAGATGGCTTCGCTGAAGCCGCATGAATTTAATATGTGATGGGATCTGGAAGCTATTAGTGTGACATGGCAAAGTAGTGGGAGCTTTGGCAGCTCTGGACTTTATCCATGAACTCAGGAAACTAATATGAAAACTTGTGTGTGTGTGTGTGTGTGTGTGTGTGTGTGTGTGTACGTACACAGGCCCGAGCTTCAGTGCACACATGCGCTTTCTGGGGTATGATCAACAACTAAGAAGTACTGTGGGTTGTAGAATAGCAAACATTGTTTTATTTGCATGCACTCACATTAAAACAAGAAATGTCTAAGCGGACTAAGATGACAGCAAACACAGCCATGGTGACATGCTTTCACCCGCAGGGAGTCAGATCACAGGCCACTTGCTGAGTGCAAGGGCCAGAACACAGGCCGGAAGCCAGAACTCCTGGTTCCATCCTCTGTGGTACTAGTCACTGGGTCTTCTGACCCAGGGCACGCCAATGACCAGGCCTCAGTTTGTCCATCTGCAAAGCTCAGGATAGGTCATTACAGTATGGAGCTGCTGGCGGAAGGCAATATTATTGTCAGGAAGCAGGGAGTTTCTGAAGTGCAACGTGAGTCCATTCATCACTCAATCTCCGTCAGCTTAGTCCCTCCCTTGACTTTCTGGTCACTGAGCTAATTGAAGTATTTGTTCAACAGCATCATTATACAAACTGCTGTGGAACCATTTTATATTATGACATCTGACTGCAGAGACTGGGATATACCAACAAAGTCTACTTTTTCCCCAATAAAACTGGAAATAGCAGACTAAGGTCAGTCTTTAAGAAGGCCCTGCCCTAAACACACAGTATAACCAAGGGGTCTCTTTGCAAGGCTATTGAACTTAGAGGAGTAAATAAGGACAGCAACTCTCCCATTAGAAATAAATGAGCTTATTTAGCAAGTAGCCCTGATAATCAGAAAAGTAACATCTACTCAAAGAGTTGAGTCCTTCACAAGAACTGTGAAAGCTATAGGGCTAAATCTCATGTCTGTAAAGTACCCGTGTACATGCTGGGTATCCGAGATCCCCCTTCGCAGGGAAGAAGATAAAGACAAATTCCACACTAAACTCAGCACTGGCATAACCTCATCAGATATCTATCTTACTAGTATTGTAAATACACACAACGTGGGGTGAGAGGTGGACTCATGGACTTTACCTTGGAGAGGTAGTTGTTGTTGCTTTTAATGGGAGGGATATAGAGTGGGGGAGTGTGGAATGGGAGTGATGTGCACGCACATGCGTGTAAGTGTGTGTGTGTGTGTGTGTGTGTGTGTGTGTGTGTGGAGAGGGAATTAATGACGAGCAAAACCAAAGAACTGGAGGGGAAAATTCAAGAATAGCAAAGAATTGCTTCTTAGATGCAAACTCTTGTCATTGTACATTTACTGTTATAGTGACATGTATATCATTAAGGTTGGATCTAGATCAGAGAACTGGAATCTGAAAGGGCCTAAAATGTAAGTAGGTCTTAACAACCTTACCTCCTGAGTTCACCAACTCTTAGAGGCGTGGGAAAGACCATGATTTTCTTTTGGTTGTCTTGTTGGCCAAGGATGAGTGGTGGGCACAGCCCACGTTTTGCTACAGCCTGCCCAGAGGAAGGTTCTGGGCCTCTGGTGACCACACAAGGCACTTTGGAAAGGTGATGTCCAGGCTGCTGAACAAACAGAAAACCCCTAACTTTATCAGCTCCTTTTTGATTCCCCTCCACCGGGAAGCTCCTGCCCCTGGGGCCCAGTGAGGCAGGATTCATGTGGAGGGAAGAGGAAGGAGAAGAAGGAAGACACAGGGAGCCCAGGGCCCCTTTCCTGCTGCACAGGCAGCCAGGGAGAGAATGACAGCAGAGACAGATGGGCCCCAGCAGCTAGGGCCTGCTCTTACACAAACTGCCTTCATCAGCAACTTGCTGCTACCATCAGTTAATCTTCTTGCAAAGGTACATTTGTACATTTCCTTTCCCAGTAACCTAATCTACCATCTCCTTTATGCATACATGCTCTGAGGTATTTTAGGGGATAGCACTGGGGGTGGTGCACTCACCAGGAACCAATCTACCCAGCTATGAACTACATTGAATTTAAATACGGGAGGATTCATTGCATTAGCGTGAGCAAAAGAACATCAGCTAATCCTTCCCCCCTATCTCCCGCCTGTAAAAAAGATACTAAATAGACAAAACATGACGTACAGATGGATATGTAGATAGAAAGAGCCTATTATTCGAAGTAATAGGTAATTAATTAAGAGATGCAGTTTTTGTATGACTGTATAATTTCTAAGATAATATACCAAATTATTTTAGTAGCAGAAATAGAATCTGAGCGGTTGTAGGGTGAGAGACATCTCTGTTTATATCCTACCACCAACACAGCACACAGTATACACACACACACACACACACACACACACACACCTCTCTTATTAAGTGAATTTGGAAAGGGTTTGATCCTCCTAACTCACATTTTAAAAAAGAAAACTATTTGGTGATAATATTGTCTAATAATGAAAACCTCTTTCTGTTCCCAGCCTAAGAAGACAGATTTTTGAGCGCGACTGAGACAGGCATATTGGCAAAAACATGAACACAACGCCCATGCATATAAACACAGGCCTCCACACTCCCTCTCCGCCACCCACCCATCCTCACGTGTTCCCTGTGCCCAAACAGAAACAAAAAGAGACAAACATACTGACATCACTGAAAAGCTGAGGATGTGTTTCCGACAGAGCTAACTGCTGTTTTCTGAATGTTTTCAACCTGGGAATTGTCTAGCCACCTGAAATGATTACATGTTTCCTTGGGCAGCTGAAGGATTTCTGTAAGTCTCTCCTAACATGGTGAAAACAAGGGTGGGTAGCTATGAAGAACTGGAACGGGGAGGGCAGGGTGACTCCAGCCCACCCTATCTCTCGTGGCCCAACTTTCCCTGCATAATGCGTCTGTCCTGAGACCCATGCCCTCAAAACCCCTTTGTCTGCTGGCTACTTGCCTAATGCTTCTGAAGAGTTAAGGAATGATGCATAAATGTCCTACATTTCACAAGGCACTATGCAGACAGTATTTTAATTCAAAGGAGTAATTTTAATAGCAGGAATTTTCAGCATGTCAAAGGTCTTTAGGGGGCTATTTTTGGTGGAGGAACTCTGTAGATTGTGCTTTGGGCCCTGATTCTGCATCCTTTTACTGTACTGGTATCTTTGCAGCGCCCTCCTCATTTTGGGTGCCCCTATTTCCCAGCCTCTTGGCTTTGGGTTTGGCCACGTGATTTGCTTTGGACAATAAACCTTGAGTATTTCCACTTGTGCTCTTGCACTTTTGGCATTGCCGTGTGAGGAACATGTCCAGGCTAGTCCACTGGTCCCATGAGATAGGTGAGGGACACGTGGAGCAAAGCCAAGTAGACCCACAAAAGCCCAACAAAGATCCACCCAGCCCCAATCAACTCCAGCTGACCTGCAGAGTCATGAGAATAAACGATTGTTATTTTTAAGCCACTGAGTTTGGCTAGTTGTTTTGCAGTGTCTTTGTGGCATTGACTAACCAATACGGGAGCCTTCTTGTATCTCTCAAAACATACCCCAAGGATGGAGTTCAGTGTCCTGCAAACGGGATCAGCGTAGGTGGAGTCCTGTAATGGGAAGAGATAACGGTGGCATGCAGACCCTGGGCATCCAGAGAAAGAGAGAACTGGGATCCGGGGTAACAAAAGGCAACCGTTTCTTCCTTATTTCCTGCTACAATCATCTCACCCATGACATACATGTAGCCAAGATCTGGGAATTTTATGTATCCCCACCCCTTAACCCTATCGATGTACGTGACTCCTGAATACAGTGCAAAACTGAAGTCAGGGGAAACCGTCCTTCCCACGCTGTGTTAGCCACACCCCTGAGTCTGTACCCAGGGCTTGAATCTTTCATCACTCAGCCCTATTGCACCAGACCGCACCTGCCTGTCCCTCACCACTATCCACCTTGGGGCACAGACAGGAGTGGGGCCCAGAAGAAAGAGAAGCTCCAGTTACAAAATCAAATTCTGACCTAAGATGAATTCCCTGCCCAGCCCCCCCTTAGTGGGGAGGGGAGAGGAGTTTACACAAATAAATTAGAGCTGTCATTCCGGTGAAAGGCATAGATTGGGTTTCCTAGAGAAGTGACAGAATGCCCAGGAGATCAGGCCCCTGTGACAACCCTTCCACCTGTGGCTGGTGAATTATGGGTCTCCTCTTTGGGAAGACAGCATACAGGTAAGAGTCTGGGGGGCCATCAGAGCAGCACAGCACAGCCTTCTGTGCACCAGGGCACCAGCCCTGTCCTCCAGGGTCAGCGCTTACAGGGGTGTCTCTGGGCTCCAAGTCTCTTCCCTCAACATTTTGGACCTACCCCATACATACCAGCAGGACATGGGCAAGTCTTTACCAGGGACACCAGAGACCAAGAAGGCTTGTCTTCTCTGCTCTTTAATTTAATAAGAAATCAGAGGCAAAAGAAGTATGAGAGGGGCTTAGAGTCAATGCCGAGACAATATAAACCAATGCTGTGGAAACCAGACTCCAGTTCACACTGAATTCTAGAGGAAATGCCAATCATCAGGGCAAGCTAATGAATGGAGAGGAGAAAATGGCAACTGGGACTTCAGAGGGACTGTTCTACCACACAGCACCACCCCTTACCCCCAATTCCAATTTTTTCTTTTTCTTTGAGCTTTCTCAACACCTCGATCCTTCAGCTATTGGAGCTCCTTGTTTGACAGGGCCCAGATAGCTGCTGCAGCTATCCCCAGATCCACTTAGTGACTTTCAGAAATGGCATCTTTCCAATCTAGATTAAATATGAGGAAAACTTTGAAAATGAGTATGAAGTCCTTAATGAGAAAATAAAGGCTTTGATCTGAAGGGGAATATTGCAAGTCAATCTAAAGATTGGCCAGCCATGCCCTTATCTCGTAATGAACACACCAGACAGAATTTTTCTATAGAACAGAGACTTGAAGGCAAATGGTCAGCATTCCCAAACATCACCATAAATTCATCTTCGGTCTGTCTTGTGTAGGAAGTGTCAGCTTGTCTTCAACAGAATATGATTTTTGTCTTTCTGCATGCTCCAGGAAGCAAGGATATTCAGAGGACTCAACTAAATGAAGCATTGTTTTCCAAAAACGTAGATGAGTTTTTTAAACAGTTTACAAGAGATGTATCCTGTGTTTTGATTTACACACTAGATTTCCTAACAAGTACATAATAAAATTTTATAAACCCCATGCAAGCTATGACCTACGGGTCAAACTCAGCCCACTGTGAGTTTTTGCACAGCCTGTGAACTAAAAATAGCTTTTATATTTTTTAGCAGTTGGAAAAAAATCAAAAGAAGAATAATATTTTGTGACACATGAAAATTATGTCAAATTCACATACCAGAGTTCGTAAACAAGGTTTTGTTGGAACACAGTCATGCTAATTCACTTATGTATTGTCTATGGCTGTTTTTGCACTACTGTGCAGAACTCAGTAGGTGTGACAGAGACTGTGTGTCCCACAAGATCTAAAATATTTACTACCCGGGCATTTACAGAAAATGCTTGCTAACCCTTCCTCTAAACACAATATAGAAGTGCTTGACAGAAATCTATGAATACTCCTCTAAGGTGAACAGCTCTAGTTCACTTTGACTCTTGAGTTCTTTTAAAATAAGGTACATCTGTATTTATCACTTCCCACCCACAGTAACTGCATGGAATTTGCCTTCACCCTGTTGGGAAACTTGTGGGGGCAAAATCACCCATGTCCAAAATATACCATCTTAGCAGTAAAAATTGGCCTTGCATTCCAGACAGAGAGTAGAAAGGGAGTTGATGAGGGAGGCAGTTGTTCACCGAAATGTACGGTCCATGCCTGTCTCCTGAATGGCAGGAGAAGGAGCAGCATCTGCTGAAACCCTTTCTTGGAAATTCAGCATGGTAGAGCAGAAAGGACCTCAGCTTTGAGGTCAGACACATCAAAGTTTACATGTGCTGTCAGTTACTGGCTGTTTGATAATAAGTTAATCTTGCTGAACCTCAGTGTCCTCACCTGCAAAATGAAGGTCAGGTTTGTCTCATAGTCATGGTGCGGTGATATCATGAGATGATGTACATGAATGGAGCACCTAGGGTAGGAAGTGCGTTGTGATGGCTTCACTTTCTTGGGTGGATATGGGAAGCTGGTTAAGAATACAGGCTCTGGGACAGACAGAATGGTGTTCTGCCACTTATTAGTTTTGTGACCTTGAGCAAGACACCCTACCTGTCGGTGCCACTGGTAAAATGGTGTGAGATTTGGTGTGATAACAGACCAAATCTCTAGGTTTGTTGAGAGGATTCAGTGAAGCGCTAAGGATCGTGGTGGGCCAACGGAGAGTGTTCAATAAATATGAGTTGTGGTCATGATCTTTCGCTAGATGATGCTTCAATAAAGCGTTTTGCTCTGGTTAGCAGGAACACACTGGCTGTGAATAGGGACTTTCAGCCCCTCCCCGGGGATATCTAAACAAACTCTTCCTTGTCCAAAGGAACTCTGCCAACCTTGGTCATCAACCCTCAGGGTCTCCTTCTGGAGGTCAGATGACATTCACAAGACCTTCTAGAGTCAATACTTGTGTGATGGGCAGAACCAACAGAATTTCCCATTCTCTCTGCTCTTGGACCCTGGGATTTGAAGAACAAGGTCTAGACAACTGGGTAGCTAGAGCGTTACTAGCTCTTTAACTCACCAGCCTGCCTATGACTTTACCTACCGTGTTTCCCCAAAAATAAGACCTAGCCAGACAATCAGCTCTAATGCGCTTTTTGGAGCAAAAAATAATGTAAGACCCAGTCTTATTTCACTATAATGTAAGACTGGGTCTCTATGATATGATATGATATGATATGATATGATATGATATGATATGATATGATATGATATGATATGATATAAATATAATATAATACCAGGTCTTGTATTAATTTTTGCTTCAGCATCACAGCCAATTGTCCGCTAGGTCTTATTTTTGGGCAAACAGGGTGAATCACAGACTACTGTGGCCTCTAAGCCATCAAGATCAGTTTGACTTTCCTGTACACTAGTCACTCTCTAAACCCTTACTCATTCTGTACCCTCCACCAGAAATGTCATTCCTTCCACTTCTATACCTGAGACAAATGCTGTGCATCTTTCCATCCCCACCTCAAAGGATACCCTTAGAAACCTTCCCTGCCTCCTTTATAAGGGGTCTCCTCCTCCCATGAAGAATTTTGATCAGAATTCCATTATATCATGGTTTTCACATCACATTATAGTTAAGGGAGTTTATGTCTGTGTTCGTTCTTCTACGCAGTGCATATTGAGGGCAGAGCTAGCTTGCTCTTTCTTAGCATCCTCAGCACCTACCACAATGCTTGGCACACAATAAGGATGCATCAAATGTTTGCTGCCTAAATGAATAAAGAAAACATACATTAGCAAGCCACTGGGAAGAGTATGGAGACAGATTTTTACAATTCCGTGTGGCTCAGCGTCTCTTGGGTGCCACAACAGGATGGTTTTAAGGTGTTTCCTTGAAGCCTCCCTCCTTCCAGATGTGGGTGTTGGCTGTTTGAGCTTCTTTTCAGGTCCTCACTCTTGGCTGGCCAAGGCACCAGGTGCTAATGCACTTCTCACTTAGACCTGGCCTATTTCTGCATAATCTGTTAATGTGAATGATCTGTCATCTTGACCAGGAAGGTTAAAGCAAAGAACGTAAAAGAAGAATAAGAAGAGCCACGGAGCAGCTTGGCTAGCTCAAGTACAACTGTTTCATAAGAAAGGTCAAGTTCACCTTGTGTCAGGCAGTTGGGCTAAGAGTTACTGATTAAAGGAGACAATACCACAAGTTTTGCTGGCTTTTTAACTCTTGGTATGCTGCCCACTCCCCACTTCCTTGATCGGAAAGACTTTCCTAGGCTTCTGAGGACAGGTACTTCTTTGCAATTTCTTCCTTGGCCAGAGAGCACACACTGAGTTAGGTGCTCCTTTTATTTCTGCCCAGTACTTCTTTTCATTTCCAGAAAGCAGCCTGGGTTCACCCCGATATGATTTTTTTTTCTTTTTTTTTTTTTTTACATTTCCTAATTTGAGGGTAACTTTAAAGAAAAATGACATGGCTGCAGTCTGCAGCTGAGCCAGAAGGGGGAGGCTGAATGAAGTGCATTTCTGCAAGTCTATAAAAAAAGTACTTTATGGGGTATGTAGAGGGAGGGTAAGAGGAGAGGTGGCGGGTGGAAATACAGAGAGGAAGCGAAGGAGGGGTAGTGAAATCAAAATAATAATCATAAAATAATAATTGCAGCCATCATTTCAGTGTACTGGATGCTTTACATATGTAGGCGCATTTCATCCTCACAACAACCCCAGGAGGTAGGTATTAATATCCCCATTTTTCAGATGAGGAAATCAAAATGCCAGAAAAGAAACCCTTCAAACTTTCAATTTGTACACTAATTTTAGGCAGTTGGATTGCTGGGCTATAACCAAGTCATTTCATAAGTAAATACTGGCAGTTCGATTTTTTTCTTTTTTTAATTTTTAATGTTCACTATTCCAGGCCCCGGGTCAGTAACCGAATATGTGGGAAGTCTTTAAAAATACCAATGAGAGCATTTGAAATAGCACAGCTGAAAACCACTACTTTCCACACTGGGCTTCATTCAGAGTTCAAGGTTGTACATTTTTCTCCCACACAAATTCAACAGAACAAGAAACCACAAGAATTGGGTGTTTTCCAAGTCTGAACAGGGAAATATGAACTTCAGAAAAAAGCTATGAGGAGAAATTTATTTGAAAGCACTTCTCTGAAAAACTTTGCACCTCAGTTTCCTGGCTTCAAGGCCCTTGAATCAGTTTAGATATTTAACATATACCAAATCACCAGTGGCAGTCAATAAATATCCAACAATATGAATATTGTGGTGGTCAATTTCCTGATGGGTCTAATACTTGTTAGAACTTTCCAGATGAATCACCCCTGTTTTATCCGAAGTCCGTACCATGACCAAGCTCCATATCTGCCCTCTCCATGAACTCCACCAATATTGCCCACTAGGTTAAACTTCCTTAGATTGTACTAAACTGTAGTCATTTTTCTGTCCAGTGTATCTCTGCTACCAGATTGCATATGCCCCAAAGTGTGTCCTACAGAGATTTCCACATAGTAAGGATTTATTAAGTGTTGCTGAATGAATAAAGAAATGAACTTCAGCAGACTGTATATCTCTACATTTAGGTTTTCTTTTAGTATGAGGGCTTGGGGTTTTGAGGCAGGAAGGGAATAGGATTTTGTTTTTGTTTTGTTTTTTATCTTTTTATCCCCCATTATATTTCAATTGAATTTGTCAAGAGGCTCGGAGTTTTATTTTCCCAACATGAATCACTGATGATCTAACAAATTAATTACTCATCCATCCTGCCCTCCTGAGTGAGGTCATGGGAGAATGGATGGGTTCAGTAGACCTCCTCTGGACGGTAGTGTCACAGTCTCCATTTAAGAACTTGAGTTCAATGCCAAAATTGCCAGTTTAGGTTAGAATCAGATTTAAATGTATCTTATTATACACAGAGGCACACAAATGCAATATGTCATCTTTAATGGTTCAGAACAAAGCCTAAAAAAAATAGTGTCCTAGCACAGATGAATTTTATAACCTTTGATATATGGCTTTCATTATTAACAATAATTTCTGTAACTGCATCCAAATTCGGGAAGACACCCGATGAATATTAATTTTATTTTTGATTTATTTTCTGTTCCCACTGGCTCCCTCTAGGGCAGACCTGCATTCCCAGCATCCCTTTTGCCCTGAGATGTTACATCCTCCAGAGTGAAATTCTCGTGGTCCTGGGGACAGCCTGGTTACAGGAATATTGCACTCTGGGTTTTTGCCATTCTGCTGGAAAATGAGAATTTTTTTTTTCCCGTTGCATTTTCTTACTTCTTTATATTTTAACAAAGATTTCCCCCTCACATACCCTTTGTCATTATATTAAAATCTAATTGCAAGACAACTCTCCTCACCTAAGTCATCAACAAAGACCAATTATTTCTAATGCATGCAGAAGGGGGGAAAAGTGCCAAACAATAAAAAGGCATGCAGTAACCTAAGCCTTTTTCACAGTCAGGCTTCAAGTTCACATGTGAATTTATGCCAGTTTTGACATTAGCCGAAAAAATTAACAGTTCTCAAAAATGAAACTCTCACAAAAGGGGTTTTGTGTTTCAAGCAGAATAAATTATAGTGTGATGTTATTAAAACACTTAGTTGTTAAGTTGCCAAGAAAATCCAGTATATTCACACAGACTCGAGGACCTGTCTCCATGCAAAGTAATTAAATTAGATTTATGGGCTGCATTACATCAGTGTTTGATAGTTCATTTTTCCTTTCTTCATATTTTGCCCTGCTTTATTAGAGCATGTGACAGATGGTAAAAATAGTGTGAAGTTTCTTGGCCCTGTGCTAAATCCCCTTTCGGTAGTATATCTCTCTTCTGTCAGTTCTCCCCAGCGATGATAAATTAACCTCTCTCTTTGTATCCCAAGTGTGGCAGTAAAGCTCTCTTTGACACAGCACTATCACTTTATCTTAATCTGTGCTGTTTCGAGGAGAGAAGGAGATGATGCAATCGCCACCATGAGTTTAAAGAGAAGATTTATTATGTCAGAAAAAGGGAGGATGATTAATATAATATGCATCATTATATTTTTCATTTTGTCTCATTTGTCGCCTTCTCCTGATCCAAGGCATGGAGTTCGCCAGGGTGGGCTGTCCTCTGGACAGCCTGTCACCTCAGGCTCTGTTTGGAGAGCTAAGCCTGGGGGCTGGCAGGTGGAGGGTGGCCAGTCGTCCTCCTTGCTACCCAGCCTCCACCAGGCCTCCTCCACCATGGAATGGGTGGGTTTTTCTCAAAGGTGATGGGAGCCGGCTTCCTGCTTTTCCCAAAGGGAGGCAGCTGCACCTGGGTCTGCTTGGCACAAGGCTCCCTTTTGGGAAGAGAACATACCTAAGGTCTCTGGCATTATTTGAAGTAGATCAAGTCAAAATGTGCCCTGAGACTACACAGGAGTGGGGTCACCCAGCCCCTATGAGACACTGCTGGCAGGACTAGAAGAAGCAGGGCCATATATAGTGTTCTGGCGGGAGGTACTTATTGTTGTTACCCTTACTTACAATAAAGCTATATTCTCCATAAGCTACTCCTTGGCTATGAATTGCTTCTATGTGGAAATTGGCTTTCTTTATTCAGCTCAATAAGCATTTATTAGCATGGCTATGTGACAGGCACCAGGTTGCCCACTGACTGTAGGAGGAGACAGACAAAGGGCCTACCTACACCCTCAGGAAGCTGACATTCTCGCCAACTGGCAGGCCTCAGCCAAACACAGTGAGCATCTCTCCCTCCCAGGTCCTCCCAGCAGTGAGAGTGCCCGAGGAGGGATCCTGGACCACTCTGAAGGAAGATCCCCAAGTCAGGGGAAGCAGATTCATTGCAGAGTCAGATGAGCATCAGAGGGAAAGCATCATTTAAAGTTGAAAGGAAGCCTGATGTGTCTCCCCAAAAGTGAATATCGCTTTTTATGAAATGAATGATCACAACTCAATTTACCTGCTTTAAAAATCTAGATTTTTCAATATTTGCTGATAGTGAGGTAACCCTCCAAAATCCTAGCCAACTGAAATATTTTTACCTGGTTTTCCACAAAGACTCAGGAAGAAGAAACAAATGGCAGGAGGTCTGTCTTAGCTAATCTTATTCACCTGGTGAATCAACTCCTTTCCTCCTTCTCTGGAGCTGCCCTCCCCCCACACCCCAGGAAAGGTGCCAGCCGCCATGTTTCCACTTGCACTATGTGACACCCCACCCCCATCATAATTGATTGAACCAGGCTTAGACCAATAGGGTTTTCTCTCTCTTTCAGAAATTTGGAATTGATGCAGAATAACAGCCAGCAGGCTGGAAAGGGAATGAGAGAACTCAAGATGCTGGGGGCAGCTATATGAATAGACCAAAAGAACGGAAAAACAGAAGACTGGAGCAGACCCATATGCACAGCGTGGAGACTAGAGATGCAGTAAGAGCCTCCTGAATCCTGATGTGATTTCCCACGCACCTCTTGAGTCCTTACGTGCCATGAAATGCTCTTGTATCCTTAAAATAAATTTCTTTCTTTCTTTCTTTCTTTCTTTCTTTCTTTCTTTCTTTCTTTCTTTCTTTCTTTCTTTCTTCCTTCCTTCCTTCCTTCCTTCCTTCCTTCCTTCCTTCCTTCCTTCTTATTCACAAGGTGTTTGGGTACCATTTGGGGAGTTTGAGCAAAAGAGTGACAAACTCAAAGCTCTCTTTTGATGTGACATATAAATAAGAGGGGATTAGCACAATTAAATCATTATAATTTTAGAGTGAACTTCATAACAAGTTAAGCTACCAGTAAAAGGGATGCCTTACAAAGCAAGGAACTCTCCATTATTCAAACAAAGGCTGAATTTCAATTCCATGTAAAGGAAGTCTTGTGTTGAAGAGAAGGTAAAATGCTTGGGACATGTTTCTAATGTATTAAAAGAGGGGAGAGTCCCAAACGTTAGTCAACAGAAGGAGAATGAAAGAAAGAAATTATAAAGTACAAAATGTGTTATTCAAATGGGCCTCTTTCTTAAGGAGAAAAAAATTAAGGAAATATAAAAAATAAGTTAGAAAATGTGGAGGAGTAAAATTAGAAGTGTGAAACTTCGCCATAAAACATATTAATATGTTCAAGTTCCAATTGTGGTGAGCTGGACTATTCCTTTCAGGAGTCCCAGGAGACTCCCTTTCATCCTTAAAATAAATTCCTTTTTTCTTAAAGTAGATCAGATTGTTTTCTGTTCCTTGCAATGAAAAGGGTCTTAAGACACTTGTATTTCCCAAGAGTCTTTAGCATAGTACTGCTGTTTCAGTCAAGCTAACTTCTTTTATTCTCCCGCAATCAGGCCTTGCTCATTTCTGCATTGTGCATTTGCTCAGGTTAATTCATTCACCAGAAATGCCCTCCCTTTCTCATGCTCTAGCCCCGTCCTAACTCCAGTGCCTCTACCACCATGAAAACCACTCCAGCCCTCACTTATAGTCTCTCTGTTGAGTTTACACTTGAGGAAGAGATTATTCCCATTTCACAGATGAGGAAAGTAAAAATCTAAGGAGTTTCTCCTTCTAGTCTATGCTACAAAATTTAACAGCTGTTTTCATTTTGTAATGCGTGTTATGCTGCTATGCTAATCTTGTCTCCTCAAAAAGGCTGTGAGCATCTTGAAGGTAGCAACATAACTTCGGAGCATTAATTGTATCTCTTTCGGTTCCATCACCTGGAACACCTTTCTCCAGTTGGACTTCTGACTGTCTGGCCAGGCTGGATAGAAGGAACTAGAGAATGGGAGAGCCTTCCTTTAGACAGAGCTGTAGTGTCTCTGGTCTTGTGCTGCCCCCCCATGCAAGGGAGTTCTTCTCCACCATCTTCCACAGGGATTCTGACCTCACTTTCAGCAGGATGATAGAGTTAAAAACATTGCCCTGGGCTATGGAAAAGGTGATGTGATTTACAGGAGAACCAAATTTATTGCTGCCAGAAAAAGTAGAATTCACTAGCAGAGATATGGGGTGATGTGTATAAACCCAAACTTTGGGTGAACTAAGCATCATTTCAACTTAATTTTGGAAATCTAAATATATGGAATGCATTAGCTGATTTTATTTTTGGCAGCAGACTTAACCATTCTAATCATGTTTTGCTCCAGTGAATTTTAAAATTAGTTTGCATTTCCTAAGCACACATCAGCTGGGTGAGGGATGAGGGAGGGAGAAGAGGGGTGGGGGTGCTAGGAGAAAGCTGGGTTGGGAGTAAAAGTTTCCTCGCACATGCTTCATTAAGTGGATAATCCACATGCAGATACATGACACTGACTAGAACTTAGTCCTCGGCCTAAGAGAATCTGGTTATTTTAGTAGAAACAAGCACCTCCCACCTGCCCAAGATTATTACAAAAAGGTACCAAGTTGGGGGAGGAAAGAGGGAAAAGACTATTGATTTAATGCCGGCATACTTCCTGGAAAAAGAGAAAAGGTGCAAAAACAAAATTGCTGTGTGATTATAAAATTTGTCTACTTATTTGTAGAGTTGATTAATCTATCATTTTCTGCTAACATGGTAGTGATATTAAATGACAATAAAACCCATGTTTCTTTTAAGGGTTCAGTATGCTTTGCAAGCATGATTTCTTTACTCTCCATCAGATCTGGGAGGTGGGGGGTGGCCAGTTAGCTCAGTTGGTTAGAGCATGGTGCTAATGAGCAAGGTTGCCAGTTCGATCTCTGCATGGGCCACTATGAGTTGAGCCCTCCTTTAAAAAATAAATAAATAAATAAATAAATAAATAAATAAATAAATAAATAAAAATAAGATCCGGGAGGTGGGGATGGACCAGGGTGTTTACTGCTTAGGTAGTTGAAATGCATCAGAAGTCTTCTCCAGGGGTTGGCCGGATAGCTCAGTTGGTTAGAGCGTGAGCTCTCAACAACAAAGTTGCCAGGTCAATTCCCATATGAGATGGTGGGCTGCGCCCCCTTCAACTGAAGACTGAAAACGGCGACTGGACTTGGAGCTGAGCTGCACCCTCCACAACTAGATTGAAGAACAATGACTTGGAGCTGATGGGCCCTGGAGAAACACACTGTTCCCCAATATTCCCCAATAAAATTACAAAAAAAAAAGTCTTCCAAAGTCCACCTTCACCCTCAAGGATACAGCAATAGTGATTACCACTTGTGCAACAGCTGCTACGTGCTAAAATTTTACATATTTTATTTGACATCTTTACCACAACCCTGCAGGTTTGGTTGAATAACCATCTTCATTTTGCAGGTAAGGAAACTGAGTCACAAAGAGGTTAAGTAACTTGGATATAGTCACACAGCCATAAAGTAGTTGAGTTGAGACTACAATACAACGTTCTGTCCAGAGCCTGATCTTTTGACAGTGCTACCTCTCAAGAAATACAGACTATGCTTTGGGCTGGAGAATGGAACAGTTAGAGTTCACTCTCCAATCCCCTTCTAGGCTGGTTAGAGATCTAAGAACACCAAAGGTGACACGCTTGCTAACCAGTGCTCCCGGGACTTCTGTGCTGGTCATAGCCAAACTGCTCTACGTCACCAAAAAGACTGTCCTTGATGGGAAGGCATACCTTGATGGGAGTACAGCTCTCTGGAATCTGGCAAAGGGCTAATGGAGGCATACATGGGGCTGAAAGCAGCCACTGGCATTACTCGGTAGCCAGTTTGGAGAGAAAGAAGAAACCATGCAAGCTAATACATTCTGACCTTCATCTCCATTAGATTCTGCCCCTACAGAAAGGCTTTAGGAATCTGTGGATCACCTGTGAGTAGAAGTTGTTGTAGGGCTGAGAAAAGACAGTCAGAGTGTAGTTACAATAGGGACAGAAGAGCCTCTAAAGAAATGATGTATGATTAAACCAACATTAAACAAAGGACGGTTAAAAAGAAAAAAAGTACAGCAGATGTATCATTCAGGGTTCCCCTGTGAAACAGAGCCAATAGGAGGTGTGTGTGTGTGTGTGTGTGTGTGTGTGTGTGTGTATGTAAGAGAGAGAGAGAGAGACAGAGAGACAGAGAGACAGAGAGACAGAGAAATGTATACATAAAATAAAGAGGTACATTTTAAGTCATTGGTTCACACAATTGTGAAGGCTGACAAGTGTGAATCTGTAGGGCAGGCCAGCAGGCTGCAGACTCAGGCAGGAGCTGATGCTGCATTCTTGAGACAGAACATCCTCCCAGAAAATCTTAGTTTTTGCTCTTCAGACCTTCAATGGATTGGATAAGGCCCACACACATTATCAAAGGTCCACTGATTGTAGATGTTAACCACATCTTAAAAATACCTCCACAGCAACACCTAGATTAGTATTTGATTAACTCATAGGGTGCTATAGCCTGGCCAAGTTCATACATGAAACTAAACATCATGGTAGGATTATACTAACAAAACTATTTTCACTCTTTTGTGTTCTCTTCCAACAATTATATATATTTTACATCGTTGTAAAAAACTATATTACAAAAATTTACTATTTTATTATACATGTTCATTACAGAAAATTTGTATACATAAAAATTTGTTATTCTAATTTCTTATGTAATTTGTAAACTCTTTTTCATGTTTATAAGGCTACCTCCTCCATAGGATTATGGGCACCATAATAACAGGGGACCGTGTCTCATTCGTCTTTTTATGCCTATAATTAATTATGTATGGTGCTCGGAACATACTAGGTGCTCAATATATATCGGTTGAAAGATTAGGTTTTCTGTCATAGTAACAATATGTATTATTTGTAATAATTCCATAATAGTCAAAATAAAAATACTAAAATTTTCTTAGCTCATCATCTATTATTAAACATTTAGATTGTTTTCAGGTGTTTGGGTGGTTTTTTTTTCATATTCCTATAATAAGCTGTACTGCCAAGAACTCCGTTGTACACATACCTTTTCTTTCATTTGAATTAGTCAGTGTGATTAATTTAGAGGAAAGTACGGATCAAAGTGATTATTTGAAAGATCCATTGAAATTAGAACAATAGCCTCATAATAATAACTAGTAATTGTGAAGCTCATTACAAAACTGCTCTGAAAAAACTAAGCTTTGTAAAGTGTGGTAGTTAGTTGTGTATTAGTTCTCAGTTCCACGTCCACCCTCTATGATAATGGGGCTGGAAGTCTGAAAACTACATTTCCCAAGTTCCATTGGTAGTGGGCTTCCTGTTAGGTTTTGCCAGACTGGCAAGAAAATCAAGATATGAGAGAAAGGGAAATTCTCTCTCTCTGCGTCTGTCTCTATCTCTCATCTCCCTCTCTCTCTACCCACTGTCTTTCTTTCCTTTTTCTGATACTATTTCTTCCATTATTCCAGTTTTTGAAGCTGTGATCTACTGTTTATGATCTTAGGTTCTGGAAACCTCATCACCACCCTGCTGTCTCTAGCCCTAGGTAATCTCTGAATTAACTTCATCTAATCTCTGAATTACCTTAATCCCTCCTTTTGGCTCTGACTTTCTAAAATCTTTGTAATCTATCCACTGTATTAACTATCTTCAGTTTGAAATGCTTCGGTTGGTTTATGTTTTCCTGACTAGACCCAGATAGAAACACAAAAAAATAATTGTATATGAGGAACTGCTTACCTGGTTTTGCCCACTTTAGTCTCCAAAATTTTGACTTTAAGAGTCAATCTGTGTACACTCTTCCAAAATATCTCTATATATCAACCATGTTTTTTATTTTCTGTATTTTATGATGGTTTGATATCTTAAAAAGCTCGTTGGCCAGGGAGAGAGACCCCCTCCAGGACTAGCCCTTCCTTAGAGATAGCAAAGAACTCTCCAGGAGTTTGGTTCTCTCATATACAAACCAAACAACTGAGATCGCAACTTTGGTCAAAGAAAAGGGCTCTATGGAAAGTGACCTCAGTAAATGTCGACATAAGAATGTCTAAACCTGTAGAGAACTTTTATAAAAATATATTTGAGCCAAACAGGATATACCTGTAAGCAAGACCTCAACGAGTTAAGATAAATGCTTCCAAGAATAACAGTTTGCAGTTTCTTTCATGCATTTGAGATTAAGGAAGGAATGTAAGGAAGATTACAGGAAGGTGAGAAAAAGCAAGAGGGGGATTGGATTACCTCTTGCACACTTTAAAAGGAGGGATCTGAAAGAGGACATTTCAAAGGTGTGTAAACTTAGATGCACAGAAACAATGGACAGGGCTTGTTTAAGGCAAAGATAAGCATTTTAGTAAAAAGTTTTATGCCAGGGGTATGACTACCCACCATGACCTGCCCAGTTAGGAATCTATCAGATCACTCTGTGGGGTTACTTTCCATAGAACTCCTTTTTTCATCCACATAGCCAGTCCTTACGTCACTGTCATTCCAAGGATTTCCTTCCTTCCAAGCCTCATTCTCATTTCCTCTCTACATATAAATGTTTATCGATAGCAAAACTTTAAAAGGTTCTTTTAGTGTCTTTATGAAGAAGATGTTAAAAAATTGTTATAATGACTGAACTCACACTTTGTGGTAAAAACCAAACACTTCACAGAGTACCAAACATATTGCTATGCAACTGACTACAAAGGTTGTAGGATTATCAGATCTCCTTTCCTCTTCTTTCCCTGAAGATCACCCTTAACTATCTAAGGGAGTGGTTACAGTGAGGCAAAATGTTCTTCCACTCCTACCCCACATTTCAGGCTAGAATGTCAAGCCTCTTCTTTGAAGACCACTGTGATAAATCTCAGACTTGACCTACTCACTGTGAACAGGACAGTCTGTAAGTACAAAAGAGTTGGATCTCCTTATTTTTCTTTCCTTTCCATGCAGTCTTTAAGTACAAAAGAGTTATCATTCTCTTTATTTTTCTTTCTTTTCTCACGAGATTAAAAAGGGTTCCTTGTACGAACACAAGCAGAACCTTAAAAGGAAGTTCATAGAAACTTGAGAAGCAGAACATTAGCTTAGCAAAGCCTCACAGGAACTGGAATAGAGAACTAAAAAGGCATCGTGAACTAAGCATGTTCTCTCTTCCCCCTCCCCCTGGCTCTGTCTCCCTCCCTCACTCCCTTTCCCCTTCCTCATGCTATATCTGCGTCTTTTGGAGATGGCTTTACTTTCCTCTCTCCACTTCCTGGGTTCTGTTTAAACCTCAGTGCACACATGACTTATGGTGGCTATCCAGCCTCAATTTGGCATAATTTCCATCTGCCATCCCCAGTTGCCCAGTCTCTTGGTGTTATTGTCACTTGATTTCTGTGAGTGGTTTTACTTCCCCCTGTGCTTAGCAAAATGCTGACTATGAGCTGTGTGATAATAAAACTCTCCTTCCCAAACCTGAAGCCTGCATTTTCTCTCTGAGCAAAAGTATTCTGAATACCCGGTAATGGGAGGAAGGTTTTAAAGCCCTTTTAGCCAGAAGAGATTTCTTTTCCCTACCTTCCTGACTAAAGTTTCCTTAAAGTCCAAACTTAAAAATGACTCCTATTGGCATGATCAGCTCCCCTCCACCCCTTCCCCACCCTCAGTTTCTCCTAAGGCTCCCACTCTCTCTCCTAGGCCCACCAACGCTGGCCTTCCTTCACTCTCTTCTATTTGCACATCTACATGGGCCGCGTCCTCTACCTGGAACGCTTACCCTCTCTTTTTGCCTGTTTGGCTCCCACTCATCCTTGAGATCTCAACTCGGTTGTCACCTCCTTGGGGAAGCCCTCTCTCTGATTTCCCTAATTATGTAAAACTCCACCCCCCACCCATCACAGGCTCTGGTAGCATTATGTTCAGTTTCAAATTTGTTGGAGTGGTTATTTTACAAATGCCTTTATCCCTCATTAGTGAGTGTATGAGTCCACAGACCATGTCTGCTTTTGGTCATCATTCTATCCCCGCATCCAGCACCAGATGGTGTCCTAATAAATATTTAGCTCTATGCATTCTGCTCTTCAGCAATCACGTTGTTCATTTCCAAGCTCTCTAATTGGTATTTTGTAAAACCATTTGTCCTTGTTTCACAATTTCCTCTTCTTGTTTCAGAGATATAATGTCCTCTTATCTTTTTAAGGATATTATATATAGTTGTTTTAAAGGCCTATACTGATGGCTGTATTATTTATGTTTCCTTCTATCTAAGAACTTGTTTTATCATCTCTCTCTCTCATTTTGATGGTTTTCCACAAAATGTTTGATGATTTTTCATTGAGTGTTGGCCTTGTATAGCAGAAAAGTCTCATATGTAGACAGTCTCCTCTGCTGTTGTGAGGAAGGGTCACTATTTAATCACTTCATGCTTAAAATTCTGTTAGTTTTCTTCTCACATATTTTGCCTCAATTTGTCTTCAAAAGAATGTTAGGTGGTAGACAAAACATGTATTATCATTACCCACCTTTTACAACCAAATAAACTAAAATTCTGAGAAACTGTCTTTTCTAGAATCAAGTAGTTCCCAAACTATCAGAGCCAAACTCATTTCTTGAGTATCTACATGTTTCAGGCACTGTGCTAGGCATTGTTCATGGATTATACCTGCGTCTCCACTTGTGCAATGAGTGGGAAGGGCTAGGTGACCCCCAAGATCCCTCCAGCTTGGACAACAATCCTGGTTTGCAGATGAGGAACTTGAGACTGAGAAGTGAAATATCCTGTCCAAGGTCATCAGGCAAATAAATGTCAGAGCAGGAATTGGAACCCAGGCCTGCCTGATTCCAAAGCCCAAATTCTTTCTGCTGTGCCCCTGCCACCTCTCAAAATGCAATGAAAAGTCTTCACAGGGTTCTACCAAGCTGAGGTGGGCCTCCTTCCCGAGGGCTGGCAGAGATAGGAAACAACAAAGGCAGAGCAAGGAGAGGCAGCAGAGGCCCAGCTGGAACTACAGAGAGGGTTTTTGTAAAATCCCTCATGAGAAGGTGCTTTAAGCCCAGAAGTGCTTCCTGAACTTAGAAACTGGGAAGACCTTTACCTTCCTCTTCTAGCAAAACATTTTCTCATTTGTAAAAAAGTGTTATCAACTCAGCCCAACTCCAGTTAGCCTATATCCTGTCTTTGTCTTTCCTGCTTAAGGCAAGGCCCTCCTGGGGGGTCCTGTGAGCTCTCTCACCAGGAGAAATCACCTTCTTTCTTTCTTTCCTTCCTTCCTTCCTTTCTTCCTTCCTTCCTTCCTTCCTTCCTTCCTTCCTTCCTTCCTTCCTTCCTTCCTTCCTTCTTTCCTTCCTCCCAGTCCCCACAGGAAGTCTCCTGGTTCCATTTCCATAGGAAACCTGAGGAGGGCAAGAGGGAAATATCTTCACTTGTTCTGTTCTCCCCAACCCCAAGAAAGTGATTTTTCTCCTCAGCCCCAGGGCTTCTCTCTTGCTTTTCCTTTCCCCAGCCTTCACAAAAGAGACTGCGGGTGAAAGCTTTTCCATTTAATTTCATTTTTCATCATTTTTACCCCTTTTGGATGGTTCACATCTGAGGGTCTCGGTGGATTAACTGGCCAATCAGATTTCATTATGAGCCCAAGTAGTTCTTATCATTAAACCTGTAATTTATTTCTTCTGTGTTTCATAAAATGTGAAATATTACCATTCTCCAGGAGCTTGAAGAGAGCAGAGATGCTCCATTAAGCCCAACACTGCTCCTCCATAAGAGGCCGTAATTATATGCGGATTTTTTTTTTCTAACAGCTAAGTTTCTACTTGCAGATGCTAACAAAAGAAATAAGCTTTTAATCCAAACATAATTAATATGAATTACCTCCCCAGTACACCCTGGCTTTGCACCATTAAACTTAATTTTTGTTTTGCATGATAATTGTGTTATCATTACCGTTTATAGGAGAACTCAGGGACCCTTACTTTGTTTTCAGTCAAGACCAAAGGGACTGGAAATGACTTCCCTTCCCTCTGCAGCCAGAAACCCATCGGCCAGCCTCCCTGACCTGTCCCTCCCAGCCCCCGGTGGCCATGGGCGATACTGCCTGCTGGAGACCTCTCCAACAGAAAAAGGAAACAGATTCCTACCTACCACCAGTGGAGGATTTGCCCCCCAGGAGACAGGATTGGCTGGGGCTGCTGCCTAATCATTAGCGTCCTCATCGTCGTCATCATCATCATCGCCATTATCATCATCATAATTATCATAATTGGTATTATTGTTCCTAACTGTACTGAGTAGCACACAACTCCTTTGCACCGACCGCGCTCCAGCTACTCTGCTATTGGTTATTGCTCTCAGCTAGCTGGAAATCCTGGACTCTGAATTATTTAAGCAAAGCCCCAGAAAATCTTAGATTGAGCACCAAAGCCCTAGGTTTTATTGAAGTTTCCATTCAAGTCTCTCTTTCAGGGCATCATCCTCTCTTGCATCAGTGTGCCTCAGTCTCCTTCTTTATCTCCCGCTCCATTTTACAGGAAGATCCATACTTTTATAAATCGGAGAAAGAAACTAATACCTTTGGAGCTAGGAACTACACTTATGAATTTGCATCCCTCCATTAATCAAAGAGCTATTGAATATCTACTATGGGCTAGGTACTATGAGAAATTTTACATATATATGTAAATTCTTTGACGACAGGGCGATGTATATATATGTATATATATATATACATCTCCCTGTCGTCAAAGAATTTACAATCTAGTTGAGAGAGGAATATAGATGCCTAAATGTTCTTTTTAAAAGAGAGAGGAATTAGATAACAACACAAAACAACACCACCAAAGGTAGCAAATGGAGCTGCTGCTGTATGAACATTAGTGGAGATAGAGATTACAACCGTGTGCAGGGAGACTTAGTGCGGGAACGAGAGCTTGGGCAGGACTGTGGAGGGTGGGCAGGGTTGGTAGAGGTGACGTCATAGAGCAGAGCAGGTGGAGAAGGGCAAGCACAGGCCTGGAGGAAGGCACACCGCAAGCATGGTCTAGGACAGTAAGGGAATCATACGGGCTATGGCAAAATGACCGTGTAGAGGAGCAGAAGAGAGGCCAACAAGGTCATTTGGAGTCAGAATACGGACAGTCCTGAATATCAGACCAGGAAATAGGAAGACATGGAATAATTTTTAAATGGGAAGGGGGTGGGGTTTAATGGAAGTGGCATCTTCAGATGGTCAGTCTGAGGGCATCTGCCTGAGGATTAGACAAAGGAGAGACTGAGGCTGGAAAATCAGGGAACCACGGCAACAGTGAGCAGCCATGAAGGGCTCAACTTGGATGAACATGGGGAACTGAGAGGAAGAAATATTTAAAAGAAACTCTACAGGACTTGGTAAGAGAAAGGAGAGAGAGAATAACAGATGGAATACATAGTAACTCACATGATTTAACAGAAAGGATCACTCTAGGTCTGTTACAGAGCACTCAAAACGTAACACACGGTGCCTGGCACAGAGCAAGCACTTGTCACTCTTGGATTTTGTTCACCATTATTAGTATTAATATTTTGTCCTATTTTATCCTCCCAGTGTCCCCGTGGAATCATCCAGGGGAGTTCTGTTATATACGATACATAGCTGTGCAAGGAAAGTCACTGAGAGATTAAAGAATTACCAAAACGTAATATTTTTTTTCAGTGGCCAAAACAACAACCATTTGTCTTAAGACTGTTTCCTCAATAATGTGTTTTGTTTTTTTTTAAATCACGGTGACAATAATAAGCATTTCCCAGGCCAGGCCCCCCAATCAGCAACAAAGCAGAAGCCACATCACTAAATGGGAGCCCTTCGTTCTCAATACGCTTTCTTTTCTCTGGAATGGTGGCGTAAGGAGTTGAAATGCTCCTTGTTCTTCAAGCACCTGGGTCACAAGGTGCTGAAGGACATTGTTAAAGCCCCTTTAGCATGCTTTTGATTCCATTTTTCTTGTCAATGTAGCCAGCAACAATTTGGATAATATATTGCTCGTGGAGCAGTTTTGCTCAAGGGGAAGACCCTTCTATGAAAGCCAGACTTGTCAATGGCCCAGGAGATGTAAATACGGAACAAATTTAAACTAATATGAAGGTTGATTTGACAAACTGCGTATTTGGTCCAAAACAGACCAAATGGATTTCAGTAGTAATCAGTATAAATTTTTAAACCTATGGAAAGGGAAAAACATAATAACAATACCATCAAATAAGAGGGTGAGAATTTTTTTTTTTTAAAAAGGGGGAAAGAATAAAATCTAACAGGAAGAAACCAGCAAATGCAGAGTGAATAACAAGGTGAATGTGAATTGGCAGAAAATGTCTAATGCATCACTATGTGGTAAGAGTATGCCTGCTGTGTGCTATGTATCTGTTGAGAACAGGACGCATGATGGCAGAATGAGGAGATATGAGTAAAAACAGCAACTATCCCATGAGAAATGGAGTTGGCCCCAACGAGGCACTGCATCCTATTTGGAGTTGACCAGCTAAAGGAAAATGTGAATGGAGAAGTAATATAAAAGGTGAAAAGACTTCATGCCCCAGAATTATTTAGTCTGGAGTGGAAAAGTCTAGGAGGAAAGAAATGAGTGGGACTGAATTGATTTAACAATAGGCTTCAAGCCAATGAGCGGCTCTTTCTTTCAGAAAATGGTGACCAGCTGGTCCTCTTATGTCCTCTGAGGGAAAAAAGCAAGGAATGGGTTTTGACTGAACTACCGCAAGGACATGCCAACCCCAAATGTGTCTCCTTGGAATCTCTGGCTTTAAAATCTGTGTAGAATAGGTTTCTTTTCTCCTGTTTCCTGACCTTACCGTCCTTGGTCTCTTACATCCAGGGCAACACTAGATGGATTCTAGATGGCAACTTGCATTGGCCACACTCCACTGATACCTGATATCCAAAATACCCCAGAATAGAGAGAATGGAAGTGACCTTGAGTGGTCTTTCAGTCCATCCCTCTGCCTCTGGGCATCTCAACCCTATAAAACAGGTCTCTAAACTTAATTGATATGGCCATATGGGCTTCACAACCCATCTACAATGTGAATGGCCCAAAAGTATCAGCACAGAAAGGCATGCAAGCATGTCTTAACACCTTTTAAAGAAAATTTTTTAAATAAATAGTAGTAGGATGGAAGATGTATTAGGAGTCTACAAGATATCTCCCAGAGTCCACAGGAAGAGCTACAGAAGCCAGGCTAGCTCTTGGGCCTTTGGGGACCAGAACTGGAGACTCATAAGCCTTCTTCCTCTTGTCTGTATCTACCCTGCTTTCTCCACATGGGTGAGGATATGGCCTATGTGGGTCCAGCTTACCAACCCAAGAGGAAAGGGTCCCATCACTCTCATAGGCAGCAATGGTTTAGTGTGTAAGTCAAATCCTCAATCGTGAAATCCTGTCTATTGATACAGTGTCAGCACTGCTCCCGCAGCAGGCGGCAGCACTGGGTATTGATGAAGAATTGGGTCCCTGGAGACAAAGGGCTTGGAACCATGGGCAAGTCACCTAACTTCTCTGTGGCTCAGTTTACACATCTGTAAAATAGGGACAATTGTAGTAACTACCTTGTGGAGTTGCTGTGAGGATTAAAAAAGGTAATACGTGTAAAGTGCTCTGAATCGGCCTGGCATACTTTTAACTATTAGGTAGGTGTTTACTACCTTTGTAAAGATTGTTTCTTTCTAGTTGTGATGAACTACATTGATCCTAAATCCACATTCACACTCTGAAATTGTCATCATGCTACAACAATTAACAGTCATTAGGCTCTTTACTTATCAGATATGCCCTGGATTATATGGACACTTTATCCACTAGGTAGAAAGCACAAATTCTGAATCTTACATGTTATAAACTGCAGAAAGACACAGTCTTGCTTAGAAAGGGGACTTTGCAAAATTATTTAATAAAATAATATAAGCATGTTGAAGAATTTCTGGCAAATACACAAAAAGAAGAAGAAAGATTTAAAAAGTAATATTTCAGTCATTACTATCCATGGTCCCTACTTGGATTTTGCCATGTTTTTTCCTGTATTCTGACAGACACTTTAATGTAATTACAACCAGTGTTTCACCATTTCCAAAAACTCTGTTCTGCGGAACACTACTGCTTGAGGACGGTAATAGATGTTGGTTAGGTAAAGTACGCAGAGGTGAAATAAGTTCAGGAAGCAATAGGTTAAACCACAGAACTCTTCAGAACCTTCAGTGTTGATGTGCATTGTTAAGTCCTGCTAGGGACATATGATACCAAGCATTTCCCAAATATATTTGACATGGAGTGGTATTCCAAAAACCCCACTTCGGAAAAAGTGCTACTCTACAATTTTGTTTTCTGCTTATCATAATAAACATTTCCATATTTTTCACAAACTTTTTTCATATCCTTTTAAATCACTGCCTAATAATCTACTGAGACGATATGCCATAGATTACCTAACCATTCTGCCACAGTTACACATTTAGATTTATTTCAACGTTTTGCAAACATAAATAAAGCTGCAACTAACAACTTTTTGCTGCATACTTTTTTTTAAAACATGAAAATGTGTTTAGGATTAATTTCTGAGGACAGATTCCCAGAAGAAGAATTACTGGGTCAAAGGGTATTAACGTTTTAAGTTCATGGTACATGGTGCCAATTAGTATTTCAACAGGTCTGTATCCATTTTCACTACCCAGCAGAGTGTGACAGTGCCCACACGCCACACCCAGAGCAAGGCGAGTGTCCAAAAAGCTAAAAGTGGGGCTGCTGACGGTTACTTTCATCAGCCTTCATTAGCACTGCATCTGGTGACAGCCTTTGCAACTGTCAGGTCTGGTGTCAGCCCCCTCTTCTCTCTTTCTCCTCCTTCTCTTATCCCAGCTCCTCAAACACAGACTCTTAAGTGGTTCCAGTTTGTGCCATTTCTGAGCCAATCGCAAAGTAAAGCCCACACCAATACCCACTACTCCTAATACTAAGGAATATGAAAAGGGTCCTGCTCCCAGTAGGGTGCTGGTAAATGTTTAACAACCAGCCCTTCAGGGGGGAAATCCCTGATTTGCAACATTTGCCACTTTCTGTGGTGTAAACAATCTCACCATGGCTGACTGTAAGGTAACCTCCTACCAACAAAATGTCACTGAACTTGGAGTTGGGGAGGGATGTGCACCACAGGCCCCTGTGAGCCAGTGGGGCCTGGCTCCAGACAATACTGGCCCACAGTTGCTGACCCACTGAGTTACTCTTTTTCCTTCTCCCTACATGACTCCCCACCCTCCCTGGATTCTTCTCCACTTTCAACCACGCCCAGGATCCAGGATACGGGGCAGGCAGGCCCCCTCACACAGCCCCTGAGCTGCAGTCCTGGGACTTCAGCTTGATTCACTACAGAGGTCCATAAGCATCAACTGTCAAGTATTCTAGCCCTGTGCCATCAGCTCGGGCTAACCCCACTGTGCAGCTGTTCCCTCCCAGCCCATCCTCTGTGCTCTGGCCACAAAGTCTTGGATTATCTTGCCCTCGTGTCCCTCTCCCCTGCCAGCTCTTTACCTCCCACTTCACTTTGACATTAACTAAGCTCCTGCCCTCCTTCATGGCCCCCAGTTTCCCACCCAGCATTTACACCATGGATCTGATCACAAATTAAGTTTCCACATTCATGAACCAAACTGAATGAGACTTTTAAGTCATTTTTTCTCTCTGGCTGTTGCAGAAACTTCCTTTGCCAAACCTCTCTCTACCCCTCCCTCACTCCGTGAACATATGCACACCCATTGAGGATTGAACAGTCTCTCAAGCCCATGAGAAGGGCCTGGTACCCTGACAGCCCTCCGCCTCTAGGACCAGACACTGTCCAGTGTATCCTCAGCTCAGTATAATCTGAGAGTCTCACTTCCAGGCTGAAGTCATTAGAATTCCAAACTGAACTCTTAGGTGGAACATCTTGCTGTGTCCTACTAGATAACCCATGACTATATATTCCAAAATTACAACTGGAAATCACTTAGTCCCCTTAAGAAACCCCAGCTGCCACCCAAGCCATGCCATGAGGGACAAGTGGAGTCTGCCATTCCTACTGTTAGGAGTCTCAACAAGAAAATACTCTCCCCACTACAACACATATATGTCCTCCTTGGTAAGGCTTCCCCTCTGGCCCTACTGCTCACTTTCCTTCCCATAGTACACATGGACGACCTTACAGTTCTCATGTGTCAGCCTCAGCTAGGATGCATCAGCTGGGATTGCAGAAGAAGAGGGCAAAATTGAAAAATATAAGGGGACAAAGAAAAAAGTGATGTGGTAAAATGGAAAGAAATTGTAGAAGGTACCAGGGGATGACAGAATGCATTATGCTTTGCAATATCCCATTAGGATTTCCGGACTCCAAAAAATATAAATAACAGCTTCTACCTAAAAACAAAGAAATGGATGGATTACTTTTAAGATCCCTACCAGGATCCACATTCCAGGCATGTTATTGTTACCCCATCCAAACACATCTATAAAATAGTTACTAGGAATATTCCTGATTGGAAGGGAGGGTGCTTCACAGTGTTATAAGGAAGCATATGGATGCCCATATTTTTTACCAAAAGCAATCTATTCTAAGCTTGGACTCAATCTGGAAGTTACGCTTCCTTGAAAATGAGTCAAGCTCAGACCCTTTTACCCTGTCACAGGGCAGGGCACTCTGCTGAATACGGGCGCAGCAGGCAGGGAGTAGGCAGTGAGAAACAGAAAGCTGGGAGCATTCAAATAGAAGCCCCATATAAAGGAAAGCTGGCAGTTGGCATCGGGCTGGTCATATGTGAGGAAGCACCATCCTAAGGAGTGTCACTGGGAAAGATTCTTCACTTAAGTGAGGCTGGAGGAGTTGCATAAACAGAGACAGATGACTTTCTGTGGTTAGAAATGAGGACCTTACTACAAGAAACACAATATCCCAACCCAAACCACTGTGGGAACAAGTACAGCACAAGCACAGAAGGAGAAAAAAAAAAAAGTGTAACCTGGAAGAAGGAAAATAGAGAGTAAATCATAATAAAAACTATCCTCCCCTCTCCACCCCCAGCCACACATGGTTTAGTTAATTCCTTAATGAGGATGGATTGTAATTAATATCAGAACTACACAGTATAATTATTGCATATAATTATGCTGAGTTAATTGTAGAGTAAATCATATATAGTTTGCATTCTATAGTGTGAGTTTTCAATTAATCTTTTTTGGGGGGCGGTGGGGAGGGTGCTTCATAAGGTCCTTTGATGAAGGACATCTCCAGGAATATACATACATCAAGTGGGTCTTTGGATATTACATTCAAGATTATGATGCTTAAGACAGTAGCTGCATCATTTACAGACTTCTGCCTTACGCTGATTCATACCCTGCAGCCCAGCCAGAGGAGCAGCTACGGGCTGAGCCAGAACCTACCTCAGAATTAAGGTTACCTCTTGGTCCCCTAGTTGCTAGGGACTTGTGTGGGCTCTGTGGGCTGTTTCCGTGAGTCCCTGACCCCTCACTTCTAGAGGCTACATGTCCTTAACCTGTGTCTTTCTCACCTCACTTTCTCCGCCACATCCTCTAGGACCTGGAAGGAAGGGAGTTTCCTGGTTCTCAAAGTGCAATCTATGGACAACTGAAAGTCAGAAAGTACAAGAGCAGATGGATTAGAGGCTTCCAGCTGCTCCAAAATGCAAATTATTTCTAGTTAATGGAACTTGGACCTCTAGATTATGCAGTGTGTTGTGTGTGTGTGTGTGTGTGTGTGTGTGTGTGTGTGGTGTGTGTGTGTGTATGAGAAAGAGAGAGAGAGAGATGGCAGGTGGTCTACAGGTGAATCCAAGAGGATTTGGGTTAGGGCAGGGCTAGCCCAATCACAGGCGCCATTCTCCCTTGCCGCCATCTCTCCCCTCTGGGCAGGTGTTTCTTACATAGGGCCTTTGCCACTGTCTTGGAAAAGCTGCTCATTCCTCCAGGCAATGTTTGCATTCCTGGCACCACACTTCACTCTCCTTACACCCTATTCCCTAGAGTGTCTGACAGAATCATTTTCAGGGGCATAGGGCTTTATCTCAGGCAGAGAAACTTCTTTAAAACTAAATTAATTCATTAATTTAGGAGAGACCTCCTTGTTAGCTCAATTTCCCTGAACGCTTTTCCTCTTTTTCTCTAAAATCTTTCTCCCTTCCCCATCCATCAGATTCTGCATCAATTGACCTTCTTGCCCCAAATTTCTCCTTCCCCTCCTGGGCTTTCTGCAACATCAGGTCTAGGCAGCCCCAGCCCTATGCTGCTCAACAGTATCTAAAAAGCAAACCCCAACCCTGGCCCCCTCCAGGTTTATCACCCTCTAGAACAGTCTAAAGTTTAAACCCTTGACTTTCTTCAAGAACCACCGAGGCAAGCAGCACCCCCATCTCTGGGGGGAGTCAAGAAGGCTTAGAGGATAAGCAGGATGCTCTACTCCCGGTCCCCCCACCCTTCTCTCACCCCTCCTAGCAGCCTTGAGCACCCTCCCAGAGAAACATACCAGACCACCAGCAAGGGATGGGACATCTTTTTCTACCCCACCCTCCCAGCCTCCTGTGCCCTCGACCAGTTTTCAAAGGCCACCCTTAGACAGAGTAAGTGACACTAAAAACAGCAATTCTCCCCCCACCCTCCACCCCCCGCCTGCCTACTGATAATAATGGGCCGAGACACTTTTATTATCATTATTAATTAGCACTTTCAAGCAATGGAATTAAATCAATATGGTGGACTGAAACTAATTTTAACAAGCCATTGAGATCAATCATTGGGACTTTTATCTACATAAATGCCACTAAACTCAGCTCGTTAGTGTAACATTAGCTGGAAAGAAAAAGAAGGGAGACTGGCGGGGTTTTAATTAGGAAGACATAAACCGAGCCACAATTTTTCTTCTTTGATTTGCTTTTAATCTCGTCTGCAAAGCTCTTCTCGCGCTGCCCAGGCTGATTTTCAGTCCTAGGCCACTAACGCAGGAACGGGAGAGAACGAGTAAGGAAAGGCTAAGTGCAAGCAGCGAGGACCGCTCAGATGGTCCATTTCCTGTGCCCACCCGGAGATGGAGCCAGTTATCCCCTTGTATCCCTTAAATCTGAATTCTCAGACTCCCATGGTTGGAGCCAACCCCTTCTCCTTTTGTATTCACATTTGTTTAGCATTTATTCATTTCTGGATTACATGAAAATTATTTATGTTCATTGATTCATTTAATGAATAGACGAGCACTTGATAAGTGCCAGGCACCCTACTCACTCCTCCAAGAGAATTAAAAATAATAATAATAATTGAACAAGATGTGGCCCGACTCCCCGAGGAGCCTGTACACTGGCCTTCTGTCCCTCCTAGATTGATGGCCTCCGCAGGGCAAGGATTGTAACTTATTTATCTGTGGGCCCCTCCCCATCTAGCTCAACGATGTGCATCTATAGGAGCCCCAGTAAATGTTTGGAGTAAATGGTTAAGAACCCCACTTCTCTACCCACACGTCACTGCTCTCTATGCCCAGGTCTCTAGCCCCTCACACTATGCCTCCCAATTCTATGGGCATGTAGCCCCTTTCTAAACTGCACCTTGGATCTCGTTCTCACTCACTAATAACACTCGCTTCCAGGCTTGCTCCCTGACAGGCTTTGGTATCTTATTTGTCAAGACCTGGTTCTAGGGTCACCATGTGAGTGGACCTAGCTAGTTATCTGGGCTCCCCCAGCTGCTCATTTCTACCTCTGTGACCACCATCACCCCACATTACGGTGCTCTTCTGTTGGGTCCTGCTGCTCCTCTGCTAAACGGTGAGCGCCTTGCAGGCAGGGACTGGACTTCAGCAACCTTTCTATCCCCGCATGTCTCCTGCAATGCTTGGCACAGAGCCGGTACTCGGTTCAGAATTGTAGGCAAGCATGGAATCATCTGTGTTCACCAAGATGAGGAGAAAAATTCCAACTCGGCATTTGAAGTTCACCCACAGCCTCTCCCTTGGAATACTTTTTCAGTATTTCTTCCCACTAATTCCTACCACAAATCCTCTACTCTAGATGTGCTTTGCACATTCCATTGTCCATATTCTTACTCAGTCTGCTTGCTTTTTTCCAGTGAATCTTGCCCTTCCAAATCCTGCTCACTCTTCAGGGCCTGTCTCAAGCTTCATTCATCCCTTCCCTTATCCTATGCAGACTTTCCTGATCACAGGAACCTTCCCTGTTCTCTCCCAGTTTCTCCTCCCATGTGGCCCTTATTATCAACTGCCTTCGCTCCTAGATATATGTTGCACCCTAACCTTTCTACTGGGCTTGGAATAGAAATCTCCCCATGTGACACTGTCTAGGAAGCAAATCATTCCTCAGTGAAGCCAACTGTCTGGGTTCAAATCCTAGCTCTACTATTTATGACATTCAAGGCCTTGGGTAAGTTACTTACCCGTGCTATATCTCAGTTCCCTCACCTGTAAAATGGGAACCAAATAGAACCGACCTAGATTTTCTATAAAAATTAAATGTGGTCATTCAATACAGCACTTAACATTGTGCCTGGCACATAATCAGTGATCAATATGTTTGTCATTATGGCCATCATTGTTATAATTATTACTGTTACCAATTTGTTGTGCTCTGATGTCATCCCCACCTAGCACTCTATTGATTATAATTTGGCGTCCCTACAGAAAAGGCCCCACTGTTCTGTTAACGTGAGAATCCATCTGCTCATTCGATATGTTTCTCATTGCAAATTAATAAAATGACCTTTAGATTTTATCAGTTATGATATGAGTTAGATTAGGGTAAATAAATCCCTAAGTCCAATTCACTCATGTATACACTAGCAATCAAACGTCTGAGGCTGGGTTCCTGGATCTTGGCAACCACACCATGGTATCACCAACTTGGGCACTGTGCAGCCAGCAGGGCTTCATGGGCCCCTCACACTTTAGGTTCATTGTTTTACCTCTTTAAGCAAGTTACTCTAAATCTCCATGCTTAAGTTTCCTCATCTGTAACACAGGGGGAAATGTAGCATCAAATGGGTGAGTATGAGAACTGAATGAGATAATGAATGGAAAGAATTAGACCATTGCCTTGCATAATAATTGTTAGCTCTAAATGCAATTAATAATTATTCTACCTCACCATACCTTATTCATTCTTACAACAATTTGAACATTACCTTATATTTAGAAAGCTTTTACATACGTTATCTTATTTGTCAGTGACAACCATTCCCACCTAACAGAGAAGGAAATTGGGAACAAAGTCATTTCTTAAGGTCAAGCAGTTTTCAAGTTACAAAGCAGGGACTCAAACCCAGGTCTTCTCCCAGCCTAGTGCCCTTTCTTTATAAAATACCTGTTTATCTAATAAACATCAAATAAACAAAATCCCTACTTTTTTATTTAATTACACTTTAAAACTATTTTGAAATTTTGGCAGCGCTCTCAAGTCCCTTCCATGCCCTGCCACCTACGGTCCTCACCAGTCATACCGTTAATACTAATCATACTATTGCTACTCAACTCTACTGTTGTAGTGTCAAAGCAGCCATAGACAAACATAAATGAATGGGCGTGGCTGCATTCTAATAAAACTTTATTTATGAAACAGTTGGCAGGCTGGATTTGGCTCATAGGCTACAGTTTGCCTACCCCTGTTCTATATTGTTCTTGTATTAATCTTCCCTAACCACCATAGTTCTTACCATTTTTGTAGTGTTTGTCAGGAGAAGTATAATTAGCTCCAGAAATAAGACCTGAATTCTAGTCTTCTGTGGCAGACATTGCTGATACCCTGCTGCATGTTTCCTTAGCTTACTTCTGGCTTTACCTGCAGCATAAGGGGAGGGTTCCCTAGAGCACTGATAGCTTCCCACCTGAGCCCACAGCTCTCTGCTTCACCACCTGAGGGTATTATTTAGTGTCCTGGGAGCTTGCTAAGCTTGTCCACAAAGGCTAGAAATACTGGGCACTTAACACTCCCAAGAGCAACCCTTGTCAGTGGGGGATGTGAATTGATGTATAAATATTACACTTTTCCATCCATTGAGAAGACAATCCTGAGGCACATTCTACATGGATCCACAGAGGGTCCCAGCAGGATTGAAAGCCAATTGCCCATAGCAGTTACACATTGATTAGTGTATCTTCATTGGCTTTTCTCCCATTGCTGTCAAACTTCCCCACTCCCTCAGTTGCTTCCTGGGATTTTGGTCCCAGGGTAACTAAACTAAAATGTCTTCCGACTTCTAGTCTAGGGCTTTCTTTTTTTAATTACTATTCTCTTCATAGGCATCTACAATAGCACTTTTACTTCTGACAACATGACAGACTAAGCATTCTAAAAATATCTTCTGATCTTAACACTTATGTACTGGATAAATTAAAGCAAACACACTTTCAAATGTATTTCTATGTTTTCAAGATAGTGAGGAAAGTCTCTAAGGGCAACATAGTACACACAAACCAAACAAAGCAGAGGTAAGTGATAGCCTGGGGGCAAAAGTCAAAGCCTAGTTTTGGAGATTACCATGGCTTTGATGTGAATGGGAAACAGGGGCCCGGCCTTGCCTCATGCAAGGTTGAGGAGCTAAACCCAAGGCCTCCACATAAAAGCTAAATTCTCAGTAAAAGGGCAAACAGAAGAAAAAATACAGCCTTCTCACAAAGGAAAACTGTCTCTTTGGTGACTTTAAATATTTCTTATATATATAATCTTCCCTTAGAATTCATAGCCTAGATCTGTTCTCACTGGGGTCAGCGGTTTGAACTTATACTACCCACATGTAAAGGAAGCCTCAAGCTAAGAAATTAAAGAGATCCTAATTTTGGTAGTTCCCCCAATTCCAAACAGAAGTAGATACAAACTATCTGGAAAACAAATTCTTAGCCCAGACCCCACAGATTATGTTCAACCAAATAAGAGCTCAAGTAAAAATATATCAAACACAAGGAGAAACAAGCTACCATAAGCTAGTGTTAGCAGAAATGACAAATCACAAATTTATGCCCCCCCAACAAATTTGAATATTGGGTTATCAGAGAGTGAATATAATATAGAGAATTATGTAATTTTGAAGGAAAACAAATAAAATTGGGGAAATTAAAGTGTAAGAGACTATCATAAAATTACAAGGAGAAATTTTTAATTGAAATTTAAAATACAATCACTGAAATTAAAAACTCAAAGAAAAGTTTAACATCAGATTAGACACCCCTGAAGAATAAATTCGTGAAGTGGAAGAGAGCTGATGAATTATGCAGACCCTAGCATAGACAAGATAGAAGATGAAAACTATGAATGAAAGAGTGGTCAAGAAACATTAAGGATACAATTATTAATAGAAGACATAGCACATACTCGTATGTAATTGAAGTTATAGAAACAGAAAATGGAAGAGAGACAATAGTCAAAAAGATAATGATTAAGAATTTTCCAAAATTTGTGAATGACATAAATCTATACATAAAGAAAACACAACTATACAAAGCAGTATAAATAAAATAAAATACATGCCTATACACCTTGTAGTGAAACTGCAGAACAGCAGACAATGAAAACATCTTTCTAAACATCCGAAAGAAAAGACTGATCACCAAAAATAAAAGAACAAAAAGGAAATCCATAATTAAACTAACAACAGACTTCTCGCTTGTGACAATGAAAGTCAGAGTATAATAGAATAATATCTTCAGTGTGCTGGGAAAAAAGTAACTGACAACCATGGATAGTGTACACAGAAAATTTGTATTTCAAGTTCCTTTCAGATAAAAAAAAGAAAGAAAATAGTTTACTGCTGCAATATCCTCACTGAAGGACTTAACTTTAAGAAGCAAAATAATCCCATAAAAAAGTCTGCAATGAAAGAAGGAATTGTGAGTAATAAAAATCACATGTTTATAAATCTGAACAAATAAAACAAAAGTAATAAATTTTTGTGTTTAAAAACAAGAACTGAAATATATGGCCAATGCTGGAGGGGGCAGGTTTGATGGGAGATAAGGCATTCCAAAATCCTTGTTCTTTACGGCAGTGGGGTTAAGATGATAATATTTTAGAGCGTTAAGTGCACAAAATAAAATTTAAAGGCTTATCCTTAAACACAAAGAACAAACAATCCAAAAGAAGGCAAGAAAAAGCAAGATTAATAATACAAAATAACAATGTAGGAATTTTTACATATATAATATTTAAAAATCATATGAAGCTTAATACATCCATAATAAAATTAAATTCAAATGCAAAAGAATAATTAATATAAAATTCAGAATAATGATCACTCTTGGGGAATAGGTCAATATGTTTTATGTCAAATGTTGATACCTGCTATGGAGAAGAAGACAGAGGGAAGGACATTCGTGGTGCTGGATATCAATATGGACAAAGTAAGCTTCCATGGGAAGGCAACATTTGAGCACTGAGAATGGAAGCAGGAATAAGGAAAGAATGAAAGAAAGAATGAATGCAAAATGAATTGCCAGTAGCTCTTGAACAGCCTTCCAGGCCTGATTCCTTGGTCTTTTCCTTGAACCAAGAAGATAAGAAGGACAGAGAGCTGACAAAGCTCTCCTCCAAGGCAAAGAAATCATAGGGCTGGCAGAAGCTGGCATTCGCAAGCTGAAGTGGTAGCTAGTGAATCCTGCCTCCCAAGAAGTCAACAGCTTCACAATGATATCAAAAATTGAATCAAATTTTAAACTCTAAACCTAAATGGCATGTCTTGTATTACAGTAGGCATCTATAAATGTTTCTGAACCTGACTCAGACCCTGGACGAGCAAACACCAGAGTAAAGATTTTTACCTGTCCCAAAGCTAGATATTTTTTCCCTCTATCTAGAACATCAGTCTTTCTTGCACCCACCCCACAAGTCAGTTTACTTCTAAATACTTGGAGATAGTGACATGCTTTCCCAGAACTACTGTCAATAAATTCATGTTGAGCATCTAATACTAGAGCACTCTCCCAAACATTAGGGGGGTACAGAGTCAACTAAGTGAGATTTACAATACTCAAGAGCTTACAGTTTATTTAGGGAGACAAGACTAAACCACTAGAGAGTGTCAGCAAATAATAACCCTCATTCCAAAGGTCGGGGAGCCAATGTGGGATTTCTGCTAAATTGCTGAGTATGTCTATTCCATTTATATATTCAGGAAAAGGGAGGAAAACTACAAGGAGTATCCATGGGCCTACTGAGCCCTCTGTGGAATAGATTTATGTCAAAACTTCATTTCTCATCTGAGCACCAGGAGTTCCCACCTTGACTTGTGGGTGATAGTGCATTTGGAGACCCAGTTACTAGTGTCAACTCAGAGCCAATTCAGTATCTAGTAAATCCCTGAAAGGTTTGAAGACTTCCTTTCCCCCAGTGCACAGTAAGCCAGTAAATGATCAAAGGCCCCTTTGGGGAAGGCTTGGAGGAATATTTACAGAATATAGTTGTAGCAGAGTTACATGTTAGTCCTCAAGGGGGCTAGCCTCCCCTTCAATCAAGAGGCTCAGGCTCCGTGATCTGGCATACGCCTCAATACCAGGTAAGAAGCTAAGGCCTCTATTGTGCCCAGTCAAATTAAGTTCCTGGATGTCAGACCTAGAGTGTTTCTGTTACACAGAGGAACTAATGTTTTAGTAGGCTGCCCATCTATTTCATTTCTAGAGACACAGTAATCAATTAGGCATGGCCAAAGAGCCCAACAGCTCATTCTATTTACCTGTTTGTCCCTCCTGCCCATTACAGTAATTGTGTCTACTTTGTCTCTAGCAGTAAGAGCTATTCCTTGATCATTAATTCTCCAGAATCCCCATGAAAATCAGGGAGCACATCTAATAGCTGCTTCTCGTGTGCACAAAGGAAGCCACCAAAATGCTTTCCAAAGATGCTGATGCTCTTGTCACTAACATGTTTCCCAGTTTCCCCTCTTAATAAAGCAAATGTCTTCTAGGACCTCTTGGGAGATATAGCTGGGGTGGGGAAGAAGGGTATGCAGTTTGCATATGATAAATCCATCCTTGTATTCCTAGTTAATCAAACATTTGGAGCCAAATTGTACATGATTCGTCAACATCACTGAATTTAGGCCACTGGTGAGTCAAAGTTTCATTCAACTAATCAGTTCACTAATTTTCAGAGCCACTTCTAACATCAGGTCCATCATCTCTGCTAAGTACCTCTATATAATGAATTTGGTTTGATCCAGTTTAATATTATGTCCCCCTTGTTTTTAAACCCTTAGGGTCCATTCCTACATGTGTTCCCCTCTCCAGATTTATGCTGGTATAAATTAGTACATCTTGCATTAATTTAGGAGGATAGACTCCTTTTTTTTCAGGTCAGACAGAGACAACAAGTAATAGGGGTAGAGGCTTGAGGAGAATAGTTATCTTTTTGCAAGACACCTGCTGTAGGTGAGGCTATTACTGGGTCTTCAAGAAAGAGAAGCTGATCTCATGAGTCCTAGAAGAGCAGGCTGCTTCCTCTAACAAGGGAGGCTTAAGGAGACTTGGGAGTTCAAGATTCTCTGTTTCAAACAAGTCAACTTAGGTAGAAACTTGGTGTGTCTGTGACTTCAACGTATGTTATAATTCCACAACCCACATAACTAAATTCCAGATCTAATTTTCATCAAGGTTGGCCATGTACATGGAAAGAGATTCTCCTAGGGTCTCTATAAAGCACGCTGGTTGTTTGACCATTTGAGTTGAGAGCTTAAACTTACTGTTATCTGTATGTGAGTTCTCCAGTACAGTTGGGAGCAACAATTCCACATCAGGGTTCTTGTACCTGTTGCCATATTAGTCAAGTCCAGTACCTACTTGGTCCCCAAAGCACTTGGTACAGTAAGAACTTTATCACAATCAACCACAGGTGAAATTTTATCAAATTACTACTGCATACTATGGATTAGTAGTGACCCATTTGCCATCAGCAAAGAGTTCAGCATTTTGTCCAAGGCTAGGGAAGAAAACAAACTAAGCCTTGACATTTTTGGGTATTTTTCCTATGATCACTTCCATTACCAAGTATTATAACAGCCAGTGTCCAATCAGGAAAACAGACCACAGTAGTTATATCAACAGAAAATTAATTAATTAATTAATTACTGGAGGTCTGATAAAGTAAACATTGACCTATCATGTAGATAATAAGTGAAGGAAACAGATGGGGTGGTGGACAAAGGGAAGAGGTTGAGGTTATCATAACTAGAAAGCTGAAGTAGAAACCTCAAGAAGCTGGGGCTCACACCACTAAGAGAGGGCAGACTTGGATGCTGCTAGTTCCTCAGGAGTTCATAACAAGAACCCAGAGAGCTGGGACTCAGATCTCAGAAAAGGTCTGCTGCTGTGGACCTTGTCCAGCTACTGGTGGCACTTCTGAAGAGTCACATGAGGCTGGTTCTAAAAGTACTAAAAGGAGCTGAAGGACGGAACTAATTGCTGCCTCCAGGGTGAAGTATTCTTGCTGAGCATTGCTGATAGGTACAGAAGTAAATGAGAAAGCAGAAGTACTTTATTTTCTCCTTCCTTCCAATCTCCTAGAATTCCCTACTGCAGAACCTAACAGGAGGCCAGGTGACAAAGAAGAAAGGTTGTTTGCAGAGACCTAGCACTGGCATCACAGAGCAGAAACTACACAGGGTACTTGGAAATAAAAGACAGCAGCTTAATAACTGCTACAAATACATCTTGCTAAAACAGACACGAGAAAAATTTTTTTGAAAACCTGTATGTTCTGACCATTAAAAAATTAGGCAGAAGTTAAAAATCTTCCTACAAAGCAACCTACAAACCCAGATGGCTCTACCAGCAGGTCCTACTAGTCAAGAAAAAAATAATTCCTGTCATACACACCTCTTCCTAACTCATTATATGAGGCTAGCATAATACAAGAAGGATAGTACAAAAGAAAAATTATATTTCTATGTCATTAATGAACACAGATACAAAAATCCTAAACAAAATACTAGTAAGATGAAATCAACAGTGTATAAAAAAGGATAATAAATCTTACCAAATTGGATGTATTTCAAAAATGCAAAGTTGATTAAATATTAGAAAAACAATTAGTGTAATTCAACACATTCACATAATAAAGAAAACATGATTTAAACATCTCAATAGATGGAGAGAAAAAGTAACTGATAAAATTTAATGTCCATTCATAAATTTTTAAAATATTTTTGGTGCAAAGAAATAGAAGTATTCGCTTAATATGAAAAAGTTTATCTATCAAAAATTTATAGATAATATAATGTAGTACTTAAAGGTTAAACTTTGAAAGCTTTCCCTTTGAGATATAGACAAAATAAAAAATTCTTCCATTACTACTTCTTTTCAACATTGTATTGTGGTTGTCAGCCCATGCAGTAAGGCAAAATACAGAAATAAAGGGGATAGTGAATGGAAAAGAAGAAATAATGCTGTCATTATTCACAGATAATATGACTGTATACATAAAAAAATCTACAAGGATCTACAGATGAATTTTTAGAATTAATTTAAAATTTTCATGGTTTTTTATATATAAAATCAATATACGAAAATCAATTGTAGAAACCACTCTGAGATAAGACGGAGTAGTTTGTATTGAACTAACATTCCTACAAATAACATTTATAAAATATTTTTTAAACCAACTATTTGTGGTTATAGAGGACAACCAAAAGCAGTCAGAAACTGGTAAAGAGTCAAACCTTGAAATAAGGTCATTGTCCTGGGTCTGTTTTTGCCCAAGGATACTCTATGGTCTACATGGCATGAGATATCTAGTTGTCAAACAGAAAGCTTCTGGCTCACTGGCTTAAGAAGTCAGTAAATGTGCTCCCAGAGCAGCTAAATAGTAAGAGGGGAAATTCTGAAAAAGAGTGAGGCATAAGGAGAGCCTCCAAATCTATATACAATTCCACCCAAATCCACTGCATATATATGGGGGAGCTTCTAAGACCAAAGGGAAACAACAGCTGTATGGCTGAAAGAATTGAGCAAGGATTTCAACTATTGCTTACTGGAAAACAGTTTGGAGTTTGAGCCCAGCCAAGTTAATTACTTGCTAGAACGAAAATAAACATTCTCCAAAGGAAGATAACAGAATCCAGAGTCTCTACAACTTACCATCAACAATATCTCATGTAAAATTGAAAATTACTATACATAGGAGTGGGCATGAACAGAAAAACATGATGTAGAATCAAGAAAAAAAATTGTCTGTATAAACCAAAGTTTAGATGACTTAGATGCTAGCATTAGCAGACAAAAATTTAAAGAAACCATTATAAATATGTTCAAGGACTTTAAGAAATTAATGTCATAATGAACAAACAGAAATGTCAGCAGAAAAACAGAAACTTTAGAAAAAAAATGAAGAAAATATAGAATTAAAAATTACAACCTCTGAAATAAAAGATGACTAGATAGCCTTAACAGCATCCTGGAGACACTAGAAGATAGGGTCGGAAAGCTTTTTGATAAATCATTAGAAAGTATCCAGTTTGAAGAAAATGCTTTTGAGGAAGGGACAGAACCTCAGTGACTTGCAGGACAGTATCAAGAGGTCTAACATACATGTAATTTGAGTCCCAGAAGGACAGGAGAGAAAGACTAGGGATGAATAAATATTTAAATAAATATGGTCAACATTTTTCATTTTCATTTGTCATATGGTCAACATATGACAAATGTAGACTTATATTTCCAAGGATGTCAGCAAATCCAAGTAAGGATAATTACAATAAAAATCACACATAGGTAAATTATAGTAAAAATGTTAAAAAACTGATGCTAAATAGATAATTTTGAAAGTAATCAGAGAAAAATAATATGTTGCATACAAAGAATGAACAATAAGAATTATGGCTGAGTTACTCATAAAAAACAATGAAGGCCAGAAGACCATGTAAAGACATTTTTAAGGGGTCAAAAGGGATCAAAATCTATCATCCCAGAATGCTAAAGTAAATGAAAATATCTTTCAAAAATGATGATGAAACAGAGACATTTTTAGAATAAAGAAAACTGAAGGAAATGATCAGCAATAAACCTGAACTACAAGAAAAAGTTCTTCAGATTTGTGGAAAATAATACCAGACGGAAACTTGGATTTACTGTAATAAATGAAAGCATCCAAAATGGTTAATAGCAGATGAAAGACTCTATTTTATTTATTTTAATTTCTTTTAAATATAACTATTTTTAAAAAATTATGACACTGTATTGTGGGATTGTTAACATATGTAGATATAATATATAAAACATCAATAGCACAAAGGACTCATACTCTTATAAGAATCTTATATTCTTATAAGATTCACAAATTTTATGCAAAGTAATAAACTGTTAATTCTAAAAATACTCTGGTAAGTTGAGGATGCACATTGTAATCATAGAAAAACCTCTAAAAAGTAATGCAAATAGGACATATTAAAGATACAATGGGATTTATAGATGATGTAATACAGAATTGTACACCTGAAGTCTATGTAACTTTACTAACAATTGTTACCCCAATAAACTTTCATTTAAAAAAAAAAAAGGATACAAAAGAAAAAAGGTGGAGGCCGCATGGAATATTCACCAAGATAGACTATATACTGGACCATAAATCAAGGCTCAATACATTTCAAAAACTTGAAGGGGAATCTGTGCAGCACACTTTCACTCTACTACAGGAATGTGAATACATTCATTGAAATGTGACTTAAAACAATAATTTTGAACTATATGCATATATGTGCATATATATATATATATATATATATATATATATATATATATATATATTTACAAATATGTGTATATTTTATTTGATAAACTGAAAGGGCAAAATGTAAATAATTAGTGACTCTGCTTTAAAGATATATGGGAGTTCTGTTTTTGGAGATCCAAGATGGCAGAGTAGATAAACACTGCATGCTTCCTTCCATGAACACATTAAAATTACAACTAAATTATAGAACAATCAACCTGGAGAACCATCTGAAGTCTAGCTTAACAGAAGTTTTATAACTAAGGATATAAAGAAGACACTTCAAGATCGGTAGGAGTAGGGGAGACGTGAAATGGCCTGGTCCCAAACCTCCATGAGGTGGTTGAAAATCAGGAGGGATATCTCAGCTGTGGAGGTTCCAAGAGGAACGCAGCCCAAAACTGACCTCCCCAGTCCAGAATACTGGTACCAGGAAGAGAAGCCCACACAACATCTGGCTGTGAAAAACAGTGGGGATTTAGACTACCCAGGTGGGACAACATGTTTTGGGAAACCCAGACATCATCTTAAAAGGCCCATGCACAGACTCACTTGCTCACAGGCACTCACCTTGGACTCCAGTGGAGGGACAATGACTCAGGGGGCCTCAGAGATACAGGGTGCAGACTGAGGTGTGTGGCTTCAGGGGGAAGACTAGAGGACAGTAGGCATTTTCCCAGTGAAGGTTTCAGCTCCTGTGCAGCTAGCAGGTGAAAGCCATCTTTCCTATGTTGAGCCCACCCCCACAGGCCAAATCTGAATCTGATTGGCCGGGTGAGCGTCTCTGCACCACCCTGCTGACTCAGCTGGAACCCCACCCCACCCAACTCACACACTGCCAGAGGCACTTTCTCCACAAGCAGCCAGCCCCTCCCATATTGCACTCTTTCTTGGAAAACTACCAGAGTCCATGGGCCCCAGGCAGGCAGTGACTGGCCTCAGTGTGCTCTGAGACATTTGCTGAGTGGCTCCAGGCTCAGCACTGGCACCAAACCAGAGACTACATTAACCTGGTGACCACAACTCTTCACACTCTAGTGGCTCCAGAGACCTTGCTTCACCCAAATAGTGTATCGTATGAGGCTTTACCAGTGGCTGAAATTTAAGGGAGTGGGCTCGTGGAAGCAGGCCTCCAGGTGTTCTGGCTTTTTGTGGAGCTGCCCCAGGCCTGGTAGTGGTATCAGCTGTCCTTGGCTCTCAACGTGCCCTCTCCCACACAACTCCAGAGTTAGCACAGGCATCAAACAACCATGGATTGCTTTCTAGCTCCTACCCAGTAGTCCCTAGCCAGTTAGTTAGTGGTTGACCTTGGCCTGCACCCACACCCTTCTCAAGAGGCCCCAGAACCAACATACTTGGAGGTTGGTTTCAAACCACAAGAGCACTGCCCAATTAGCCCCACAAGTGGCACACACAAATGGTGGTCTGAACAGACACCAGAGACCGCTGGAACAAATGCCACTCAGTGCGGTAAACCTTCCAAACAGCAGCCCATAAGCAGTAGACATGTCCAAACCCTACAGTCAGTCAGCCTTAGGGTCAATCAAACCCACCATGATGTGCCAATAGCAACCAAGGCTCAACTATAACAGGAGAGCACACACAACCTACACAAGGGGCATTCCTGGAGCACCTGGAGCAGGTGACCAGGGAGACTTTGTCACGGGGCTCCACAGGACACCTACTACATAAGATCACCTGGCCAAGGCTAGAAGACATAGAAGATCTGCCTAATACATAGAAACAAACACAGAGAGGCAGCCAAAATGAGGAAGCAAAGAAATACATCCCAAATGAAAGATAAATCCAGAAAAAGAACTAAACTAAATGGAGGTAAGCAACCTACCAGAGACAGAGTTCAAAACAATGGTTATAAGGATGCTCAAGGAACTTAGGAAAACTTCAAGAGAGAGATAGCAAGCATTAAAAAGGACATAGAACCATTAAAAAGAACCAGTCAGGAGGGAAGAATACAATAACTGAAATGAAGAATGCACTAAAAGGAATCACCAGCAGATGAAGCAAAAGGATTGAATCAGGGATTTGGAAGACAAAGTAGCAGAAAACACCCAATCAGAACAGCGAAAAGAAAAAAGAATCAAAAAAAAAAAAAAATGAAGAGAGTTTAAGAGACCTCTGGGACAATATCAAGCATAACAACATTCACATCGTAGGGGTACAAGAAGAAGAGGGAAAGCAAGGGATTGAGAACTTGTATGAAGAAATAATGACTAAAAATTTCCTAATTTGGTAAAAGAAATAGACATACAAGTCCAGGAAGTACAGAGTCCCAAACAGGATGAACCCAAACAGACCCACACCAAGACAAATTATAATTAAAATGCCAAAGTTTAAAGACAAAGAGAGAATCCTAAAAGCATCATAAAAAGGCAACTAGTAACTTAATAAGGGAGCCCCCATAAGATTGTCAGCTGATTTCTCAACAGAAATTTTGCAAGTCAGAAGAGATTGGCAGGACATATTCAAAGTGATGAAAAGCAAGGATTTACAACAAAGGGTACTCTACACAGCAAGGCTGTCATTTAAAATTGAAGGACAGATAAAGAGATACCAGACAAGAAAAAGCTCAAGGAGTTCATCACCACCAAACCACTCTTACAAGGAATGTTAAAGGGACTTTTTTAAGAAGGAAAACAGAATCAAAATAATGAATAATAAAGTGGCAATAACTACATATCTATCAACAATTACTTTGAATATAAATGGATTAAATGCTCCAATCAAAAGACGTCAGAAAGCTGAATGAATAAAAAAAAGAAACCCTTACATACGCTGCCCACAAGAGACTCACTTCAGGTTAAAAGACACACACAGAAAGAAAGTAAAGGGATGGAAAAAGATATTTCATGAAAATGGGGGAAAAAATGTTTTTAAAGCTGTGGTAGCAATACTTATACCATACAAAATAGACTTTAAAACAAAGGCTATAACAGTAGACAAAGAAAGACCCAGTAATCCCACTTCTGTCTATTAATCTGAAGAAACCCGAAATGCTACTTTGAGGGGATGTGTGGATCCATATATTCATTTGAGCATTGTTTACAGTGGCCAACATGTGGAGGTAGCCTGGGTGTCCATCGATAGAAGAATGGATAAAGAAGAGGTGATACATATACACAATGGAATATAGCTCAGCTATAGAAAGGAATAGGTTCTTGCCATATGTGGTGGCATGGATGGACCTGGAGGGTGTCATGCTGTGTGTAGTACATCAGACAGAGGAATTCAGATGCAGTGTGATTTCACTTATATGTGGAATCTAAGAACAAAATTAATAAACAAAACAGAAACAAACTCATAAATACAGGAAACATTTTGATGGTTGCCAGATGGGAGAGGGTTAGGGGTGTGGGTCAAAGAAGGGGAAGGGATTAATAAATACAAACTGGTTGTTACAAAGTAGTTATGGAGATGTAGGGTATAGCATAAGGGATACAGTCAATAACATTGTAATAACTATGCATGGTGTCAGATGGGTATTAGATTTATTGGGGTGATAGACAGAAGGAGGTTGGGGGCAAGGTGAAAAAGTTGAAGGGATTAAAAAGTACTAATTTGTTACAAAATAGTCATGGAAATGTAAAGTAAAGCATAGGGAATATAGTCAATGGTATGGTAATAACTATGTGTAGTGCCAGGTGGGTACTAGGCTAGTCAGGGGGATCACTTCTTAACTTATATAACTGTCTAACCACTATGCTGTATACCTGAAATTAATATAAAATAATATTGGATGTCAACTTAATTGATAAATGTATAAATGGGGGGAAAAGGGAAGGAGAATAAGAGGTCCAAACTTCCAGGTATAAGACAAATAAGTCATGGGGATGTAGTGTACAGCATAGGTAATATAGTCAATGATATCACAATATCAAATGTTGAATAACTATGATGTACCCCCAAAATTAATGTGATATTGTATGTTAGCTATATTTTTAATAAAAATCTTTTAAAAAGTACAAGAAATCATTACATACACTGGAATAGCTAAAATTAAAAAGACAGAATATACCAAGTGTTGACAGGAAAGTGAGGCAACCAGAACTCTCACAGACCGCTCGTATGTAAAGTGCAAAATGGTAAAACAACTTTGGAAAACTGTTTGGTGGTTTCTTATAAAGTCAAAATTACTCCTACCCTATGACCCAGGATGCCACTCCTACATATTTATCCAAGAGAAATGAAAACATATATCCATAAATGAATTCTATTAAGTATGTCTTGGAAACTTTAGTCATAATTGCCAAAAGCTAGAAACATTCCAGATGCCCATCAATGGGAGAATGGATAAACTGTGACCTATTCATACAACAGAATACTACTGAGCAGTAAAAAGGAAGAAACTACTGATACATCATGCAACAGCACAGATGAATTGCCAAAGCATTCTGCTAAGTAAAAGAAGCCAGGCACAAAAGAATATTTTCTGGGTGATTCCATTTATTGAACATCTGGAAAAGGAAAACCCAACCTCTACTGACAGAAAACAAATCAGTGATCGAGGTAGGGGACTGACAGCAAAGAGGCAGGAGGGAAATTTGGGGGCAATGGAAATGCTCTCTCTTGGTTGTGGTGGTGAATACATGCAGTGGTGAATACATGATGGTATAGAGTTGTCAAAAGGCATCCAGTGTGTGCTTCAAAAGACGGGAATTTATCATATGTAAATTATACCCCAATAAACCTGATTTTTGAAATGTTAACCAAAGGAAAAGAAACCCCATGAGCTATCCTTAAATACCAACCAGATTGGGAAAATTTTAAGAGTCCGTTGATACCAAATGTTGGCAAGGATGAGGAGCCACAGGAGCTTCTCAGGAAGCAGACTGTGAGATGGAGCCTGGGGTAGGCGTTTGTTAGGGATGAGCCTCTGATAAAGGAAAGGGGGAAGAAGCAGGACGGGAGCTAAGGTGCAGGCTTCACACAGCCTAGGTGGGGTGCGCGGGACAATTGCCCGTCAGAGCCATCCCACAGCGGTCCAGAACGCCACACCTTTGCTCCCCCACCCCACAGTCAGCAAAGCCAGGCTGTCCTGGGAAGAGCATGTCTTAGGGCAAAGGCAGCTCTGAGTGCAGGCAGACCCTGAAATTGCTGAGCTGGACAGCGAGTCTTTCTGGAAGGGGAATCCATCTGGCACACCTTCGGGTCTACCACAGGAACAAGTCCACTGTCTTGATTTTGTTGTGACTTAACCCAATCATTTTGGACACCAGTTTGGTACAGTTGAAGATGTGCTTGCCAGCATTCTACTCCTGGGTATATGTCCTAGTGAAATGCATTCCCAATGTGTACTGAAGTAAACAGCCATCCCAGTGTTGTTTGTAATGGCCCCAAACTGGAAACATTTCAAAAGTTCGTCAGTGATAGAACACACAAGTAAATTATGGTATAGTCATATCGTGGAATAACCAATACATTATTATCTATCAGTATATACATATGAAATGTATACAGCAGTATATATCAATAAAAATGAACAAGCTACAGTAACAAGATTCACATGGGTGAATCTCATTAACAAAATGTTAAGCAGTAAAAGAAGGTACAAAAAAAATACACACAGTATGATTTCCTCCATATAAAGATTTCAAATTGGCAAAACTAAACCCTATGGTTTAGGAATGGATATGTAAATCATCCATCTATGAAGAAGAGCAATGAAATAATTGACACAGAAGTCAGGAGGGTGGTTATTCTGGGGGTTCCGATTAGGGTAGTAGCACCAAGCTTTAGGCATCCATGGGTGTTCACTTTATAATTATTAATCAAGCTGTACATATATTTAAGTTACTTTTCTTTGCACATGTTACATTTCACCACAAAAACAAGGGAAAATGGTGCCTACATAATGGTTAAAGGAACGGGGCAAGGTTAGCCTGAAAAAAAGACAAGACTCAGGGGTCATATAATGGTCATCAATTATCCAAAGAGTGTCCTACAGGGTCCAGCGAGGACCTTTGAGGGAAAGAATTTTCTAATGATTCAAACACATGAAATGGGCCTCCAGGCTCAGCTGTTCCCGGGGCCTGCGCAATCTGAGGCCAAGATTGAGTGAAGTGGGACAGAGGGGAGGCTATGTGACCTCCACCTCTCTTCCAGCTCTGAGGTTCTGAGGTACAAATAACTAGGCCTTGATGGGGAAGTAGGAAGAGCACAGGTTACCGGAGCCAGGAAGCCATTCCACATAAAGGAACAAAGAATGAATGAGCACATGTTTATTTTTAAAATAAATGTCAGTGAGCTCACTTACCCTGCCATTTCTACTTGGGGAAACGCCTGTTGCTTTTACACAGGCAGAGTGCAGTTTCCAGCTGAACCTGTTCCACTTGGGGCCTTCCAGGCTCTCGGTCCCAGCTACCCTGAGTCCATGAGAGACTGTACATCTGAGTGCCTCCCAGGTAGATCACCACCCAGCAAGAGCAGAAGCAGAGAGACGCAAGGCAAGGTCCACCAATACTAACGCTGTTGGTGACAGTGAGCACCGAGTGTGCTTTGCATACATTTCCTCACTTCAATAATCCCGCTCTATTTATGCCTTCAACTCAAACTGTCATATTCATCGTGACTTTAGAAGATTAATCCACCCACATTTACCATAGCAATCAGGAATGCCCTGGGAGAAGGTGAGCCCACTTCAATTTAGATAGTCTTTAAGGTGGGGGTGCTCTGGTCCTTATTCTGGACTAAAAGGAGCAGCCTGCTCCCTCCCACAGCTATCGCCTCTCAGCTCCTCAGCTGCCACCTCCCTTGTTTATAAATAATAACCTTCTGCACTGCCCACCAGATAATGACTAGCATTAATATAGCACATCCTGTGGGTGAGACACAGACGAGAAGCTTCTCCTACGTATTTCATTTATTCACCCTAATACTGTTTTATTGATGAGCAAGTCAACTCGCTTAGGGAGAGGGCGGCTGGAACAGGGTGGTTACAGGAATTCAGTGGCATACCGACTGGTCAAAGCGAAAGAAACCCATAAAAACTCACAAGTCCAATGACTTGGAAGAAAACTATTGTCAAGAGTGCTCACGTGCATGAGTTTACAGCTCCTAGGAACCTGCTCGGTGCACAAGGAAGAGTCCTGGGTCAGGTGGGCAAACTCACAGCACTGCCCACCAGGATGTCTCTGGCAAGGAACATAACCCCACCCCCTCCCCGGGCCCACTCCCAGCAAAGCACAAGTTCATATTCGCTGAGATTGCCACCACCCCAGCCAGACCCTGAATCACGCGTGACTCACTTGTCAGCCGATTTCTCTGCAGAAAGCTCTTAGCAGTTAATTTCTGGCTAATTTATTATCCTTCAGCTTAGCCCTACAGCGCCATTAGCTAGGAGCCTGACACGACTGAGTGAAATATTGTCTAATTTATTATCTTATTACTCCTCTGGAACAGGATCAATTAATTACCCATTAAAGTATTTCAGCTGGGGAGATTTATTGGGGGCCCTCTGCCTTTTAACAGATGATTAGTTATACATGTTTGTTTGCTTGAAGAGCAGAGACTAGCAAATGAATACAGGCGCTGGAGAAGAGGAGAGAGAAGAGAAGAGAGGGAGCCGGTGCAGCAGGAGGCAGCTAATGGCTCTCCTCTGACTCCATGAAAATGGAGCAGTCAATGACAAGAATTATCGACTCATTCACTTGCGGTTTTGAGATAACCATATGTACAGGGGAAAGGGAGGAGGGGGGAGAAAAACCCTCACTCAACTGCTTTTTCCATTCAATAAATTCGCTTCAGAATATATTGGATTGGGGTTTGATGGCTATTTCGTGTTTTGCAGAGTGCTGACACTGGTATGATTCAGTAATTATTGTTTCTTTTAAGTTATTGCTGTAATTTTGCTCTCTAAGATCCCAATCAATTTCTGCCTCTCAAGGGCACGCTTGAAAAGCGATATTTGAAAACAGCCCTCTGATAGATTGTGCTGCTAGACAGTGGCTGAGACAAATAGCCTAATCTGGCACAAATTAGCTTGGCTTCCACAGATAGTTTTATACAGCAATGTAAATTATATTGTCAGGCCTAGTCACTTTCCTGCTTAGAGTGCAGCTAACAAGGAACCGTGGAGGCATTATCGGTGTTGCCGCGCACTCCCAGGGCTGCTGCAAAGCCATTTGTAAGGGTGTGTGTGTGTGTGGGGAGAGAGAGAGAGAGAGAGAGAGAGAGAGAGAGAGAGAGAGAGAGAGAGAGAGAGAGAGAGAGAGAACAGTCAGTCAGACAGACAGACAGACAGACAGACAGACAGACTTTGGGTAACAAAAGCAAAGTAGGCAAACAGAAGTGACCTAGAACAAGGATGCAGCTCTGAGTGCCTGGTTGGGACTGAACTAAGCCATTGGAAGGGGAGGCTACTGAGTGTGTATATATTCTCCCAATATATATTCAGAGGGGAAAAAAAGCTGGTCCAACCCATTGGAGAGATGGGGGACAACGTGACAGGCTCTGTTCTGAGAGCTGGGAGCAGGAGAGGCAGCGCTGCGTTGGGAAGCAGAAGCAGAGAGAAGGAGACCTGAACCCCAGTCTCCTTTCTGCCTGGAGAAATGGTTTGTGCTGGCCTAGGTGCAGGGGAGGGAGCAGGAGATGTGCTGAGCAGAGCGGAAGGGAAAGATGTGCTGAGCAGAGCTGAAGGGAAATGTGCTGAGTAGAATGGGCCAGCCAGACCGCACCAGCCATCCTTGGAAGGTGTGTCAGGATGCGCTGACCAGCTCAGGGCAGGCTCTCTGTGGAGGGGCGAGGCCCGGAGACTGTAAGCCCTCCACAGAGCCTCCATTCCCAGCATCCTGGGGAGGCCAGCTTTTGTTCAGCTGGGAAAGAAGCCTGCCTCAAAGGTGTGCTTCCTGTACCAGGCCTGGGGCGCATCCTGACCCCTTGTCTAACATAGATCTTCTCTGCGTGGTACTCCAGACCCTCCAGAACCACTCACGCTAGCCACCACAATGCCCACGCTCCTCATCACCACCCTTTGCCCAGTCAGGTTGGTCCCCTTCACCATCTTTGGCAGTCAATTCTTTCTTCCCCTTCTTTCTCTCAGAGCTCACACCCTCTTTCTTCTTGTACCAGAGAGATCTCCACTTTTGGGTGTCTCTTCACAACCCATACCCTCTCCAAGTTCCAGTCTCACCTGGGCCTGACAGTGGATGGGATGCTGTCTGGCTCTCATGGGGCCTCTGCCAAATCAAATTCCAAGTTCTCGGAGGCCTGACCCTGTGCTGGGATAAGAGCAGGCCCAGACCCAAGAGCAATAACCACAGCTAACCAAACTATCCCTGAGAACGCCCCAGGCCCACGGACATAGAACAACCCTGGGATATGTCAGGGGTCACCTCATGAGGACTGGGGGAGGAATGGTCAGTGGCGCTGAGCAAGGTAGTGCCAGAGTCTGGGAAGACAGTGGTGAATGTAGAAACCACATCTACCCACCACACAGGCCTCAGCCTGCATGGGCCACAGGGAAGGCCACTGTTTTGTACTGCCCTGAGCCATCAACCAAGGGGATCAGTGGGATTAGGATTTTGGACCAAGTCATACAATCCTCCATCCTCCTAGTTCTAAGCCTGCACTGGCCATCCTTCCTTGTCAAATGACTGAACACACATTTCTCATAGAGAGCAATGAGGACACTTAACTGAAAGACTTCTGAGAGAAAACAGCTTCCCCACAGACGTCCTGGGCCTCCTTGTCTGATAATGGCCAAGAACATTTGCTGCTTTAAAGAAAGATTTTTGCTTCGAGTTTAATTAATCTTACCTGCCCCTCCAGTTTTCATCTGATATTTCTGAACTGTTCTTTGCCAGGTGCTGTCCTGTTCCTGTTTAGAACCTCCTTATTCCTCAGTCACTCCAGGAGGGAGTCTGGTATTTTACCAACTGCTTGGTTTATTTGGAAAACGAGAGTCACATGCATAGATGACAAAAATACAACATAAGCAAGAATGACATTGACTCTTTTCATCCAGTATGATAAAAATACTGTTGTCAGGCAGAAAGGCACTTTTATGTATTTAACCCTACCATGCAACAGGTAGCGCATCAAATGCTTTATGTAACTCACACTCCCTAAATTAATTAAGGTAATGCTGTAAAAATAAACCCAAAAATATATTATAGCTCTAGTTCTAAGTGCTTGTAAATTCTGATATGTGTACCCCTGAACCACACTGACCCTGGAGCTCAGGAAGCAGAGCTGGATTCATTTCCTTTAAGAGCAAGAGCAGAAATTACTAATTTTGCAAATGATGAAACTGAAGATCAGAGAGGCTAAGTGATTTGCTTAAAGTCACACAGCAAGCAGGACTGGAACCTAGTCCAAGTCAAGGGCATAATGCACCCCTTCCACCTCAATGGGGCTTTTCACACCACAGCTGGAAAAGAAATCAAAATAGTCATAGTCTCCTTGCTTAAAGCCTGCCTAGAGCACCTATTACCTGAATCCAGAAATATGGGCATGTTGAGCATCCCACTCTCCCTTTCCCTAAATGGCCCAAAAATGAAAAAAATGAAGACTGCATCAACATACAGGTCAGGATAGTCTCCATCAATTCATGGGGGAGAAGGACACAACTCTTCAAAGGCATAGACTACGTCCTATCTTATTTATATCCCCAAGGCCTAGTGTAGTACCTGAAGATCATACGGCTCTGCAATAAGCATCTATTAGGCGGATGCTGTAGGAATGAGTAAATGAAGGCAGTCCCTATTTTCCCACCAAGGCCTGGTAACCAAGATGACTTTCAGGTAGAGAGGGACAAGGAAAAATAAGTCTCTTCTATTTATCTATTGGCTTTTGAACTATAACTTATTATATTATTATTTTTATGTGTTCTCTAATAATGAATACACATCTTTAACTTTTCACAATATAATTAGAATTGCTATTGCACATTTTCACGCAAAATATAAAAACTTTGCATCCACGTAGGTTACTATTTCTCCCCATCTTTATGCTGTGGTCGACATGTGTATTACATCTACTATGTTAGAAATCCCACAAGACAATGTTAGAATTTACACTTTAAATGTCATGTGTATTTTAAAGGAATTAAGAAAGAAAAAAATAGTGTTCCTTATTTACTCCAGATATTTACAATTTTTAATGCTCTTCCTTGCTTCCTGAAGAGTTGCTTTTCCATCTGGTATCATTTCCTTTCAATCTAAAGAATTTCCTTTAGCATTTGTTGTAGTGTGGGTCTCCTGGCAATGAACTCAGTTTTCTTTTAGCTAAAATGTCTTTATTTTTGCCTTCATTCTTGGAAGATACTTTCACTGGATATAAATTGTGGGTGACAGGCTGGGTTTTTGTGTTTTCTTTATCATTTTAAAGATGACCTTCCATTATTTTCTTGCCTCCATCAAATCATTGTCTCCCTATATATAATATGTCCTTTATCTCTGACTACCTCGAAGATTTTCTCTTTATCCTTGGGTTTTTCATAATTTGACTATGATATGCCAAGGTGTTGTTTTCTTCATATTTATTTTGGTTGGGGTTTGCTGAGATTGCTAAATTCATAAATTTGTCTTTCATCAAATTTGGGAAATATTTGCTCATTATTTCTTCAAATATTTTTTCTGCTCCATTCTCTCCTCTTTTGGAGCTCTAACCAAACATAGGTTAGACATTTTGATGTTGCCTCACAGGTACTTGAAGTTCTGCTCTTTTTGTCTGTTTGTTTTTCCTTTCTAGTCTTAGGATTGGATAATTTATATTGATCTATCTGCAAGTTCATTGATTCTTCCTCAGTAATCTCCATTCTGCTTTTAAGCCCATTCAGTGAATTTTTATTTCAGATATTTTATTTTTCACTTCTATTTGGTCCATTTTAACAGTTTCTACTTTTCCACCGAGATTTTATTTTTTTTAATTTATTTCAGAATACTTTTTCTCTTATAGTAATGAGTATAGTTATTATAACTACTTTAAAATCCTTATCTATTAATTTGGGCCAAGTAAGGGACAGTCTTCACTGATTGTGTTCTCTCTTGAAAATAGGTCACATTTTTCTAGCTATTTCTGTGATGAGTAGTTTGGGATTATATTCTGGTTATTGTGAATATTGTGTTGTGGGTACTCTGGATTCTGTTACATTCTACTGAAGAGTGTTGAGTTGTTCTTGTTGTTGCTTCTGTTGTTATAACAACAATTAAAGCAATGAAATTGGTGGACTCAAACTGCAAATTCTGTCTCTTGGGTGGCAGCTCAAATCTCAATTCAATTCTTCTATTTTTAGCTGAGCTGCTTGGATTCTACCCCATGCATGCTTGAACCAGAGATTTGGGTGGGGTTTATATTTAGCAGTTGTGGTTGCCCAAAACTCTGTCATCTAGTTCCATGGGCCAGAAAGACTGCAGGTTTTCTACAGGAGTTTTAGCTGCCCTGTGTAGTGTTGACTATAGCTAAAGGCCACAATAAATGGGAAACTCACCCCATACTATTCTCTTCTTCCAAGTGTCCATTGTGCCTTCAGTGCCTGTTTTTTGTATTTTTGTCTAGAGTTTATAGTTTGCCTATTTAGAGATAGTTAGTCTAATAGGAGCCTACTTGGCCATCCCAGAAGCAGAACTCTCCCAATATATTTTCAGAGGGGAAAAAAAGCCAGCTGTTTTAATAAGACCACCCCTCATATTTCCTTGGTCTTCTGCATTTCACAAAATTTTCCAAAACTTTCAAAGATGTGCTTTTGTGGTGGAGGTGTGGCAGGAACAGAATCCTACTATAAATTTAGACATTACTAGATCTTTAACATGCATCATTACAGTATCTTTAACATGTCAACCAGCATTTATTGGGCGTCCACTATGTGCCAAACAGGGAATTTTCAGCCAGGGCACTTGATGGATAGTACATGTCAAAGCTCTTCTAACTCTGATTAATATGAATATATAGGTTGTCTGTACTATCTGAGGCATAATTAATAATAAAAATTACTAGTTTGAGTGACAAATGTGTGCCATGCACTGCCTCAAATGATCACAAGAATTCAGCATTTTTGTCATCTCTATTTTACATGAACAGTGTTATGAAATGGAGAATAATCAGGTGTTAGAGACAGATACACCTGGTTTTGAATCTTAACTTTGACAGTCGCTAAATGATCACATCCTACAGCAAATTGCTTAATGTCTATGAACCTCTTCGAATGCTATAAACTGAGCATTCAAAGTTGTGGTAATGATAAGAAATAACAAGAATAGAACACCTGATACAAAACCTGGCTCATAGTAGCTTTTTCTTTTTGTAGATGAGAATTCTTAAGGTTAGAAAATTTAAATAACTTGCTCACAATCGGGAAGTTATTTTGCCACCTAAGAAGTGTCATAACTAGGTTTCAAGCATCATGCCTATGCACTTTCTTTAGAGGTGGCTGCATTATCTCCATTATAACCACCAATTATTGAGTACCTATTATGTCCAAGAACTATATACCAGGTGCCATACATACCTAGAAATAATCCTGAAACAAACCAAAAGATAAAATACACAAGATCCTCAGATCAGGCAAATTATTCCTTCCATGGAATCATCAGAATTGTAGGTTTTTAGATAATTTTTAGTAGCCCAGAGTTAAAGTCTTCCCCTGGGGGAAGCACCTTTCCCTGATGGAGTTGCTATCCACCCCAAATGACAGAGAAAGATACACTGGCTGTTCTCCTGGAGAGACAGAGGTTCTATAAATGGCTACCTGGTACCCACTGTATTCAAGATACACGGAGACGGCTCAGAGGGGGGTGGGGAGAGAATGAAGTTTGGACAGAGGACTATACAAGGCCTCCTCAAGCCAATGACAGAATCCACTGTCCTCTGCTCTTTTGTGTGCTTCGGAGAGAATCAATTTGGGTATTATTCACACAATTTATATCTTGCATTTCAATCAGATTCTGAGCTATAATAAAATTTCTTTTGTCAAGTCTGTCATTAGGGGGTTCAAGACTCCTAAGGAGTATATACAGACCTCTCACACCTACATAATTATTTAAAGTGATCATTGCATTCACTTTAAAGCAATTAGCTAGTCTGTTGGCCAGGTTCCACTTCTCTCCCAGTATATAGCACAACATATTTTATTGTTTCTGTTTATTATCCCGTAATTGTTGACTTACATGTTGGTGTTAAATTTCAGCTACATTGGCAGACCTATTGATATATCTATTCATGCATTTATTTGTCCAACAAATAATTATCAAAGGCCTGCCTGCGTCGGACACAGAAACCAGAGATATGCATAATCGTGTTTCATGATTTCTATCATAGCTCAAAACAGTGGACAGGTTTCCTGGCTCAGAAGTCAGATATCTGGATTCAAACTCTTCCTCCTTTATTTCCTAAATGAAAGACCTTAGTTAAGTCCTTTAATTTCACAGAATCTCAATTTACACATCGGTGAAATGGAGAAAATTTACCTGACATCTCTAACTAACAAGGTCTTGCAAGATTCAAATAAAGTTATATGAACAAAAGCACAAAAATAATAAAATAAGATATAAATGGAAGCTCTCATTATGATAATTAAATACTAGGTATCATTTATATGTGTTTCTATTTGTTTCCTTCACTATCCTTTCCTAATAATTTTCAAGGACAGAGCTGTTGTTGCTATTATTGTAATAAGTAATCACTACATCATTATACTAAGGCTTTGCATGGAGCAGTAGAGGGTGAATGGGTAATGGGATTATTTGAAGATAGCATGTTCTTGCCAAATATTTTCAATTGTTTTATTCATCAAATAAAGGCAGCCAAGCCTTCTAGGAACTACAACATCGGCACAAATATAGATACTAGCCATTTAATTATTGGTTTGATTAGTGCCAGTAAATAAGAATTTCAAGGTGCTGTAGGAGCACAGAAAAGGAGTGGCCCCTAGAAGAAAAAGGAAAATCCCATTGAGAAAATCATCCCAGAACTGAGGTCTGAAGGAGAAGTGTTAGTTCGCCATGCAGGGAGGGAAAAAGAAGGAGTGCTCCAACAAAGAGAGTAGTATGTGTGAAAGACCAGAATCAAGGGATAACACAGCTGATTTTAGGAGCTGAAATAAATCCAATATATCAGGATGGGAGAGAACCAAGTCAGGGAGCCTGGTGACCCCGGCAAAGATCAGGTCAAACAGGGTCCTCTAGAGCACATTACCATTGAGGTTCATGAAAAGCCATTGAACGATTTTAAACAGGTATAATGTGATCATCTCTCCATTTTTATAGTAACTTTGACAATTAAATGGGAAATAGATATGAAAGGGGCAGGAGTAAGTGTAGGCAGGCCAGTTAAGAACCGATTGCAATGATCCAAGGAAGAGAGAATGGTGTCTTATACAAAACTGTTGGCAGTTGGATAGAAAGAAATGTCTGGATATAAAATATTTAAGAGGTATAAATGACTAAAGTTAGAGAAAGATTAGATGTGCAGCAGGGAGGGAAAGAAAGAACTCAAGAGTAATTCCAGGTTTTTGGTTTGAGCAACTGGGTATGACGATGATACTTACCAAGAAGAAACTGTACAAGGAACAGGTTTGAGAGTGAAGATGGGGTGAGTTCCGGAGATATTAAGTTTGAGATGCCTGTGGCAGAGACTTACAATTGTCCTCCCAATATTCATTCTGGAACACTTGGGGTGAGAGGAAGATGCAAAGAACCTCAATCTGACTACCCAGTTCAATGACTGTCTTTATGCCTTGGGTCATTTTAATAGATTTGCTTAAGTTCTTATCATTCTATAACAAAGCCCAAGGCCTTCTATTTTTCATTTTCACAATAGAATGCCCCGGGTCGTAACTGACTACAAGACTACCCAGTTAGTACCACATTCCCTGGCTTAGTTTGCAGCTAGGTATAGCCACAAGGATTGGGTGTATAAATGCCATGTACAACTACTGGCTTACTTTCTGAAAAGAGAGCTGGTTGCCCTCAGCATCCTCTTTCCCCTTTGTGCATACTGGAACACAGTTATTTTGAGACATCTTACATCCTGTGAAAAACGACAGAATCCTAGATGGAGAAATAACAAGATAGAAAAAACTTAAGTCCGTCCCCGGACAACTTCACAAAATAGACCCACCAGCCCTCCCTGGAATACCCAGAAACTCTGGATTATGGTGTGAAAGACAAATCAACTTCAATCTTATTTGAGCTAGTGTATTTTGTATTCTCTTTGTTACAGCACAGTAGCCAAGTGGAGCTGTCTGATAGAAAGTTGGATAGAGAGTTTCAGAAGAGTTGGAGAGTCTTCAGAACATAAAAGGTGATTGAAGCTATGACAAAGAGAAAAAAAATAGTCCGGGCAAGAGAGAAAATAGAATTAGAAAGCAGAGACTTGATCAAAGCCCAAAGGACTCCAACAGAAGGGTCCCAAGCTGATGAAGCAAACTGGGAAAGGACCAGAAAGTGAGCGACCCCAGGAGACTAGAGGGAGCACACAAGATAGGGTCTGTTGATTTAGTGTCTTGGCACTTATTGGTGACTTTGGGAAGAAGCATCAAGGGCATAGAGGAGAGTAAGAGCCATACCCAAGTGGACTGAGAAGCAACAGAAGTGATGAGTGTACCATGGTTGTTGAGAAAGTATGTCTGGAGAGAGAAAGAAGTAGCTAAACTAAAGAGAGCAGAGGCAGCATTTTTTAAGACGGAAGAGTTTGGGACAAGTGTAAATGCTAAAGATAAAGGAAAACATGAATGCAAGTCATAGTTCTAGGTCACAAGAAGGTAAGAAGGAATGGGATGATCTAGAACAAAGTGGCCCAGAGAGAAGAAAAAAATAATGGTTTCTATTTTAACAGAAGGAAAAGAGTTTATGCAACCACACATCTGTTCCACTAATATGAGTCCAGGTTCACGACCCCTTTTTATTATCACATTAGACAAGCCAGTTACCAATGTAGTCAAGTGCGACTAATAAGACTTTTTGAATAAACATTTATAATAATGGTCTAATTTTTGCAGAGTTTTGAAGCCAACCTAATTAGTGGTTGCTGGATGCTGAAACTATCTACATTTTATATGTGCTAATATGTGTGTACAAAATATATGCAAATCCCAACTTGAAAGTTAGAATAAGAGCCCTTTGAAGGCAGGAATTTTTTACATTTTTGTTGGCATCCCCAGAACTTAGTGGGTGCTCAATAAATATTTCTGGATTCAGTTAAAACTAGACTTTACAAAACAATGTTTTCTTTACCAAAAGATTCACCACTAAGTACCTTCAAATAGCTAGTAATCCTGGTGCACTTAAAATTTGAATAGAAACTTACTTTCAAACTTTGGATATAAATAAATTTAGCATTTTGAATTATTATCATAGATGTAGCCACTCCCATATTTTAGGAACATATCTAGTAAGTAAAATAAAGAATTCAAATCCCCTCGTGTCAGTGAGAAGAGGTATAGCCATTGTAGAAGACACCAGTAGCAGAAAAATTGATGACATTTCAAAAGTTGGGAGATGGGAGGGCAGGCGTGGGCTGTACAAAGAACCCTAACCTGACAAGCCAGTTGGATAACTTTTGTCCCTGTGCCTCAGATCATTTTAATAGATTTACTAAATTTCTTATCATTCTATCATAGGTTGACAAAGTCCAGGGTCTACCTATTTATCTTGCCCCTGGGGTGAGTTTCTCTTTGAGGCTAAGAAGTGGTTATGGGAAGGAAATATGCAGCCAAACACGCTCTGGCGCCAGTTTTTACTCAAGCTCTAAAACTCACCCTACCATGTCCTTGGTTTCTGAATTATTAGTCTATTCACCCTCTTTGCCCCCTGTCAGAAGATGTAACTAAGACACACTGACAGTTCCTGGAGAGCTGTGTTTCTCTCTCCTGGGTCACTGCAAGTAACCCTCAAGAACACAGCTTGGACGCTTTGGTTGATGAGATCCCCAGCCTTTTGTCTCACCCACCTTCAGGAGCAGAATAGACAAGGGACTGGGAGCTTAGAAATATCAAACTCTAGAGAGAAGTAATCCAGTCGAATCCCTTCATTTTGTAGAACAGGAGACTGCGCCCTAAGATGGGAAAGTAACCTGCCTGGGGTCATGTAGCAGGTTAGCAGCAAGGCTAACCTTGTAGCAGTTGCTTGCTCCTGGTCCAAGATTCCCCTTAGAAACCTCCAAATGAAGATGTGATCCCCTTTTCAACCATTTGGTCCCAGCTAGTTCTATCTTTTTTTACACGGGTCAGGAAGGAAAAGAATGTACACATCTCTGTCCGTATGCTCTACTTGTTTTCTAAGATAAGATTTCTTTGGGGGCAAGATCTGTCCCTGAGGGACATATTCTTTCCATTTTTACATCCTATTGTTTTATACAAAAGCCCCAACAGGTCATGGAGACTTGAAAACTCATCTTAGTGTGCCAGCTTACTTATTAGCATCTTCGTATCAGCCTCAGCCACCCCCATCCTAAAAAAAAAGAGAATCATTCTCAAATATCTAATCTGCCTGGGCTCCCTATTCCATTTTGCAAATTCATCCTCTCAAAACAAGGCATTTAGGCCTTTGAGATCCACCCAGTCTATAACCATGCCTTGGAGATGGTCAGGGAGCAAAGATAATCCTTGGAAGAAAGAGTCACACCGCCAAAGCCCCTTTTACTTGTACGTCTTTCAAGCGTTTGCACACATACATTTATACAGACATAAACACAAGCACACATGCAAACACACATACACACATGTGGCAGCCCAGTGAGCCAAAATGAAAAAAAAAAAAAAAAAAATAGGCCCAGGCAGCAGAGGAGAAAATGTCCCCTTTATATCTGCAGGCTGCCTCCAGCAAAAGCATTCCTAAATACGATAGGTTAAATATATTGCTGCCATTACACTCTACAAGAAACACATTCCATAAAAACGAAGGTGCTGTAAATTATACAAATATGATGCTAACAAGCCAGGAAACGCGCCGCTAATGAGGTCAGCTACAGAACTCCCGCAGCGCTGCAAATCACGTGCCAGTCCTGCATGTGAGGTACAAGAACAGCATTGGGTCAGCATTTTCCAAGTGTGTTCGTAACCTGCAGTTTGGTGTATGGTTACATGGGTAGATAAAAAGCCTTTCGTTCTCTCCCCACGCACTCCCCCTCCCCAACTTTGTTTATGTGTCAGATATCCAAGTCACCAGACAAGCATGGTCTGCATTAATGTAGCTGACTATTATGCCTATTGTTCTCCTGCTCAGAGTAGAGAATTAGTCACTCAGATGTGTAAATATTGGTTACAGTTTTGAAGCATGCAAGCTTTGTGTTTCTATCAGCCCCATTCCTGGAGGAATTATGCATGCTGTTGGCACCGGGTTTTGTACACACTGTATTTGCTAAAGCTCTAAAAATCAAATAAACATGTTCTCGGCTCCTGAATTATTAGTCCATTCACCATCTTTCCCCGTTAGGGGGGGAAACAATAAACACGCCGAAATGTGGCATTTAGGAACTGCAACAAGATTTCTGCTTGGCATTTACAAGTTGGAGAACAATCAAACCACCCTTCCTATGCTTTTGTCATGCAGCCTTCGGCACAGAGAGCCAAGATGTCTTTGAAATCGCTCCTGACCTCTCAGTGATCAAGACCTTCACCTGGGGTGGATGTACAGCCTCTACTTCCAGACAGGTCAGATGTGAGAACCGGTGCCCTCAGAGATCCAGGGATGAGGGCAGACATGGGGTCAAGAATTTCGGCATCAGAGAAATCCATACCACTCAAATTCGGAGAGTAGAGCCCCATCTGTTAGGAGCAACCCAGCTTTCCCCTCTGAGAGTCCCACATTCTATATTTGCTGCTCTCAGGTAGTAGTAGAACCCCAACATGGAGTGTAAGGGGCATTGCTCAGAATGGTTAGATGCACCCAATAGGCCAAAGATCCCCAAACTGACAGCCATTTAGAAGAAGGGAGGGCCACCAACTTTATAGGCCAATCCCATAGTTCTTTGGCACATTTTTTTTTCCTACAGGCTCCAGAGCAATTAAGGTTTAAAGCCATTAAGGGAGAATGACTAGCAAAGTGAGAAGTTGAAGGGAAGATGCACAGAAGAATGTAAGTGAACCTTTAGCAGATAAATATGATCACAAAAATATCTCCTACATCCCCCAGTGCTGAGTGAAGTATTTATGGTACAGCTTCAGCTTAGAGCCGACAGCAGGGGTGGGAGGAAGTTTTGTTCTGAACCTCCTGGCCTAGCCCTAGTCCCAGACACCTGTTTATACTCCATCGCGAAGGTTTTATTGAGTCTGTTCCCCCCAGTCTAGGGGCCCTGCCGTGGATCTATTTGTATACACATATCACAGGTTTTGGAAATAACTTCAGCACATAAATGCCGTTATTTCCAACAGAGTTGGTGTAAACCATATTTACTACTCAAACATTCAGCTAAAAATCGAGCTGCAAGGAAACAGTAGCAGCAGCAACAACAACAACAAAGGAATCGGTGACAGCTACAAACCACAACCACAAATCAAACAAATTCGTAAAGTGGCCTTGAGGTGGGAAGCACAAAGCAAAAACATAGCAAGATGGCAGGCGGCGGCAGTGCTCAACACGTTGGAAAGAAAATTGAATTAGTAATTCCCTGCTCTGAATTAAGTACAGACTGCATGTGGGGAGCATACAGGGATGGAAAAAAGAGAGGGGAAGGTACAGAAGGAGGGGGACACAATGAGAAGCACTAGTTTTTCTCACTACCATAAAAATCTCAACAGTCTATGTGATTGCAGACAAGGGGATCTCAGGGTCTATACAGAGCGCTCTGGAGCTGTTGCTGACATTCGACAACTCCTTCATATCCAGCATTGTCCAAACAAGAGGAAACATCGCATGGGCAGCGTCCCCACAAGTCAAGATTCTCCCCTCTCTTGGAGGTGTGAGCTGTCTTTCTTCCTATTCCAATCAAGAGAGATAAAGCCACAACACCAGAGCCACACTCACACACCATATGGGAATTTTCATTCATTCGTTTCTTTGGCAAGCATTTATTAAGTACCTACTACGAGTTTGGCACTGGAAAGGATAGAAATGTGTGTACGACATGATAGTATAATAGGGGACAAAGAAACATTAAATAAGAAAATGATGGCTAAGTAGGAAAATGACCATAGCTTTCCAGAAAAAAAAAAAAAAAAAAGCCCAAAAAGAAATGTATAATGACCGAGAGAGAGTGATACAGGTGTAAGTTCTAACCAAGTGTCAAGTGAAGAACAAGCACTATAGGCTGGGTAAGCCAGGAAGGCTGCAAGGAGGAGGCAGGCTCTGAAAGTAACTAGGACTGAACTGAGCAGAATAGAGAGAGAAGCAGAATCTGTGTGAGGTAAAGACCAGAGGTAGGAACACACATGGCATGTTTGGAAAGTCTAAAGAGACCACTCTGACTGATATGCAGATTGTATAGGGGAATAGAAGCAGGTAAAGTTGGAAAGATTATTTGTTTCTATTGACTACTAAGTAACCAAGCTAAGGTTAGGGATTTGGTCACGGTTGAAGTTTACCTATAAAGGACAGAAGGCAGCCCTCAATAGAAAGAAAACCCGTGTTCTCATAGTCTACATAAGTTAACATCTAAGGAGAATGAGAAGATACAGGAATAGACACATGGCTGTGTGCAGAAGAGGGTGGGTGTATCTGTCTGCAGCCTCTGTATGTGTCCACATGCTGACATGTCTGCACAGGGTCTTTTATGGCCCCTCCTTCCTGGAAAGCACTGAATCAGCGTGGTGTAGTTACAAATAGCCCTGCTTCCTCTCAGACAAAACCTGTGTGTTTGAGAGGAAGGGTGGAGGGAGACCAGCGGGAGAAGAGGCAGAGATATGGTTCTTCCACGGCAGCAGGAGGTACTTGAACTCTGTGGGAAGGTCGGCTGTTTGTAATGGGGATGAGTTGAGAATCGCCATAACCCAGAGCAGACAAAGTGTGAAATATGCATTTTTCTCTTTCATTTTACACCGTTTTTATGAGACCTCTGTGTAGATGCAGCAAGCAAAGCCCTTGGCTCGAGCCTTGCAGAGTTGGCAGATTTATTACTGAATTTTAAAAAAATGAAAACAGTTCAGCTGTCTAGCCAGGTAGAAGGGATTATCTCTACTTGAAAGAAACCAGACCAAAAAAAGACTTGCCGTGGTGAAGAGAAGGACCCCTGCTCTGCCCAAAGCTGTGTGACCTCCAGCTGCAGCCAAAATCACTAATTCTTAAACTGCTTCTTAATCCCAGCTCCAGCCTTGCTATGGGAACAAACAGTCTCTCTCATGAGCACCCTCGGTCTCTCTTTGTGGCAAACCTCCCCTGGTGAAATTGCAGGCCTGATGCAGACTGCTGAATCTTCCACTGGCCACCGAGGGGACGGGCCCAGGCCTGGAAAGTAGCCCTGAGCTGGGGCACATGGGGGGACCTGGACTCAAGCAGCAAGTTGACACCAGATTTCCAGAGAAACACCAAGTCAAGAACATTTGTATTCAGACCTCTGCCTCGACTCTACCAAACCCAGGGCTCAGACCAGTGCCAACCCAGTTTTGAATCAAATACCTGATCCCATTTTCACAAATAATAAGGCTGTAAGAGTATCAAAAATGGATCATTAGAATTGATAAAATGTTCTTGTACTCACATTATCTCATTTTCCATTTTCACAGACTTGACTGAATGTTTGCTATGTGCTAGCCACTGGGTATGTGAAAATGGAGACCCTGGCCTTGGATGATACTCAGACTACAAGGCTGCCTCTCCCAGCCCCCACTTAGGTGGGTACTATTTTTCTGCCCACTGGGATGGTTGAGAAAACTAGGACTCAAAGAAATTAAGCACCGGCCCAAGGCCACAGTGCCAGCAAAGGAAAAATCCATACCCAGGAGCTGGCTCATAGGAACCCACGTCATGTAGGCACCACACCCTCTTGCGGCTTCTCCTGTCCTCCCCTCACCTCTCCTGCCATCCTTAGAACACCACTCCTCAGTGCTCTCCTCCAGTGAGTTGTGTTGCTTCTTGCTTTTCTCGAAGGCCACACTCACCCAGCGGAGACCTCCTTCAGAAGAACACACCCCTGCTCCCCAGTACCTGAGCCCACTGTCTTGTTTCCCACTTCTTACTGCTTGCTTGCCTTGGCTAAAAGAATCTTTGGCCCTTCCCACCTCCTAGTCCCCCAACCCGTTTGCCCCCTAGAAACTGAGATCCAGAAGTCCTCTGCTGGAGCTTCTTTGCCATGCCCACTGCAAATGAAGGAAGCCTGCCCTCATTCACTTCACACCACCTCTCACCAGCCCAGCCCCCAGCACCTGCCTCTCCTGACAGGTCCTTCCATCCTGTGTGACCTCCCGCCGGGGCCTCAGCCTTCACCTCTCTGTCCCATACCCCTCCCCTCCCTCCAGCCCCCAAAGACTTTGGGGGATTAGTGTTTGCAAGGTGCTATGAGGAGGAAAAGAGCCAACTACTTCTCATCCACAGGAAGAAAGCAATTTTAATTGAAAAATGAAATCACAGATTACAGGCAAATCTTTGTTGGCAAATTTCAATTACCACCCAATTAAATGCATAGCTAAGCTAAGTATCTTTGGGACACTCCATTTAATGTTGTCGTGGGATATGTCCACAGCAATCAGAGGTGGCATGGTAGGTGTCCTCCTGCAGAATGAGCCCCCCCAGGGAAGAATAGAGAGAGATCAGGCTCTAGCTGCCCGGGGGTCCCTACAGCCAGACCTTAAACAAGCCTATCTCTGCTGGGAAGTGGCCAAACAGAGCAGGAAAAGAGAGGCGTTCTAACTGGTTTTACCCGCTCAGCTTCCTGTCTTTCAGAAAAGCAGGCATCAGCAAAGGAAAAATTAGAAAATATTCTACTAGCAACAATATTAAAAATTACCCCACAGAATTACCTTGTCTTCCCCCATTACTTTATCAGGGAGCCCTTTTCCTGCGGCCCACAGCACCCCCGGATCACGCTGAAGCAGCCAGCTGCAGGGCTGAGACAGGAACGTGGGTTATATCACGCCCAGGGCAGGACTGTGTTCCTAAGGAACAGTCCACATTCCGCTGGGGCCTGGGGATGATAAAGCTGCTTCCATACTGCTATTTATTATTTTATCCTCCTATTCTATTTCATACTGGTGGCTGTGTCAGGGACGCTGCTCGCTGCCACATCCCATTCAGTTCGCTCAACACACAGGTACCGAGGGCCTACCGCGCACCTGGCACGGCGCTGGGTACTGGGATCCCAAACCCAACAGCCAACACTCCCGTGTTCCTCACCACCGTGACCGCATCCTGCAGATACCACGTCTCCCCCTGAGAGGGGACGCGGCCACCACCATGCCTATGACCAGTTTTAAGTCTCTCCAACTAGATTGTAAGCGCCTTAAGGAAAGAGCTGAGATATTCATCTGTGCATCTCCACCTCTAGTTCCAGCGTGTGTTAGGACCCCCCTTAATGTATATTAATGGAAAGTAATCCACATTTGAAAGAAAACTCGAATATCATTGTAGTTGTTACTCAGAGAAAGTGGGGATATCCGTGTGACGTTTACGCTGAGTATCCAGGAGGTATCTTTCATCCAAGCAGGAAGTTTCCTGTCACTGTGAGATTATTGCCGCGTTGGCCAATACCGAAGCAGCTAGACGATGCCAAGGAGAATTCAATCAAGCAATAGTCATGCCCATCGTAGCATCTGCCTTGCCCTGGGGCAACCCTGCTCTTGCCTGGTGTCAGACCCCAGGACCTTCTGACACCTGGAGGGTAGAGAGCGCCAGGAGGATGTGATTTTTCCAGCCTGTCCCCAGAGTGGGAAGACAAACTGTTCTGTGAGTTGGAACAGCTGCCATATCCAGGGCCCCCATCCTGAGTCTGATGAGAAAAGCCAGGAAGAGTGTGACAGGCCTAGGCTGGTGGGGAGAAAGTCCCCCTCCACAAGGTCTGGGGCCCCAGTGAGGGCAGCTCTCGCTTCGACTCCTCCTCTGCAGAGCATGTGGGTTCTCGAGGCCTTATCTGCCAGATGGCTCCCGGAGGGGATGATTTATGAGGTGCAGAAAGCTCGCTGATAAATTTTACTGCAAGTCCCCGGCAGAAGACTGGGGGTAGCAACAGCCCAGCGCAGGCAGCTCTAATGGAAAGTGCCGTCACCAAAGAGCAAAGCATTATTTATGACTGTCTGTAATGCCGTTCGGGGGAAATTCATCATCCCCTCCCTGCTCCGTGCACGCGGGGACGGCGGCACTGGGGGAGGGGAGCACAGGACAGGTGGGGGACAGTTAGAGCTTCGCTGGGAATCTGCCAGTGGAGAGCAAGGCCATATTTTCCCTGAGTGACCCAGCTCTCCTTGTCAAGCTCTGTCAAGCACTGACCTACAAATCCCCTCACCGGGCCTCTCCCCCCACCACTGTCCCTGACCCTCACCTCCCTTCGCCAGCCAAAATGAAAAGAAGAGAGGAAAAGCACGGCATTTTCTTGTCTCTGTGCAGAGTGCATATTCTTACCTATCTGCAGAGCTGAGGGCAGTCTTTTCCAGAAGCAGAGGTCTAGACCAAATGGCCTCTCCAATACCCACCAAGCTCACAGCAAGAAACAGGATATTCGCCCATTTTGCGAAATGTTGACAACGGACCCAAACAGAGACAAGACAGTGACCTCGCCGTGGTCACTGGGTGATCAGGGCCGAGGAGCTCATGCGGCTGGAGGCCCTAGTGGGCCCGGAAGCATTCTTCCTCTGACACAGCATGACCCTAAGGTGGAGTCCTCCACCCACGTGTCCTGTATGTTCAGCTGGATGGACACATTTGGGGGTGGCCCTATCCTACCCCACTCCCTCCCACCATATCAACAAGTAAGGCCCCAACCCCTAGTCTTCCTTTTGGTATATACAGAGTATGGGAGCCATGAATTACCATCTGCCTTACGTTTGAATTATTTACGTCTAAGTCTGTCTCTATTATCAAATTAAGTGCTCCTTGAGGCCAGGGTCTGTATCCTATTCATTTTTATATTCATCTCAGTAGTAAGCAGAGCTCCTGGCACATAGTAGCCTTGATAAATGCTTGATAATAACATTACACTGGCAGATGTAAGATATACTGGGACTGCGGCCCTGTGTGTTCTTACGAATCTGTCACCACGCTGGTATTCATAGCATTTCAAAGGAGCTTGTCCCCCACCCACATGTCCATCAGCAGGGTATAATGGAAAAAGCACTAGATTAAGAGTCAGGAGGGATGGGTTCTAGTGGGCAGCAACCCCAAACATTCGCTGAGTACATAACATGGGCCAAGTCAGATCTCACCACTAGTGCGACGATTAAACTTAGGCAGCTCAGCTTACTTCGGCATGGCTTGGTGTGCTGAGGAGTAAAGGAATAATAAAGTGTGCCCCACCTACCTTCCAGGACTTCAGTGAGAATGTGAGTGTGGTAAGCAGCAGGAGATCTGAGTTCTAGGAAGGCAGGGAGCAGCTTGTATCACGTGGTTCTCTATGCTGAGAACTATGCTAAGGTGCTTCGAATGTGTTACTGCGTTTAAATTCCTTCACAACAGTTCTACCAGGTCAGGTTTAGCATTATATTCACAGTATAAATTGGAAAACATGGTGTCAACTCCTTCATTAACTGGCTGGATGACCCTGAGTTGAGTGATTTTACCTCCTGGGCCTTTTATCTCATCTGAGAAATAAAGGAGTTGGACTAGACGCTCCATAAGGTTCCTTCAGCTTGAAATCCCTGAGAAGCATACGGGCATGTTGTCACCCAAGCAACCAGGACAGTAGTTTTAGCCCATTGGAGAGGTAGAGTGTGAATGGGTAATCCACATTTCCAAGAGGAATAAGCTTTGCATGAAATTACTTACAATGTTCTTCAAGATCTGAGATTTAAATTCACCCCAACAGGAAATACCAGAGGATGTAGCACTGGAAACCACTCCAACGCTCCTGTGAGGGGAGAAGAGTCTGACAACTTCAGGCCCAGGCCACAAAGGCCAGGGGGACAGGAGAAGCCTCAAAAGACTGTCCTCCACAGTTGTCCACCCTCTGCCCATCCTGCACTTGGTAAGGACATTGTTGACGATGCCAGTGACAAGGGCCCATCTCTCTCTGCCAGCTTCGTAGCTGACATTTTTTTCTCAGAATTGTGACATTTTAAATCAAGAAGAGAACCTTATGGCCTTTCGTCCAACAGATTTGCATGGAAACTGAGGACCAGAGTGGTAAAATTATTTGCCCGAGATAATGGAGGTACCTAGAAACTGAACCTCTTGACCACTGATCAGTGCTCTTCCACATGCCGAGTGATCAGGTAGCCCAGTGGGCCCAGCGGGTCCTCTCCACGCACAGTTCTCAGAACACACTCTATGGGAGGCATCCAGGGTGTTCCATGGAAAGCCACGGTGTAAAGATCACATTGGTGGGTTTTCGGGGAGGTTTTTTTAAATAACAATGGTAAAGAATAGCTTTTTAACTTTCCACACATATGAATTTGGGGCACAAAAACAATTCTAATATAGTTTATTGATATGAAAATGGATTAGTTTTGATCAATGAGAATACCAGAGTTTAACAGACCACCGCTATGGTGTTTAGTAAGAGCCCTTCTCAGTTCTGACTTGAGGTTTGCAGCATTAACGATGGTTCTCGGTTTGGGTTCCAGCAATCTCATAAAACAGAATATTTCTTGGAAACAGCAGCTGGAGTACAATAAATAAGAATAAAAGATTTGGAGTCAAACAGCCTTACGTTCAAGAATCACATCCATACCCTGTGTCACTCAAAGCAAGTTACATAACTTTTCTGAGCCTCGGTTCCCTCTTCCAGGGACAATAATAACTTCTTCAGGGGATTACTTTAAAGACTACATTAGCCCATATATACATTATAAATATTCCTCTAGCAACCCTCTGTTTTTCCTCCATGTTTCCAAAACTGTTTCTGATTAGTTCATTCACTTATTCTTAAGGGGAAGGTGAGAGGTTTTGGGAACGTACAGAGGGATAGTGGATGGGGGGAGGGGGGTTCACACAGTGTGAGGGATATAAATGATAAACATCTAAGTTTTGCTTTGTCTTGTGCACCTGAAACTATTTAAAAAATAAATAAATAAATAAAAATTTAAAAAAATAAATAAATAAATAAATAATAAATGCAAAAAAAATAAAAATAAATAAATAAATATTCCTACTGAAGTACCCAGTACAGAACAGATACACAAAATACGGTATTTTGTTATTTTGACTATAACATTCAAAACGTCAAGTAGACTCAAACATTGACCATGTAGTCAGAAATTTTAGAACGGTCTTTATTTTTAGTCAACATAAACTACTTTCTTCTCTCAATTCCTTTCAAACCAAACCCAAATGATAATATGGATGCATGAACTCAGATACATCCTAAAGCTTGATCTCCATAAAGCATGCTCATCCAAGTGACCAATCCCTTTGGAAATCAAAGCTTCATTTCCATCTTCCATATGACTATAGTTTTTCAGCACCTGGAATACCATGAAATGTAACGTAGCTCACTATGGGAAATGAATATGGTATTTTTTGCCAACCATCCAAAGACATAGACGAGGGCAAAAACATGTCTATCATTCAAGTCTCTAGATCCCAAACATAGGTTTGTGGGCTGGTCTCAGGTATACTGCAGAACAATTACTTAGAGTGTTTAGTAAGCATGCTGATTTCCAGGCTCCAAGACGAGAAATTATGATTTAGTCTAATGTGAGGCCCAGGAATCTGCATTATAAACAAGCAATAGATTTAGAGGTACATCCAGGTTGAGAACCATTGATCTGAGCCAATGGTTATTTTTCTAGGTATATTTTATTATATTTTCTCACATATTTCCTGTCTCTGAACACCACCAGATCACAGGGAAATTGGGAACTAAGAATGAGAATATCTTTGTCCTGGCTTCACAGCCCCATGAGTACCTTCCATTTATATTTTGAGATTCTCACTACACTAAATGTTATAAAATTTCTCGCTGCGTTCAGACAGTCTTTGGGTTCCATAAAAATACACTTAGTGTTTAAGATAATAGTAAAGTTTTAAGACTCTAAAACAGAAAATGGCCAATAGAATGCATCAGGTGTAATACAACTGACTGATTGGCAGGGGCTGCCTGGAACACCAGGGCACTCTGAGGGTAACCCCCGCTCAGGGAGCAGGCCCGCCGGATTCAATTAGTGATGTCTGGCATAGATACAGTCAAAGGAAAGTCAGAGAGACCTCACTTCCTTCCAGCTCTACTTCAAAGTATTAATATGTTACCTCCACAGGAGGAAGAGCACTCAACATTGATTAAAGAGTGATATTAGCATGTAAAGTTTCCATTCATACTTCAGTTGAGAGTTTGTTTCTCATTCTCATTATTTTTCTAACTAAATGAAAGGTGTATTCCGGAACCTGTGTGTTCCTGGTCCAGATAAAGTAGGAAACAATCTGAACTCAGACCCAAAACTTCTAAGAGGTGCTGGACCCTGTAGAAAAGTACACCCCAAGTAGCACTGCCCTTCTCCCACCCCAGAATTCCGGAAGCTGGTTTCTGTCACTTCTCCCTGTCTGTGTATCCTCAAAAACAGACTGCAATGTGAATAAAGGAACCACTGTTGGCATTCCTTTCCCATGACCCTGCCTTCCCTTTAACTACTCCTTCCACCCTAAATGCCCTTTTCCCCACTCTCTACTGTTTTCATTGCAACCCTACCAATCAATCACTTAAGGTCCAAACCAAGGCAAACCACCTAACAAAAGAGTTGACAAAAATCTCACATTCCCAATTGGAATTATTTTTCCATAATATTCAGTGACTTTATAAAAGCATTACTGACCACCTGCCTCATTATCCTAGTTAGTTGTGTGTTTGTCTGCAGCTCCTCCCTAGTCTGTGAGCCCCTGGAGAATAGGGACAGAATCATATTCACCATTATAACCTCACAGCACCCAGCGTAGTGAGCTGCCCTTATGATTTTTTTACTTTATGATGGTACAAAAGCAATACGCATTCAGTAGAAACCAGCTAGGCTGAGCAATGATGTTCAGTAGGTTAGGTGTATTAAACGCATTTTCAACTTGTGATATTTTCAACTTACGATGGGTTTATCAGGATATAACCCCATCATGAGTCCAGGAGCATCTGTACTCAATTAAATTGAACTGAAAAGGCAGCTAGGCTTTGTTTTGTTTTACAAAACTAAGAAAGAAAAGGGATGAATCATGAAAGGGAAAGTCTTCTTTGTGTTTTATACTCTTCCTGATGCATTAATGTACAGAAAAGTGAGACAGTGCCCTAGCCATTCATCCACCAAGACTCTCTCTATGCTTCTTCAGATGACACAAAAGGAGCACTAGAGCTGGGTAGCCCTAACTGAGAGTATGCCCAAGGAGGTTTGGTTTCTGGGAAGGCTCTTACTACCCTATCTAATGTTTGGGCTCTGCTGTGAAGCAGAACCAGCGGGGCTTCGCAGAGCAGCTAACAACAGACAGAGCTTGCCTGGAGATGTGGTCCCCAGAGCAGGCGGGGCCCCATGCATCCAGCCCCTCAGCAGCCTCTCCAAGCCCTGAGGAATCAGAGAACCTGGGATTTTGTGCACAGCTGCATTTGCTGCCATCAGTCCAGCCCCAGTACTGCTCTACTTCCCAAGGTTAACAAGCGAGCAAGCAAGGGAAGCAGAAGGGAGGCTGAGGTTTACCAACAAATAGGTGTTGAGGCTGTGACCTCAGCAGGCACTCCAGGACCTGGATTTGCACGCTAGTCTTCCAGAGATCGTTTGTGTCCCCCCTTCGGCAATGTGCCTACAACATGAGTACTGCCCCCAAATCAGCTGGGGGTCCTTGATAATGATGCTAGAGCCAACCAGGGGGTCTTCCCATGACAGAGATAACCCAGGAGATGGAAGGAACAAAGTCTCCACACATCATTTGGCTTTCTCCACAAAAATCACTTTTTGTAAAATTATAGACTTGTGAAGTTCATGAGTGTCTACAGGATCATATATTTTAAGCTCTCCATTTTACGGATCAGGAAACTGAGACCCAGACATGCTAAGTGATTTGCTGAAGGGCCTCCATCTGGTTAGTGGCAGTGAAGGGTATGAAGCCCAGGCTGCCTTTTCTCCAGTCCAACATTATTTCTAACACAAGCTTCAAAATATACTAATTGCTGATTACTAGCTTTTACTCAACATAGGTAAGAAAATACATGATTTCTGACAGGACTTATTAAAATGATACACCCATCCAAATGTAGTTCTCTATCTCCCTTTTAGTTCTCAAAATCATATTAGACAAACAGTTTAGGTTTTTCCAGGAAAGACAATTAAATGAAGAAATGGAACCAACATATATTGCATGCCTAAATCCCACCCATTGTGCTAGGCATATCTATGTATGTTATCATATTGAATACTCACAAAAATCCAAAAAGGGGGCACTAATAGCCCTTCTGTTATAAATTAGGAAAGGAAGCCTGAAAAATATTAAGGATTGGCCCAAGATGCAAAGCCAATCAATGGCAGACGCAGGATTCAAACTCAGATCTCCTGGTTCCCACACCAGTCTTTCTAACTGTTCCATGGTGCCACTCCCTTGGGATCTGAGGCTCTTGAGTTCCTCTGACAGACATTATCCCATATACCAAATGAGGGACAAGACAAGGCAAGAGGGCAAGTCAGGGCTCGGTGGTCATGGCCATTCTCAAGGGTCCTGCCCCCACTCCGAGGGTACCCAAGGTAAGTACCCTCCGTCCCACCCTGAGCCAAGTCCTCTGAGGTAATCAGTCTCAGGGTGGCTATAACTTATCCTGGAGCAATCTTCCTCTGCTCTGGGTCCAGGCAGAGGAATATGCGGAAGAGGGGCACAGAGGGCTTCCTCCTGGCCACACCCTAAAGGGGGGTTTTCCTCCCAGAGGCACAGAGAAGAGAGATCTATACCCAGCATTTAGCTCTAATGGGGTCCCCTCCTTTCCTTACAAGTATGCTATGAGGACAAATGAAATACGCAATATACCTGAAGTGTTCTGAGAGCTTTCTAAGTGCAACATAAATATAATAATGGAGTTGCTGATGCTGATAACAACAGTGATGATGGGACTATATCCATGGTCATAATTTAAGGGAATATTTAAAATGAGAAAACCCAACCAAAATCAATCCACTGAACTTTATTTAGAAAAGAGGCTGCTAATAAAAATATTATGGGAATGTGAACTCTTGGGAAATAATAGTGATTTTCTTCTATTAAAAGGCTCATCAGATCCATTTCCAAAGTACAGTTCAGTTATTTGTGGGCACTTTGCCATCAGTGCAACAAGTTCTCTATAAAAAAAGAGAGGGGAGAGTGAGAAAAGGACGCCATCCGTGATATGCGCTGAAGCCCTGGGTTTTGGAGATACAACTGGCCTGTATTTCTAGACCTATTGCCAACTATTTCCATTTATTGAGGGAGCTGGCACTGGTGAAGCATTTGCCTTTGATTTCCTTCCTTCTTCTCTCATTCCCCACCCCATCAGCAGCTGCTGTATAGCTTGCATTTAGAGTCATTAATAATGGAACAAAAATGGGCTGGTGGTATCTTTCTCAGAGCTGGGTAAGGGCAAAGATAAATCTACCCAAAGAAGAGAACACAACGTGAAATGTACTTGGAGTACCCGTTGCAGCAGCTAACAGAATGTTCCCATGTACTATCTGTCTAATCCCTATTTGTTCAGGTTATCCTCTTTAGGGAAGTGGGGGCAGGGAGATTAAAACTTCAGACGAGGGGCTAGTAAGAGGAGCTTGGGGCAATGTGGATCTGGGCAAAGGGAAGGTAAAATCGCACCGCAGATCCAAGCAGCAGATCCCCACCATCCCATTCTTCAGTTCTGTCAATGAAATAGTAGTAGAGAAAAGCTTACTCTAATGCCATTTCAAGGCTGGAATGAACATCATCAGGAGACAAAAAATACAAACACCAAAAGCATTTTGGAAGTTGGTGAAGAATCTTAATGCTGAGTGCTAGAAAATATCTCCAAAACAGCCTGGAGAAGTGGACTGCAATGGCAGTCGAGGACTGAGATTGGATGCAGAATAAAATCCATCACCATTATTGTCCTTAAAAGATGGTATCGCCACTGGACAAGGAGGCCACATGGAGTAATGCTGGGTGTTCATATTGCAGTGCCTATGCTCTTGGGTTTACACAGCTGTGGGCTGGAGTCACCCTGGTCCTCAGGTGAACACAGGGCAGTTTCCTATGCACAGAGGAAGCCAAACCACAACAGGCAAACCTGAGATCCCACCTGGCCTCTGGCGCACCCTGGATGTGCCATCTTCTGCTATTTGCAGCAAGAAAGAGGGAGTTTTCAGGACATCTCTCCTTAGTTACCACCCTGATTCAGCTCAAAAATTAGTGAAAAACTGTCACATTTTTATCGATTCACAGAAAAATGATCTGTCCACTGACAGTGATAATCGACCTCCTGCCCTTCTAATTCAGAGGTCCAAAATACTGCATCCAGTGCAAAAGTGTTTCTGCCTTTAATTAAAATAGCTAAGAAATATGCATGTGTTTTACCTAATGGTAATTTAAAACATTGTTTTTATATTAAAACACAGGTATGTTGCAAATAAAAACCACAATGAGATATCACCTCACCCCAGTCAGAATGGCTATCAACAACAAGACAAATAGTAACAAGTGTTGGAGAGGCTGTGGAGAAAAAGGAAACTCATACACTGTTGGTGGGAATGCAGATTGGTGCAGCCACTATGGAAGGCAGTGTGGAGGTTCCCCAAAAAATTAAGAATGGAATTACCATATGACCCAGCAATTCCTCTCCTGGGTATATACCAAAAAAAATCTGAAAACATTTATCTGTAAAGATATATGTGCTCCAGGGGGAGGCCGGTTAGCTCAGTTGGTTAGAGCATGGTGCTCTTCACAACAAGGTTGCCGGTTCGATCCCCACGTGGGCCACTGTGAGCTGCGCCTTCCAAAATTAGATTGAAACAACTACTTGACATGGAGCTGATGGGTCCTGGAAAAACACACTTAAAAAAAAAAAGATATATGTGCTCCAATGCTCATTGCAGCTTTATTTACGGTGGCCAAGACATGGAAACAACCAAAGTGTCCTTCAATAGATGATTGGATAAAGATGTGGTATATATACACAATGGAATACTATTCTGCCATAAGAAAAGATGAAACAGTGCCATTTGCAATAACATGGATGGATCTTGAGATTATTATGTTAAGCGAAATAAGTCACACAGAAAAAGTCGAGAACCATATGATTTCACAGATATGTGGGATATAAAACTGAAAGCAACAAAGGAACAGGACAAACAAATAAAGAAACAAAAACTCATAGACACAGACAATAGTTTAGTAGTTACCAGAAGGTAAGAGGGTAAGGGATGCTAGATGAGGGTAAATTGGGTCAAATATATGGTGATAGAAGCAAAACTGACTCTGGGCGGTGAGTACACAATGTGATATATAGATAATGTATTACAGAATTGTACATTTGAAACCTATGTAATTTTACTAACCATTGTCACCCCAATAAATTTTAATTAAAGAAAAACACAGGTGTGTTATGATAGAACACACAAAATGTGGATGAATTTTTAACATTAAACACTAAAATTCAAACATTTAACACTTGCTCTGAGATGTTTTAGGCCAGGATATCCCTGGGGCCTCTCATCCACCCCACTCTGCCTTTACCTGAGTGAAAAGGTCTAAGAAACATTGCTGTCAGTTGGCTTCCCTCCTGGCTGGTCCACTCTCTAGCTAAGGGATTCCACTTAGGCATCTGCAGAATGAAGTTGTAAAATCTTTTGAGTCTGGACATAGTCTATAGAGATGTGATTCTAGAACTTTTTCCCCAGAAGGCTTGAAGGACAAAAGAGTCACGCATCATTTAGGATGACTGAACCAGAATCTCTATGTTGCAGGAGAATAAAACCTCTCCTTCTGAAAGGCTCTTAGCCTTGCTAATTTATAGTGTTTCTCTGGCCCCACGCCAGACTTTCCCTACCTAACAGTGTACAATCACCAATAGCTCCATTCTCTTCCCTCTTTCCTGTTCTTTCATCTAAATAATGCTTCTCGCTTCCACTCTTGCCTCATTCCAACAAGGTATTAGGATTTGCTTCCAGAAGAAAATGAGGCCATTCTCTCTCCGGCTTCATTGTCACAAAAACCAAACTCTTTTTGAAGTCATCCGCATGCAGGCACTGCCACCCACCTTCCTGCCAATGAGGACACTGTCAACTTACTCTGTCAACCCCATATCCCCTTACTGGTAAATCCAGTATGTCTAAGTCTGCCATGTAGTGGGAGAGAGAAAGAATACTGGCCACACCAGCTTCTAGTTTCAACCAGAAGCATAGCTTTTGGACCTTATCATCAAAGAGAATCCTTCTATTCCCCAACCAGGCAGAGTAAAAGATACCTGCATTTCGCAAATGTTGCTCTCACTCACAAAAAATCAGCATGATAGTGGGTGATGCTTGCAGTTTCCTTATCACTTGACACTCCTAAATGCAGTCTCAGGTCTAAAAACATGTCAGCCAAATCCCAGGCCAGTTCATTTCCATGTATTCAGACCCTTACCAGAATGGTAATTTGGCCCTTGTCTAAACAACAGACTCCCTAGGCAATGTGGGTTTGCAGATTAGAATATAACTAAGTATCATCCTTGGCTGATGTTCAGTCCATTCCAAGCTTCGCTGGGATTCTGACCTCATTCTGAGTTCTCCAATTCATTCTCAAGGGAAGTGGGGACTGTTTGACTCAGAAACATTTTTTAATAAAAAAGAGGGAAGCTTTAAAAAGAATGCTCAATAATGTTTGGATTCACTGAAAATGCTATGTAGATAACTTCTACAAGGGGAATTCAATCTCATTTCTACCAATATCAGATTAACACAGCTATAATTTCTTCCTGAGACCTAATATTATATGGGTGAGGTGCTAAAGCATTCCTATTGGGTGTCATATCTTGTCTTCAGGGAGCTTAATTATTTTCAATACAGTTCTTGAGACACAGGTACCACGATATTCAACCATGTCCACAAAGTATGTAACCGATACAATTCTACTGTCCATGATATAGAGTGAGAGCACAAGACAAAAATTGTTAAAGAACTTTTATTCACTCATGTATTCACAAAAACCTCACTGAGCTTATATTTTCAGCAGACACTTTGTCCAAAGACCTTCCTGCCTGGTTTTGTGAGTCGTGATGTCGGACAGCAGAGTGAGCAGTGAAACATGCACGCTTACCACACGTGACTTCAACAGAATATATGGGAGGAGTGGAGTTTAATTCCTCTATTTATTCCATCACTCTCACTTATCTCCATTTCCCCATTCTTGGTTCAAACTAGATCCTCTGGTTACTCCCAAGAAAAGGATGACAGTACAAATGCGAAGAAAAACAAAAGAATTCTTCACTTTTGAGTTTCTAGGAAAAGCCCTGCAATATAAGGATTTTCAGAAATAATTTTACCTTTACTGGAGTCACCACCCTATTGACTTGAGAATGCAACACCCACCTGAGATGTGACCCAATGTCGCTCTGGAATTAATTATTATTTATAGAACACCTCAGACTGCAAACCTAAGAGCAGTTCACCTACTTCCTCACCATTGCAGTACTCTTCCCTCCAACATGTAACTAGGAAAATCCTGTGGCAACCTCTCAACTCATCTCCTTAAATGTAAACAGTAGAAGTCATCTTAAATACTTACACCTAACACTAGGCATACCTGTAGTTAGGATAATGACTGCCTTAAGATACAGATAGTCTCCATGCAAGGCAGCTTTGCACCTTTCTGTTTGGCTCCTTTCTCACTGAAAGAATTTTTCACCCCATCTGGCTCTTAATTCTAGGGGGAAAATCCATCAGTTTTCAGATGAAAGTCAAGTCACTCCCACATCCTCCATTATCCTCTGTTGGAATAGCCTGTACTTCACTCTTCCCCTCCGCCAAATGGGTCACATGAATGGCAACCATGGGGAGACCCAGGGAAAGAATTCACAGTATCATGGAAATGATGGAGTACCAGAAGTGAAGATGCACCCTACTGATCATTACACAGAAGGGAACAGTGAGACCTAGAGAGGGGAAGGAACTCAGCCAAGTCACCGTGTCAGGGATAGAAGGAGGAACCCCCGCCCTCACCCCCAGGCATCCGATTCCCAGAGCACTGCTCTTTCTGCCTCACAGTAACTCTCCTCAGTAGAGATCAGTGCCTTCTAGTCCTGCCCCCACCTGAGGCTGAGATGGGGGGAAGAGGCAAGGCAAAACCTTATCCCTTATGGGGAAAGGGTGGCACTTTTGATCCACTGCCAGGGGACCTCCAGCCACCTGGAATTCCTGGCTCCAGCATGTTCCCCTCAGTCCCCGCGTCTGGGTAAAGGCTTCCACTCAGCATGTGTGTAACTCAGAGCCACATGACACTGAAATGCTAAGTGAAGAGCAATTAACTTTTGCTTCTGAAAACCCACTTTAGCTTTCCATAACTCTTTGGGGGCCATTTCAACTAAGCCAAACCTCCCGCACAGTCTCCCTCAGCAATAAATTACCTTCCTGGCTTTAATTAGCTGCCGGAGTGCAAAACGGGCTGGGTGCTGACGTGGCTGCTTTCCCCACAGGTCCCATTCTGTCACACAGACTCCATGAGAATGGCAGCTTCAGGGAGCAGCTGGGCTGCCTCAGTGGGGAAGTGGCCTGTGACTCCTTACCTGCCTACAGGGTGTGAGGGGGGCATCCATCCCAAAAGTTCAGGCCAGGCTGGGGCTAAATCCCAAAGTAGATGAAATTAGTTGAAGAGGCCTCAGACTCCTCCTTCAGCTTCCTGGACCCTAGGTGAGGTGCCCCCAGACTCAATTTCCCTCTCACCTGTCTCTCCTTCCTTCAAACTGTCCCCAAAACACATGCACCCACACATGCATACACACACACACACACACACACACACACACAAGCCCCTAGGTATCCAATATCTTTATCTCCCTTATCATCCTTGCTAAGGGAAAGATTACTGACAGAGCTTAATACACAAGCCCTCCCAGGAGAATTTACTATATAATTGTGAACTAAGTTTGAGTCCAAATGAAAAATATCTCTAAATATATGTGATTTTAGTCACATCTATAAGCAGCAATGGTATTGGCTAGGAATGAAAGAAATAAAAAAGCACCCTCAGAACCTCAAACATCATTCTAAGCCCAAGATTAAGACCTGAGGTTTAGTCAACCCTGCATGTAACTAGAGGAGTGACCCTCAGCAAACCTCTTCCCTTCTCTGGCCCATTTGCTCAGGTAAAAGCTGTGATGGATAAACCCAAGTCGTTTTGGGCCCTCCATACTCATTCTGAAAGTCCTGTGTGTGCCTATATGAGTGGGGGAGGGCGATGAGTGGGGAAGATACAGTCTAACCCAGGCCTCGGTGCATGCTTGTTTTCACTCATCCCTCCTGCTTTCTTCTGGAGTCTTCCATCTGGGCAAGGGGGCAGCATCCTCATGGGCCTGAATTGTGCCATCTGCGTGGAGCCAGGGCCCCCAGGCTGCACCCACTCACTCCATCTGGGGAGCTGTCTCTGGTGACCATGGAGGGCCCTGGGAAAGAGCTAAAGCCCCTTTTCTCACTCTGTGGAACACACTTATGCTAATCACCGCTTCTTCCTCTGACAAGCGATAACCTTCCAAAGCCCAATTACAGGCTGCTTTCCACCGCCCTTTCTTTCTTAGGAAAAAAAATAAAATAAAAAGTCCAAACACGAAGGCCCACAGCCAGACCCTGCTTGTCGGAGGCGGGTGACAGGCGCTGGGCACAGAGCTCCCTCTGATTAAGGGTGTGAGCGTCTCGCTGAGCTCTGAGTGGAGCCGGCGGAGATTCGCGGTGATTTCCCTCCTCGCCTCCCCAATTAACAGGCCGCCTGTCGGGGCGCGGGCGGAGGCCGGCAGGCAGGTACCCGGCCTGTCACAGCCGCCAGACAGGCCCGCGCGCCAACCCATCCCTGCCTGCCGGCGCCGCCCCCGCCGTCTGCTTCTTCCCCAGCCTGTCACACTCCCCATGCGGTGCGAAGTGAGTGATTCCTGCAGCCCAGCGAGTGCGCAAGGACTGGGCGCTGCAGTGGTCTGCAACAGCCTTTCTCCATCCCACCCTGGAAGTGGCCTGTGTTCACCTTCCACCAGGAGTCCATCTTCCTCCTCCCGGCTCTCCATGCTCAGTGATCCCCCAAACGGATGTAGAGCAGAGGGACCTTCCAAATGCATGTAAGATGATTTGAGTGTTGGTACTTTGGGAATCACAGGAAATGGGCAACAGAGACCTGCCTGCTCAAACGGAGAAATTTGACCAGCCTATTTGAGTCAAATCACCATTGACTTTCCTGGTCCAACTACTAACTACCCACCAGCCCCCTGGCCCAACCAACTGCACACCAGCTTTGCCTCTATCAAAAGGACACTAGGCTGAGATTCTAGAAGTGCCTCACAATTTCAGCTCCTGCCCTAGCTATCCCACACAATGAGATATCTGGCTCTGGCGGCCATAGGTTAGGCCCCTGACCTCGTCCTGCAGGCTCACCCTCACTCCAGCCACAGGGAGCAAGCTCACAGGGCCAGGCCTCCTGTTAAAGCTCAGGCCCTCCATGACCGAGTAGATCTTCACAACTACTACCTATTCAGTGATCTGAGTTAGAAATCTTTACTCTTGCCAATTCCCCTGGGGGAATACCCAGCCCCTCTGAGGCTAACTCTTTTCCTGTCTGAATAGGTGAGTGATGCTGGCTTTGAAATCTTCCACAGGTAGAGAAAAACCCACCCATCCATGCTCTTCCTAAACCAAGGGTGACTTCTACACATACAAGGATGTGAATCATGCCCATTGGAGCAGAGGGATGTGGTGGCCCTGATTCTACCCTGCCACCAGAGCTGGAAATCAATACGCAGGTGCAGCCACTGTTGACTGGGTATCCTCAGGAAACGTCTCTGCCCTTTATCTTCTCCTTACATCTGTGTCTCAGGCCTTTCAGGCTGTTATAACAGAATACCATAGACTGGGCGGTTTATAAACAACAGGAATTTATTTCTCACAGTGTGGGAGACCTGGAAGTCCAAGATCAAGCCACTGGCAGATTCAGTGTCTAGTAAGGACCTACTTACTGGCTCATAGACAGATCTCATGGCAGACAGGGCAAGCTAGATCTCAGTGGTCTCTTTTATAAGGGCACTAATCCCAATCATAAGGGCTCTACCCTCATGACCTAATCACCTCCCAAAGTCTTCGCCTCCTAATAACATCATCTTGGGGATTAACATTTCAGTACATGAAGTTTGAGGGAACACAAAGATTCAGTCCTCTCTGTCTGGAAAGAAATTTACTCACCCTGGCACAGATTCATGGCTTTGCTATCTCCAAAGAAGGCTGGATAGGAGCATGTGTGCCCATCCTGAAAATGAACATATTATTTGGGATGCTTCAAAGTCAGTGTGAGGTGAGAAGAAGAGAAAGTGGACCACACTAGCAAAGGATGGGGTAAGGATAGAGAATGATAAATGTGGCTGGGTTCAAAAACTCCTACAGGGCAGGGACTTATTGGACTTCTCTTATTGGTCTTCCTATTCCTAGTGTTGAGGGTAGTTAACATAGTGAATACTCAACAAACATTTGCTGAATGAAGATGGGACAGGTGTCAGGTTATACAGTGGCCCTCCTACCTTCTTCAGGACAGCAAGATGTAGTATGTGTTCACAATACCCTCTTTAGGCATCAGTTCAACTACCATCACCCCTATGTATTGCTCCATAAAGAAAGAAGGAGATATGGAAAAGAGATGCTGAGAAAAAGGGGACCAAGGATTAAGAATGGTGAGAGAGCATTCTTAGACCAAGTCAAGCAACGTTTCTCCTCGCCACCTTATACCAGGAGCTCTGGCATTTAGAGCAATGTCAAACAGCTCTAGGAAGCCATCATATGTTTCAGAATTCGCAAAGTGGTACTAGAAGCTGGGATCAAGAAAGGAAGGAAGAGAAAGAAGGAGAGAGAAATGATCTGCTCCAAACTGGTCGCTAAGCTACAGGAGTACTTACAAATATATAACCTTTCATTTGCATGTGGCAATATCCCTCCTTGTAGAGGGGCATATAAGGTGATGAAGATGTAGATAAATAGAAACTAAATGTCAGCTCCTATCCATGGCAAGGAAGAACATATATCAAATTCGTTAATTATGATCCAATTTGTGCTTGCACTGTGAAGGATAATCATTTGCCATCAAAGAGATGCCCTTCCCTTGTTAAAGCCATTGAGACTCTCAGGAAGTGCTCAAGGGTTTGAAATTCTGTATTTGAATTTCACACATGCTTTTTACTGCTGGGACCAAAACTCAATCAACACTTGAGAGTGCTGACACCAACATTCAAACCACAGGGGTCTTCACTCCTTCACAACAGACCTACAGATAGGACTTGGTTAATAAATTTGCTAATTCTAATTTGTTCTGCTCTGGATTTGAGGGAGAGAGAAAGCGAGAGAGTGAGAAAGAATGAGAGAGAGAGAGAGAGAGAGAGAGAGAGAGAGAGAGAGAGAGACCTACATCTTTTTTTTTTTTTTTAATAGAGTTGAAATAGGAATAAAAGAACCCAGGCCAAGCTGAAGAGGGAACAATTAACCTCATCTCTCTCAAATGTCCAGGGCCCAGCTGCCCATAAGTGGAAACCATGTCCTCACTTTCATCTCAAAGCCAAACCAACATGAACATGTTGCTTAGAGACCAGCCTTCTCTTTCAACTCTGGCCTCAGGCCTTTGGTCCATGCCCAGACAGGGGCTGAGTTGGAAGCCAGAACTCAGAGGTTATTACTCTTTTCTTCAGAAACTCTTCAGCAGGGCCTGGATTCTGATTTGCCTTTTCCATACCTATTTCTTGCTCTAGGATTCAGTCTGAGCCAGAGAAGGTCATTGGATTTTCATGATTCGGTACACTAATGCTCAATGAAAGTATATTGAATGGCATTGATACCATAGAATGGAATGCAATAGACTGGAATACAATGCAAAGGTTTTTAAAAAAAAAAAACCTTACTGCCATCTAAAGAGAACTTTCCTTTCCTGAAGCTTCCCCACTGGAAGCAGACGGGTTTCCATAGAATTTGCAGCATAACATACCTCATAGCATTATCTATAGCATACGTGGCATGGCATATACTACTGCATATAGCATAGTCTATAGCATACTATAGTCTATAGCCCACTTGCCTTGAAATGCAATTTTCATGTGCAGCCAAAGGCAATAATAATATTGAAATCTCTCACAACCTAATGAGGTACTAATGTTATGTTCATTTTATATATGAGGAAATTCTGGCCCAGAGAGTTAAAGTAACTTGCTCAAGATCACACAGCTAGTAAGGGCAGAGAAGGACTTCAGACTAAGCCCTCTGTGAATAAACTAGGCACAGGCAGTCAGGAGGCGCCAACCTCTGTGTGGAATATTATTAGTTTGGCACATCTTCTCTATCCTGGAGGACCCATGAGAGACATGAGTACAACAACACCTTCTAGAATTACTGACAGAGGAATTTCCTCCTTGTGATTTCTCTTGCTTTGGTATCAAGCATCTGAGCTGTCCTTACAGCTCCCTCATGATGAGGCAAGGGCAGTTATAACTGCAGTTAACAGAAGAGAGAGCTGAGGCACAGAGAGATGTGATACAGTGAGAAGTCGATGGTCAAACCCAGATTATAACTTGAGTCACCCGGTCCCTCTCCCAGACTCACTTCCATGCCCCAGGGCACGGCCCTGCTTCCTCCCCTCCTCCAACATTCAAGCCACAGGGGAATGGCTGTCTGAGCCAGCCAGCCCTGGGGTATAATTGACAGTCAGGGATCAAGCCTTTCAGATAGAGTTCTTGACACCAGATGTCTTTGGAATGGGCAGGCAGGGTGGGGAAGGTGACTGTTGGGGGGAATGAAGGACAAGGCCTTTTCCAAAAATAGAGTGAGAAAAGACCAGAAGAGTAGGTGGAAAGTCACAGGGAGAGTAAGGCAGTGGCTACTCAGAGCACCAGCCCAGTGGAAGAGCGGGGGCTCAAAATACCACATCCAGAGAGGCCAGCATGCTACTCAGGGTCAACAAGGCCCCCTTCCACCTGCCCAGATAGCATCCAGATTCCCTCCTCCCAGCCTCGCAATCAAGTCCCAAAGGCAGTTTCCAAAAGGGGATTTCTGGGCCTAGACTGAGCCTCAACTCCCACTGAGGCTTCTTTCTGAAATTCTCTAAATCGGAAAAAGTGAGAAGCATATTATGCCTCCTAATGGATGTGGATTCTAAAACATGACACTCTGCCTCCACAAGGGCCTCCTAGTATACAGGTTTCCCAGTCAAAACCCTCACTCACTCTCTACCCCAAACATCTCACTGCACCTGCCACGTTCCCAGCACCATGCTTTTGAGAGTACAAAGTAGAAAACAAAGTCACTGCCCTGAAGAGACTTACCGTCTCCTAGATTAAGAGATTTTATTCTGCCACTGCAAACTCAGAGAGACCATCAATAACCTGTGCCTCAGTTGCCCCTCTGAGTCCTTTGGCAAAACATGCAATCCTCACTCATTAGGGCCAGATGGCAAGAGCTGACCACTCTTTGGGGGAAATTATAGCATGCATTGATTGAACACCTCCTCTGTGCCAGGCACTGAGCAAGGGGTTTAATAAATATTCATGATGTCCCTAACTCTATACCTCAATAGAGGTATTGTTATGTCCATGAGGAAATTATGGCTCAGAGAAGTCAAGCACACTTCTCACAATCCTCCAGCCAGCTAGGGCAGGGATAGGATTTAAATCACACATCCCAGAATGTGACGGAATCACCCGTGAGTAGAGTGGAGAGTTGAATCACAATAATTGAATAAACTGTCAGGGCCAATTTCCACAACGCTTACTGAACACATGTGAAAAACAATGTTTAGATTGATGGTGTAAATGGGGACAACCTCTTTGGAGAGCAATGTGGCAATATCGATCAAAATTTTAAATGCACAAATCCTGCATGCCAGAAATTTCATTTATATGAATTTATCCAACTGTACAAAGATGCTCACTGAAGCACTGTTGATAATAGAAAAAGGCTGGAATCCACCTAAGTGTCCATCAATAGGTAATAGGTTAAATAAACTGGTTCATCCATAAAATGAAATATTAATACTATACCTACATTTAACAGAATAGGTAGAACTATGGGTACCAACAGGAATGCATGTCCATAAAACATTCTTCAATGAAAAAGCATGTTGCACTATTTTATGCATAATATGATCCTGTTTATGCTTAAAAGTATTTTATATATAGCATCCACACATTTATGGCATATCCATGCTTAAAATGTCTGGAAGACACACAAGGAACTACTAATAATAGCTACCAGTAAGAGCAGGTGGGAAAACGGGAGACTTCTAAATGACGCGGTTTGCTTTCACAGATCCTGTACTAACGTTTTCAATAATATTATACAGGTCAGTCACTGTGTTACACCTGTCAGACAGCAATCCTCCAGGGGACTGAGAACAGAAAGCAAAAGCTTTCTGCCCCAAAGGAGAAAAGAGTCTCAAGACTGAGGTTCTCTGTAGGAGCCTGTGGCAATATGTGATTGCTTGGGTAACTCACACCTCATTCTTACCTGGTCCTTTCTTCAAGAACTGACAAACCTGAAGAAAAGCAGGAAGAGATGGAGGGCTCTGACATCAGAAGACTTAAATCCAAACCTGGCTTCATAACGTTGGGTGGATTATGGGTTCTCTTTGAGCCCAAGTTTCCTCATCGGTAAAATGGGGGCAGTGCTAGAACCCACCACCTAGGATTGCTGGGAGGGTTCATTAGAGCAAAGAATGTCAAAGCACTCTTTAAAAACCAGGCTGGAAGTAACAAAAAGAAGTGAAGTCATCCTTGACTAGTACCTCCCACTGGGGAGGCTGAGTCATCAGAAGAAGGTAGTCCCAGCCCAACCCAGACACTACCACCCTCTCTCCTTCTGCACTGACTCAACAAAGTGATGAAAATCACCACGTGCTCACAAACTCTCCAAAAACATCACCCACCTCTTCATTTCCAAACTCAGGGACTGGTTGTCTGGGATTATGTGGCCATGGAAAATGACTCCAGTGCAAAATGCCCTCCAACAGTGAGTCTTCTGCCTCAGCCTCTAAATCCCCAAGTAAATATCGGTTCATTGTTTTGTTGATTAAAATCACCAGTGGTGTGTCTGATGGCTGCCCAGAGACCCAAGGAGCTGAAACAGCAGCAAGACGACCCAGGAATCTTTCCACAATGAGCCTCACATGATTCCTAGGCTTAGTCCTTCACTTACACCCTCCCCCTTTCTTCTCACTCAATTTTCCTTCCACTGCCTCCCATTCCCACCACGAGGCAACCCTCCCTACATCAACAGAAACTCACTCCCTTAAGAGCACCCCTGGGCTGGAGAAAATAATCATTAACTTAATAGGCTGGTAAAATTACATTAAATAATGATGATCATAATGAGAATATAGACTTTGGAAAAAGAAAAACTGAGTTTGAATTCTAACTCCACTACGTAATCTTGGATAATCAAACCTCAGTTCCTCCATAAATTGGGGTTGGTTACATGCATAAAATAATCCACACAGTTGGTAAAAGATGAGTAGGGAAGCTGTTGCTATGCAAATGTAAGTTACATATGTAGGTGGGTTTTATTAAACCATCATTCATTTAAAGTTTCCACATGTTAGTTAATGTGGTCATCTCAACAACTGAGGAGATATCAAATGAAGAGAAACAAAGTTCTGGGCCGGCCCGGTGGCTCAGGCAGTTAGAGCTCCATGCTCCTAATGCTGAAGGCTGCCGGTTCGATTCCCACATGGGCCAGTGGGCTCTCAACCACAAGGTTGCCAGTTCAATTCCTCGAGTCCCACAAGGGATGGTGGGCTGTGCCCCATGCAACTAGCAACGGCAACTGGACCTGGAGCTGAGCTGCGCCCTCCACAACTAAGACTGAAAGGACAACAACTTGACTTGGAAAAAAAGTCCTGGAAGTACACACTGTTCCCCAATAAAGTCCTGTTCCCCTTCCCCAATAAAAAAAAAAAAAGAGAGAGAGAGAGTTCCAAGAAGCTAAGCTCTTTCCCCAACGTCATTCATCTGGGAAGAGGACTCCAGAAGCGAGATTTTCTGACACTAAGCCCGGTGTTCTTGCCACACTGTGAGCAAAGCCTAAAATGCAAAGCTTGAGGATGTTAAAAAAAGGAGGGCTGAGTCAGGTCCAGTCCCTTGCCCTGCAGAAACACCATGCCCAGATGGTGAAGTAACACTATTTAATGGAGATAAGAGCTCTGGGGTGAAAGGTCTGCAGGAAAGGCCTTGAAAGGAGTAGGATCTTCAACTGTCATTGGGAGTGAGTGGGGATAGCCAGTATTTCAGGAAATGGAACAGCATCAGCAAAGGCTCCAAAGGGACAACTGTGCCTCATCTGAGGGGAATGCCAAGGAGAGTGGCCCCTGAAGCAGAGAGAGGCACCTCATGGGGAGTAACAGGAAATGTGACCAGATTCCTAGCCCCAGGCCACCTTGCATGCCAGCAAAGGTGGCTGGACTTGATCCCATGGGTAATGAAAAAGCCAGTTGACCCCATGCCTGGTTCTAGTTGGGGGAAGATGAATCAAACTGCAAGGATAAGCTCCCAGGCGAGAAAGGCCACCTGCCCCAGGAAGCAACCTCCCGCCCAATGTGTGCACTGCACCTGGTCCACACTTGATGCCTAGAGCCCAGCAGAGAGTTACAGACATCCCACAGGGGCAGGGAGCCTCAGGGTGGAGACCCCAGCTCTGCCTGCAAAAAATTCTCTGAGATTCTTGCCCTAATTCTCCTCCTCTCCCCCGGGCCTCAGCCGCTTCTGCCTTTCTCTGATTCCAGCTGTCCTGCTTGGGAGACTCAGCCCACTCTGGCCAGATTCGTCCCATCTGCCCTGGCTCCTCGTTGGTTTCTGTCCACATGCATACGGCACATTACAGTTTACAAAGTACTTGTCACAGAGATTGTCTCATTTAATCCTCAAGAGCCCTGGGTGGCTGGCTGGGGAAATGAAACTCAGAGTTCAAACTGCAAGTATCTGATTCCAAATGCATGCACCTTCTTCAAGCCCAGTGCAGAGTCTTGGTCACTCATCGATAAAGAGCCCTCATCTCTACAATGGGGACAATGATGATACCTACCACAAGGATTAAATAGGTTCATAAACACAAAGCTCATAGCATAGTGTCCGACACACAGAGGCACACACTCAGTAGACGCCCACCCCGCCCTCCTTAGCACCCTCATTCCTGTCAGCACCGTTGCTCTGGTTGCATGATGGTAAGGCCGGTGCAAGCAAACAAACTTTGCCTTCTCATCCCACAACATGGGGTTCCTCGTAAAAGAAACACCTTGGCCCTGGGAAAATGGAAAATGGAGGAAAGAATGTTTGATGGTGGGACACTTTCAAATGTCCCAGAGCTTAACTGTGAGGGAGAAAGGGATCCATCTGCAGCCCCTTTCCAGCCGAAGTAAAACTCAGCCCTGTTACCTAGTCTTCTCTGTGCTAAGAATAAAGGGAAGAATAAAGATATGTTCTCATGTTGCTACCAAAAATAAAAAATGCAAAGGCTACAGATCAGAGCTGGAAAGGACTTTGAGATACATTGGCTCAATCCACTTGTTTTCCAAATGCAGAATCTGAAGCCTGGACAAAAAGTGACTCCAGCAAAGTGGGGTGGGTGACAAGCAGCAGAATCAGAACCTGCCCAGCTCTCCTGCCTCCTGTCTGTGCCAGTTTGGGGTTGCTGTTGTTTGGGTTTGTTTTCTTTTGTTTTACCTATACTTCCTTAAGATTTTTCCATTTTCCAGTTTTAAAAAGATATGTCAATGAATTTTTTAAATCCGAAGATGAGAAAGACTGAAACTTAGAAGGTTGTGGAGGACGCCAAGCGTGATGAGAAACACACACGTGCTTTTGATTCCCTTTTCTCCTAAGTTGGTGCCCTTTTGGGTGGGGCTGCTCCCTGGTCGGCTTCCCCTTAAGAATCTGCTGGCTTAAATTTGTAGGACTGAAGGCTGGAGATGTGGCCTTCTACCTGTGAGTGGAGGCTGCAGGGTGACCAGCAGAGGGGTTCCCTGCTCTTCTGTGAGAGGTGCGGAGTCTTTTGCCTCCAAGCCCCGCTGACCCATGGGACCTGAAATTTCTCTTCTTGAGAATATGAACCAGCTATCCTTGGGGAAGATCAAATAACATGAATATTATATTCAGAAAGACTTTGACTCTTTGGGTCTCTCTGTCTCTCTCTACACACACGCACAGACACACACACACACACAGTATGCTTAAATGTTACAGTGGTTGCCCTTGATTTCAAAGTCCATCCCCCTTGGTGTAGCCCACAAGGCTCTTCTCTGAGCCTGCTTCCTTTCCCTACTCCTCTCCTCACTCTTAATGCTTTAGTGACACTAAACTATTTGTAGTTTCTCAAATATCTCACACTGGTTCATGCCTTTGTGCTTTTGCCCGCGCTGCTGCCCCTACCAGCAAGTCCTTTTCCATTAACTCCTGGTGAGTTCTTAGTCATCTTTCAAAGATTTTTTCCTCTACTTCCCCTCCTTTTCTGCCTGGAGAATTTTTACTTACCCCTGAAGATCCAGCTTAAATGCCTGTCCTCTGTGAAAATGACCTTTATTCGGTTGCAGCACTTTCTATGTTCCCTTATTACACCTCTGGGGACCAAGTTCTCCCAAACAAAAGTTCAGGACACAACGTTTATGAGCACAAACATACTTGTGGAAAGACAATCAGACAGAATATCTGAAAATGGCACTATCCTTAGAAAACCCAAGACCTAGCATTGCCATAATTAGAGCACGGCTCACACTCCGTCACATTGTTTCCTCATTTCTATCTCTTCTACCAGTGAACTTTAAGGTGATGTTGGTCTTTGGAGGCCCAACACCTACCAAAGGGCCCAACATGTTTGACAGATGGATGGAGTGATTGGTTTATACCTTACCACCACTGCTAGTAGGTGCATAGTAATACCAATTATTGTTGAACACATTTAAAAAGAAAGAGGAGGAGGAGGAAGAAAAGAAAACGAGGAAGGAAGGAGACTCTCCCTTCTTCTTTCTCACTTTATCCCATCCCAAGTCCTGCAGACTCTCATGTACACCGCGAAGGCCATGATACCTGTCCTACAACATTCACAGGATTGTGCAAAGAAAAATACAAAAAAAGCCCAGTACAATAAAGCATTGTGCCACATAAAAAGCTGTATGCAAATGAAGACAATGCCATTAGCACATGACAGCTGCCATTTCCTGGCCATGGTCCACAGTACCTTAATAACAAGACCAGAAAGTGTGAAAAGTGTAAAGAAAGGCCAAACTCTCAGGGGCCCATCAAGTCTCTCTTGGCTGACAGACAGCATGAATCTCAGCAACCTCTGGGACACCGGCATTTCCCCATCCCACCACCTCCAGTTACCCCAATTACAAGTTTGAAAAGAAAAGTACTGGAAAAGCTCCTGCATGGACTCCTTTTAATTAAGCATACACACAAAATGAAACACCCCTGGGTTTTGTCTGTTGTACTTTTGTTCTCAAGTCTGTTTGTACTTATTCAGAAATTACATAATTTAAAAAAAATAATATTAAGTAAATGTGCACATCAGCCTGTCAAGCTGCCTGGGCCAACCTTCACTTGGGAACCACAGTGACAGCCCCTTTATTTCTCTTACTTGTTTTTAAGCACAAAATATGTCACACCTGGAAGTAATTAGCATAATTTTTACTAATTTATAGCTAATTACACAATTACTTTTCTATGAAAGGTTCTGGAAAGACACTTGAAGTAAGTTTCACCAAATCTAGTGGCAAGAAATTGCTTGAAAACATTTTGTTAGCTTCAAACATTTAGGAGGTGGGAGGGGGAACACCCAATAAAGTAATTCTTTCCTATTTAAGAGTGTTCAAATATGACAGGGATATAATTTCTCCAGTAATTTACAAAGCAGAATGCTGAAACGTCTCTGATAATCCAACTCAGCCAGAGGCTTCGCTAAGAAAGAGTCCCCAAAAGAAGTGCTGTTGAGAGCACCCAGGACAGAATCTGCTTTGTGACTGCAATCGGTGTCCCAATAGAGCTAAAATGTCAGGCTGCCAACAATGGCTCTCCCTCCAGGAGTAAACGAACCTTGTGACAGAATGTGACCTCTGGCAGGTGTCTTGTTCAGCTCCTGAGAAACTGTGAGCTCAGGAGGCCAGTGCTGGATTCAAGCCTTGGGAGACACTCGACTCTCAAAGTGAAGCCCCAGGGTGCCAGGACCCAAGGGCATTACATTGTCTAAATGGTGCAAAGAGAAACAAAAACTCACCAATTCAATTCCCTGGACTAACATTTTTAAGCCCCTACTCAGTGCTCTGTATTCAATGGGAAGATTTATAAAAGGAATAATTCCTGCTTTCCCTAGTCATGCCGTTGAGGAAAATAAACATGTCAATCAACCAACAAGTATTTATTGAATGCTGCTTTCAGCAGAGGGAGGAACAGAAAAGGAAAACCAGGTGCTGTCCCTGCCCTCAGAAGGCTGGCAGATCTATAGACCAGAGCCACACACAAGACGCATGTGGCCTAGCATAGCATCTGTCCAGGTCCCGTCAGCACCCTGTTGATGGCATGGGCTCCAAAGTGCTGCTGAAATGGAAAGATGAGTGATGGCAACTGGAAGACAGAAGTCAAGGAAGAGATGATGGAATCCCAACTCTACATGATGTGCTGGGGGTGGGAGCCATATTGGTTTGGTGAAAATGAGAGTGTTCTGTCAGGCCCACACCAAAGGATTCTGGGAAGGCAGCAAAGGTGATGCTGGGCACAGCTTCCCAAATTCCCTAGCAGGAAAGGAGAGTAAGGAGCCAGGAGAAGCCTTAAAACCTAGAGACCAGCCACCAGGCCCTTAGGAAGTCCCCTGGAACACTGAGTCTGATCTGTGTCTGTCCCAGGGCTGTATATTTGGTGGCAGTCAATAGAAGAGAAGAACACAAAGCCATCAGTACATGTAAAAGTTGTCTGTGGTCAGTAGACTTGGTTGAGAGCACAAGAAGGCAAACAGTTATAGCATGCATCCCCAACAAGGGTAATATCTCCCCAAGGAGGCAAAAAACTAATCCTTGGGGGGCAAAAATTGTAAGATATTGCAATGCTTGTGGCTTCCAAAGGGCCACAGTACATAGATAGATAAACTACATATCTGTGGTATAAAAATCTCATGTTGGAGGTGATCAGAAAAGACTGCCTAAAAAGTTTGGGGTGGGGGGATGGGGAAAGGCCAAGCAAAGCTGCAAATTTGTTGGTCTGCAAGTGGGCCTTGCCCCCTGTATTTAGAGTTTCCTAAGGACAGAGACCAAATTATGCAATTGTGTACTCCAGCCTCCTAGCACTCATCATAACACAGCAAGCGCTCCACAAATGTGAGCAAAGCTGACTTAAATTGTTCTGCAATCTGAGGTCTTGCTTTAAGGGCCCCTGTGTAGGGTGGAGTGAGGCACTTGGAAGATGTCCAGTTTCTGCCAGGCTTACCTCAAGGCTACTGAGAGATTTTGGCAAAGGAATGTCCTCTGCCGTCCACAGGAGAGTCATGTTAATAGCTAACACTTGGCATATTTCTCTTCATTTTTTTCAAATTACTTTCACAGCTACCATCATTTGACCCTTACAAAAATCCTGTGAGGCACGTAGAGGAAGTCATTAACAGCCACTCTTTGCAGTTTCCCTCATTCAGTCAACAGGTACGCCTGAGCACCTGTGGCCTCAGTATTGAGGTTCCTAGCACTGGAAGACAGGTAAACAGGATGCTACAGGCCCTGCCCTCGCCACCTTACACTTTCTAGAAAGGACACAAATCAGTAACAAGATAGTTATCATTCTGCTAAGTGTGAAGAAGAAACACAAAAAGCAGAGTAATAACAAGAGAGGCACTTTAGACTGTGTGTTCCAGGAAACCTCCCCCAGAAGGGGACAGGCAAGCTTTGGAGAGTGAGTTGGTCATGAGAAGAGCTACAGATAGAAACAGGGACCCATTTACCCAAGCAGGGTAAATGACTGGCCTGGCAGAGTGTGGCAAGTCTCTAGGTCCTAGCGGCCCAGACCTTTCTTTTGTTAAGCTGATTCCCACTGTGAATTCCCCTCCCCTCCCGTTTTCTAAGTAGAGACCTGAATCACAGAAAACTCAAATGTACATGTGCATATATGTATACACATACATATATACACACACACTTAGGTACGCACCCCACACACATATAACACATACCACACACACACAACACATGCACACACACACACACACACACATACACACACGCGCACACACACACCACAATCTGTTAACTCCTAAGGAAGCACCAGACAGGCAGACAGGCAGTCAGAATACATTACCAAAGTGCCTTAAGGACAACTGAAGGCAGGTGGCCCAGCCCAGGTTCTGCTCTCCTGCAGGCCTGGCAGGCGCCACTCTGGGGGGCACCACCCCCTTCTCAGTATGACACGGCCAAGTCACCACCCCATGAACAGTGTTTATTATTCAATGGGGCATGATGAGACTGTTCTGAGATTTCAAAGTCGGCTGGCGGTTTCATTAGAAGCAATCAAGAAAGCTTTGGACAATTAGTGGGAAGGTTTTGACAGAGAGAACGTGCACCAGCCTGGTAGCGCTCACCAGCACTGCGTCAGAGCCTTTTCTCTCTGCCACAGAAACTTGAATATTCATTCTTTCCCCTGAACATCAACACCTCTGGTGACTCAGCGGGTCAGTTGCTCTCTCCCTCCACTCAACAGATGCTTTCTTCATGCTCTAAATCCCTTGGAAATTCTCCTTGACCCTGGAAATAGAACACTTCCCACCACCGTTCAGCACCCTTTAACTTCACACGTCCAGAACTACATGGTCAGTCCTCACCCATAACTGTGAGCTTGACAGTGGCTACAAATGAGTTCAAAAGTCAGTCAAGGTAAGTATCCACACTCCCAGCCCACAGAGTAAGTTAGGGGCAGACCGACTATGTGCCTCACTGCCTTCTGGGTCTTGACATACAGTTTCCCTACTCCCCACTACAAACCTATGAGCAAACTCTTAGGAATCCCCATTTTATAAGTAAGGAAACTTAGACTGACAGTTTCCGTATCTAGAAAGGTCATGTAGCCGTTAAGTAGCAGGGCTCTAGTCCATCTGACCTGAAATCTGGTATGTGTGCACAGCCAGGGTGGTGCTTCTGGGTTTTCTCAGCCTCCACAGCTTGGGGCACCAGCTGTGGAAAGGAACGCTTCCAGCAGAAGTGAATCTTGGCCAGGCCAGCAAATGCACAAGGGCAAGGTGAAGGTCTCCTAGAGCTGCCGCAGGGGTGTAGGGCCTAGAGGCAGGCAGGCATGTCTCACCTACTATAGGAAAGGCTATTTATGGCCAGGGCTTCTGTGCTGGACAGCTGGTGACTGAGACTGGGGCCGGAAGCTGCATCCACCCCAGTGCTGGCCAGGATTTGCTAAGGAGAGCATTCCCTTCCTGATTCCAGAGCAGGGACCCTGAGACCAAGCATCACAGCTGGTGGGATGACTCGCCTCAGAAAACCACCTGGCTTGAGGGCCCATCCTGATTAAGCTGAGAAAGGGCCTGTTATGGTGGTGAAGGAGACTCTTTCCTCTCTGTGACCTTAACTTCACCAGGATGAGTTTCCCATGTGCAAGAAAGATGGCTTCTGCGACTAACTGATTTTTTCATATAACACTGTTCATCATGTAGCAAAAGGCACCATGGATTTTAAATCATGAAACCAGGGTCCTAGGCCTGACCTTGCACCTAAATTAACTGCGATATTATGGGCAAGTCATTTCACCTCCCTGGGCTTCAATTTCTCCACCCAACAAAGCAGAGGGTGAGGGTAATGACAGTTTGGGGCTTCCAGCTCTGGAATTCTATCATTTCCGGCTGCCGGGGGTGGTGTTTCCCTTCAGTACAAACATTGTAATAGCTTCTCAGAGGGGTGGGAGGTGGCAGAGAGAGAAACAGGAGTATAGAAACAAAGGCACAGCGAGATAAACAGAGACAGATCGAAGCACGGGAAGCTACCTAGCCAAAGAAAGAAAGAACAGTCTGGTGGTGTGGAGAGAAAATTAGAGCCCCTGATGTAAGCAGACTCTTGCCAGTATTGCTGGAAACAAATAGTGACAGATTGCTAACATGTTACAGTGAAAATTACCAACATGATGAGACTTTTGCACCATAACCAGCACCTCTTGTTATTCCATTAACAAAGCTGATGAGACCAAATTGCTAATAGGAGAAAACGTTCATGTTATATTATATCACTCCCATCCTGCATGGAGAACGCAACCAAAGGGAAAACTAGAAGCATATCAGAATCTCCCAGGAGCCAATTTACCTTAGACAAAATTGGGGGAAAGCCCTGGAATGCCACCCCTCTTCCATGACATCTAGAAATACCCATGTATCCTACCAGCTTCTCTACACTATTCCAAACATGTGTTCCCATTGCTGAGCTGGGCTGGGTAGGGTTGTCTGTCATTACATAGAACAGGACCCAGTGACCTTTACAAAGTACACAAGGTACACCGGCAGGGCCAGCGGGGGAGGGAGGGACAAGCAGACGGTGGCATGTCTGAGTTCGTAGAGTGTTGGATTCCAGCTCGCTTCCATCTGCTCCTAGAACAAACCAACACATCAGAACTCAAGATTCTTTACATTTTTACCACCCCCATCTGGCCACTGCCCACTATAGCGAGGCCAGAGAGAGCCCCAATTCTTAATTCCATTAGTCACAGGGTTCAAACTGTCATCTAAGCCCTGGGAGGTGTAAGGAACAAAACACATCTGGTTCTTGGAAGTAGTTGCCCAGGCATTTGAAGAGGATCTTTCCTCTTTGGAACATGGAAAGATTTCCTGCTCAAACTCAACAGTCATCCAGAGACAGACGGATTAAGAATTCACCTTATGCTCACTCCTCTCTCAGAAAAACCCCCCGGTTACCCAAACCTCTGAGCATCTGAGTTTTTTCCACTGGGAATAACACTGACTACCCCAAACTCCCTGCTACCACCCCAAAGAGGGGGGCCTGGCTGCAGGCCGCACTCCCCAGTTGTCACTCAGAAAAGTACTTGGCCAAAGATTATTCTGAGTAATTGAATGGCAAGGGCTTTTGTATACCAAACAAGGACTTGTCTTTGTCAAAAAGTCTTTACAAAGTACCCAAGTGCTGGGTGTCAGACAGGACAAGTTTTTTAATCATGTTAAAATGATTTATTTAAACGTCAAGCCATGTCACCTCACTTCCTTTCATTTTTCAAACTGTTTGTGTTTTTTCTGGATGATAAATTTATCTTCAGACAGCCTCAATATGACTAATTAACTTTGAAATATAAGAACCAGATGTGTGAGTTGGAGAGCTTTCTGAACTAACGCCAGACGGGCTGGTGGGGTTTTTTTTCTTCTTCCCTGCCTTTCACCCCTCCTTTATTCTCCCCACCCCTCATTCTCTCTCCCTGCTGGCTGCCCTGAAATTACTAAGCAGAGACACATTTAGTAAATGGAATCACAGGACTCCAGCTAACAGTGAGCACCCACTGCTTTTTCTCTGTTCTCCACTTGTGAGCCTTTCAGGACCCCTCACTCTTCCTTTGCACGTGACCCAAGCATGCCTCATTGTGACTGGCAGAGCTGTCCTGGGAGGAGGGGCTGGGAAACCAGCCCCCTGCCGCCCCAACTTTAATGATCTATCTAATGTGGATCAGGGAGCTGCCAGAATGCATTTGCCACATGAAAGTAAGTCACCCTGCACTATGACACAAAGTGATTTCTTTTAAAGAGTCTTCCTCTGTGAAGTGCTCCCTCAGATCTGCCTCCTCCCGTCTCCCTTTTGATGAGCAAACCAGTGCACAGTCCAGGAGAAATGAGAGCTGGGGGTGGAGGGGCAGGCTGGAGATTAAGTCTCAACACTCTAAGCTGAAGCACATTTCAGAAATGGCACATGTGGGGGTTAAAAGCCACAGGTGGAGGGAGGTGTGTGTGTGTGTATCTGTGTGTGTATATGTGTGTGTGTCTGTGTCTTTGTGTGTCTGTGTCCATATCTATGTCTGTATGCTTCACGCTCAGAGACAGGATGGCAACTCAGAATAACTGGGTGATTCCGAAAATGAGGATTCCTTTTCCAGGGCTCGTGTAGCTAAGTAAAAAGAGACCAGAGTGATAGGCATGAGCTGGGTGCCTTGGTTTCCCCATGTAGTTACAATAGCCAGTTCCGCCAGATCTCTCCACCAGAAATGGGTTGAGGTTATATGAGATCACAATAATGAAAGTGCTTTGAGTGTTTTGAAAGACATGCTATCCGTCCTAAGGGATTATTAGCATAATTACCACTATTATTATATCATCATGACCATTATCATTATCATGCCTCTTAGTGTCTGAGATTTTTCACCTGGGATATTCTCACTCACTCGCAAGGTCAGTGAAGTTCCTCGCCGTGCCAGGCTCCAACCAGAAAGATAAAGAGTGGATTCAATTCTCCTCAGGAAGAATGCCAACTGAACGTCCTCCTGGGCCCAAGCAGAGGAGAATCCCCCATTGGGCACCTCAGACTCTGTGCTGTTGGCAGAAGAGGACTCAGCCACAGACAAACACCAGCCCTGTGCTGTGAGGGGACAAATGGGCCAAGTGGAAGTCGCCTTTACTTGCTAGAGAGAAAGGCAAGTGAGAGGCCTGGGGACAATCTCTGCTGCCCTTCCCCTTTACCCAGCCCTCCTTTTTCTCTTCAAAATGACTTGCTCCCTGCTCAGGGGACAGGATGCAACAAGCCGGTGGGACTCTTAAAAATATCATGGAAGGGAGCAGGTCCTCATAGATTCCCTTGCTTCCCCTTCCCCGATCCCGGCCCCTTTGCACAAAATACTTCCTTGTTTTCAGCAGTATGTCACCTAATCCCCAGTCAGGAAGATGTCACCCTTCAAAGAGGTGTTTGCGTTTATTTTAGCAGGAGTTTCTGTGAACTTATGAAGGAAAAGGCCTTCAATAATTCTACACCCAAAGTAATAAAAAGGAGGGGAAAGGGGGGAGGGGATGGGGACAGAGAGAGCATGTTCCACATCTCTCAGATCAAATCATGCCCCGTGCTAATGCCTATAAGGTGTATCTCAGCGGCAGACAGATGAACAGATGGGTGGGGCTGGGTGGGAAGGCAACCCTGAGCAGGTCAGCCTGGTAGCTCCCCAGTGGCCCTCCTGAGGCAGAGTGAGGGAAGGCCCAGTTATAGGGCAGTGGTTCTCAGCACGTACTACTTAGGGAAGCATGCTGCCACCTTCAAGAGTCCTTGCGCTTCCTCTCTGAACACAACAGTATTAGGCCTGCCAGAACTTCTTGGGTAGTGGGAGAGGACATAGTAATACTGAGGACTACAGCTTTCTTTGGTGTCTTCCACCTTCCTGAGCTAGCCAGGCAGACAGATGGGCAAAGAGTGCAGTAATTCAGTGAGAGTTTCCCCCACAAGAATTTTATCTCCACTGCAGCAACACTAGCCCCCACCCTCCCAAGACAGCAGCTTCTCAGAACCCTGAATGTCCCCATCCACTGGGACTCCCAAAGCCTGCCATTGGTGAAAACTGTATCCAGGACCCTGGCTGGGTTCTTTCTACAGCACTCCCACCCTCTCCCCCAGAGAAAAAAATTTCAGATAATTTTCTGACTATTAACATTTCCTGCTATGTCAAACTAAGATTATTATGGAGCTTACCAGATGTTGGGATCCTTGATTAACTGAACCGGATCAGGGAAGTCTGGGAAATTTGGGAAGCCTACCCACTGGAAGGTGAGCCCCTGGGTCTCCTGGAACTGTTTGGGACTGCCACCTCCTGTAGCTCTGCAAGGAGAGATCGGGCCCATTTCCACCATCTATGCCTGGGGGAGCACGGCTCTCCCTCTGCTTCTTTCCACAGAGGAGCTAGAGTTTGTACTCAAGAGCCAGAAGGCGCCCCCTAGTTCTGGCTGAGGGAGCCCACTACGAAGCACCCATACAACTCCACAGACTCACTCAGCATTTTTTGAAACCTAAAAACCTGGATTTGCTCTCCTTTCCCACGCAAGTACCCCTGGCCTTCTCCCACTAAGTGAACATAATAAGCAAAGAAACTTGACGCTGTAACCGACAGGAGCCATCGTTTGGAAGCTGTCAGACTTGATGTCTCAGAGACATGGGATCCCACGGCCGTCCCACTGTACAGCCTGAGATATTTAATAAAGTAAAGCCCTCAGGATCAAGAGGCGGCCATCCCTCCCATTCCTTCCTACCGCCGCACTGGAGTTCTTTAAAGCCTGCCTTGCGTCTGTCTCTCTCTCCAGAAAGCCTTTCATGCCGCCTTGCCAGACTGACATTTTGACAAGTTGCCACGAGTGACATCTGATTTGTACAAATTTCAAGACTAATAAATCTACCTGTCAAAGCGGAAACTTTAAAAGGAGCTAAGCCCAGCGGGTATAGTTTAACAGAACTCAAGTTGATGAAACTGTAGGATGGAGAAATTATATCTGTCACAATCCACCCACATTAGTTCTGCAGAAATGTTGGCAACTGAAACAAACGTCTTTCACGGGCGTTACCGGAAAAAAATTTTTTAAATTAAAAAAAAAAATTTTAATCGTAGAAGGAGATTGTTAATACCCCGAGTAACAAGTAACAGTTCTATTTGTAAACTCACAAATTTTATGTATTTAATTTTTAATTTTGTTGCAGATGTGAGAACTGTCTCTCCTCCTACCTCTTAAACTGTCTCGCTGGAATCTGGACTTTCCATTCAAGCTGGAACCCATCAATCACGCTGCAGTGGCGCCCCCGCTCCTGAGTGAATGCGAGCAGAGCGCAGCGTGCAGGGCTGAGGCAGGGCCCGCTTCCCACAGCCCTGCGTCCTGGCCAGGCCTCTCTGTGCTCTGCCTCTCGCGCCCACTTCCCCTGCCCCTCCCCCTTGACCTGGAGCCGGAAGCCTAACCCCCATTCTGAGCTTTGCAGTGGGATTTTTGTTTTAAGGATGTCAGTGTTGGGGTAGGAAGGGGCACTATGGTAAAAGAGGCTTATAATTGTGTCTACCTTTTTATTTTATTTTTATCTTACCTTACCTTCCTTCTCTGACAGGTCCACTTTTGCCCTGAATCATCATGTCAACAATGGAGAAGCCAGAGTTAGCAGGTCAGAGAAAGAAACTAGGGGAAGGGGCAGCCTCCTCAGGATTCCCATACACCTAGCAGATCCAAGAACAGTAAGAGGCTGAAACAGAACCCCTTTTGTGCTCTCTGTCTTTCCCAGGCCTCTCCCCACCCGCCAGAGGCAGAGAAGAGGATGGACTACTCTCAGCAACTAAAAGGGGCCTCCAATTGCCCTGACAGCTGAGCTGTTTTCTGTTTGACGGCAGCTTCCACCAGCCATAACCTCCATGTAATCATTGTTATTACTAGTGCCTTTCCTCCTGGGAGTTCAAAGTGGGATCTCATTTGCCCTCTCAGCTCATATGGTTAAGGAACAAGTAGGCGGGACAGAGAGCATCTTTGTTCTCACAGAGTTAGAGGGCTGAGGTCACCCAGCAAGTCTGATAAGAAGCCAGCACTTCAGGGTGGGGCCAGACCCCAGCTAGTAGCCTAGGTAGGTGCTGCTTCCCTCTCTCCCCAGATGGGCTGCTTCCTCCCTCCAGTTCCCAAGCTTCTGCTTAGTACTTATTTGTCTGGGACAATATCTACCACTTTCCTTTAAATTTCTTGGCCCATTCGAGGAGCTCAGTATGTGACAGTGGTGATGATGAGGAAAATGGCACGGCAGCTGATGACAGTTAGGCCAGATCTACACTAAAGGAGGGAGGGGGCACCACTGGGCAATGATATAACCATTCGGGAGGATCCCAGAGAGCAGAAACCGCTTCTTTCAGGTCTTGGAACTCAATGGCAATCCGCTCTGTCTGGGGTTGCCCCTCATTCTGCCCAATTTGATACTTTCCCTGTCGAGTAGATATTTGTTAAGCAGACTCCATATACAAGACGCTCCTGTACATAACCACGTGAGTTATGGAGCTGTGCAAAACATGAGCTTGTCCCAAAGGACTTCCCAGTCCACATGGGGTGATGTAAACAAGACGACACAGAACAGCATAGATCCTGATCCGGAACACAGTGAGTGCCAGTGCAAAAAGGAAGCATGGGATGTGATGAGGGCACCAGACCCAGCCCTGCCACTAACTGGCTGTGGGACCTCGGGAAGAACATACCCTCTGTAACATGAGACGGTGACCAGATGATGTGAAGTTCCCTGCATATTCTGTGGATTTTTGAGAAGAGGCATCATGAGATTACATATGTGCCAGCTCTTTATAAACTATCAACGATTATGCAATTGCTGGCGGTTGTTACGACTGTGGGCTGCGGCGAACAGCCCTGTCTTCACTGAGGGATCAGGTCATGATCCAGCAAGAACACAACTGATGAAGGAATAAGTGAATGAACAAATGAAGAAACAAGCCGGACTTCCCAGGAGGGACGGAATTCAGTCGTGCTCTGCTCCCCTCTGCCTTTAGCACCCACAGTCTGAGCTGCACCTCCTGACCTCTCACCATCCCAAGCTCTGGGGCCTCCCCAGTCCCCGTTAGAAGCAGACAAGGCTGGCAGACAGCAGCCTGAGGAGGTGAGATCTGTAAGAGCAACTCAAAGGGAAAGACCAATATTGTTTTTATTTCAGAGTTGTCATAGAGCCATAAATGAGGACAGCGATTAGAAATCCTGTGATGGGACCCCAGGTCACAGAGCCACTCTCTCCCAAGTCATGGCCCGAGGAATGGCCAGGCTCACCAAACTTACATGGCACAGGATTCTGAGAGGCAGGCAGGTGAGTAGGCTTTCACAGGTAGGTGCTTGGGGGAAATAGAGGGGAAGGGAGATTACTGAAATCCAGCAAGTGGACTATGTGTCATACACACCAAGGACAGCCAGTGCTCCTATAACATTAACATGTGTTATATACATTAATTAGCCCTGACTTATTTGATTTATATAGTGCTTGATCAGAGAAAACCGTTAGAGATGGTTATTGGGAAAACAAAGCACAGAGAGGTTTGATGTCTTGTGTACAATCACACAGCAAGCCAGCAACAGATTTAGAAACTGCTGGGTTGAGTTTTCTTCTGAGACAGTTGCTGTTTTTCTTTTCCCTCAGCAAGATGATCTCTCCAGGGAAAGGCTCAACTATGCCAAATGTGACTAATAAAAAAAAAATTGTTTAAAGGGTTTTTTTCTAGAATAAACATTTCACTTTATGTTTTATTGGATTAGTGTTTGCTAACCTCCAAAGTTTCTCGCCTAGCAAATTGGAGACCGTTTCCCTTATATAATGAGGTGAGTCAAATCTTATGAAAGGCAGGCACATTGCAAAGCATAGGTAGCAGCCTAAGGCAGGCCCAGAGGGCTGAGGTCCAGTCTGGGAGCTGCAGGCCCAAGGGGCCACCTTTCCCTGCAAATGGAGGCAGAGTACTTTGCCCCCAGACACCATCAGTCCCTGGTACAATTCATAGCCCATTGCCTCCTCTCTGGGGTCCATTACCCACACGGCAGGAGGAACTTCAGTCTGAAAGGAGAACGAAAGCCCATCTCTTTCTACTGCCTCCAGGCAGCATTTTGGGTTTTGCAACCAAAGGGAAAAGAAAAAGAAAAAGAAAAAAATCTTGAACTGTTTTTCAAATGTTCTGGGTCTTGGCAAACCCCAAAATGCCTTTTGCCAAAATGCTTTTTCCCTTAATTTTTAAACCTCGGGTGTATTTCCAGAACAATCCAATCCATCTGCTTCTGATTCATTTACACTTAACTCATTAGGAGGCTGTTGCGTAAGGAGCAGTTTGACGTCCCCAAGATCCCCGGGTGAGGGATTCTGCTTCCCCCTTTGAATCAGAGGGAGGTGGCTTGCCAGCTGGGCATGGAACAGAAACCCAAAAAAATTGAAAGCCGAGATTGCAACCCCAAGTCCCCAGGATGAGAATAGTCTCTCGGGTGTCCCACCCATCATTTATCCTGCTCTGCTCTTCCTCAGATTGTCACCATTATTGCTGTAATTGTCATTAAGGATACAACAAATGGCCACATATCATTGTTAAAGGCTTTAATGATATGATACAATACATTGTATTCCACTGTGTGCCATTCTTTATTCATAGCTCCAGACTCATCCGTTCAGACATTAAACAAACACTCCCAACCAATCGTGAACCACCAGCAGGGCCTTGGGTGGGGTAGCAGAGACAGGACTTACATCTAAGACCAACCCATCCCAGCTTGCCTCCTAAAAGGGCTCTGAGCTCTACCGAGAAGCTCAAGAGAAGAAATGTGGGCTGAGAGCAGCTTCTACGGGCAGAAAGCAAGGCTGGAGAAAGTGATGATGGCTCAGCAGGAAGCACAAAGAGAAAGGGAAAGTGGTTTCCAGGGTCTGAGCCACAGCTTCTGCTGCATCACAGGAAAAGGGGTTCTTGTCTCCCACCGTCCATTCTTCATTATCATTATTCTCACGACCAAATTTATTCAACAAAATTAATAAAAATGTATTGAATGCCTTCTATATGCTCAGCCCTGCCCTATGCTGGGAACCACAGGGGACAGACAAGACAGATGAAGTGGATTTCCCATGAGGATTTGCAGCCCATTTGGGGAAACTTTTCATTTTCATGAGTATATATCATTAACAAGACAGCTCTCAGCCAAATGACCAAGGCACAGGGAGGGTACAAGAGCTGTCCACCAAGGAAAGAGCTCTCATGAGCTGGACTGGTCAGAAACAACTTCACACAGGAGGTGGGTTTCAGATGAGCCAGCCTGGAAGGTCAGTGCTTGGCTGGATGGAGAGGAAGAGGTGTACAGTATTCCTGGAGGAAGAAACAAAGGTGAAAGCTCCTTGAACGGGGAAGAACATAGCATGTTTGTAGGGCAATAACAGCAACCACATTGAGAAACAAGACAAATAAATAGAAAAGTCGGTTGTAGGTGATTCAGCTGAGAAGTCTGGATTTAATCTCAAAGGCAAGAGTGAGTCACTAGAGGGTTTTGAGCAAGGAAGTCAGATTAAGAGAGCTGTGTTTTAGGGGGAATAGTCGTGTTCATGTACCAGGGAGATGGATGTGGAGAAAGCCTGAATGCAGGAAACCAGTAGGAGTCTTTTGCAATAACTTAGGCATGTCATGACAGGGATCTAGGATAGGGTAATGGCAGCAAGAAAGGGAAAGAAACAACAAGTGTTATGAAAATAGTGGCAACTGGACTTCATGACTCTGGTTGGAGGACCCTGAAGAAGGAAAAAGAGTTACGATAACAATACCGTGCTAAGGTCTGGCTGCCTGCCGCCTGCAAAAGTTAAAAATCAAGAGACAAGGTTGGTGGGAAGAAAAGCAGGCTTATTCAGAATGCCGGCATGCTGGGAGGATGGCAGACTCCTGTCCCCTTAGCACAGTATCAATAACACAAACACCCAGGGGTTTATCAAGTGAGGAAAGAACGTTTTCAACTACAGAGGACATGTACGTGGCAGTCCGCATGCGCCAGCTACTGTGCTAAGTACCTTGCTTTCATTACGTCACAATCCTCACCACAGAAAGGTAAAGCAGGTACTATCATTATTCCTGTTTTACTGATAAGGAACTGGGGCTTTGAAGGGTTTAGTAGTGTACCCAAAGTCACACAGAGAATGGCTGGGGACTCTAGCATTTAACCACACTGATCTGCAGCCTTCGCTCCCACTATTTCCCTACACCAAGGCTTCTCTCTCTTACTCATCTCCTCCCTGACCCTCACATACCCTATGCTCGTTCCTGTACCTCTGCTCACCCCTTCACTTACCTAAATCCAGATCAAGCCTCAACTCCTTCCAGAAACTTCTGTCACCACTGCAGCCTCTAACAGAACTTCTCTCTCTAGTACCTCGTAAAAGATTTATTGTCAGAACCACAGACCTGAACATGTAAGTCCACAGCTTTCTCTACTGACTTGTTTGGTTCCTGTGTTCCCATATTTCCTGGTGAGAGAGAGAGTTATTGGCACTGGAAGTGAGTCTGAATCCCAACCTTGCCCCTTAACTACTTATGTAGCCTTGAGCAAGTTACTCAACCTTTTTAAGTCTGTTTCCTTAACCATCGATTGAAGATGAAAGGGTTATTGTCAGGATTATATGAGAGAATGCGTGGCACATAAAAGACAGTCAATGAAGGATATCTATCAATATTATTACTATTGTTTTCGTTAATAGACCCATGATGGTCAATGTTATGTCTTGGATGTAGTAAGTGCTTCATGAAAACTCTTCCACTTGATTTCTTGCTCATTTCTGTGGCTATATACATTTTGATATTCACTACTTATAGTCTCTTAAAATTATTACATTTTGTTCACATTTAAAACAAAGGTATGGGGTGAGGGATACTGTCATGACTTGCTTCAGTCAGGGCATCTCCAAACTAGGGTCAGGAACTCCAGAAGCAGGCCAGACAACCATAGCAGACAGTAAGACATGTGCAGCATTGGGAAGAAGAGCCACCTTCTCCTCCCAACCTGGGGACAAGGGGACTCAGCCCTGCTGACCACTGGGCTAGGCCAGCAGGATCAGGGCCTTGCCCAAAACACTGCCCTCTCACCCCACTAGCCCCAGCCCACGTCTGCTCTGTGAGAGGAAGGTGTGGAGAGAGGAAGGGAAGCAGGTAGCGCTCACAGTTGAAGGTATAGTCACATTCACCTTCAGTCTCTTCCTTCTCAGTCCCATTAGTCCTTCTTGCTTTCCTTTGGTCACCTAGAAGACCAGTGCCTGGGGACCCCTTAGCAGCTGAGAGTGCCTCCCCAAGGAAACTGCCCATGTTTTCTTCTCTCTTTGTCGCACAGCTTCCCCAAACTCAGATCCCACCAGCTGCCCCTAGAAGACGACAATTCACAGTGAGTATTAATGCCTGATAGCTTTTTAAACACTCAGAGCAAAAGGGGACACAGTCCTAACCCCCTCCAAAAATGACCAATGTGGAAAAGAGGTGAATTTGTTGGGCGGGAAGGGACCTGGTATTTCAGTGGCAGGTATCTAGTGCAAATACCCTACCCTTGATTTTATTTTCATTCATTCATTCATTCATTCATTCATTTATATATTCTCTCTCTCTCTCTCTCTCTCTCTCTCTCTCTCTCTCTCTCTCTCTAACAAAAGTCAGCAAGGACTTCTGCAGACAAACATGGAGATGGAGGTGTTTTTTTTAAGGACCAAGATGGAGGCCTCTAGGAGTGAAGAGCCCAGGGAGTGGAGGAGCTGCAAGGAGCACGTTTAGGACACATGCCAAGGGTGGCCTGGAAATCTCCCTGCAGCTGGTGCAGTGCATCTGACCCTTGGGAGGAAGTACCAGGTTTGCTGGGACTGGGTAGCTGTTCACTGTCCTTTCCCAGCAGAGAGCCCAGCAGGTCTTGCTGCTGGAGGTAGGGGGAGGGAGGGGGCGGGGATACAGAAAGAGAAAAACATGAGAACCAGGGCAGCACTCAGAACACACTTCCCAAGGCTCTGCAGGGGGATGCTATCCAGCTGGAAGGGACAAGGGACCCATGGAGAGGTGGCCTGGGGCCCTGTCTTTCCCCAAGCAGGTGAATGGTGAGAGAAACCTTAGTGTCCCCAGCTGCCCCCTAACCTGAGTGTTGGGGCTGCTCTCAGAGACAGAGCTAACTTGCTGATGGATCTGCCTCCATCAAAGTATAGCCTGCAGTGGGGACCATAGGGCGGTTTATTGGGCTCTGCGAATTGCCCCTCAATCCTCAGCCCTGGCAATTTACTTTTTTCTTTTTAATGGGGATTCAAAACCAAAAATACACACTCACTCTCTCTCTCTCTCTCTCTCTCTCTCACACACACACACACACACACACACATACACACACACACACACATTTAAAGGGAGGGTGGCAAGAGGAATCGAACCCCAAAGCGCATCTCAGACTTTAAAATGCACAGGCTGTGCTTGAGGAAAATGTCACTGCTTGGCTGAGAGCATGGGTGGCGCTGGCAGGCAAGGCGAGGCAGAGAACAGGAACCGAATTTAGGAGTGGCGGGAAGGTCGACAAGAAAAAAAAGCCACCGTATAGCATATAAACGGAGAAACAAGAAAGGCTTCTGAGCGTGGGTCTGGCACTTCCACAGCAGCCACAGTTGCCTCTGGGCGTAAAAAGCTGGACAAGTCCCCACTGGACGTGACACACACCAGGCTCCTTCCTACTCCCAAGCTTTGGTTTCTGCTGCTGCTAATATTTGCAGTGTTGCTCTGCCACCCCTACTGACACGACCACCACCGCCATACATACCCAGGCCTGTCCAGTGTCCCAGGCTTGCTCCTGTCTCCATCCGCATGCATACACCTTTCTGTCAAACCAATTGATCGCCTGTCCTCTATTTCCCGTGCCCCAAAATTTTCATTCATTTGAACCAAGTCTGATTTAGCCTTGATCCTCATCTGCCCTTGTACTTCTTTCTGGAGGTGCAAGTCCCTCTTGTTTCTCCCGTTAGAAATGACATTCTTCCAAGTTCAGGCACGGTGCCATTTACTTCTCCTATCTTCCCCTGGCCGCTGTGTCATGTGGTTAGGGACAACACAAAAGGACACGGACATGCAGGCTGACTCAGTTTCGATCTCAGCTTACTGACTGTCCATCAAGGATTTGCATAACCTGGGCACTGCAAAACACCTATGTACCCCTCCTCCTTTCCTCTTGGGAGCAGGTGTGCTTTTCCATGTATTTTTCTACCCAAAGCTGTTTTGCAGAGGGGCCCTTCTTCTCCAGTTCAGTCAGATTGAAACCTCTTTGCCTGATACCTAATCACATGCAGTGGCCCCAAGTTGCCATATTATATCAAAAGATGTCGAAAACTTTATACTCAGAAAACCACAGCACATAGGGGATTAGACCAGGAGAATTTAACTCGCTTAACTGTGATAAAGTCTGGTTAGGGAGATTACAGCTGTTTACCCAAGAAGTAAATAGCTCTGAGCTCTGACTAGGCCAGGAGGAAGGGAGGGCTTGTCTGGTAATTCTATCATCTTGCAGGAAGAAAAGAAGAGGAGAAAAGAGAGAATAAAAGATGAGAGGTGATAATCTCTGAAGTCGAGATCACTCTTGTGTTACAGCACATGCCAGAAATAAAAGATAACCACGCTTGCAATCGCACTGAGAGATGGCCTGCTCAAACAGGAGGGCCGTCTGCCTGCTGCTTCGTAGACAGGGAGAGTCAAGGGGCAGCCTGAGGGGGGACAGAGGGAAATAAATGTTGCAGGCAGAGAAAAATGGGGCAGAATAGGTTCCGGGAAGAGAGATGGGCGACACAGAAAGGTTGTCTTGTCTCCTCTCTTCTTCCAGAATGCGTATATATCCTTAGACTCCAGTAATCTTACACCCAGAGCAAAATTCTAAGCCATCAAATAGAGGGATTCTTAACTGTGGACAAGATGGCAGGATGGAGAGAGGAGCATATTGCCCAGAAAGGAGGTGGAGGGAGACGGTGTATATCGTTTTATGATTTACCTCAAAAATTAAAAAATAAATTGTTTTTTTAATATAAATTGCAGCTACTAATGCTCAGCAAAATCTCCTTACCTCATGTGTAATGAATTCAAAAAAGAAATGATTAGAAAACATTGATTCTAGTCTATCCTCCCCATTTCACAGGCCAGGAAATGGAGGCCCAGAGAAATAAAGTGACTTACCCAAGATCACACAACTGGTTCCCAGCCCAACCAGGAAAAGAAACAAAATCACAGATATTTGGGTTACAAAACAATTATTCTTATTTCACTATGGAACTCCTGGTGTGACAAAGAGCTTCACCCTAAAAGCATCACTCCTGGACTCAGCCTGTGATTGTGGCCACCTGAATTGTGTCCTCAGCAGAATCCAGGGCCAGAGTCCTTCCCGGAAGGAAGAAAGGAATCGTTATTGGGAGGTAGCATGATGTCATGGAAAAAGCATTGTCTTCTGACATCAAAATTTGATTTGTGGCTCCTCAGCTTACTAGCTGGATGATTTACAAAACAGCTTCACCTCTCTGAGCCTTTATGCCTTCACCTATAAAGTGGGGTCTCATGTGACATGACCACCTCATACAGCTGTTGTGAAAACAAATCATATCATGTAACTAAAATGCTATGTATTTAAAAGACATTCGGTTGTTGCTAGTTTCTCCAGCATAATTTCCAAGTACTTAAAACTATCGAATATCAAAGAGACCTTCCTGAGGATATCTAGTTCTCACCTTGCGGGTGAGAAAAATGAAGGCCAGCGTTAGGAGTGCCATTACCATGCTTCATGGTGTGGCCATGATGGCCAAGAGTCTGCTGCTCAGCTCTGGACCTGCCTCTCTGGGACACTCTTCCTTACCTAACCACTTCAAGGTTGTAGGAAAATCACAAAACCTGTGTGATTCCCTTTTAAAGTTTTCCTAATGGTGGTGCTTTTATAGCCTCTCATAAGGGAGAGCATTCTGGAATCTTAACAACCTGAGAGATCCTGTTCCAGATGTCCAAAACAAAGGGCTGGAGCAACTGAATGCGAACTTTAGGTCAAATGTAAGGGAAGACTCCCTGATGAGTCGTGGGTGGAAAATAATAGAGACCTGTATTCGTTTCCTTTTGCTACTGTAACAAAATACAATAAATTTGGTGTCTTAAAATAACACAGATTTGTTATCTTACACTTCTGGAGACCACATCCAAAATGGCTCTTACAGGGCTTAAAATCAAGGTGTCACCTGAACTTTCAGGAGCTGCCGGGGGGAATCTATTTCCTGGCATTTTCCAGCTTCTAGAGGCTGCCTGCATTCCTTAGCTCATGGCCTTTTCCAGCTTCAAAGCCCGCTATGGACAGTGAAGTCTTTCTCAACATCACATCACTGATTTCAAGAACCCCATCTCCCTCTTTCACTTACAAGGATCCTTGTGAGTACATTGGACCCACCCAGGTAATCAGCAGCATCTCCCCATCTCAAGGTCAGCCCATCTGCAACCTTAATTTCCCCTTTGCCACGTAACATAACTTATTCACAGGTGCCAGAGATTTGGATAGGGACATCTTGAGACCATTACTCCGCCTTCCACAATGCTCAAGACTCTTCCGCACCCTCCTCCCTGGCATGTTGACAAAAGACATTGCTGGCTGATTACAACACACATTTTTGCCTCAGACGCAGTCTCAGAATCCTTCTCAACACAATGCTTCCAACCGTCACCATGAATCAATTAGACTCGGCTTAGAAGAAAAGCCTACTTATTAACCCTTACTACAGATGGTAAATTCTAGAACAAGGGGAAGATTTCTATGAAATGCTGATATTCGCAGGCCATCTCCAAGTTTTGCTGTGGTCCCAGAAATAAGACAAAGCCTGGGAACTGCTGTTCTCCCATTCCATTTCCAACATCAGAACAATCCCACTGGCTACGTGGGTCCCTCCCAGCCCTCTATCTGGGACCTCCACTGATAGCAGGGCATTGTTTGTTCGGTTTTGGGGGGAATTTTCTGTCTGAGCACTATATTGTCCCATGTAAAGAGCTGTCCCACTTGTTTCAGGGTCACTTGACCATATCTCCTTCAGTCACTTTCTGTCTCTGCCCAGAGCTGCCTGCACAGCCTTATTTCCAACAGGAAAGAAACTGCCCTTTCCACGGAGGTACCCCTCACTGCTGGCCTCGGGAAATGTGCCGGCACGGCCCGCTGGGACTGCCCCATCAAATCAGGGTATGTAATAAACAGTTGTATCTGTTTGCCTTACTCCTGGAGGGTTAAAACTAAATGTCTCATAACTGTAGGACAAGCCAAAGCTCTATCATGTCTGGCCATGAGAAGGTAATTGCTCCATTTGTCCAGACATCCCAAGTCCCTGGCTCAGATGCGCACCCAACTGGAGGCATCTATTGAAGTAAAAAGGAAAGCATGGTGAAGTGATTTGGGGGAAGTCCTTGCTCTTCTACTGACTGGGCACAGAAAGTTGGGGCCCGTCACCTCACACCTCTGAGCGCCTTCATTTCATCTAATCAAAAGCAGAGTGTTAGGCCGTATTAATTCTAGGATTCTTACAATTCTTATAGCAAACAGTTTGGGCTCTCACAGCTTGGCATGTTTCCAAAGGGAGTAGTGAGACCAGTGGGAGACTCAGAACTTTGGGTTCTGAGACATGACTGAGGACACAGGGCTGTCCAACCAGGAAAAGAGAAGCTGGCGGGCAGACCCATGAAGATCCTCCCAGGCTTAAGGCAATTTGTATACAACCACATTCGTAATAACGACTTTCCTTTCACTGGCTCACTCAGGGTGTCAGCGCCCCATAACTACCTTCAATATTTCTAGATCCTAAAAAGGTGCCTCAGGTATGCTCAAGACACACATAGTTTTCTGGTCAGCCACCATTTTGTTCCCCTTAACCTGATCCAGGTTCTCTAACCAGGACACCAAGCACTGCCCCCTCTGCTGGGTGCGGCTCTCCTGCCACCACAGAGGTGCTGGAGGCCCCCTAAAGCCAAAGAACTTCAGGGTTCCACAATGTGGTGGAAGAGAGAACGTCTCTTCCAGTTGTGTGTTTTTCTCTCACGACAAGTCCCAAAGCTGGTTCCCCAGTGACAACCGCGTGTTAGTTTAAACCATTCTTTCCATTTTTATCTACAGCCTTTTTACTCTCCGTAGGTCTCCTGAAGAAGTCCAGTGAGAGCTGAGTTGTGAGCCACACCCAGTTCTGAGGCAGACATTAAGCCAGGTTCAGAATCACTCTCGCCTGCTGCAATCAAAGCCTGGATACTAGGTCGGCCGTTTGTCCCTGGTTCCTTCTTCCTCCTAGATGAGCTCCTTCCCGGGAGGCTTCTCATGCAAATAAACCTTGAGCAGGCCCACCCGGCCTTTCACCAGGCCTGCTCAGACATGCCCACCCAGGCCTGCACTCAGGTCGGGACTCCCCGCACACTTCATGGAGAGACACTGTGTTTACACTTCCCAGCCTCAAGAAGACCAGAATTTTTTCCTGATATGTTGAGCCAAAATTCTAATGGATCTGCCTGTAAGTGTAATGCAATTTCTCAGGTAGTGATGAGTGCTCTATAACATGAACTGTTTAAGTAGAGGGGGCCCTTACAGGACTGTCGTTTAAAGGAAGCCGCAAGTGTCAGACATCCCTCCCTGTAAATCCAGGCATCTATTATCTTTCATTGTACAATGCTTGCTGGGAAAGCACCTCCTGAATTGCCCTAGAGAACAGGTCCCAGGCTTAGCAACTGGCTTCATTGCCCAGGGGAGAATAACCACCCTGACTTCCTCTTCAGAATCTAGTTTTCTAGGCTGAGACACTCCTGGTTGTAGATGGAAGAGTGCCGTACAGTAGCCAGGATCTTCTGCAACGTACAAGGGTAGTGCCAAGGAAGACCCACTGGGTCTCATCCCACTTTTGGGACCAGGCTTTTCCAGAGAAGAGATAATTCGGGGAGTACGTTAGCAACCCTTAAATGTACTCAGGGCTGTATGAAGCAGAAATACATTCATACTTTTAGTTCAAGGTAGTAAAATGAACACAGGGTTGGAGTCAAAAGACTTGAGATTAAGCTGTAGCTCCCTCACATGCAAACTACAGGATTTCAGGGTGGTAATGTATAATCTTTAGGCTTCTATATCCTCAAGCAGGCTTAATGACATGCACATCATAAGGTTGCTATGCTGAATTAAGGTAATTGTGCGAAACTACATTGCAAGCTGCATCGGTATTCCCCAGCTAAGCTCTTCCACGTGTCTCATTCGGCTGTGTGTACCCGACGCCTGGATCCCGACCTGGCATGCCATGCCAGTGTTCAATAAACGTCCAATGAATGAACTTGATGTTCTTCCAGAGGAGAAACATCTCCAGAAGGCAATCAATAGTTAAAGGTTCTGAGGAAGCTAAATCCGTCTTTAACTTAGGTTAGATCTATGTGACAGCCAGAGCACTCTACAGGCTGATTCAGAGACAGAGGGCACTGCTCCATGGAGGTGTTCAACCCCAGGCAGGTTGGCAGCTGTCAGAGGCTCTAGAATGAACTCTTCCCCACAAAGTGTGGGAAGTAGAGAGTGGCAAAGCCACACCAAGGTGTAAACACTTCGCTGAACATCGACCTTGCTCACCAGCCCTGGAAGCTGCCTTACACACCAGCATCCGAGCAGGCACAGTTCAAGCTCAGGCCTCACCACAGTGGCCAATCGCTGTGTACTGTGCACCTCTGGGGCACTCACAAATGGGTGCAAATGTGAAAGTTGCTCTCACCAAGGGATTATTGAAAAGCATGTTCTCTCCCTAGTCCTCCAAATCCTATATGATATAATGTGGTGACCTTTCACATTTGCATTTGCATCAGGCAAGCACTGGATTCACTCATTCATTCAACAAGCATTGATTGAGCACCTAACCTATGACAGGCACCGTCACAGGGTGGGGAAGTGGGGATGGTGGGCACGTTGGGATTGGCAGGGGAGTCGGATACAGCATGCATCAAAATAGATTTGTTCTTTTTTGGAGATCATTCACATCTATCAGGGAGACAGAATTATGTAATAGCCAAACAAGTAAATATACAATTACAAACTGTGATTATTGCTATGAAGAAAAAGGAAAGGGGATGTTGAGGGACTATAAGGAGGCCACAGTCAGAAAAGTCTTCTCTGAGGAATCGACAGAGACCTGGAGGTTGGGTGTGTGTAAACCAGCTGAGGAGTAGAGTGAAATTCTTCAGAAGGACAGGAAGAGCGTTCACGAAGGCCTGAAGCAGAAATGGGATGAAGACAGTCCAAGAGCTGAAAGAAAGGAAACAGTGAATGAGTGGGCCAGAGCTACCTGTTAAAGATTGTGTCTATCTTTTCCTCCTACATGCAAAAGATAACCAGTTAGGGACCTTCAGCACGGACTGATAAGATCAAATTTGTGACTTTAAAAAGATCCCCCTGAAGAAAGATGTTGAAGGACTTGGGAGAGGAAGCAGTTAAAAAGCTATGGGTAGTTGGGGGGAGGGGGAGGCTTCAGTGGTGACTTGCACAAAAGTGGGTGGCAGTACAGAGGTACCAGCAAATATGGATTCTATTTGAGCTGCCACCCTCAGGAAAAGGTAAAAAGAGCAAGGGAAAACTAACCCGGTGTGCTCTGGGAAAATTATGAGAATAAATGTAAAGCGATCCTAAAGTCTTAGTGAGTCTGAGGACATATAATTAGAGTCAAAAGATAGATCTGAAGCCCAGATCCTTCACATAGCCTCAGGCTACTACTTAAAGGAAAAAAAAACGAATAGAAGGAAATACATCAATATGTTAACAGCAGTTATCTTGGATTAGAGTGCTTTTTCCTTCCATCATTGTGTGTTTCTGTGCTCCAAGTTTTCTATAGTCATTTATGTGTTTCTTCTGTAGTTAGAAAAAAAAAATCCATATATTAGTTTAAAAACTTAATGATGTCATCTTCTCACTTCCTGGGTATGTCTCCAGGGGAAATTTAAAGGTGTCTGCTGGGTTTCATTTCCTGGTTGTGATGGTTACACTTCCTGTGGAATAAAGAAGGAGGAACATTCAGAAATAGCTGTACCAAATTCTCACTCTCAGAAGATCCCTGATCCTTACAACAGAAACACACACCTGTCATTGCTTTCTTCAGCTGCCCTGGTGACACATACATCTCCTGTACAATCCCTAACATTGTAGCCAACCCCTAACATTGCCTCCCAGCGGTGCCCTCAAAGTGGCTCCCCTCCAACCACACTACCTCCCCCTGGCTCCTGAGCTGCTGCCCACTGGACCAGAGATAGACATAACTCAAGTAACACCAACCGGATTTTTTTCTGTCAGGAATTTGGGACTGAGACAATGAGACTAAGTGGAGGAAGAGGATGGTACTTGAACACAAATGTGACCGCGTAGCATGGGGGCACTGCTGATGCAAGCCAAAGCCTTGAAGAAGTAAAAACAAAGAATCTCCCCAAGAAAACCCCTGAGAGGAGAAGGAACAGAGAGAGGCAGATCAGAGACTGCAGGGCTCCGTGGAAGGTACAGGACGCCACTTCAGTCCTGGCTGCACTCCTCATTCTCCAGGGGGCCTGTTTCTTCTTAGATGTCTGCGAGATGGACCGCTGTGTCCTTTCAATAAATCTCATTTGCTTAAAAATGTCTAGGGGTTTCTATTCCTTATAACCGAAGAGCTTCAACTGAGAAATTCTCCTCGTATTTAGCTCACAGCCTAATTATTTTCCAGCAGATGATCAACCCTCTGCCCAGGTTACCTAGGGAAGGCCATGGGCTTTCAACGGGATTTCCTCCAATCAAAGGCCCCACCACCAAACCAGGTCAGGGTGCTCTAGTTCCAAGCTGGGTGCAGTGTCTGCACTCTCCATAAGCTCAAACCAGAGTGGGCTGCAGCCCCCCTCCAGGCCACCCTACATCGCCATCAAGAAGCGCTCTGTGCCCTGTGACCTCATGAACTTCCCCAAGGCAGAGATTTGCCCCTTGGAGAGAAGCTCCCACAGGAGGGTCAAGGACCTAGCAACCACTGCCTCCAGCCAGAGGAGAAAAGGAGTTTGACAGCTCCAAGGTAAAGCCTCTTTTTATTAAGACAACACAGCAAACTTTTTTAACCACAGCTGACATCACTCTAATAAATCACCATCATGTCTTGTGGGATAGAAAAAGCCAAAACACTGTCACATTTGATTTTGCTGGCTACTCGCATCTCGAGAACAAACCATGTGTTTTTAATCAACAACATTTTGTTTTGCATTTCTCAGACCCCAATACTCTTTAAATAGTTGCTTTTACCAAAGGGCTATTTTAAACCCAGGGCCAGCGTCTTTGCAGAGGACATTGAGAAACAGAACACCACGTTACCGGTTCACGAGGCTGATCCCCGGTCACTTTCTCTGCTGAAATGATTAGGTATTATGAGGTTCTAGCTGTCTGTTTCAGAGGGGGCTTTCCTCTTCCCTCTTTGGGAATTTAATTAGATGCCTTCCCAGAAAGTTGGAGTTTTTTGGTTTCTCTAACAGGCAACCCAACTGGGTTATGGGAAAACGACAAATTCCCAGCCAAAGGAAACAGAGAAAGTCACATCTGGGACTAGGATTCCAGAGCAGCAAGAGAGGAGGTGGCAGAGGAGGGGGACTGTTGGAGGGGAAAGGAGTAATAAAATAAGATTTCCGGAATGGCACATGTCAATTTCTGCATGCAAACAGGCCCCAGACTTCTTGGAGGCAGATGTGCTCAGGCAAGCCCACTGAAGCTTTCACAGAGCCCATCCTTTGGTTTTCTAGCAATGAGTGACACCTCAAGGCAAGAATAAGCTGCGTGCAGGAGTCTTTCAGCAAAGGGGTTTCCTACCTGACTGCCCAATGTGCCGGAATCTCAACAGTGATTGGCAGCCACGTTCATCTGGTCCTGACATCTGTCTCCAACAACACCTGGCTTTACAAAAAAAACAATAAAAAAGGACTGAGAGAGAAGATCCTAACCTAAGCTAGAGAAACACTCTGTACTGTGTGCCAAACAGTTAACTTCAGCCCAGTTAAACAGTCCAACCGAAACTACAGGCGTGGCTACTGTGTGGTTCTGATGGCAACTCCCATCCCTAAGCCATATTGCAAAACTCTTGTCTTTGGCCTGGTGCAATCCTCCAACTCAGGCAGGGTCTTCTTAATCCATGGGGTTCCGAATTGCTCATCCTTTGCTGATCAGATCTTGCATGCCACCGACGGTGGCCCCAGGCCATTGCATCTCAACTCTTCCCTTCCTGGATCTAAACCAAGCCCATAGTCTAACTGCAGAGGGCTCTTGATTGTCCAAAATTCAATCTTCTATCATGAAGAATTTTCATCAACTGTACACTCTGGTTATTCCTTTTTCTATTTGTTAGTCAATACATTCATGAAATAGGGGGTAAGCATGATACTGCCCCATGGAAAACCCATTCTGTCCATGTCCTCTGCATACATGCCTGCCTCTAAACACCTACCACTGTGTAGCAGGAAGGCAGCAGTTATATTTGTACCTGTCATTAGGGTGAAAAAAATCTTCCATGTTCAATGCTGTCTGGAAGACCCTCTCCCATTACTCGGAAGCCATTTGTTCCATGGTCATTTCCATCTCTCACAGATGCATCTCCTGGTTCATGAACCATTATCAGTAGCTGTTTACTTGCAGCCTCCCTG